>NC_090400.1:25556927-26156927 GCF_036365525.1 Heterodontus francisci | reverse complement strand
TAGCCAAGCTGCAACAATGATATCCACCCGACAAAGTGGAAAATTGCCAAGTATGTCCTATAAAAAGCAGGGCACATCTAATCCAGCCAATTACCGCCCCATCAGCTCACTCTCAATCATCAGCAAAGTGATGTAAGGTTTCATCAACAGTACTGTCAAACAGCACTTCTCACCAATGACCTGCTCATTGATGTTCAGTTTGGGTTTCGCCAGGACCACTCAGCTCCAGACATTTATAGCCTTGTTAAGGAAGGGTCTAATATTGGAAGGGAGATGGTTGAGTGATGCAGGATAAAAACATTGTGACAGTTGCCTGAATACATTTTACAAACTTGCATGATCATGTTTCTGTAATCAGAAACTAGCTGGACATTAGTAGAGTAGTAGCACTTCCTATTCATGCATGCTGCTGGCTGTGAGGGAAGCAAGCCATTGCTACAAATCTCTGAGGCCTCATGTTGACTGTTGCAATTAATGGGAAGATGATGAACTCGTTAGCCCTGATGAGCAGGGTGTTGGTGACTTGCTTAATACAGCTGTGTGCTACATACAGGGATATGTCCACTGAACAGACTGGATGGAAGCAGTGACAAAGAAGTTAAGGGCTGTGGTGACTGGTAAAGCATTGCTCCCTGGTCATTCATGCAGCAAGTTCCTTTGCAGGAGACTACAGATGTTTGTAACAGCCTGCTTGGAGAAGCACAGTCTCCTAATGCACTGTGCCTTAGATAAATCCAAGGAATCGTTTCTTGGTCTGTGCATCTTGTGAGCTGGTTCTGACCTCCTATGGGTAACCATGGTCATCTCTTGTCTTCTGATAGGCCCAGCTACTACTTCTACTGGTTTCTAAGGCTACTGCTCCTCTTCTTCCAATTATTTCTTTATCCAAATGAAAGTGGCAATAATACAACAATGACAGATAAGAAACAACCCCCTGATCCAACCAGCCTGTCCTGGGAAACTAAATGACACCATTCTAAAGAGTGTACAGGTCAGAGGGACTGGGTGTTCATGTGCATAGACCTTTGAAGGTGGCAGGACATATTGAGCGAGTAGTTAGTAAAATCATATAGAATCATGGCTTCATAAATAGAGATATTGAGTACAAAAGCAGCGAGGTTATGCTGAACCTTTATAAAGTTCTAGGTAGGCCACAACGAGTATATTGCATCCAGTTCTGGTCAACATTCTTTCGGAAGGATGTGAGGGTTCTTGAGAGGTTGCAGAGGAGATTTACCAGAATGGTTCTAGAGATGAGGGATTTTAGCTACAAGGTTAGGTTGGAGAAGCTGGGGTTGTTCTCCTTGTAGCAAAGGAGATTGTGGGGAAATTTGATAGATGTGTACAAGATTATGACAGGTTTAGATAAGGCAGACAAAGAAAAGCTGTTCCAATTAGCTGAGTTAAAGTTTTGGGCAAGAGATGCAGGAGGAATGTGAGGATGAACATTTTTTACACAGCAAGTGGTAATGACCTGGAACTCACTGCCTGTGGTGGAAGTGGAGAAAATAAATGATTTCAAAAGGAAATGAGGTAGGCAGTTAAGGGAAATAAGTTGCAAGGCTAAGGGGATAGAGCAGGAGACTGGGACCGATTGGATTGCTACACAGAGAGCCGCATGGACTTGATGGGCTGAATGGCCTCCTTCTGTGTCATAATGACTCTTTAACTTATTGGAAGCCAATTACATCAGTCTCAGGAGATTGCTGCAGGAGTTCCTCAATGCAGTTTCTTAGGCCCAACCATCTTCAGCTGTTTCAAAAATGATCTTCCCTTCATCACAGTTCAAACGTGAGGATGTCTGCTGATGATTGCACAGTGTTGAACTCTATTTGCAACTCCTCAGATAATGAAGCAATCCGTTCTCATAAGCAGCAAGCCTTGGACATCATTCAGGCTTGGGCTGATAAACGGTAAGTAACATTCGCGCTACACAACTGCCAGGTAATGACAATCTCAAACCACCTTCCCTTGACATTCAATGGCATAACCATCGTGGAATTCCTCTACCATCAATATTCTGTGGGTCACATTAACCAGAAACTTAACTGGACCAGTTATATAAATACCGTAGCTACAAGTGCAAGTCAGAGGCTGGGCATTCAGCGGTGAATGACTCACCTGACTCTCCACCATCTCCAAGGCCCAAGTTAGGAGTGTGATGGAATACACTCCACTTGTCTGGATGAAGTGCAGCTCCAACAACATTCAAGAAGCTCATCACCATCAAAGACAAAGCAGTCCGCTTAATTGTCACCCCATACACCACCTTAAACATTCATTTCATCCACCAGTGGCTCACTGTGTCAGCAGTGTGTACCATCTACAAGATGCACTGTAGTAACTCACCAAGGTTTCTTTGACAGCACTTCCCAAAATCGCAAACTCAATTAGAAGGACGTGAGCAGCAGGTGCATGTGAACACCACCACCTCCAAGTTCCCCTTCAAGTGATAACCAACCTAACTTGTAAATATATTGCTGTTCCTTCATCGTCACTGAATCAAAATTCTGGAGCTCCCTACATAGCAGTTGTATGGGAGTACCTTCACCACATAGACTGCAGCAATTTAAGAAGGCAGCTCACCACCACTTTCTCAAGAAAAATTTTGGATAGGCAATAAATGGCCTTGCCAGTGGCATCCACATCCCATGAACGAACAAAAGAAAACATTTTGAGCAATTGCACTAGCAAACGCACTACATAATGCATAATCGTCTTGTAGAATGTCTGTGTTGCTGTGTGTAATCATGTACCTGTTATAACTTGTTTGTGGCCTCTCCCAGCAGAATGCCAATTTCTAATTCTGCTAAATTCACCTTTATTGTCATGACCTCAGGGAGTTTCCTGGTATTCTGTTCCAGTTTACTCATGTATTCAATTTAAGGAATTCCCTATACTTACATGTGAAAATTAACATGTTAATGCAATGTTTATCTCAATGTCTTTTAAATGGTTTGACAATTTTCTCAGTGTCTTTTAAATTGTTTGACAATTGTCTTGCAAACCCACAAATCTTTTTTGCCATAAGTTGAAAAATGCTGTAAAAAATCTGGACTTTTTAAATTTCACCTGTTAATGTACCCTAATGAAAGATGTCACATGGCATTTTACAGCATTTTATTGACCAGGGTTTTCTTTTTCTAGCTGTCTTGCAATGCTGCCCTCCTAACTCACACCTGGATCCAATGGCAGGTTGTCCTAACACAAACACTTCATCTTATCCTAACTACAACTATTATCAGGTGCGTTTACTGAGTGAAAATTCTGTAGTTTAAAAAGTATTAGCTCAGAAATGGCTGTAAGCTATATAATATAAATGATTAATGCATTTGTGTCAAATTCCTCTTTCTGCTATTTTAACAGTGATTAACCTATTTCCTTTCAATTGATTAATGCTTCCTTCATGTGGTGGGGGGGGGGAGGAATTTGATACAAACGTGTTAAATACAAAAAAGTTTATGGAGTTATAGATTTACTGATTTATTGAATTCTCCAATTCTTGTCAGGCCACAGTTTCACAATATAACATAATATCATAATTTGCCTATCTGAAATTTTGTTGTAGGGTATAAAATGGGATTAGACCGTTCATTTGAACAGCAATATTAGATCACTGATATGTATTGAACCTGTTGTGGTATAATTCTCTTTTGCATCATTTTAATTGGTGGATAGTGACTAAGCTTGTTTATCTGCCACATCAGCCACATTTTATTTGTTTAGCTGTTCAGTTGCACTGCTTTGCCAATATGAATAAAATCATTAATTAGTCATGGAAAATTATCATTGCTTCTGCTTTGTGAGATATGCTTACTCACTTACATACAGTTGAATATTAGACAGCATCTGGCCCTGGGTTTTCAGATATTTTTTCCTGTCACTGGTGCTTTCCTGGCATTTTGTACCTCCATCTGAAACCAGTATAAAGATTCCATTATCCACCTCCACCACATCAATATATTTTACAATAAGAACACCTGCCACAGAAAGTACTGCTGTGTTAAATAAAATGAAAGATTACTTCAGACTTTATCCAGATTATTGAAGATGAAAATGGTCACTGAATAAGACAGCTAATGTACTGAACCTAGCATGAACTGATCTTTTAGTACATCTGAAAGAAAGAAAAGGATGTTGTCAGGCAAGGCCCCCACCTACCAAGACTGAGGCACACATTATTTCGCCACATGAACATTAAAACTTAAAATTGTAAGCCCCTGACTGGAAAGACATTTGCATGGTAACACACAGTGTTGGAACAAGGGACAAAGGGCCATGCCCTGACTCATTCAACTGACAATGGACTTTTGATTACCAGACATTGAAGGTGGGGGGGAGCTAGCATTCCAGGTTGACTGCTAAGGTAGCAGAATCCACAAACACAGAAGCAGTGGTCAGACCAGTTTTAGTCGCATTACAAGCTGGCTGTTGAGATTTGAACTTCCAACAAGGGAATTAAACTCAGAAAGCTCTTGGCTTCTGGTTTGAGAAGACCTCTCTCCTGCCTGCTCATTGCTCAGGGAACTGAATCTTGTGAAAACACATGAACTCAAAGAGAGAAAAGTCTCCTACGTGAACAAGGTTTAAGAAGAACACTGGGCCCCGACAAACTACAATCAAGTGAGTTCAAAGCACAGTAAACAAGAATCTCTTCTGATATTGCCTCAAACCCCTCTCTACTATATTTTCCTCTCTTTTCTGTCCCTATTTGCATGTGACTATCGCTTGTGCATGCTAGTGTGGGCGCGTCGTATATCCATAGGCATCAACCGTATTAGAGTTTAAGTCTAAGTTTTAATAAATTTCACCTGTTGTGTTGGTTTCTTTGCCTTATAATTGGAAAGCTGTGAACAAGGATTCACAAAGGGGGAGCTCAAAACACAGTGTGTTTAGTGAAGACAGCAAAAGACCCCGAGATACATTTCATACCTGGTCGTAACAGTATGCATTTATAGAACCCTATATATAAGCCCAGTATATCCAAAAGTGCTTCACAACCAATTAAGTACTTTTGAAGAGTAGCCACTTGTAATGTAGGAACCACGGCAACCAATTTGAGCATAGCAAGGTCCCACAAACAGCAGTGAGAAAATGACCAGATAATCTGATTTTAGTGATGTTAATTGAGGGACAGATATTTTCAGGACACGGGGAGAACTCCCCTGTTGTTCTTCAAGTGCCTAGGATCCTTTACATCCGCCTAAGAGAACAGCATTGCAAATGAAGAGTCAAGGCCAAGTTCAGTCTAAGGGGAAAATGCTGCTAAAAAGATTAGAGATAATTGGACCAGGGCACACAGACAATACAAGCACGTTTTAAAGTAATTCAGTCTGTCATTATTATTCCTTGTTTGATTTATATAACACCTACACCTTATTAAAATTCTTGCATCTGCACATGCTTCCTTTCTGCACAACATGACTTCCAATTGTCACATCTTTGTCACAATTTTTCTGTTAACTTTTTCCCATTATAAATTTTTGTTCATATTTATGATGGATTTTGCCTAGGTAATTTTGTCTCACGTCTTGTTTTCTGTTCAGGTAAGTTTTCCTTTTAAATTCTATCTTTTCTAAAAAAAAATGTAAATTTAATTTCCCCCCTTTTTAGCAAGTTGGTGTCTTTCAGCCTCCTCTCTCCTCTTCAAAATGTATAGGTAAATTGGGTTCCGGCCTCCTCAAACTCGCAATGGTCCTTCTCTTACCCTGCTCCTTGAAACGCTGTCTTTTAATTTGTAAAAATGTATAATATTTACTTATATACGTGCGATGGGACTTCCAGCCCAGTATTTGCCCACTGGATGTACCCGGGCATGGCTCTGACTTCCAATGCTGCTGCCTCTTTCAACTTTAAGAGAAGGAACGGAGGGGACTGAAGGCATAGAGGGAGCAGTGAAAGGGGAAGAGGTAGAGGTCTTAGGAGGTAGAGTACATATGAGGGGAGAGTGGGAGTGTGGAGGAGGGGCAGTGAGGAGGAAGGAGAGAGGAAAGGGGGAAAAAGGGAGGGGTGACATGTAAGGGTAAAAATTGAGCAGGCGAGAGGAGGATAGGCAAGGGAATGTAGGAGAGGGTGGGAAAAGAAGGGGAGAAAGGCAATATCTAAATGGTGCTAACTTATACCTTTTCCCCTTTGACTACCTGTTGGACTCCTGTATCTTTGTCCTCCTGTTCTCCACTTCTGCTCCCTTCCTCTACTCCCATTTTCTCCTCTATCTGTCTTCTCTCATTCTATTTGCTTCCCTTCCTTTTCTTTCCTAAGCCTGCCCTCACTTATCTTGTCCCATCCCTTTCGTTACATTTTCTCTCTTCCACTTCTCTTCTCCTTCAAATATTCCCTCTAGAGCCACTTGACCTTAAATGTAGAGTCATAGAGAGATGCAGCACTGAAACAGGCCCTTCAGCCCACCGGGTTTGCACTGACCACTCAACCACTCAAATATACCAATCCTGCATTAATCCCATTTCCCTCTCTCATCCCCACCTTCCCTCAATTCTCCTACCACCTATCTACACTAGGGACAATTTTACAATGGCCAATTTACCTATCAACCTGCAAGTCTTTGGCATGTGGGAGAAAACCGGAGCACCCAGAGGAAACCCAGGGAGAACTTGCAAACTCCACATAGGCAGTACCCAGAACCAAACCCAGGTTGCTGGAGCTGTGAGACTGCAGTGCTAACCACTGCGCCACTGTGCCACTGTACTCGATACTGACACCCTGGGCTGAATTTTATCAGCCTGTCGCAAGTCCCTGTGGCAGCACCGGATGAGGGTGGCATCACGTGTGCAGCTGGCCAACCGCAATCACGGGGCAACAAACCCATTTGAATGCAGGCGGCGTGGTACCTGTCCCTTTGAAGGACAGGGCCAGGTGACGAGATGCCGATGGCATTGTCAACTGAGCCGAACGCTGGTGCCGGCGCCATATATAAAGTGCTGCCAGCCCTGCTTGAATTGTTGCTTCACTTAAAGAGTTTGCTGCTGATTTTTCTTTCTTCTACTTTGCTGCTGACCCCACTGCTGAATTCCCTGTGCTGCTGATTCCCCCCAACCAAGCTGGAGATCCTGTGCTGCCGTCCATCCCCCCCACCCCTCTCGTGACTGGAGTACCTCTGCTGCTGTGTTGCTGAACCCCTAGCTGGAGATACTGTGCTGCTAACCAAGGTCTCATAAGGCCAGGAGTTGACCGGGAGCCTAGAGGGGCCATGTGAGGCAGAAGACACTGGGTTGGCCCCACTGTTCACCAATACTTCCCTGTGGATCCTTCTCCAGACTGTAAAGGAAAGGCGGGAGCTCCTCTTCCCAAGGCACAGCAGCAAGATACCCTACCGCTTGACCAAACAAACCTGGACAGAGATCGCAGAGGAGGTCAGCAGCCTTGGGGTCACCCTCCAAAACTAGATCCAGTGCGCAAGAGGGTCTATGACCTCCTTCACTCCTCTAAGGTGAGTCCTCCATACCCATCTCATCTTTGGCGCTTGCATGTGGCCACGCTGCAGGAAGTGTGACATGGTCAGGGAGTGGCTGCAAAGGGGGTGGCGAGGGGCTGAGGCAATAGCAGGTCATGTCAGATGCATAGCTGCATATCTAAGACAGCCGGCCTTCTGTCCTAGTTTTCCCCTTGCACTTCCTTTGTGAGTGGACGTGAGTAGGAGGCATTCGGGAGTGCCATCAAGGCAAAGGGCTGCCATCATAACAAGCGTCCTGTTGGTCTCCATGGGAAGACTAACAGTGTCCCTCTTTCTGCTCGCAGGAGGAAAACACTAGGGAAAGGCCAAAAACTGGAGGTGGGATCTCGGACATCCGAGAACTGACCCTGGCAGAGGAAGACTCCCTGGAACTAGCGGGCACCCAGGGTTATCATTCCATAGCAGACGGAGAGTCTGGAGTGTCCACGCAAGTGAGTGAGGAGGCACTGTGTTCGTGTGCCCACCACCGCACTTCTAGAGAACCACATCACGCAAGGTTGGCATGGACAGATCCATGCAGCAGAACCCCAAAATGTTTGTGTTTTCTCATGCAGGTTGTGGCACCTCGAAGGGAAGATCGTCTGCTGGCGCCACTGAAATCCTAACATTCTCTGAGGGTTAGGAGGAAGAATCCTTTGTGGGTGCACCATCACACCGTTCCCCTGCACCCTCCACCAGCACAGGTACTGTGAGGTTGGTGGGTATGCACTCAGGCTTAGATGTAGAGTCACAAGCAGGTGAGAGCACCACATGCACGTCCAAGCAACTGACAGAGGCCATGACAGATGAGGTCGTTGACAGTCGGAGGGCAGTGGAAAGCCTGGCCAATGAATAGTCCCCGCCTGATGAAACGCCTCTGGTGTCGGCAGCACAGAACATGCTGGAGTTGCAGAGAGAGGTATGGGAACATTTGGCAGAGCTGCCAGAGGCAATATGCAGTCATGGACAATGGAGGAGTCTATCCATGCCATAAATGTAGCCTTTTCAGGGGTGTGAGCATAAGGCTTTCTCCATCGAGAGGTTGGTGACCCTCCTGGAGAACCTGATGCCAGAGATGCGCACAGACCTTGCCTTGCCTTGGCCATGGGTTCAACGCAGCTGTGGCAAGGCGAGAGGGGGACAAGGCACCTGGAGTCTTCTCCAAGTCCTCGTCCTTCTATGGTCAGCAGGGAGGGAGGAGGAGTGGCTGACCTCCATATCTGGGGCTCCCCTCAGGGCACTCTTGAGTGTGGACAGTGACCCCTCAGTCCCTCCAACAGTGAACCCAGCTCCAGCAGCTGCGATGACCGAGGAGGCTGCTGCACCTGCGCAGGATTATCAATCGTTGTACAAACCCATCTAGTTCACTAATGTCCTTTTGGGAAGGGAATCAGCCGTCCTTACCTGGTCTGGCCTACATGTGACTCCAGATGCACAGCAATGTGGTTGACTCTTAAATGCCTTCTGAAATAGCCTAGCAAGCCACTCAGTTGTATCAAACCCCTACAAAGTCCAAGAAAAGGAATGAAACTGGACGGCCCACCAGACCTAGGCGCTGGAAACAACAATGGCAAAACCAGCCCTGTTGACCCTGCAAAGTCCTCCTTACTAACAACTGGGGGCTTGTGCCAAAATTGGAACAGCTGTCCCACAGACGAGTCAAGCAACAGACTGACATAGTCATACTCACGAAATCATGCCTTACGGACAATGTCCCAGACACCACCATCAACATCCCTGGGTATGTCCTGTCCAACCGGCAGGACGGACCCACCAGAGGTGGCAGCACAGAGGTATACAGTCGGGAGGGAGTTGTCCTGGGAGTCATCAACATTGACTCTGGACCCCATGATGTCTCATGGTATCAGGTCAAACATGGACAAGGAAACCTCCTACTGATGACCATGACCGCCGCGCCTCCACCCTCCCACCCCCAAGCACTGCCCCCCCCCACCCCCAAGCACTGACCCACCCCCAACCGATGAGTCAGTGCTTCTCCATGTTGAATACCATTTGGAAGAAGCATTGAGGATACCAAGAGCATCGAATGTACTGTGGGTGGGAGACTTCAATGTCCATCACCAAGAGTGACTCGGTAGCATCACCGCTGGCCGAGCCCTAAAGGACATAGTTGCTCGACTGGGTCTGCGGCATGTTGTGTGGGAACCAACAAAAGGGAAAACCCTACTTGACCTCGTCTTCATCAATCTACATGTCGCAGATGCATCTATTCTTGACAGTATTGGTAGAAGTGACCACCACACAGTCCTTGTCTAAATGAAGCCCCATCTTCACACTGAGGATACCCACCATCGTGGTGTGTGGCACTACCACCGTGCTAAATGGGACAGATTTCAAACAGATCTAGCAACTCAAAACTGGGCATCCATGAGATGCTGTGGGCCATCAGCAACAGCAGACTTTTATTCAACCACAATCTGTTACCTTGTGGCCCGGCATATCCCCCACTCTACCATTACCATCAAGTCAGGGGACTAACTCATGCCAGGAGCAGCACCAGGCATGCCCAAAAATGAGGTGCCAGCCTTGTGAAGCTACAACAGAGGACTGCTTGCATGCCAGACAGCAGACCCAGCATGCGATAGAGCTAACCAATCCCACAACCAATGGATCAGATCTAAGCTCTGCAGTCCTGCCACAGCTAGTCATGAATGGTGGTGGACAATTAAAAAGAAAAAAAGAAATGATGGGGGAACCCAGCACATCAGTGCAAAAGACAAGGCTGAAGCATTCGCATCCATCTTCAGCCAGAAGTGCTGAGTGGATGATCCATCTTGGCCCCCTCCTGAGATCCTCAGCAATACAGATGCCAGTGTTCAGCCAATTCAGTTCACTCCATGTGATGTCAAGAAACGGCTGAAGGCACTGAATACTGAAAAGGCTATGGGCTCTGATAACATTCCGGCAATAGGACTGAAAATGTGCGCTCCAGAACTGACCACGCCCCTAGCCAAGCTGCTCCAGTACAGCTACAACACTGGCATCTACCCGGCAATGTGAAAAATTGCCCAGGTATGTCCTGGACAAAGCCAACCCAGCCAGTTACTGCCCTATCAGTCAACTCTCGATCATCAGCGAAGTGATGGAAGTTGTTGTCAACAGTGCTATCTAGTGGCACTTGCTCAGCAATAACCTGCTCACTAATGCTTAGTTTGGGTTCCGCCAGGGCCACTCAGCTCCTGACCTCATTACAGCCTTGGTCCAAACATGGACAAAAGAACTGTGCTCCAGAGGTGACATGAGAGTGACTGCCCTTGACATCAAGGCAGCATTTGACCGAGTATGGCATCAAGGAGCCCTAGCAAACTGAAGTCAATGGGAATCAGGGGGAAAACTCTCTATTGGTTGGAGTCATACCTAGCACAAAAGGAATATGGTTGTGGTTGTTGGAGGTCAATCATCTCAGTCCCAGGACATCACTGCAGGAAATCCTCAGGGTAGTGTCCTAGGCCCAACCATCTTCAGCTGCTTCATCAATGGCTTTCCCTCTATCATATGGTCAGAAGTGGGGATGTTCGCTGATGATTGCACAATGTTCAGCACCATTCACAATTCCTCAGATACTGAAGCAGCCCATGTCCAGATGCAGCAAGACCTGGACAACATACAGGCTTGGGCTGATAAGTGGCAAGTAATGTTCACGCCACACAAGTGCCAGGCAATGACCATCTCCAATAAGAGAGAATCTAACCATCTCCCCTTGATGTTCAAAGACATTACCATCGCTGAATGTCCCACTATCAACATCCTGAGGGTTATGGTCTGAACTGGACCAGCCACGTAAATACTGTGGCTGCTAGAGCAGCTCAGAGGTTGGGAATTCTGTGGCTAGTACCTCATCTCCTGTCCCCTCAATGGCTGTCCATCATCAAGGCACAAGTCAGGAGTGTTACGGAATACTCTCCACTTGCCTGGACGGGTGCAGATCCAATAACACTCAAGAAGCTCGATACCATCTAAGACAAAGCAGCCTGCTTGATTGGCACCCCATCCACCACCTTCAACATTCAGTCCCTCCACTGACACACAGTGGCAACAGTGTATACCATCTGCAAGATGCACTGCAGTAATTCACCGAAACTCTTTTGACAGCACCTTCCAAACCCACGACCTCTACTACCTAGAAGGACAAGGGCAGCAGCTGCATGGGAAACCACCATCCTGACTTGGAACTATATCGCCGTTCCTTCACTGTCGCTGGGTCAAAATCCTGTTATACTTACACCCCAAGGACTGCAGCGGTTCAAGAAGGCAGCTCACTACCACCTTCTCAAGGGCAATTAAGGTTGGGCAGTAAATGCTGGCCTAGCCAGAGAAACCCACATCCCATGAACAAATTAAAAAAAGGAATCCCTCAGTCAGCTGGGGCCCTTCAGGCTTCAGGCAGCCAGAGGACACCTGCCAAAGGTGTCATCCAAGGCCACGGAGCAGCACGTTCAGCACCCTGCCTTCAGCTCAGCTGCCAGAGCAGTGGAAGCACTTTGTAGAAGCTCATGGAAGCACATGAAGAAGTGCATCTAGGTGTGTGCAACTTGGTCTTGTTATTGGGTAATATGAATATTTAAATGAATGGAGGTCACGTTCATTGCTGAGAATCTCTCATGTTTTCCCTGCTGCCCTGTGAGATGCCACTTTCACCCCTGCTTCCTCAATGGGCTGCCAGCGCAGGGGCAGGTTGCTTTGTACATGTGCATGGTAAGCATGGGAAAAAGGTGTGGGAGTGCGATAGGAAAGAGGCGACATGCAGAATACAGTGAGGTGAGTATTTATTGAGTTCACTTGGAATGGGCAATATGATGGCAGAAACCAGGTATATATGAGATGGTCCGAGCCTCTCTTGCACATCTCTCAGTGGCCCTTGCCTCCAGTACAAGGGCTTCATCATCCCGTGCTGCCTGTTCAGCATCCTCCTCTACATCCTCCTTGTCGGATGAGGAATGGCATTCAATCATATCCTCTTGATGAAAGGCCCTCTCCCTCAGCAATGCTGGATTGTGCAGAGCACAGCAGACCACCACAATATGTGAGACCCTCACTGGGACATAACTGCACAGCTCCACCAGATCGATCCAGGCACTGGAATCTTGTCTTCAGCAGCCCAATGGCTTGCACTATGGTCACTCAGGTGGACCTGTGGCAGGTGTTGTATCTCTGCTTTGCTGCAGTGCGAGGGTTCCTCACAGGCATGAGTAGTCATGTCTTCAGTAGGTATCCCTTGTCCCCGTGAATCCATCCCTAAAGGAGAGCGGGCAGACCAGAAAAGCTGTGGCACCTGGGACTGCCGAAGCATGTGGACATCGTGGCTGTTTCTCAGGAAGTGGGCACACACCTGCAGGAAATGTTTTCGGTGGTCGCAAACCAGTTTTACGTTGATGGAATGGGAATCCTTCTTGTTGATGAAGGCTGCTGGCTGCTCCGTGGGAGCCTTGATGGTCACATTTGTACAATCGATGACACCTTGCACATGGGGAATTCAGCAATGGCTCCCAAGCCGATGGCCCTTTCTGTCTGACTGTCAGGGTCAGTTCAGTACTGCACATAGTTATCGGTCCCCTTGAACAAGACATTGGTCACCTTCTTGATGCAGCAGTGGGCTGCTGCCTGGGACACCCCACATATGTCCACAGTGAATCACTGGAAAGAGCCAGAGGCGTAAAAGTTGAATGCCACAGTGAACCTCAGACCCACGGTCGTTGGATGTCCACAAAAGCCCATAGGTTGCAGCTCATCCTGCATGTAGAATGGTGCATAAGTAGATGACAGCTTCCCTGGAGATCTGCAATCTTCGCGGACGCTGACGCTTGGACATTTAGAGGTCTCTGAGGTGAGTCCGTTACACTCTGGTGTGGATAGACCCTTCTTGGCATGGCCAGCTACTGTGGCTCCCCAGTCGATCTTCACCAGCTTGCCCAGCCGCAGGCTGGCCCTGACTCCCTCTAAGTCTCTGCTGCACAATGCGGGGTCTATTAAGACTGGGTATCTGAGACCCATGCCACCTTTGGAACTTTCCACTTGCCACTCCCCTCTGAATACAAGCTAATGTCCCTCAGCACCCACCCTTGCAGAGAGCCCACCATCTGAGACGAAATCCATTCTTGCCGTGAGGGCTGCAACCCCTCTGTGCCGTCTCTTGCCGTGAGGGCTGCAAATCCTCTCTGCCCACTCTTGCTGTGAGGGCTGCAACCCCTCTTCGCCCACTTTTGCCTCGAGAACTTCACCCCTGTCGGGCAATGGCCGCCGCACCCCCTGTTCCCGTTCCTGCATTCATCCAACGCTGCCCATGGCTGCCTTCCCACAGTGGCACTGGAAATGCCCATAAAATCATAATCAGGCTGATGTAAGTAGATGCTAGAAGAATGAGAGTTGATTTTATTGAAACATAAAAGATCCTGAGGGGACTTGATAGAGTGGATACGGGAGGATGTTTCCTCTTGTGTGGAGACTAGTATTTGGGGACACAGTTTAAGAACACGAGGTCACCCTATTAAGTCAGAGATGAGAGATTTTTTTTCTCAGAGGGTTGTTGGTCTGTGGAATTCTTTTCTCCAAAAAGCAGTGGAGGCTGGGTCATTGAATTTATTCAAGGTTCAGTTAGATAGATTTTTGACAAACAAGGGAGTCAAAGGTAATGGGGGCCAGACAGGAATCTAGAGTTGAGACCACAACCAGATCAGCCATGTTCTTATTGCATTGTGGAGCAGGCTTGAAGTGGCCTATTCCTGCTCCTAAGTTCTATTTTCCTGTTCAGCAATTGTAATTGTAGTCCTTGCGTATCTTAGCGGCAGGCCACGTTGGATCTTTCCTGCCACTGACAAAATGCGGAACCAACATCACAATGTTGGGTATCTGGGCAAGCGTGTCCCCTCCCAATTATCAGGCCCCCCAATTCCATTCCTCATGGCTGGATAAAATCCAGCCTCTTGTGTGCAATTCAACGGGAGATCAAATAATAATAATGTAAAATCAAAGTTTCTATGTTACATATGAAAAATGATGTGCCTTTTCAACTCAAGATGCATTGAAAACTCCTATGTCAGACTTTGCCAATGGGAAACCCCATTTTAAATGTCAAATCCATTTGCAGTACCTGTTATGCCTGTAAATGGCATCAAGATTAACATCCACAGTGTTCAGTGCTTGTTACAGCAATGTTAGGTGCATAACCAAGCATTGGTTCTGTTTTTTCTTCATGAAAGTCAGCATGTATTTCCAGGATAAAGGCATTGGGTGGCAGCACAGGAATGTCTTAGGCTGTAATCAAAGAACTTTAAATGAGGGCAAAAATGTTTTGTTTTTCAAAACTTTAATACTGAAATTAATACCCGTTTTTCCTTTAAAATGAAATCAAAAGTAACTATTTCACAAAGCAGCATGACAACATTTCCACCCATCTGTACAGAATGATTCAACTCGTTGAAATATCATGCTCAGCAATGATCCTTCAAACAGAGTTCACACCATGCATGTCGCCCAAATTCCTGTGGTGCTCTCCTCTCCAGCATCTGTGATTCTCACCACCCCCACCCCCCCCACAAAATCTAACAGATCAAAGCGATAAAATGAAATCACAGTCAGAGTGATTGAATGAGGTGAGGTGATGAAGGACAAATATCCAGCTAATTTCTGAGCTGTTCTGAAGATATTGCTGGAGCAATCTTCTGCTCAAGGTATTGCAACTGCTGGAATTTTCTCGCCCTGACCCCACATTGAATAGCAAACTACCCTGCTCAGAGGAAAAATCAGGAGAAGTAAGAAAGGAAAACCTGACGGTGCTGGAGCAAATATGAACTCCTTCACACTTTGAGGCCTCCCACCCACCTCTCTCTCACCCCCATCCTCATGTCCCATTCCCCCATTTCTTACGCCCACTCCACTATATGTCCTCCTGTCCCCATGGGTTTGGACAGCAAGAGATCAAGTGGAGAGAAAAAGTTAAAAGGGGCAAATACACAAAGAAAAATTAGAGATACAGAAATCACAGCTTCAAAAAAGACTGAGGGAATTTATAAATAGCACATCAGCCTTTCACTAAACCTGTCAGATTCCATACAGCTTTAAGGAAAACTATTAATTAGTCTGAGCTAGACCTGCTACTCCATTAAGACTATGGATATGGATTACAAACACAGAGGAAACAGAAACACAATTAACTATATTTGCATAAGCCCATTCATAAATTAATCAAAATTGATTAATCATACAAAGTATTACATTCCTCATTACTCAAGCTGTCAGCATTTGCTCATCCTTCTTCCTTCTTCAGGATGAGCTTGTTTTCATCAGTAATTTTCTTCAGATTAGAGATACAGCACTGAAACAGGCCCTTCGGCCCACCGAGTCTGTGCCGAACATCAGCCACCCATTTATACTAATCCTACACTAACCCCATATTCCTACCAAACATCCCCACCTGTCCCTATATTTCCCTACCACCTACCGATACTAGTGACAATTTATAATGGCCAATTTACCTATCAACCTGCAAGTCTTTTGGCTTGTGGGAGGAAACCGGAGCAGCCGGAGAAAACCCACGCAGACACAGGGAGAACTTGCAAACTCCACACAGGCAGTACCCGGAATCGAACCCGGGTCCCTGGAGCTGTGAGGCTGCGGTGCTAACCACTGCGCCACTGTGCCGCCCAATTTGTAGCTGTTCTGTCCCATCTGTCTGGCTTTGTAGTTTCACAAATCCATTGTCTTGTACAAAGCAGAAGGACTTTTTATACCTTTAAAAGTTTAACTTAATCAGCTGTCTGTACCATCTTGTGAAGGGTATGTCACCACCAAGTATACTCTTCTAATTAATTCAAATGACAGCATATAACAAGCCCATTGATAATTAACAAATCATTCTCATACATTTAGAATTTGTTCCCACCATCTCCCCCCACTCCCCTCTGCATATATACATGGTATAACAAGTATATGGGAGGAAAATTGGGACGTTTAGTGCCCATTTTTAGGTGCTACACAGACTTAAAATACTCAAAAATGGGATCCGAGATATGTGCCCATGCCTCCAACGAGAAGTGCACCAATTGTCATTTTAATAAAGGAGTTTGCACTGTAAGATTTGGTCCGGAAGTCACAGATTAACTAAAAGGAGGTCAAGGTCACAGATAGTGGTTTAAAGCAGTTTATTAAGAAGCAACAATTTAGAGATGATGCATCGGTTAAACAGACCTGAAAGACTTATGACCCATGACAGATGAAATGGTTTAGTGTTCCCGAATCGGACAAAGATAAAGTTGAATGGTAGTGTCAGTTTCTTCTGTTCTCAGTCTTCTTGAGCTAACCAAAGTGTTAGGCCAAGCCAGCATGGGTCCACTTCGCAATGCTTTCCTCCATCTGAAGTGATTTTTCCCCTCTGAAGTGCCTGTTTTGTAGGGGGCCTTATTTGTAGGGGGCTGGTTTTCCCATTCAGTTGTCCAAATACCCAAGGTAGACCCTTTCTTTTCCAACCTCCTCTTGCCCCGAGATCATCTTATTGCTTATCTCTTGTAAGAACATCCCATTTATTTGGTGGGCACAGTTGTGGGATAACCTTAAGAAGGGACTACCTTAAGATTGGACGACCTTAAGAACTGTAAGTGAAGATCATCAGAGTAAGTGATGTTGTGCCACACATGACCAAGCAGTTGTGGGTGGAACCTGGCAGAGTGAGAGGTGTTCAAGTTTAGCTGGTGCAGTAACTATTTGTATATATATGTTCCAATTCAGTTATAATAAAACCCACATTTATTTTGGATATTACTTGTAGTCCTGTGAGTCTTATAACAGATCACATACCAAACGGACAAATAATATTATATGAAAGCAGTATCTGGGATATATTTATTTTTCTGAAGACCACCAAACATCATATTTTAGCAACATTTGATTTTTCCTGAAGAATACATCATGTGAGAATACGAGGAACAGCAAGCTGCCTACCTGAGTGGCTGAAGATCCAGTAGGAGAACAGTTAGAAAGAGACCCCACAACACTGCAGCGAGCCAGGAGACAGACAGGACCCGGGAGGTGTTGGAACTCTGTGAGTAAAGCAGGCAGTTTGCCAGGAGACCGGAGCTTTCACCTATCTGGCAGTGGGTCAAACACATTTTAAAAGCAGTATCCAGTTATGGCATGCAAGGTGTCGGACATAGCATCTGCATTTAAACTACTACAACAGCAAATGGAGCTATTTTTCTTGGACCAAGATTTGAGTGAACCAAAGAAACAAGCTACTAAAATTAAGCTTGCACTGGGCAATGAGGGTTTGCAATGGCTCAATATCTCAGGATTGTCAGATGAGGATATGAAGGACCCTAGTAAGATTTGGACATTCGTGGAGCAGCAACAGAAGGTAAAGCTGAATTTCAGAGTACATAGGCTTGAGCTTATGACCTACCGGCAAAGGCAAGATGACCAAGGTGCCAAGACAAAGCTCAATACTGTGACTGTGCAGATATTGAATTGTCAGAATGGGTTATAGAGCTAGTAATCCTGTCTACCCCACTGGAGACCTTTCAAAAGACCAACTAGAAAAGATGAAAGGGCACCCCATAGATGCACTACTCTATGATGGAAGAAATTTGAAGCCATCATGGCTGGACGGCAACAGGCACTGGGGGCGGCTACAGCAATTGGTATGGTAACCAAGACTCAGAAGTCTGTTAAGCCTTGTGGCAAATGTGGCTGACTCACCCAATTCGCAGTTGTCCAACATAGCAGGACCTGTGCAAAGCTTGTGGCATGCAAGGACATTGGGCTAGGTAGTGCAGAAGGCCAAGCTGAAATACTGCACACAGGAATGGTGGCAGATCACAGGCAGAGAGAATGTCTGCAAGAAAGGATGGCAAATGCAACAAGAAGTATGCGAGCACACAACAAAAGCTCAAGCAGGTACATCAGATCAGCAGGAAGACAGGTTGCCAGGAGGACACGGATAAAGAGTGCGAACAGCGAGCAAACATTTCACATAGTTACTTTGAATCAACATGTCAATGCTATTACGCAATCTGAGGCATTCACCATAATTGGGACTATATGTGCGCAGGAGAGTGGCAAGCATAAGCTCAAGAGTAATAATCGACACCAGAGCAAGTGCAAATATTCTGCCCATTCGTATACTGAATGATATATACTCAAAGAAATTGGAATCTATGGTGCAAACCACCACAACTAGGCTGACAGCCTACAATGTTTCTCCAATCAAGTGCATTGGAATGATAACCTTACAGTGCAGATATGGGAGCTCTGAATGGCTACCACAAATATTTTACATTGTAGACCAGCTGTAGCAGGACTTCCAGTATGCCGAGGTCTACGAGTTGTCACAATACATGAAGTCAGTAATGCACCGAAGATAGCAGAAAATATCCAGGTTGAATGTGTCAGATCAGTCCATGTAAAGGATGACACAAAGGCTGGGAGTCTTGGCACAAAGAGGCGGTACGACCGGGAGTCTCTCCTCAGACTTTAGTTCATTGCAGCAAGTACCCAGAGGCCAGAGGGGTTGCCAGTGATTGGCCCTATGTTGCCAGTCATCATTTTTCTGGACTTTCCAAATGAGGGAAGAGATTCACAATAACTAGATTGGGACGAATAAGAAAACCCCCGCTGGATTTTGGAGGGTGTTGAATTTGCTTACCTGTAAGTAACGTTTTGTTTAAACATGTATAGTTAAGCAAACCACAACATTATTGTTTATTGTACATATGTTTTTATCTTTGGAAATAAGGGGGATGTTGTGGGGCGACCTTAACAAGGGACTACCTTAACAGCAGACCACCTTAAGAGCTATAGTGAGGATCATCAGAGGAAGTGATGTCATGTCACACACGACCAGGCAGTTCTGGGTAGAGCCCGGCAGAGTGAGAGGTGTTCAAGTTTAGCTGGTGCAGTAATTATTTGTGTATATATGTTCCAGTTCAGTTACAATAAAAGTCACATCTATTTTGGATATTACTTGTAATCCTGTGAGTCTTACAACAGATCACACCCCAAAGGGCCAAATAATATTGCAGGCACAAGGCTCTATCTTATCAGTTGCAGGAATGTCTACATGAAGGCCTGTGCCTGAAGGAGCTATGAAACCTAGATAATCTCCTTCTGGAGAATAATGGACAATTGACTCTGTTGTGTCTTTGTTATCTCCTGAACTTGGGTCAAAGAAAGAAACTTTACTGCAAAGAAACCACAGCCTCAGCATTTCTTGTAAAACTCTTTTTTCCAGCATTTCTATAATCTCAAAACTACTCTTCTGACTATATTATTAAAACTACCATTTTCTGATAGCTCCTCACCTTGTTATGAAAGTGCTTCTATATTTTTTTGTTAAGTATATGTTTTTGAGGACTTTTATTTAAATTGTGAAGATGGATTCATTGGAAGGCTGAAGAAGATGTTTACATAGAAGTGGCAGGTCACGATTTATAGGGGACAGGAGGCTTGACTCTTGAGATATTGTTTTGCTTTCGCTTTGGACAATGTGTTGGGTTGTGAACTGTTTTGAAGACAGTTAGAGAAAACCAGCCAATACAGCAGCCAACATCAGCTCACCCTCTTCCATCTCTTTGAGAACTTCCTGAGAGTCAAGTGTAAGAAATACAGAAACTGATGCTGCATTTCTCCTGAAAAGCCTGCCAGAAATTCCTGATGCCGCATTTCTCCTGGAAAGCCTGCCAAACTGATCCTCAATATCATCTGAAAAGAACTGCTCTGGAAAGATCCCAGTGACAGATGTCTACACGTATTTGGGACACCAGACCAAAAAGGGACAACTGACATCTTTCCATACTTTCTCTTTCTTTTCAAGAATTAGCAAGTATTTAGATTTTGTTTTTTAGATTTAGATATACAACACTGAAACAGGCCCTTCAGCCCACTGAGTCTGTGCCGACCATTAACCACCCATTTATACTAATCCTACACTAATCCCATATTCTTACCACATCCTCACCTGTCCCTATATTCCCCTACCACCTACCTATACTAGGGACAATTTATAATGGCAAATTTACCTATCAACCTGCAAGTCTTTTGGCTGTGGGAGGAAACCGGAGCACCCGGAGGAAACCCACGCAGACACAGGGAGAACTTGCAAGCTCCACACAGGCAGTACCCAGAATTGAACCCGGGTCGCTGGAGCTGTGAGGCTGCGGTGCTAACCACTGCGCCACTGTGCTGCTATTTGGCCAAAGTATTCTCTTTTGTCTTTTTTTTGTAACAGACCTCTGCAGAGAGAATTTCTGTATTTTTTTCAGTGTGTGTGTGAGTTCTTGGGTGGGGAATTCAAAAAGGGAACTTTCATATTTCAATCTGTGTGTTAATGCTTTCCTTCGTTACTGGTTAAGTCTTGTTTTATAATAAACTGATAATTTTGTTGTTTTTTAAAGAAACCTTGTTGGTGTATTTTATTCTGGGATTAAGAGTAGAGATCAGATCTGAGTTCTGCAGTCCTGCCACATCCAGTCGTGAATGGTGGTGGACAATTAAACAACTAACTGTAGGAGGTGGCTCCACAAATATCCCCATTCTCAATAATGGGGGAACCCAGCACATCAGTGCAAAAGATAAGGCTGAAGCATTTGCAACAATCTTCAGCCAGAAGTGCCGAGTTGATGATCCATCTCAGCCTCCTCCTGAAGTCCCCAGCATCACAAATGCCAGTCTTCAGCCAATTTGACTCCACATGATATCAAGAAACTACTGAAGGCACTGGATACTGCAAAGACTGTGGGCCCTGACAACATTCCGGCAATAGTACAGAAGACCTGTGCACCAGAACCAGCTGCACCCCTAGCCAAGTTGCTCCAGTACAGCTACAACACTGGCATCTACCCGGCAATGTGGAAAATTGGCCAGGTATATCATGTACACAAAAAGCAGGACAAGTCCAACCCGGCCAATTACTGCCCCATCAGTCTACTCTGAAGCATTAGTAAAGTGATGGAAGGTGTCATTCACAGTGCTATCAGCACTTTCTTAGCAATAACCTGACGCTCAGTTTGGGTTCCTCCAGGGCCACTCAGCTCCAGACCTCATTACAGCCTTGGTCCAAACATGGACAAAAGAGCTGAACTCAAGAGGTGAGGTGACCTTGACATCAAGGCAGCATTTGACCGAGTATGACATCAATGAGCCCCAGCAAAACTGGAGTCAATGGGAATCAGGGGGAAAACATTCCACTGGTTGGAGTCATACCTTGCGCAAAGGAAGATGGTTGTGGTTGTTGGAGGTCAATCATCTCAGCTCTAGGGCATCACTGCAGGAGTACCTCAGAGTAGTGTCCTAGGCCCAACCATCTTCAGTGGCTTCATCAATGACCTTCCTTCAATCATAAGGTCAGAAGTGGGGATGTTCACTGATGATTGCACAATGTTCAGCACCATTCGTGACTCCTCAAGTAGTGAAGCAGTCCATGTAGAAATGAAGTAAGACCTGGACAATATCCAGGCTTGGACTGATAAGTGGCAAGTAACATTCACGCCACACAAGTGCCAGGCAATGATCATCTCCAACAAGAGAGAATCTAACCATCTCCTATTGACATTCAATGGCATTACAATCGCTGAATCCCCGACTATCCGAACATTCTGGGGGTGACCATTGACCAGAAACTGAACTGGAGTAGCCATATAAATACCATGACTCAAGAGTAGGTCAGAGGCTAGGAATCCTACAGCAAGTAACTCACCTCCTGACTTCCCAAAGCCTGTCCACCATCTACAAGGCACATGTGTGATGGAATACTCTCAACTTGCCTGGATGGGTGTAGTTTGAACAATTCTCAACAAGCTCAATACCAACCAGGACAAAACAGTCCGCTTAATTGGCACTCCATCCACAAACATTCATTCCCTCCACCACTGACGCACAGTAGCAGCAGTGTGTACCATCTGCAAGATGCGCAGCAGCAACATACCGAGGCTCCTTAGACAGCACCTTCCAAACCCATGACCTCTACCACCTAGAAGGACAAGGGCAGCAGATGTATGGGAACACCCCCACCTGCAAGTTCCCCTCCAAGCCACACAATATCCTGACTTGGAACTATCGTGCCATTCCTTCACTGTTGCTGGGTCAAAATCCGGGAACTCCCTAACAGCACTGTGGGTGTACCTACCCCACATGGACTGCAGCAGTTCAAGAAGGCAGTTCACCACCACCTTCTCATGGGCAGTTAGGGATGGGCAATAAATGCTGGCCTAGCCAGTGACGCCCGCATCCCAGGAACGAATAAAAAAAAATGATTGACTGCATCGGTAACTGGGTAAACATTTAAAAAGATATATGTTGTGACCTGTGGAGAAGTAGAACTCGAAAAGACCTCCCACCCCAGTCGCAACAACCTTGAGAAGGAAATATCCTTATTGACTTCTCATAAATGACCCTTGACTAACCTAGCTATTTCTAAGTTATACTTTCCTTTTCCTAACTTCTTAATGTGTAGGTAACATACTAGAATTATCAAAATCATCAATACAAACCCTTTTGCTGCTACCAAGAATAAATGTAAAACCCTTTCCTGTAAAATGTGACCATTGTTGACTTGGATTAGCACTGCCACCTGCAGATCTTCTCACTTAATAATACTGTTTGTCCTTTTATACGAGAGATGCTAATTCTAAATTATTGTCACGTCATAAATACAAATACTTCAAACCACAGATCATGCATGGACTTCAAAGACTCTCCAGCTCTCTGGTCACCTTCATCCATCTTCTGGATAGTTGTTGCGATTTCTCCCTAGCCCTCAATTTGCTTAATCCAGATTCCATGTCCCTCTTTCATTTTGACAGGTACCAATGTGTTTCATTCTGTCCTGATAGTTTGAAAGTTGTTTTCTCTATGGAGTATGTTTCAATGCCGTGACAATTTAAAATCTTGTTGCAATCTACTGGTCACATTAACCATTTCATGTTGTGCTGTTATCAAGTAGCTGAGCATGTCTGAGACCCATTCTTCAAAGCAAATTCACCATGCGTTTCTGCATGTTAGTTGCTTCAATGTAATAAATCACTTCTGCACAATTATACCAGTTTCCCAATACCATTCCACACATGCCATCCAATACATGCTATTCTTGGTCTTTGATCTTATCAAAAGGTCAGTGGGTGCGGGGGGTGGTGTGGAATCTATCTCAAGATCTTTGCTTATCTCCCCCTACAAGGTCCTGATGCCTCAGGAAGTGGCCAGACTATGAAATGTAGTTTTCTTAAGAAGTTCATTGGCAAGGATACAAACACCTCCAGGAGAAACTTATCAATTTATTAGTCTCATCTACATCATCTTTTCACTAGAATATAAATAATACCAGATTGATATATTCCATTTCTAATTCTCATTTGATGGTGTGATTTTCCTGTCTCTATCTTCTATCCTAAGTGAAGAATCCCATTGGTTACAATTCTGTCTCTTTCATGAGTCCAAGTCGTCATATTTGATGTCTGCAGATAAGCTGTTAAATTCATAAAGCTGCTTGATCTCTTGCTGCACTATTAGTGTTTGTCCAGACCTGAAAATGATCATAACCTGTTTAAAAGAAAAAAAAATCCATTGTGGCTGTGACCAAGAGCCCAATGGGTTAATTTGTCCAATCATATCTATCAATTTAGAAACTTAAAGTTTAATAATGCCCAGTATATAAATTTACACTCAACAATACAAAAGTTGTTGTGTGTTTAATTTTTTTAAAAGCTGTCAGTGGAAAGGGTTAGTTTCTAAGACCACACATCCTTAATTTAAACTGTGCAAAGCAATGCAGTTTTAAAAAAAAATTTAGTCCAATTAAAGCAAATTGTTTTGAAAAGTTCAAATTGTATTTTTACCAGGCTCATAACTTCAGGCCTTCAAAGCTGAAGCTTATTGTTTCTGAAACAAAATCTTCTGTGACTTTCACAGTTGCAACACGTACATTTTAGTCAAAATAAATCCACACTGGCATTTTTAATTTAAAAAGTAATTCAGTTCTTTTTTAATCCCAATTCTGGGTGCACAGTCTAAAATTGAAATGAAAACACTTGACAATCACATTCCCACTTTCATACTTCCATGGATCTCTTAAACTTCCACAAGTTCACACACACTTTCAAACAAACTGAAATGCCAGCATACTTTACAGTTTACTTTCACCAGTAATTTTCATGTTTAATTTTTTTCGGCACAGAAGCTGGCTGTATTTTAGATTAAATTCCAAATGTTTCCAAACTTTTTAGCTTCTTGCTCAGACTGATACTTCAATTTCTGATGTTTGCGAGCAACACCCTGCTTTAACAGTGACTTGGCCGTGGCTCGAATATGCAGCATACTCTCAACTGGATAAAAGTACTACCTCATGGGAACATGTACTGGTCTGCTAATATCTTTGTGTGTGGTCTTGTTTCCACAATCTTGTCTACGGGCTGCGAATGTACACAGCGCAGACTCGAGAATCACCTGTCCCTCAGGGTCATCAGAGGTGGCTGGTTCGTACTCCTCTGCAAAGCCAGATAAAATTTGGGGTAGGCCGAGGATCATGAATGATGGTGGCGGAGGAGCCGGATACGAATAAAGTTAATTGTCTCCAGTATCAACATTGCGGATTACTGGTCTCCCACCATTATCGTATAGGAGAGAGGAAACCATCTCTCTCTGGGAGGCCTGCAGGAGTCACTGAGGTCCTAGGTTACTTGTCCAGTGGACTGATGCACTGTGGTAACTGGCCAAGCTCCGTTACTGATCCTAATGGTCTCTATTGCTGCCTCCGGCTTCTCCAGTCCCTGCTCGACAGGGTCAGGACCAATCTATCTCAGAGGAGGAGGAAAGCAGGGCTCACTGTTTCTGTTACTGTCAGTGTCCATAATACGGTTATTGTGGCAGTCACGAGCATAGTGGCCAAGGTGGTTGCAATTGAAAGAGCACACCAGGGCAGCCCTTCTCTGTGCTGTGGACCTTTGACAGCCGCTACCCTAGTTTTAATGGGTACTCGGGGAATATCCTAACTGGAATCTGCAGTCAGTTAGAAAATTAGGGGATGTGTTTGAAACGTTGATATAAGAACATAAGAAATAAGAGCAGGAGTAGACCATATAGTCCATCGAGCCTGCTCCACCATTCAATATGATCACGATTGATCTTGGGCTTCAACTCCACTTTCCCGCCTGCTCCTTGATTCCGTATGAGACCAAAAATCTGTCTATCTCAGCCTTAAATATATTCAATGATGGCACATCCACAACCCTCTGGAGTAGGGAATTCCAAAGATTCACCACTCTTTGAATTAAGAAATTTCTCCTCATCTCGTTCTTAAATGATCAGCCCCCTTATCCTGAGACCGTGCCCCCTTGTTCCTGATTCCCCAGCTGGGGAAACAACGTCTCAATATCTACCCTATCAAGCCCCTTCAAAATCTTGAATGTTTCAGTGAGATCACCTCTAATTCTTCTAACTTCCAGAGAATACAGACCCATTTAACTCAGCCTCACATCAGAGGACAACCCTCTCATCCCAGGAACCAATCTAGTGAACCTTTGCTGTACTGCCTCCAATGCAAGTATATCCTTCCTTAAATATGGAGACCAAAATTGGACACAGTATTCCAGGTGTGGTCTCACCAAAGCTCCATACAATTGTAGCAGGACTTCTTTATTCTTGTACTCCAATCCCCTTGGAATAAAGGCCAACATGCTATCTGCTTTCCTAATTGCTGCTGTACCTTCATGCTAACTTTTTATGTTCCTTGTATGAGTACACCCAAGTTTCTCTCAACATCAACATTTACAAATTTAATACCTTTTTGAAAACATTCTGCTTTTCTATTCTTACGACCAAAGTGACTAACCTCACATTTCCCCACATTATACTGCATCTGCCATTTTGTTGCCCACTCACTTTATCTATATCTTTTCCCAGCCCCCATGTGTTCTCCTCATAGCTTGCATTCCCACCTAGCTTTGTATTGTCAGCAGACTTAGATACATTATTTTCTGTCTCTTCATCTAAGTAATTAATATATATTGTAAATAGCTGAGACCCCAGCACTGGTCCTTGCAGCATTCCACTTGTCACAGCCTGCCATGATGCCACAGCCTTGAAAATGCCCCATTTATCCCTACGCTGGGCTTCATAGAACCATAGACCCATAAAAAGGTTATGGCACAGAAAGTGGCCATTCAGCCCATCTTGTCTGTACCGGCTGAAGAAACTAGCTGCCCAGTCTAATCCCATCTTTCAGCACCTGGTCCGTAGCCTTGCAGGTTACAGCACTTCGGGTGCAGGTCCACCACCGACCCGAGCAGTGAATTCCAGACACCCAACACCCTCTGGGTGAAAAAGCTTTTCCTCATGCCCCTCTAATCATTCTACCAATCACCTTAAATCTGTGCCTCTCAGTAATTGACCTCTCTGCTAAGGGAAAGAGGTCCTTCCTGTCTACTTTATCTAGGTCCCTCATAATTTTGTACACCTCAATTAAGTCACCTCTCAGCCTCCTCCGTTCTAAGGTAAACAACCCTAGCAGATCCAATCTTGCCTCATAGCTGCAATTTTCAAGCCCTGGTAACATTCTTGTAAATCTCCTCTGTACTCTCTCCAAAGCAATTATGTCCTTCCTGTAATGTGGTGACCAGAACTGTATGCAGTACTCCAGCTGTGGCCGAACCAGCATTTTATACAGTTCCAGCATTACATCCCTGCTTTTGTTTTCCATACCTTGGCTAATAAAGGAAACATTCCATATGCCTTCTTCACCACTTTATCTACCTGTCCTGCCACCTTCAAGTATCTGTGGACACACTAAGGTCTCTCACTTCCTCCACCCCTCTCAATATCCTCCTTTTTATTGTGTATTCCCTTGCTTTGTTTTCCCTCCCCAATGCATTGCCTCACACTTCTCTGGATTGAAATCCATTTGCTAATTTTCTGCCCACTCAACCAAACCATTGATATAATTTTGGAGTCTGCAGGTATCCTCTTCACTATCAACTACATGGCCAATTCTTGTCATCTGTAAATTTTCCAATCATTCCTCCCACATTTAAGTCCAAATCATTAATATATACCACAAACAGCAAGGAACCCATCACTGAGCCCTATGGAATGCCACTGAAAACTGCCTTCCATTTGCAAAAACATCTGTCAACCATTATCCTTTGATTCCTGTCACTGAGCCAATTTTGGATCCAACTCGCCATATTTCCGTGTATCCCATGGGCTTTTACTTTTCTGACCAGACTGCTATGTGGGACCTTGTCAAATGCCTTACTAAAATCCATGCAGACAACGTCCACTGCACTACCCTCATAAAATCCTTGCTCCTTCCTCAAAAAATTCAGTTAAATTAGTAAGACACAACCTTCCCTTGACAAATCCATGCTGACTATCCCCGCTTAATACATGCCTTTCTAACTGACAGTTTATCCTATATCTCAGAATTGCTTCTCATAATTTGCCCACCACCGAGGTCAGACTGATTGGCCTATAATTATTTGGTCTGTCCCTCGCACCCTTTTTACACAATGGTACAACGTTTGCAGACCTCCAATCCTCTGGTACCTCGCCTGTATCTAGAGAGGATTTGAAGACGATCCTCAGAGCATCCGCTATTTCCACCCTAGCTCCCTTTAACAGCCTGGGATACAATCCATCCAGCCCTGGTGATTTATCCACTTTCAAGGATGTCAGACTCTCTAGTATTTCCTCTCATCCTTATCATATCTAATATTTCACACTCCTCCTCTTTAACTACAATGTCTGCATCATCCCTCTCCTTTGTGAAAATAGAAGAGTAAGAACCCTGCCCACATCTTCTGCAGCCACGCATAAGTTACCTTGTACATCTCTGATAGGCCCCACCCTGTCCTTTGTTATACTCTTGATCTTAATGTGCTGATAAAACATCTTTGGGTTTTCCTTGATTTTATCTGTCAATATTTTTTCATATCTTCTCTTTGCTTTCCTAATTTCCTTTTTTGCTTTACCCCTGCATTTTCTATACGCCTCTAGGCTTTCTAAAGTATTAAGTTTTTTGTGACTGTCATAAGTTTTCTTTTTCTGCTTTATCTTACCCTGTATGCTTCTAAACAGGGAACTCTAGATTTGGCAGTACCATCCTATTTCATTGTGGGGACATGGCTACACTGTGCCCGTAGAACCTGCCACTGGTTTGCCACTGATTTGCCTTCAAGTTCCAGTCCACTTTCACCAGATCACCGCTCAGCTTCATAAAATTTGCCTTCCCCCAATTTAGAACTTTTACTCCTATCCTTGTCCTTTTCCATAATAATGCTAAATCTAACTGTATTATGGTCACTATCTCCAAAATAGTCACCCACTTCATTCAACTAGCTTCATTTCCTAGTACTAAATCTAGAGTTGCGCCCCTCTCGTTGGACTTGTTACTTGCTGGCTAAAAAAAGTTCTCTTGAATGCAGTTCAAGAATTTTGTGCCCTCTGTGTCCTTCACACTGTTTGTATCCCTGTTGATATTAGAATAATTGAAATCCACAACTATCATTGCCCTATTGTTTTTGCACTCAGAAATTTACCTACATAATCATACGCTGACAATTTGCACTTGCTTTCTGCCATATTTTTGACAGTGGCCCTTGAGGCTTTAGTTTACTTTCCAAAAATAAAATTCCTATATCCCTCTCACTATTTGCAGGTCTATAGTACACTCCTAGTATTATAGTTACCCCTTTTTGAATTCTGAGCTCAACTCATATGGCCTTATTTGATGATTTGTTTAGCATATCATCCTATATTTTCTCTCTCAGAATTGATTCTAATAATTTGCTCACCACCGAGGTCAGACTGACCAGCCCATAATTATTTGGTGTATCCCTCGCACTCTTTTTAAACAATGTTTGCAGACCTCCAATCCTCTGGCACCTCACCTGTATCTAGTGAAGATTTGAAGATGATCCTCAGAGCATCTGCTATTTCCACCCCGGCTTCTTCACAGCTGTAATTGATTCTTTAATCAAGGAGGAGGGGGCTCCACAAATATCCCCATCCTCAACGATGGGGGAGCCCATCACATCAGTGCAAAAGACAAGGCTGAAGCATTTGCAACCATCTTCAACCAGACGTGCAGCTATAACACTGGCATCTTCCCAGCAATGTGGAAAATTGCCAGGTATGTAATGTGTTAATTGTGTCATTATATGCAGGTGAAGGGAGTTAATTGGGGTTTTAGTTAAGCACTTAAAAGCAGACACTCACTGGGACTGGAAGAGGGATTTGTGTGAGGAGCAGAGTTATTGAGTAAATATAGGCTGGATGCTGATGAAGGGTTAGATCTTCTGTTAGGATTTTTGGATGAAATTTACAAGAAAGTTGACCTATTGAATGTGTATGAGGCATGGTCAGACTTTGATAGGATTTCGGAAAACAGATGGTTATTCAATGGAGGAATATATCATGGACTTTAACAGACTGTATAAAAGATAGAGGAAATTCAATTTGGAGATCCCTGATTCAGTGCTAGCTTTTAAATTGCTAGATTGTGCTAGAGTGTCACATGTGGACAGGTTCCTGGTTCTAACTGGGGTTTGGTTCTTGGACAAAGACTCCCTGTTGGACCAAATGTCCCCGGCCTGAAAAAAATTCCTGGGGAAACAGTCATTTCCTGCAGTCCTGGTAGAACAAATGGGACACTCTGCGGTGACACAGAATGGAGGACTCAATGTTTACAAGATTTAGAAATAATCCAGGTACTGGAAGCAGGCCTAAGTACAATGGAAGAGTTAAAGACAGGAGGAACGAGGATGAAAGCACCTTTAGCAGGTCTGAATATTACAGTGGAAGACAGAATTGGAACAGCAATCAGAAGCGAATGAATCCCAGGAATGCCTAGGAACAGTTAATAGGTGCTTCAGATGTGACTCAAAGTATTGTTATGCATTGAACTGCCCTAAGCGGAGGGGCAGAGTTTTCGAAATAATACATGACGCAGAAAATTCTGAGGCAGAACAGGAAGATACGGATGGATCTGAAGGAATAGTACTCGTCACAAGGAGTCCTGTGATGAATGTGTTGGTTGCGGATTCATTCAACTGTGCGGCACTGGATAATGCTTATATGTCGACAGTATATGGAACAAATTGGTTACAGTGTTATCTGGATTCGCTCAGTAGTGAGGATCAACGCAAGGTTAAGGAGTATAAAAGTACTACAAGCTTTAGGTTTGGTGATAACAACACATGAAGTCACTGAAGAGAGTAGTAATCCTATGTAAAATAGCTGGGGTAAACCACTTTATCAGTATGATGTAGTCTCCAGTGAGATACCTTTACTCTTGAGTAAGCTTTCAATTAAAAAGGCACAGATGAAACTTGATATGGAGCATGATAAGGCAATTGTTTTTGGGAAGGCAGTGAATTTGCAATTTACCCAGTCAGGGCATTATTGTATTTCCTTAACAAAACCTGATATTTCTAGTCAGAGTGTTAGAGAAGTGTTCATGGCATCAGGTATTATGAATCAGAGATAAAAGACAAATTGTCTTAAAGTTGCACAGGTAATTTGCTCACCACCCTATAGGAAGGATGTGATTGCATTGGAGAGGGTGTGGAGGAGATTCACCAGGATGTTGCCTGAGCTGGAGTATTTCAGCTATGAGGACAGATTGGATAGGCTAGGGTTGTTTTCCTTAGAGCAGAGAAGGCTGAGGGGGGACCTGATTGAAGTACACAAAATTATGAGGGGCATTAATAGGATAGATAGGAAGAAACTTTTTCCCTTAGCAGAGGGGGTCAATAACCAGGGGGAATAGATTTAAGGTAAGGGGCAGGAGGTTTAGAGGGGATTTGAGGGGGAAAAAAATCATCCAGAGTGTGGTTGGAATCTGGAACACAATGCCTGAAGGGGTGGTAGAGGCAGCAACCCTCACAGCATTTAAGAAGTATTTAGATGAGCACTTGAAATGCCATAGCATACAAGGCTATGGGCCAAGTGCTGGAAAATGGGATTAGAATAGATAGGTGCTTAATGGCCTGCACAGACATGATGAGCCGAAGGGCCTGTTTCTGTGCTGCATAACTCTATGACCCTTCTTGTCAGAGATTAAAAACCCTACTAAAAGATGCAGGTATGATTGATGGATAGTGTGCGAGGATAATAAAGAGAATGAAGAGATTAGTGAAAAGTGTGAGATTTCTAAAAAGTATCGGAGGACACCATCACATTCTTCAGCCTTCCATTGGCACGTGACTTTAACAAGGTAGTTGCCATGGATTTAAAGGTATGGGACAAAGACAAGAATATTTTCATTCTACATTTTATAGACCTAGCAACTAGATTTAGTCTTTCTACAATAATAAATAGTAAGGACAAAAGGGTGATTATAGACAAAATTATGGTGAAGGGAGTTAATTGGGGTTTTAGTTGAGCACTTAAAAACAGACACTCACTGGAACTGTTAGAGGGATTTGTGTGAGGAGCTACATGTTTGTAATCCTTTTATTCTGCACAATAAATGTGAAATTGAGTAAATATAGGCTCCAGCCTTATCCTTCTGTAACAAGCTTTCTGGAGTTTAACATCATGTGCACAAAAATCAGGATAAATCCAACCCGGCCAGTTACCGCCCTATCAGTCTACTCCCAATCATAAGCAAAGTGATGGAAGGGGGTATTTTTGCCCCTGTTTAAGCCAAGTTTCCATGATAGCAATGATACCATGCTGCCATGTGTCTATCTGTGCCCTCAGCTCATCGGCATTATTTGCTATACGTGTATTTAAATAAGTACCTTTTAACACTGCCAAATTCCTGTGCTGCACACTTTTTAACCTTTGCTTCTTCTGTCTTTTACAGTCACTCGCTAATTTTCTGCCTCCCATTCCCTGCCCTGAATTTGTTCTATCTGAACCTGCCCTCAGGTTCCCATCCCCCTGACAATCCAGCTTAAACCATCCCCAACAGCACTAGCAAACCTTCCTGCAAGGATATTCGTCCCAGTCCTGTTCATGTGTAGACTGTCCAGCTTGTACAGATCCCACCTTCCCCAGAACTGGTCCCAATGTCCCAGAAATCTGAAGCCCTCCCTCCTGCACCATCTCTCCAGCCACGCATTCATCTGATGTATTCTCCTATTTCTGTACTCACGAGCATGTGGCCTTGGGAGTAATCCAGAGATTTCTACCTTTAAGGTCCTGCTTGCTAATCTCTTTCCTAACTCCCTAAACTCTGCCTGCAGGACCTCATCCCTTTTTGTACCTATGTCATTGGTACCAATGTGGACCATGACCTCTAGCTGTGCACCCTCGCCCTCCAGAATGCTCTGTAGCTGCTCGGCGATATCCATGACCCTTGCACCAGGGAGGCAGCATACCATCCGGGAATCACGTTTGCAGCCACAGAAATACCTGTCTGTTCCCCTAACTATAGAATCCCCTACCACTATTGCTTTCCTGACTTTTATCACAGCCGAGCCACCCATGGTGCTCTGGTCGTGATTCTCACTGCAATCCTCTCTCTCATCAGAACTGAATAGCGGTTATAAAATGGGATGCCTTCTGGGGTCTCCTGAACTACCTGCCTTGTCCTTCTTGTCTGTCTGGCAGCCAAAAAGTCCCTCTCTGCCTGCGCTCTCTTAAGCTGTGGGGTGATCATCTCCTGAAACATGCTAGCTATGTATCTCTCATCCTCACGAATGCACCTCCGTGACTCCAGCTGCTCCTCAAGTTCTAAGATCCGGCACTCAAGTTTTTGCATTTGGTGGCACTTTCTGCACATGTAGTTGTCTAGGACATGGGAAGAGTCCTGGAGTCCCCACATGGCACAGATGTGCATTCGATGGTTGTGTTGATGAACAAATGGGTAACCACCGACCTACTACTGGTATTTCAGCTTCTACTTAGAAGATAGACTTAAATGATGGAGAAAAAATAAAAAATCAGCAGAAAAAAGAAAATAAGAAAGTAAGAAAATACCAGATACTCACCGACTAGCTCCCTGTGCCTCGCTGCTCTCTCTCCCCTCTCGCGTTGTTTATAGCTCCGAAGTCTCACCCAGCCAATCACCTACCACTTCCCTGTGATGTCCACTTACCAAAATTAATCTATCTTAACACTATTAATATACCCTACCAATACTAAAATGTTACCAATATTAGTAATAACCTCATTAATAAATCTTACTGCTTTAAAATAAAACAGAACAGTAGACTCACCATATTTTCCCTTGTGCTTGTGTGTCTTAATTAATTATAAGGTAGTTACATAAATTTTAACTTTAAGTTCTTTTTTCTAATTTGTAGCTATTTACACGCACACCCTAACAGTAGTGGACTAGCCCAGCTATTTACCGATACTCCCTAACAGCAGTTACTCACCAACCAATCACCTTACAGCTTTCCTGTGATGTCACTGTTCACTTTTCTCCCCAACTCAGGCGCACTGGACTCCTGTCCGCTGCTCTCTCGGAAGTTAAGTTCCTGTCCATTAAGTAATCCTTTATCCATGCTAATACATCAGCCCCAACTCCATGAGCCATTATTTTGTGTATTAACCTTTTGTATGACACCTTATCGAGTGCCTTTTGGAAATCCAAGTATACTTCATCTACTGGTTCCCTTTTATCTATCCTATTAATTACATCTTCAAAAAAATCTAATAAATTTGCCAAACATAACTTCCCTGTTGTAAAACCATGTTGACTTGTTCTGATCATACTATGCTTTTCTAAGTGCATTGTTAAGACTTGTTTAAGCACTTACAAAGAACAGTACAGCACAGGAACAGGCCATTCAGCCCTCCAAGCCTGCGCCGATCATGATGCCTGTCTAAACTAAAACCTTCTGCACTTCCGGGGTCCGTATCCCTCTATTCCCATCCTATTCATGTATTTGTCAAGATGCCTCTTAAACGTCGCTATCGTACCTGCTTCCACCACCTCCCCCAGCTGCAAGTTCCAGGCACTCACCACCCTCTATGTAACCTTGCCTCGCACATCCCCTCTAAACTTTGCCCCTCGCACCTTAAACCTACGTCCCCTAGTAACTGACTCTTCCACACTGGGAAAAAGCTTCTGACTATCCACTCTGTCCATACCACTCATAACTTTGTAAACCTCCATCAGGTCACCCCTCCACCTCCGTCATTCCAGTGAAAACAATCCGAGTTTATCCAACCTCTCCTCATAGCTAATACCCTCCAGACCAGGCAACATCCTGGTAAACCTTTTCTGTACCCTCTCCAAAGCCTCCACATCCTTCTGGTAGTGTGCCGACCAGAATTGTACGCAATATTCTAAGTGTGGCCTAACTAAGGTTCTGTACAGCTGCAACATGACTTGCCAATTTTTATACTCTCTGCCCCGACCGATGAAGGCAAGAATGTCGAATGCCTTCTTGACTATCTTATCCACCTGCGTTGCCACTTTCAGTGACCTGTGGACCTGTACGCCCAGATCTCTCTGCCTGTCAATACTCTTAAGGGTTCTGCCATTTACTGTATATTTCCCACCTGTATTAGATCTTCCAAAATGCATTACCTCACATTTGTCCGGATTAAACTCCATCTGCCATTTCTCCGCCCAAGTCTCCAACTGATCTGTATCCTCTGACAATCCTCATCACTATCTGCAACTCTACCAACCTTTGTGTTGTCCGCAATCTTACTAATCAGACCAGCTACATTCTCCTCCAAATCATTTACAAATACTACAAACAGCAAAGGTCCCAGCACTGATCCCTGTGGAACACCACCAGTCACATCCCTCCATTCAGAAAAGCACCCTTCCACTGCTACCCTCTGTCTTCTATGACCGAGCCAGTTCTGTATCCATCTTGCCAGCTCACCTCTGATCCCGTGTGACTTCACCTTTTGTACCAGTCTGCCATGAGGGACCTTGTCAAATGCTTTACTGAAGTCCATGTAGACAACATCCACTGCCCTTCCTTCATCAATCATCTTCATCACTTCCTCAAAAACTTGATCAAGTTAGTGAGACATGACCTCCCCTTCACTTCCCGACGACTGATGTCAGACTAATTGGCCTGTAGTTCCCTGTTTTCTCTCCCTCCTGTCTTGAATAGAGGTGTTACATTTGCTAACTTCCAACTGGCTGGGACTGTTCCAGAATCTATGGAATTTTGGAAAATCATAGACACCTCATCCACTATCTCTGCAGCAATCTCTCTTACAATCCTAGGGTATAAGCCATCAGGTCCTGGGAATGTCAGATTTTAAGTCATAGAGTCATAGAGAGATACAGCACTGAAACAGGCCCTGCAGCCCATCCAAGTCTGTGCCAACCAACAACCACCCATTTATACTAATCCTACATTCATCCCATATTCCCTACCACATCCCCACCATTCTCCTACCACCTACCTACACAAGGGGCAATTTACAATGGCCAATTTACCTATCAACCTGCAAGTCTTTGGCAAGTCCCTTGAGTTTCTCCAATACTTTTTCTCTGCTGATATTAATTACCTTAATTTCCTTACTCTTATTAGCCCCTAGCTTACCCTCCATTTCCTGTATGTAACTTGTGTCTTCTACTGTGAGGACAGACACAAAATATTTGTTCAATGTCTCTGCCATTTCCTCATTCCCCCTGATAATTTCTCCTGCCTCTGCTTCCAAGGGACCAATGTTGACTTTAGCTACTCTCTTCCTTTTTATATTTTTGTAAAAGCTCTTACAATCTGTTTTTATATTCCTTCCTAGTTTACTCTCATATTCTGTTTTTCCCTTTGTATCAACTTTTTGGTGGCTCTTTGCTGGTTTCTAAAACACTGCCAGTCCTCAGACTTGCTACTATTCCTTGCGACATTACAAGCTTCTTCTTGTAATCTAATACCACCCTTAAACTCCTTAGTAAGCTGACTATTTTGTTTTTCAGTGGAATGTATTTTTGTTCAATATTTTGAATTGTTTCTTTAAATGTTCCCCACTGTTTATTTACTGCCATACTTCTTAGTCTGTTTACCCAATCAACCTTAGCCAGCTTTCCTCTCATACCTATGTAATTAGCTTTGTTTAAGTTTAAGATTCTTGTTGTGATTTGTAGTATGTCATTTTCAAACCTAATGTCGAATTCAATTGTTTTATGATCACTGTTTGCCAGTGGATCTTTTACTATGACATTACTAATTAACCATGTCTCATAGCACAATACTAGATCTAAAATAGCTTTATCCCTAGTTGGTTCCACAACATATTGCTCCAGGAAACTGTCACAAAAGCATTCGACAAACTCATCTTCTAGACCACCTTTGGCAATCTGATTGGTCCAGTCTGTATGAAGATTAGAATCCCCACAACAGACATTGCCTTTGTTACATGCTCCAATAATTGCTTGTTTAATGCTCTGTCCATTTAACTACATTTAAGGGGGCCTATAAACTACTCGAACCAGCATTTTCTGACCCTTTCTATTCCTAATCTCCACCCATACTGATTCTATTTCCCGATTTTCTGAGCTTCCTTCCTCACTAATGTTCTTATGTCATCCTTTATTATCAGGCCTACCTCTCCTTTTCATTTTGCCTGTCTTTTCAAAATATTGTGTACCCTGGAATATTTATTTCCCAACCTTGGTCACATTGTAACCAAGTCTCTGTAATTATGATTAGATGGAAACCATTTATCTCTATCTCTAGTTCATCTATCTTACGGCAGATGCTCTGCGCATTCAGATAAAGTGACTTCAATTTTACTTTTTGACTGCTATTTCCTGCATGGACCTTACTCTGATGTACTGTTACCTTTAAACGCTCTGTCCCTTCCTGGCCCACTCAGCTTGTCTTTAGCCACATCAATAGACTTTTGTATTGCCTCAGCTTTTATCTTTGGATTTCTAAATCTCCCTTCACCCAAATCCTCCTCTCCCTCTATTAGTTTAAAGCCATTTTTCCCTCCTTTTATATTTGCTGGTGCACTCTTATCACTCTTATGTTTATATGACTTTTTTTATTCATTCTTGGGATTTGGGCGTCGCTGTCTCAACCAGTATTTATTGCCCATCTCTAATTGACCTTGAACTGAGTGGCTTGCTAGGCCACTTCAGAGGGTATTTGAGAGTCAACCACATTGCTGTGGGTCTGGAGACACACGTAGGCCAGACCAGGTAAGGATGGCAGATTTCCTTCCCGAAAGGACATTAGTGAACCAGATAGGTTTTTACAACAATCAACAATGGTTTCATGATCATCATTAGACTAGCTTTTTAATTCCAGATTTATTAACTGAATTCAGATTTCACCATCTGCCGTGGTGGGATTCAAACCCATGTTCCCAGCGCATTACCCTGGGCCTGTCCCTTCCTGTCATATTCTGGTTATCATTACCTGTGTCGCTATCCTGCACTATTGCCTTGTCCTTTCTCTTTCACTTTCCAAGTCTCCCCTCACGTGAACCCTCCCCCTCCACAATTTAGTTTAAAGCCCTCTGTACAGCCCTATAGTGATACAACTCGCCAGGACACTGGTCACAGCGCAGTTCGGGTAAAGACCATCCCAACGGTACAGCTCTCTCTTTTCCCAGTACTGGTGCCAGTGCCCCATGAGTCAAAACCCACTTCTCTCACACCAATCTTTGAGCCATTTATTCAACTTTCTGATCTTATTTGCCAATTTGCTTGTGGCTCGGGTAGTAATCCAGAGATTATTACCTTTGTGGTTCTCCTTTTTAATTTAGCCCCTAGCTGCTCATCCTCTCTCAGCAGAACCTTTCTTAGTCCTGCCTATGTTGTTGGTGCCCACGTGCACCACGACAGCTGGATCTTGCCCCTCTCAATCCAAGTTCCTCTCCAGCCTCAAGGAGATATCCTTAACTCTGGCACCGGGCAGGTAGCACAGCCTTCAGGACTCACACTCTGGGATGTAGAGAACAGTATCTATCCCCCTAGCTATACTGTCCCCCTACTACAACTACATTTCTTTTTGCTCACCACACTTGAATGGCTTCCTGCGTCATGGTGCCGTGGTCGGTTTTTCATCTAACCTGCAGTCCCTGCTCTCGTCCACACAAGCAGCAAGAACTTCGAACCTGTTGGACAAGTGCAAGGGCTTATGCGCCTCCATTGCTACCTTCTGGGTCCCCATACCTGCCTTACTCACAATCACACCCTCCTGTCCCTGACCATGGACCAAATCTGAAGTACCTACCCTAAGGGGTGTGACTGCCTCCTGGAGAAGAGTGTCCAGGTAACTTTCCTCCTCCCTGTTGCATTGCAGTGTTCAAAGCTTGGACTCCAGCTTATCAATTTTGAGCCGATGTTCCTCGAGCTGCAGACACTTACTGCAGATGTGGTTGCCATGGATCACCACCGGTTCCCACATGCTACAGCTGTAACACATCACCTGCCCTGCCATCTTTATTAAGTCTTATTTAACTGATTAGTTTCAAGTTTAGAAATATCACTCAACTTTTATCTGTAGTTCTATTAATTTGTTTAACTAGTTAAGCTATAAATTTAATGCAGTACTTCTATCCCCCAGTACCGGTTTAAACTGCTGCCCTCATTTAGAGGGATGAAACCTGGAAACTCCCCAACCAATCACCTACCTGCTTACCTAATTAATGCCTTTGAACACTCACCAGCTACTGGAGGCTGAAAAAAGGTATAAAAAGCAGCACCTCCTTCGCCTTCTGCACCGAATTCTCAAGTTAGAATTCGTTCCTCGTCGCACTAAATCATTGTCATCTCCACTCTATGCCCCCACTCTCTAAACACTATGTCTTCATGACCCATGTTCTGATGGTAAGTACATTGGCATTCATTTAGTTAGGAAGCCGTGCAGTAAGCAGAGCAGAACAATTTGGATCACTATTCTGTTAACCCTAGTTAAGTCTGCATATATATGGGGTAGCATGTTCAAATACACCACAAATACAGTATCAGATGGGGACCCTAGGTTTCACAGCTGATGTCAAGCTGCAGCGATGTTCCTGACTGTTCATCCTATAGAATTTTACAGTTCAGAAGGAGACCATTCAGCCCATCACACCTGTCCCAGTTCTTTGAAAGAGCTATCCAGTTCGCTCCGCTCTTCCCCCATAGCCGTGCAAATCTTTCCTTGACAAATATTGATGCCGTTTTCAGCAATTTATGTACATTCTCTTCAACAATCCAGCTAACATATGACATAATCTGGTATAAACAATTCCAAATCAGTGGTATTAGTAACAGAAGAAGCCCGGTCAAACGTTGGTTGAATAGATAAAACCTTGAGAGTGGCAGCTAATGCAGCAACCTTGGTATTTGGAGTCAAAGGGGCAGAATAAGACAAGGTACTATACAAATCAGGAGTGAAAACAGAAGAAAAACTCAAGCCAGAATGGGAAATTCCATGGATATTGAAAGACACTGGTATGAATAATAGGGAATGGCAGAGCATCAGAAGTTAATGGATGACAATTGGAAAGAAGGGGAGAAGACAGAAGCACTTCAAAGAGGAATAATCATGGAAGGCAGGTGGTAATGTTCACAATGTGAGAATAGTACCACTACATAGCAGGGCAGATGTCATGGTCTTGAAGGAGAAGGATCCATGAACAGCGATGATAACTGGAGATAGAACAGTCCCACAATTGGGAGGAAATAGGAAAGATGGTGGGCTGATGGGAACAATGAAAGACAATGGTACAAAAGCCAGTGAAAATATTTCATTGACCTTACTGTGGTTAGAGGGTGTTTTTTGCAGGAGGAGAATTTAAATTCCACTGGAGGGAGGAAACTGCTAGTATAAACAGCAACACTTTGCAATGCGTGTACCTCTTAACAGACAGAGAGGAGAGGAGAGGGCAGAATCTGGCATCAATATCCAAATGGAATGGCTGGATAGCAACTAGGTTAGCCTGACAGGGGAACTTGCCAAATTTGTTTTAAGTTAGGCCACAGCAGCAGAGTGAGATGAGGTCTGATAACAAGAGGCATTTTCCTTCAATAGGGTTTGGCAATCTCAGCAAATTCAGGAATAAAGGGACAGGAAAATGCAGCAAGGGTAAGGAAACAATGAGGGGAGGAAATATTGTAAAGAATTGGGGCAGAGACATGTGATCATAAGGGGAAGTTCCCAGCAGAGGAATTTGTTCCTTGCAAAGATGCACATTAATGATGGCAAGCGAAGCACTGTAAGCAATGAATGTAAGATGTGGAGATGGAATTCATCAAGAATTGCCACAGGTAAATCATCCAAGTAATAGAGAAAAGTGGATTCAATGGACAGGAATCTAATGAACTTCATAAAGAAATACAAAAGGCTAGATCTCAAGGGCAATTAGGGATGGGCAACAAATGCTGGCTTTGCCAGCGATCCTCACATCCTATGAATGAGTAAAAGAAAGTAGACAATTCCAGGAATACTGTAAAGGAATGGAATCTTTTACTGAGAATTGGGATGGACAGCTAGGATCCAAACCTATTGGATGTATCCAGGGAGGAAAGCTTCCTGAAAAATTTTAGTCATAAAGTTGGAAGCTTGATCTGACTGGATCTCAATCGGTAATCCATAACTGAGTTAACTTTTCTACCACTACCTTAGCAGAAATCATTCTCAAGGGAATGGCATCTGGGAACCGAGTAGCCATATCCATAATAGTGTGTATATATTGATGTACCACTTTTGTTTTTGGTAAAGATCCCACACAGTCTATCAACACCCGACTAAATGGTTCCCCAAAAACTGCTATGGGAATTAGAGGTGCCGGTTTTATGGCAGGTTGTGGTTTTCCCACAATCTGGCATGTATGGCATGTTTTACAAAACTGCCCCACGTCCTGGTAAAGGCCTGGCCAGTAAAAATGTCGACTTATCCATAATTGGGTCTTCCAGATCCCCACATGTCCCGCCAAAGGAATTTCATGGGCTGTCTTTAATATTTCCCAGCGTTACTTTGGAGATACCACAATCTGGTGAACTACTGTCCATTCTTTGTCCGCAGGTCTGTGAGAAGGTCTCCACTTCCTCGTCAGAATCCCATTTTTAATATAGTAGCCTTCCGGAGCTCCCTTTCCTTCAGGTTCAGTTGGAACTGATTTTGCCACTTTACTTAATGCTCGATCAGCTTGCTGAGCCTTGATCAGAGAATCAGAGAAGACTTATTGAACATTTCTTTCAGATTATCAAATCCCCAAAGAAAGTTTCAGATTTTCGGCTATCTATCTGTGGTGACAATTTGACCTCTAACAATGGAACTTGTTTAGCCATTGTGCACCCGATACAAAGATACGGGTATATACTCCTCGCCGATACCATTCACTAAAACCTTAGCATTCACTGCGCTCTCTGGTGGAAAAGTTGTGCCTTTGCCCAGCAAAAGAGTTTGGATGGCTCCTGTACCCGTATGTATAACAATAGGTTTACCTGCCTCACTTGAGGGATAAGGCGTTACTTTTCCTTTTGAAAAGAATTCCTTATAACTCTCCAGTATCTTGTTAGGTTCCCTGTACTCACAGTGGTTTCTGTACTTGGCCTTACAGCTGCAGTCAGAGCTATCATATTCTCAGTCAGGGCACCTTTCTTTGCATTGGCCTTGTGTACCCCAATAAATCCCATGGGTTTACCCCGCAACTTCCAGCATTCTGCACAAAGATGTCCCACTTAGTGGCAATGGAAACATTTAGGCTTTCGGACCTCACTTCCACCCGCAGCATCTTTCTTCCTTTCTGGCATGAGAAGGAGATCCCGGGGCATTCCCAGCTATCCCTTCTTGTCCCTGGCTACTTGCCTTCCTTTCACCCTCCCACCTTTTATCCTTCTCGTGTGTGTGGGGCTGACAGACAAAGGGCTTGTAAACTGGTTGGTAATCATCAGCGATCTCATCTGTCTGTCTGGCTGTTGAAACCTTATGGTTCTCGACATGGGATCTTCCTAACGGCGGGTGTGAGTTTTTAAATTCTTCCAGAAGAATTATTTCCCTAAGGGTCTCATACATGGCTTCTACTTTTAGTGCCCGCGTCCAACAATCAAAATTAATTTGCTTTACTCTCTCAAATTCTGTATAAGTCCGCCCAGGCTGTTTCCAGAGGTTCTGAGATTTCTGCCTGTACGCTTAAAGGACTAAGTCATAAGCAGCGAGAATAGCCTTTTTTGCCATTTCATAATCTGTAGAAGCCTCCTCCGAAAGCATGGCATAAACTTTGTGAGCTCGACCCATCAACCTTCTTTGCACAAGCAGTGTCCTGCTTTCCTTCGGCCACTTCATCTGTCTAGCTATCTTTTCAAAAGAAATGAAAAATGCCTTTATGTCCCTTTCCTCAAACTTCAGGAGGGCTTGCAGAAATTTAAAAAGCTCTCCACTGGGTCCTGTGTTGGATTCGGTCCTTTCCCAACCCAAATTTCCATTAGGGTCAAGGGCATCCTTCTTTTATTTAGTTGCAGCCTTCTATTCTGGTATTCCTTTTCCTCTCTTTCTCTTGCCCTTTCTCTCTCCTGCCGCTCTGCTTGCTCCCTTTGAAATGCTCTCTTTTTCCTTTCTTTCTTTCTCCTTTCCCTTTCTCCTGCCGCTCTGCTTGCTCCCTTCGAAATGCCCTTTTTCCTTTTCCCTTGCCTGAAATTCTAGCTCTAACTTCTTCCGGTCCAAGTGAATCTGTGCCAGTGTTACGATGTCTTCTTCCAGTTCCACTTGTCCCTGTGCCCCTTTTACTTCAATCTTCAGCTGTCTGGCCACTAGTCCAAATAAACTCACACGTGTGAGTTAGGATACAGGCAGCAGTTTTGGATATGCTCAAATTTATCTAAGGTGATAAATGGGAGGCCAGCCAAGGCAGTATTAATAGTCAGGTCTAGAGGTGACAAAGGCATGGATGAGGTTTTCAGCAGAAGATGAGCTGAGGCAGGATGGAGTTGGGCAACATCACAGAGTTGGAAGTAGGTGGACTTGGCAATGGCACAGATTTGGGAACGAAAGCTCATCTCGGGGTCAAATACCACATCAATGTCGCAGACAATCTGGTTCAGTCTCATACAGTTGCCAGGGAGCGTGACAGAGTCAGTGGCTAGGGAAAGGAGTTTGTGGTGAAGCCTGAAGACAGTGATTTTGGCCTTACCAATGTTTAGGTGAAGGACATTTCTGGTCATCCAGCCTGGATATTTGACAAGATGTCTGATAAATTAGAGAGTGGAGGGGTTGAGAGAGATGATGGTGAGGTAGAGCTGGGTGTCGTCAGCATACGCATGGAATCTGATGTTGTAATTTTGGATGATGTTGCTGAATGGCAGTATGTAGATGAGAAATAGGAGAAGCTCAAGGATAGATTTTTGTGGCACTCCAGAGGTAATGATGCAGAAGCGGGAAGAGAAAACGTTGCATGTGAATCTCTGGCCATTACTGGATAGATAAGAATGGAACCAGGCTCATTGGACAAGAAAATGTACATGGTTCAGTGCTGATTTGACAGTCTCACTCAGAGATGAAATGAACTTCAGGTCCCCTAGCTTTTGATCTAATATGTACTTGCAAGAGCTTTGCCACACTAAATAGCTTGTTGCTGCACAAATGCGCTTGCATCAAAAGTAGAAATTCTGGTATTGTAAGCTTTACTCTAATGTACAAGAAACCTGGCATTTTCTTTCTTCCCTTTTCAATTATTATTAGTCCACTTACAATTGCACTTCGTTGGTTTTGGGATATCCCAAATGAGCCTCCAATTATATGTTATGACCATGGATGGAGGAATGCACTGTATTTTTCAAGTTCCACTTCGCCACAGGTCACAACATATATTTAAATGATTTACCCAGTTACCAATATGGCCGATTATATACTTTATCTATTCTCATTTCAGAATAAAAATCCACCAACCAGGTTTCTTTAATAAACAACAAAACTATTAATTTATTAGAAAACAAGACTCATTCAATAAAGATGCAAAGCTTATTAACACACAGGTGGAAATATGAAAGTATAAATATATTCCCTTCTAAATAACCCAACACACACGCAAACACATACCAGTTAAAGGAAAAATTAAAGACGATTTCTCTGCAGAGATCAACTATACAAAAAAACAAAAAAAATAGTTTGGCCAAGTACTTGTTAATTCTTGAAGAAAAAAGAGAAGATATGGATTGTTTCAGGTGGTTCTTTGGTCTGGTGGCCAGGGTGTCACTGGGCTCTTTTCAGAAGCAGTTTGTTCAGGAGATGGCAAGAGAAAGACTTGCAGAAGCTTCTCCAGGAGAAATGTTGCATCGGTTTCTCCAGTTCTCACACTGGATTCTCAGAGTTTCTCAAAGAGGTAGAACAGGATGCACTGGTAGCGCCTCTCTCTTACCAGTCTTACAACCCCAACTGATCATTCAAACAGTTCAAAATCAAAACCAACTCCTGACCAGAATAAATCTAGATATGTCACTTCTCTGTAAACAACTCCGAAGTCAGCAAGGCTCCTGCTGTTTACTTAGCTTAAGACATGTGACTTCCAGTGACCCTTTAAAAAAAACAAGTCCAGCATTTCCTCCAGTATTTCCACAGTCTTTTGAACACAAATCCTCAAAGAATATTAACAATGGAAACGCATTCATGGCAATACTCTCTATCGTGTTGTGTGGTACTACCAATGTGCTAAATGCGATAGATTCAGAACAGATTCAGCAACTCAAAACAGGGCATCTAGGAGGCACTGTAGGCCATCGGCAGCAGAAGAATTGTGGTCCGCCACAATCTGTATTCACCAAGGAGAAGGACTTGGTGGATGATGAGCCTAGGGAAGGGAGTGTAGATAGTCTCAGTCATCTCATTATCAAAAAGGAGGAGGTGTTGGGTGTCTTGCAAAGCATTAAGGTAGATAAGTCCCCAGGGCCTGATGGGATCGACCCCAGAATACTGAGGGAGGTAAGGGAAGAAATTGTTGGGGCCTTGACAGAAATCTTTGCATCCTCATTGGCTACAGGTGAGGTCCCAGAGGACTGGAGAATAGCCAATGTTGTTCCTTTGTTTAAGAAGGGTAGCAAGGATAATCCAGGAAATTATAGGCCGGTGAGCCTTACGTCAGTGGTAGGAAAATTATTAGAGAGGATTCTTCGGGACAGGATTTACTCCCATTTGGAAACAAATGGACTTATTAGCAAGAGGCAGCATGGTTTTGTGAAGGGGAGGTCGTGTCTCACTAATTTGATTGAGTTTTTTGAGGAAGTGACGAAGATGATTGATGAAGAAAGGGCAGTGGATGTTATCTATATGGACTTCAGTAAAGCCTTTGACAAGGTCCCTCATGGCAGACTGGTACAAAAGGTGAAGTCACATGGGATCAGAGGGGAGCTGGCAAGGTGGATACAGAACTGGCTCGGTCATAGAAGACAGAGGGTAGCAGTGGAAGGGTGCTTTTCTGAATGGAGGGATGTGACTAGTGGTGTTCTGCAGGGACCAGTGCTAGGAGCTTTGCCTTTGCTGTTTGTAGTATATATATATGATTTGGAGGAAAATGTAGCTGGTCTGATTAGTAAGTTTGCAGACAACACAAAGGTTGGTGGAGTTGCGGACAGCGATGAGGATTGTCAGAGGATACAGATCGGTTGGAGACTTGGGCGGAGAAATGGCAGATGGAGTTTAATCCGGACAAATGTGAGGTAATGCATTTTGGAAGATCTAATGCAGGTGGGAAGTATACAGTAAATGGCAGAACCCTTAGGAGTATTGACAGGCAGAGAGATCTGGGCGTACAGGTCAACAGGTCACTGAAAGTGGCAACGCAGGTGACTAAGGTAGTTAAGAAGGCATACGGCATGCTTGCCTTCATCGGTCGGGGCATAGAGTATAAAAATTGGCAAGTCATGCTGCAGCTGTACAAAACTTTAGTTGGGCCACAACTTAGAATATTGTGTGCAATTCTGGTCGGCACACTACCAGAAGGACATGGAGGCTTTGGAGAGGGTACAGAAGAGGTTTACCAGGATGTTGCCTGGTCTGGAGGGCATTAGCTATGAGGAGAGGTTGGAAAAACTCAGATTGTTTTCACTGGAACGACGGAGGTGGAGGGGTGACATGATAGAGGTTTACAAAGTTATGAGCAGCATGGACAAAGTGGATAGAAGCTTTTTCCCAGTGTGGAAGAGTCAGTTACTAGGGGACATAGGTTTAAGGTGAGAGGGGCAAAGTTTAGAGAGGATGTGCGAGGCAAGTTCTTTACACAGAGGGTGGTGGGTGCCTGGAACTTGTTGCCGGGGGAGGTGGTGGAAGCAGGTACCATAGAGACGTTTAAGAGGCATCTTGACAAATACATGAATAGAATGGGAATAGAGGGATACAGACCCCGGAAGTGCAGAAGGTTTTAGATTAGGCAGGCATCAAGATCGGCGCAGGCTTGGAGGGCCGAATGGCCTGTTCCTGTGCTGTACTGTTCTTTGTTCTTTGATGAAGCTCCATAAATATCTCCTTCCTCAATGATGCCGGAGCCAGTAGACAGATGCAAAAAACAAGGCTGAAGTATTCACAGCCATCTTCAGCCAAGAGTGCCTAGTGGATGATCCATCTCGGCCTCCTCCTTGTCCTAGTCTAAAAAGCCAGTTGATGAAGGATAGAACTGGAGCCAATCTTTACACATTTTTATATTTATTTTCAAAGTTGCACATTACAAGCATACACCTCCTAACCCCAACAACCACAGTGTTACTTTGTGTCTATATATAGGAGCTCAAACAAATGCTCAGTTAATACCCTCCACCTGCATACCATTAAATATAGGATTAACACTCCATTGTCCCCACCATCATAGAAGTCAGTCTTCAACCATTTTAATTCATTCCACATGATATTAAAAAAGGCTGAGTGCACTGGATACAGCAAAGGCTATGGGCCCCGACAATATCCTGGCTGTAGTGCTGAACACTTGTGCTTCAGAACTAGCTGCATTTCTACCCAAGCTGTTGCAGTACAGCTAGAGCAATGGCATCTAACCGACAAAATGGAAAATTGCCCTGGAATGTCTTGTTCACATAAAGCAGAGAAATTCAATCTGGTCAGTTATCACCCCATTAGCTGACTCTCAATCATCAGCAAAGTGAAGGAAGGAGTTGTCGGCAGTGCTATCAAGCGACATTTACCCACAAATAACTGCTCACCGATGCTTAGTTTGGTTTCCACAAGGACCCCTCGGCTCCAGACCACATTACAACCTTGGTCCAAATATTGGCAAAAGAGCTGAGTTCCAGAGGTGAGATGAGAGTGACTGCCCTTGACATTGAGGTGGCATTTGATTAAGTGTGGCATCAAGAAGCCCTAGTAAAATTGAAGGCAGTGGGAAAAATACCTGCGCTGGCTGGAATCATACCAAGCACAAAGGAAGATGATTGTGGTTTTTGGAGGCCAATCATGTCAGCCCCACAGATACCACTGCAAGAGTTCCTCAGAGCAGTGTCCTAGGCTAAACCACCTTCAGCTGCTCCATCAATGACCTTCCCTCGATCATAAGGTCAGAAGCGGGAATGCTTACTGATGATTGCATTATGTTCCTTTCCATTCACAGCTCCTCAGATACTGAACTTGTTCATGCCTGCATGCAGCAAGACCTGGGCAATATTCAGGCTTGAGTTAATAAGTGGCAAGTAACATTTGCACCACATATTGCTAGGCAATGGCCAACTCTGAGAAGAGTCTAACCACCTCGCCTTGTTATTCAACTCTCCACTTGCCTGGATGAGTACAGCTCCAACACCCAAGAAGCTCGATACCATTCACGACAAACCAGCTCACTTGATTGGCACACCATCCACCACCCATTCACTGCCTCTGCCACCAGCACACAGTGGCTGTCGTGTCTACCATCTACAAGAGGCACTGCAGTAACTCGCCAAGGCTTCTTCAACAGCACCACCCAAACCTGCAGCTTTTACTGCCTAGAAGGATGAGGGCAGCAGATGCATGGGACCACCACTACCTTGCAAGTTCCCTGCCAAGTCACACACCATTCTGTCTTGGAAATATATTGTTGTCTGTCTTGGAAATATATATTGTTCCTTCATTGTCATTGGGTCAAAATCCTAGAACTCCCTGCCTGACAGCACTGTGGCAGTACTTACACCACATGACTGCAGCAGATCAAGATACCTGGATAAGTTCCCTACTCTTCTTCGAACTAATGGCATAGGATCTATTATATCCGCCTGAGAGGGCAGACAGGGCCTCTGTTTAACATCTCATCGTAGAGTTGGCACCTGCAACAGTGCAGCACTTGCTCATTACTGCACTGAAGTGTCAACCTTGATTTTTGTCCTGAAGTTTCATAGTGGGAATTTAACCCATAACCATGTGACGTCGAGGTGAAAATGCTACAACTGAGCAATGGCTGATACAGTCGCCATGGCTGACACAGTAAATACTCAGTACATACAGCTGCTTTCTTACCTGCTTATATAAAATACTTTCTCAACAGTACTTGAGTTGAGAGGTTACTTTACAGACTTTGGACCTTAAACACTTTGAAGGTGTCATCTACACTTCAGAGGTTTGGTGCTCTGATCTATCAGATCAGCATGGGTGACACATTGCATTTCCTTAGACCACAGATGTGGAGCAAGATGGCCACCAACAGCAGCAGGAGCTGCACTGGCAGGAGCAACAGGACCTGCTCCAGCAACAGTAGTAACATGTGCCAGCAACAGTAAGAGCTGCACCACAGGAGCGGAAAGACCTGCACCCATAGCACTAGCAGCATTAGGAGCAGCAGAACCTGTACCAGCAGCAGCAGGAGCTGTAAGACCTCTGCACCAACAATAGCCTGGAGCTCCACAGGAAAAAAACGACTCAGCAGAGTGGTACTGCTTGCAGGAGGCTATACCCGGCACACGGGGTCTATAGGCAGAGGATAAACTTCCTTGACATGTCAGAACACCCGTGCCCGAGAAGGCTTAGGCCTTCATGTCAGCTGGTGACAGATGTTTTCAACCTGCTGGAATGAAACCTTCTGCCAATTGGACCTGGTGGCCACGCTTTACCAGTGACTATCAAAGTCAACACCGTCCACAACTTGTTGCCTCTGGATCCTTCCAGGGCTCTGCAGGAGACATTGGCAGAGTCTTGCTGTTGGCGGCACACAAATGTAAAAATCAGACATTATGACCAGGTGAGGAAGGGGTCTGAGGCTGTCCCTACCACCTTCACCCCCGCCAGATCATTACCTAGGAGCAGTTCGACCCCATCCACAGGCAAACTAGGGACAATCCCCATGGTCAGCGATCCCGAAACTAGGTCGCACTCCAAGTGCACCCGATATAAAGGTACAGGTGAACACCCCCTCCAAAACCATTCACTACCATCCTCACATTCACTGCACTCTCTGGGGGAAAAGTCATGCCTTTTCCCAGCAAAAGGGATCCTGTGGCCCCTGTATCCCTGGGTATGATGTTGGGCTTGCTTGCCCCACTCGAGGGGTATGGGGTTACTCCTCCTTAGGACACAAAATCCTGATAACCTTCAGGGATCTCGTTAAATATTCCTGCAACCCACAGCAGTATTTTTCATGGTCTTACTGCTATTGCAGTTAAAGCCACAGCCTGCTCTGCTGTGCTTTCCATCAAGGTCCCTTCTCCTGCACTGGCCGAGTGTGCCCTGATTAACCCTACAGGCTTTCCCTGTAGTTTCCAGCAGTCAGCTCGGAGGTGACCTGCCTTGTTACAATGGAAACACACAGGTCTCCAGGTCTCATTGCTGCTCTCAGCACCATCATTTTTTGGCTTAAGGAGGGCCCCCTATGTGTCCACTTTTCCTCTTTCTCCCAAGACTGTTTGGGCTTGTTTTGACCAGTTGAGGAAGGGGGTCTCAGGCTCCCAGTTCACCCCTTCTCTGATTTGACCGCAACAGGGTTTATCTTTTTTTAACACAGTGATTTAACCTATCACCTCAGTGAGCACTTGCCCCTGTTACTCTAATATATTTGCAAATGAACCAATCAGTCTGGTTTTCATGAGGTTAAACAAGAAAGATGTACGTTTATTAACCTTATCGTATTAAACCGGTTAAAATTACTAAAATACGCGACGCATCCACGTTCACATTCACACGCGAGGCACACACACATAAAAATAGATTACAGAGGGAAACAGAGTTGGGAGGTTGAAGTAAAGTCCATAATAAATGGAATTCAAATATTGAGTCTCAGTGTCTTTAGTTGAAGTTAAAGTCTTGACCTTGTTGGGCCATGTGCACATTTCGGGCTTGCTTCTCTGGTTCTGGAAGGCAGGAGAGGGGCTTTATCCGTGTCCCCGGTTGTTGACTGTAAGGATCTATAATCTTGAAGCTTAGTAGCTGCCACCGAGGCTTCCCTGGGACTTTGCTGGAGAGAGAGAGGAAATATTCCTTCCCTGGAGTTCAGTTACTATCTTTCTGAGGCACAAAACTGATGCAGTCTGTGTAGAAATGCAGCAAGACCTGGACAATATCCAGACTTGGGCTGATAAGTGGCAAGTAACATTTGCGCAGCACAAGTGCCAGGCAATGACCACCTCCAACAAGAGAGAATCTAACCATCTCCCCATGACATTCAATGGCATTACTATTGCTGAATCCCCCACTATCAACATCTTAGGGGCGACCATTGACCAGAAACTGAACTGGAGTAACCATATAAATACTGTGGCTACAAGAGCAGGCCAGAGGCTAGGAATCCTGCAGCGAGTAACTCACCTCCTGACTCCCCAAAGCCTGTCCACCATCTACAAGGCACAAGTCAGGAGTGTGATGGAATACTCTCCACTTGCTTGGATGGGTGCAGCTCCAACAACATTCAAGAAGTTTGACACCATCCAGGACAAAGCAGCCCGCTTGATTGGCACACCATCCACAAACATTCACTCCCTCCACCACCGACGCACTGTGGCAGCAGTGTGTACCATCTACAAGATGCACTGCAGCAACGCACCAAGGCTCCTTAGACAGCACCTTCCAAACCCACGACCTCTACCACCTCGAAGGACAAGTGCAGCAGATGCATGGGGACATCACCACCTGCAAGTTCCCGTCCAAGACACACACCATCCTGACTTGGAACTATATCGCCGTTCCTTCACTGTCGCTGGGTCAAAATCCTGGAACTCCCTTCCTAACAGCACTGTGGGTGTACCTACCTCACATGGACTGCAGCGGTTCAAGAAGGCAGCTCACCACCACCTTCTCATGGGCAATTAGGGATGGGCAATAAATGCTGGCATAGCCAGTGATGCCCACATCCCATGAATGAATTTTTAAAAATTCACAAACTCTCAGATTTACACAAGCAGTCATGTCATGTGACCACCTCTTTGTTTGAAACAGCACCTTCTGGAATGATCCTTGAAATTCAAGGCTGTTCAGACATACTTGGTGGTGGGGGGTGGTGGTGGTTGGCTCTTCATAGTCAATGGGTGTCAATGGCTTTTGACGATTAACATTGACAGAACTATTCTAGATAATTTAATCAGAGAGCAATCCCCCTTGTTCTGGCTAGACTGGGTAATCACCTCTGTCTCCAGTTGGCCTTTGGCTTTTCATGTGCAAATTCGTGCGTGGCCATCTTTAGCTGTTCTGTTGTGCTTTTTAAAAGTTATTTGTAATAATGTCCAGTAAAAGTCTCAGGCAAAGTTTCATATGATGAAATTAATATTTCCATTTGGCATGTGGGGTTTCCATCACAGGGCTCCTATCACCCTCCCACCTCTTTTCCTTTCCGTGTTGCGGGACTGCCTAGGAAAGTATTTCCCTTGGGGTGTGGACTTGTATATGAGAGCAAACTATCAGCCAGAACTGCGGCTTGCCTTGGCCTTTGAACTTTCTGTTCTTCCACATGCGTTTTTATAGAAAGAGCGAGAAAGTTTTTTAATTCCTCGAGACGCATCACATCTCTGAGGTTTCCATACATGGGCTGTACTTTAAGGGTCCTTAACCACTGGTCAAAAGCCACCTGCTTACTTCTTTCAAACTCAAGGTAGGTTTGATCAGCCTGTTTCCGGAGGGTTCGGAATTTCTGGCGGTACGCTTCTGGTACTAGCTCACATGCCCTGAGGATAGCATTTTTAGTCAATTCATAATTTTATGAACTTTCATCTGGCAACAGTGAATAAACTTCATGGGCTTTTCCTGTTAGCTTGCTTTGTAGCAATAGTGGCCAGCTCTGAGACGACTATTTTAACTGTCCAGCAAGCTTTTCAAACGTGCCAAAAAATGCTTCCACATCTCCCTCTTTGAACTTTGGGATCAATTTGAAGAACTTTAAGAGCTCAGCACACAGTCCTGAGTTAAGTGAAGCTTCCATAGTGGCTATGCTTTCACTGGGGTTACCATGTTGCCCCCTGGCTAATTCAAGCCGCCTTAACTCCCTTTCCTCCTGCTCTTTCTGGAACATTCTCTCTCTCTCTCTCTGTCTTCCAATTCAAGTTTCCTTTGTTCCAATTTTATCTTAGCTAACATTACCCTGTCTGAGTCTTCAGGTTCGAGTGAAAAATGGTTGGCCACAAGTCTTAATATTTCGGATTTCTTAGCTTTCACATGGAAAGTAATCCCAAACTGCCCAGCCACCTTTTTCAACTTTTCCATAGATTGTGCCTTTAATTTATCACAAGTTACTTCACCCTGGCTTGGTAAGGTACTGGCCTCGGATGCGGACATGTTAGCATTCTAGCAACACAAACCACAAGAAAACCTGTACTGAAGTTTTTTTTTGATTGGGATCAATTTGGTTTCCCACTTCCAATTTCTCGTTTGTCTGTGGGTTACAACGCTGGACTAGAGCACCCAATGTTCTGTTATGACCAGGTGAGGAAGGGGGTCTCAGGCGCACCTTTTTCCCCTTCTCTCGTTTGACCGCAGCATGGTTTATCTTTTTTAAACACAGTGATTTAACATACCACCTCAATGAGCACTTTCTCCTGTTCCTCTAATATAATTGCAAATGAACCAATCAGACAGGTTTTCTTGAGTTTAAACACAAAAGATGTAAGTTTATTAACCTTATCACTCTAAACCAATTAAAATTACGAAAATACCCTACGCATCTACACCCGCATTCACACAAGAGCCCCACCCGCACACACACACACACACACAAACAAAAATAGATTACAAGGGGAAAGACCGAGTTGGGAGGTTGGAGTAGAGTCTGTAATAAATAGAACTGAAATACAGTTCACAAATAAAGTCTCAGAGTATTTACTTGAAATTGTAGTCCTGAACTCCTTGCTGGGCCACATTCATGGTTTGGGCGTGCTTCTCAGGTTCCGGAAGGCAAAAGAGGGGCTTTGATCCTTGTCCCCTAGTTGCTGGCTGTGCTGGGCTGTAGGTTTGAGGCATTACCAACTGCAGCTTGAGGCTTCTCTGGATCTCCACTGAAGTGAGAGAGGGAAAGAGAAAGCTGTTGCCTTGATCGATTTCAGTTACAGTCTACCTTCTGAGTCATAAGTCACAAACTTCCAGAGTTGCACAAGCGGTCACATGACATGACCACCTCTTTGTGTTTTAATGCATTTCATCTGGAATTTCCTCTGAAATTCAAGGTTCTCCCCTCAGGCTGCCCAGACATACTTGGTGGGGGAGTGGTGGCTCTTTCAAAGTCAATGGGTATTGATGGCTTTTGACGACCACATACTGACAAAGCTATCTCAGATAAATGAATCAGAGAGCACCCCATTGTTCTGGCTAGACTGAATCAGTCATGCCTGTCTCCAGTCTGATCCTTTTTTTTTTTCACATGCACATGTTCGTGGCCATCTTGGCTGCTAGCTGTTCTTTTGAAAAAGTTATTTGTACCAATTTTCAGTAAAAGTCTCAGGCAAGGTACCACACAATGAAATTAATATTTTCCATTTGGCACGTGGGGTTTTTATCACACAGATAACTGATTCCTTCTTTGCCAGGGCTGGCAATTATGTGAACTTCCCCTGAAATGAAGCTAGTCAGAATGAGTGTGCCCTGTGGTTTGCGACAATGTGCAGCTTGTGTGCAACCACAAAAAGAGCTTTAAGCAGGTGTGCATGCGATTCCTGAGAAGCTGCCATGATACTTTTGTTCTGCAGCAGTCCATCCTCCCTGATCTCTTTGCACCTTGAAGCAGAGTTACCATACGGCCATATGAATTCGGAGCAGAAGAGGCCATTCAGCCCATCAAGTCTGATCTGCCATTTAATAAGATCATGGCTGATCTGTTTCTGTCTCAAATTCCACACTCACATCTACCCCCAATAATTTTTGATTCCCTTGCCTAACAAGAATATATCTACCTCCACCTTAAAAATATTCAATGACCCTACCTCCACTACCTTCTGAGGCAGAGAATTCCAAAGTCGCACAACCCTCTGAGAGAAAAAATTTCTCCTCATTTCTGTCCTAAAAGGGCAACCCCTAATTTTCAAACCGTACCCCCTAGTTCTGAACTCACCCACAAGAGGAAACATCCTTTCCATGTTCACCTTGTCGAGACCGTTCAGGATCTTATATACTTCAATTAAGTCTCCTCTCACTGTTCTAATTTCCAGTGAAAGCAAGCCCAGTCTGTCCAACCTTTCCTCATAAGACAACCCGCTCATTCCAGGTATCAATCTAGTAAACCTCCTCTGAACTGCCTCCAACGCATTCACATCCTTCCTTAAGTAAGGAGACCAAAACTGCACACAGTATTCGAGATGTGGTCTCACCCTGTATAAGTGAAGCATTACATTCTTATTTTTATTTTCCCACATTATACTCCATTTTCCAGACGTTTGCTACTTATTAAACCTATCTATATCGGTCTGCAACCTCCTTATGTCAGAAGCAAAATATTTGTTCATTTCATCTGCCATTTCCTTATTATCCACTATTAACTCTCCATTCTCTCTCGAGGACCAACACTCACTTTACTTAGTCGTTTCCTTTTTAAGTACCTGTAGAAACTCTTGCTGTCCGTTTTTACATTTCTAGCTCACTTCCTCTCATACTCTAATTTCTTTCTCCTGATTAACCGTTTAGTCATTGTCTGCCATTCTTGATATTCTGACCAATCATCTGACCTTCCACTCATTTTTGCACAATTATAGGCTTTTTCCTTAAGTTTGATGCTTTCCTTAGCTTCTTTAACCGTGGATGGTGGGTCCTCCCCTTCGAATTTTTCTTTATAGTAGGAATATACTTATCCTGAGTATTCTGAAATACTCCTTAAATGTCTGCCACTACTTCTCTATTGATTTATCTCCTAGCCTAGTAACCCAGTTCACTTCAGCTAGCTCAGATTTCATGCCATATTGTTGCTCTTATTTATGTTTAAAATACTAGTCTTAGACCCACTCCTCTCTCCTTCAAACTGGATGTAAAATTCAGTCATATTGTGGTCGCTGCTACCTAGAGATGCCTTTTCTCTGAGGTCATTAATTAATCCTGTCACATTACACAATACTAAATCTAATATAACCTGCTCTCTGGTTGGTTCCAGAACGTTCTGCTCTAAGAAACTATCCCAAAAGTATTCTATGAGCTCCTCATTCAGGCTACGATTGCCAATCTGATATTTCCAGTTTATATGTAAATTAAAATCACCCATGATAATCACAAGCAGCCAATATTTCTTCTTGGATACTTCGTCTTACATTGTGGTTACTATTAGGGGACCTGTAGACCACTCCCACTAGTGATTTCTTTCCCCTACTATTCCTCATCTTCACCCAAATCGATTCTACATCCTGATCTCCTGAACCAAGGTCATGTCTAACTATTGCACCATAGCCATCCTTGATTAACAGTGCTACCCCTCCACCTTTACCTAGCTTCCTACTCTTCTTGAATGTTATATACCCCTCAATATTGAGGACCCGATCCTTGTCATCCTGCAGCCATGGCTATCAGATTGCATTTATTTACTTCAATGTGCGCTATTTGTTTGTCTACTTTGTTATGAATGCTACATGCTTTCAGATACAGAGCCTTTAGTTTTGTCTTTTTGTTATCTTTGTAATATCTAGTCATGACTGCTAGTATGTTCTTATGTTTTTTCTCTCTGTTCCTTACTGCCATTTTCTGACCTTCATTTCCCATATTACTCTCCTGCCTTGACTCTAACCCTTGATTTGCTAGATCTACCCAAGCTTGATCCCTCTCTCCCCTTTTCAGTTTAAAGCCCTCTCTAATTCCCTAGTTATACGGTTTGCTAGAAGACTGGTCCCAGCACAGTTCAGGTGCAGACCGTCCCAACGGTACAGCCCCCACATTTCCCAGTACTGGTGCCAGTGCCTCACGAACCGAAACCCACTTCTCCCACACCAGTCTTTGAACCATGTATTCATTTCACTAATCTTATGTGCCCCCTGCCAGTTGGCACATGGCTCAGGTAATAATTCAGAGATTATTACCCTTGAGGTTCTGCTCTTCAATCTGTTGCCTAACTCCTCATACTGTCTAAGCAGAATCTCTTTCCTAGTCCTACCTATGTCGTTGGTAGCTACAGAGACCACGACAACTGGATCCTCCCCCTTGCACTCCAAGTTCCTGTCCAGCCATGAGCAGATGTCCCAAACCCTGGCACTGGACAGGCAACACAGCCTTCTGGACTCACCCTCTCAGCTGCACAGAACAGTGTCAATTCCCCTCACTATACTATCCCCTACTACCACTACATTCCTTTTTGCTCCCCCTACTTCACTGGCTTCCTGTACCACAGTGCCATGGCCAGTCTGCTCATCCACACTGCAGACCGCGCTTTCATCCACACAGGTTGAGAGCACCTCAAACCTGTTTGACAATTGCAAAGTCTGAGGCTGCTCCTCTACTGTCTGCTCGGTCCCTTTACCTGCCTCAATCACGGTCACATCCTCCTGTCCCTCACTGCAGACCAAAACAGATGGTCTAAGAGGTGTGACCGTCCTCTGGAACAAAGTGTTCAGGTATTTCTCCCTCTCTCTTATGTGCAGTTCGGCTTCCAGATCAATAATCCTGATCCAGAATTCCTCCATTTGCTTACACTTTCTGCAGACGTGTTTGTCCTGGATCGCCTTGGCATCCAGAAGCTTCCACATACCACAGCTGCAACATAACACCTGTCCTGCCATTGTTACTTATGCTATTAGTTAACTTACTTTAATTACTTTCTTAATTAACTTAGAATAATTCCTACATATCATCGCATTTACTGTGCTTCTTAACATAGAAATATAGAAAATAGGAGCAGGAGTAAGCCATTTAGCCCTTCGAGCCTGCTCCACCATTCATTCAACTCAGTAGCTTGTTCCGGCTTTTGCCCCATACTCTTTGATCCCTTTAGACCCAAGAGCTATATCTAACTCCTTTTTGAAAACATTCAATGTTTTGGCCTCAGCTGCTTTCTGTAGGAGCGAATTCCACAGGCTCACCACTCTCTCGGTGAAGAAATTTCTCCTCATCTCAGTCCCCATATCCTTAGACTATGACCCCTTGTTCTGGACTCCCCCACCATCGGGAACATCCTTCCTGCATCTACCCTGTCAACTCCTGTTAGATTTTATAGGTTTCTGTGAGATCCCCCCTCACTCTTCTGAACTCCAATGAATATAGTCCTAACCGACTCAATCTCTCCTCATATGTCAGTCCCGCCATCCCAGGAATCAGTCTGGTAAACCTTCGCTGCATTCCCTCTATAGCAAGAACATCCTTCCTCAGATAAGGAGACCAAAACTGCACACAATATTCCAGGTGTGGCCTCACCAAGGCCCTTTATAATTGCAGCAAGACATCCCAGCTTCTGTGCTCAAAAGCTCTCGCTATGAAGGCCAACATACCATTTGCCATTACCGCCTGTTGCAGTAATGCTCGTACCACCTTCAAATAAAGTTATACTTTTCTTGATTACACAGATATGTAGACCTTCCTACTGGTAATAGACCTTACCAGTGCTAATAAAGCTTGCCAATTCTAATAAACCTTATTACTATTAGTAAACATTATGAATACTAATAATCTTAATAATACTTAATATAGTTTATGTATTAAGTTGTCTGAATTTGAGTGAATACACTCCCTGCTGGTCTCTCTCTCTCACTCTGTATGATAAATGATCAAATCCACTTTAGTTTTTAGTTTATATACTAATGAATCGATCAAGTCTTATTTTATATTTTATTGTTTTAGATGAAATTAAATTTAAAAATTTACTGGTATACTCACCCCGGCTGCTTTCTGTTTCCCTGCTCTCTCTGTCAACTGTGACGTCACTCTGATGTCACTTTTTGATTTTTTTTTACCCCTGCTCCTGCTGCTCTCTCTCTCTGGCCTCCGATTTTTTGGCACACTTTTTAAAGCTCTGCTCCTGCTGCCCTCTCTTTGGCCTCCAATTTCTTGGTGCGCTTTTTAAAGCTCTGCTCCCGCTGCGCTCTCTCTCTCTCTCTCTCTCACTGGCCTCCAATTTCTTAGCTCGCTGGCTGCTTGTAGGGAAGGGTTACCCAATTAAAACGTTTCTGATAACACCTGTCAGAAACCTGTGGAATGAGGTCCAGGAGCGATATATTGAATGCCATATTGTGTCATTGACTAGGGGGCAATGGTTGAGAAGTGGAAATGATTTGAACTGAATCCGCCCCATGTCCCCTTTCATCATCATATTTCTCATTGCCCACCCCCATGTCCCTGGTAGCTGTGAGCTGGTGAACACTTTGCTGCAGATCAGTGACGTGATGAACAGCCAGGGACAGGCTAGCATTCATCCTGTTTAAGGTGCCACTTAAAGGGCTGGATTTTGTGAAGGAAGCGGGGCTCCTGGCACCGGGCCGAAAAGGCGGGGGTAGCCCCGCCTCAGTGTTCTCATACGCCAACCCCGCCCCCCCCGCCCCCCCCACTCCCGAACGATCCTCTGTTAATTTACTTCCTAAGTGTCCTGCGCTGGATCTCTGCATTTCTGTTTCTCTTACCAAAGTGGATAACATCACATTTTTCTACATTATATTCCATCTGCCAGGTTCTTGCCCACTCAATTAGCCTGTCTAAATCCCCTTGAAGCCTCTGCATTCTCCTCACAATTCACGTTCCCACCTAGTTCTGAGTCATCGGCAAACTTGGAAATATTACATTTGGTCCCCACATCCAAATCATTGATGTATATTGTGAATCGCTGGGGCCTAAGCAATGATCCTTGCGATACCCTACTAGTCACAGCCTGCCAACCTGAAAATAACCCGCTTATCCCTACTCACTATTTTCTGTCCATTAACCAATTCTCTATCCATGCCAGTATATTACCCCACAATTTCATGTGCTCTAATTTTTCTAACTACGCTCTTGTGTGGGACCTTATCGAAAGCCTTCTGAAAATCCAGATACACCATGTCCACTGGTTTCCCCCCACCCACCCCCGCTCCCGCTTATGTATTCTGCTATGGCGGTGAAGGTTTTGCCGACGGGGGTCCTCCGTGGGTCACAGATTTCCCATGGAAAAGGGCCCCGCCCCCCCAAACCCACAGGGAGGGCACCTCATTTTACAAGGTCCTCTCCCCATGTGTTGGCGGCACCCCCATCACTGGTTAGATCCCAGCGGCGGTGGGAAGAGGTCATTAAGTGGCTGTTAATAGGCCAGTTAAGGGCCTCAATTGGCCTCTGAGCGGGAAGGTCGTCGTTGGCCTATCTCACCCCCGGCAAAATCACTTGGCGATAGGGTGGCAACGGACCCTCCGCCCTGCCACCCATCATAATTCTATGGGCCCCCATCCTCCAATTCTGCCTTAGAGTGGCCCATAAAATCCAGCCCATAGTGTGTAAGCAATTGGTGAAAGCCTGCAAGCACTCTTGTGATTTCCACATCTGATGCTTCATGTAGGTCACTCTTTATTATGCCACTCACGCTTGAGATGGACTCCTCTAATCTCTCTGGAAGCATGCACAGTGTAGCTGGAACACCTGCCAATATGTCGCACATTCTCTGCTGTTGCTCCAGAAACATCCTATTTGTCATCGGCCTTCAATGTACAGCATCTGCGTCCAGATGAGCAGAACTTGGAGCTACCTGCGCCCTCCTATGCAGACGTTTCCACCCCTGCCCCTCTCTCCACCATTTGATGTGTGAGCCACCAGGTGAAAACCCAACTATCTACCTTACTGGTCCCACTAAAATATCTGAGCTGGTGCATGTTCTGCATGAGTCCTGTGACAGGGCACTCGCAGAGGGAATGACGTCCTCTGAGGAGTTGTCGTTGGCAATCTGGACTGCCTCCTTCAGGACGCATGATAGCGCCGTGGAAGATAAAAGACATGAATGAGTACTGTGGAAGTAAAAATGTTTGAAGTTATTATGGATTTGATCATATTTCACTTGCTGTTGACATCAAATCAACTTGAGTAATTGTTATATGCCATCTCTCTGATATTTAATTCTGTCACAATGTAGCTGGGAGGCCCCCATCTCCAACAGCCAGGCACACTGAGATTCCACTGATTTCCTGTGCTTGCTCCTCTGTACTTGTTAGCTGTGAGATGGCTGGAAGGTCACCTCCAGTTCTCTGCCTCTACCTCATGTTCTGTGTTCTCTTCTGCAAGGAAGAAAAAAAGAGACCCATGAGTGAGAATAATGGCATGTGTTGAATGGATGGATGGAGAGAATTTCTTGAGAGTATGAGAGATAGGCATGACATTGCATAAGGATGAGTTGTGTCAGTGGTGGGTGGACAGATAGAGATGTGAGGAAGTGCATAGATAGAGAAGGATAGGTGTAACTGAAAGATAAGTTGGTGTGAGGAGTGATGTGCAAGAGTGAGTTTAAGAAAGCAGAGAGAGGGCTTAGGTAGATACACACATCAGCATGTAGATGAGTGTGACAATGTACTCACCTTTCCTGCCCTACTTAGTAATTGAACTGCTTCCTCGATTGTGTAACACTACTGCTGCTGTTGTCTTCTTGTATCACACCAAACGCACCTTCTTGATGTCTGCAGCCAGCTTCTTCTTTCTCTGGCTGCTTCGGAATAGTATATCCCTCCAGGTCTTTACATTCTCCAGCGCTACATCTAGGGAGGCATTGTTGAAGTGGGGTGCAGCCATTGACCATCTACCGAACATGGAAAGACTGTTACTCTCTCCTTCCAACCTCCAACTGCTTCAACTAGCATGTTTGGAATGTCCCTAGAAATAGTGGTGGTGAAATTGCATCATGTGGATTGTTATCACAACCACTGGCATTAATTGGTCGGGAAATCAGAACTCACACGTTAATGGAGTGGCTGGGTTAAAAAGCAACTGACAGTCTTGTAGCACTTCTGCATTTTCTATGTGCTACCAGCCTCCCCCACCTGCTCCCCCCCCCCCGACCCCCCCACACACCGCCCCTCCCACACACACACCCTCTTCCACTGTGTTGTGAGCTTAAAATCCAGCCCAATGCATCTGGTGGAAAGTGGGACAAAATATTATGCATAGAAGTGACCGGGAGATTGCTGGTGGGCTATTGACACATCAGTAATCTATGGTCAACTTCAGGTGCTGTCTGGCTTCCTGACAAGCTAAATCGCAAGGATGGATAACCCGCTGCTGCAGCAAGGAATCTGGATCAAATTGTCCAGCAGAGAATGCCACGTTTTAGAGCCTTGAAAGAATTGGTAGGTGTAGAAGGACTTTATCAAAGCCTCTGTATGCCAGGTTTCTAAGTTACAGCAACAGTCCCACTCAATCTGCAGATTTATTTGGAGTTGATCAGATTCAGTTGTTGTTAGCGCTATATGGACCTTCATGTCAGAGTCGGAGTCATGTACTTAATATTCCAGATGTTTTTGTTTCCAGAGATTCTATTTTAAGTAGCATGTCTCCTTGAGATTTGCACAATAATCAGGACGTTCATTCATTTAACACTGAACCTCTCTCTCAACCTCAACTATGTTAGTATTTGAAGGAGATGAGTCTTCTCTAAGGGAGCAAATGTCTTTCCACAGCTTTTCCTTTTCCTGGCCCTTTCTCATACTGTTCATGACTTTGAACACCTCGAGCAAATCTCCTCTTACCTCTTTGCTCCTAGGAGAACAACCCCAACTTTTCAAGTTGCTTCACATAACTGAAGTCCTTTATACATTCGAGTAAATCTCTTCTGAACCCTCTCCACGGCCTTAGCACCCTTCCTAAAATGCAGTCCCAGAATTGAACACAGTACTCCAGCTGAGGCCTTCCCAGTGTTTTATAAGGGTTTAGCATAACTTCCTTGCTTTTGTACTCTATTAATAAAGTCAAGGATCCCATCTGTATTTTAACAGCTGTCTCAACTTGTCCTGCCACTTTCAAAGATTTGTTTACCTATACCCCCAGGTCTCTATGTTCCTGCACCCCCTTTAAAATTGCACAATTTCATTTATATTGCCTCTCCTCAGTCTTCCCACCAAAATATATCACTTCACAGTTTTCTGTGTTAGATTTCACCTGCCGTGTATCTTCCCATTTCATCAGTTTACCTATATCCTGCTAGTCTGTTACTGTCCTCACTGTTTAATACATTTCCAAGTTTTATGTCATCTGCAAACTTAGAAATTATATCCTGTAGGCCCAAGTCCTGGTCATTAATATATATCAAAAAGAGCAGTGGTCTTAATACCAACCCTGAGTACACCACTGTACAGTTCCTGTTAGTCTGACAAACAACCATTCAGCACTACTTTCAACCTTCTATCCCTTAGCCAATTTTGTATCCATGCTGCAATTGTCGCTTAAAACCCACAGGCTTTAAATTTGCTAACAAATCTATTATATGGAACTTTATCAAATGCCTTTTGAAACATCAACACTACACTCAACGACCCTTTCCATTACTTTGTAAACAACGCAATTAAGTTAGCCGCACATGATTTTTTTTTAATCATTCACAAGATGTGGGCATCTCTGGCAAGGCCAGCATTTATTGCCCATCTGTAATTGACTATGACCATGTTTGGACCAAGGCTGTAATGAGGTCTAGAGAAGAGTGGTCCAGGCAGAGCCCAGACTGAGCATCAGTGATCAGGTTATTGGTGAGTAACTGCCACTAGAAAGCACTTCTGACAACACCTTCTATTACTTGCTAATGATTGAGAGTTAGCTGATGGGGGCCAGATTGGACTTGTCCTGCTTTTTGTGGGCAGGACATAACTGGGTAATTTTCCACTTTGTCAGGTTGGTGGCTACCGTCTTGTAATATTGTAGTCCATGTGGTGAAGGTGCTCTCATAGTGCTGTTAGGTAGGGAGTTCTCGGATTTTGACCCAGTGATGATGAAGGAACAGCAATATGTTTCCAAGTCAGCATGATTTGAAGGAGAAGTTAGAGGTGATGGTGTTCCCATGTGCCTGTTGTCCTTGTCCTTCTAGGTGTTACAGATCACAAGTTTGGGAAGTGCTGATGAAGAGGTCTTGGCAAGTTCCAGCAGTGCATCTTGTACATGGTACACACTGCAATCAATTTGAGTCACTGGTAGAGGGAGTGAATATTAAAGGATGGGGTACTGATCAAATGGGCTGCTTTGTCCTAGATGATGTCAAACTTCTTGAGCATTGTTGGAGCTGCACTTATTCAGGCAAATGGAGACTATTCTATCATACTCCTGACTTGTGCCTTGTAGGTGGTGAAAATGTTTTGGGGAGTCAGGAGGTAAGTCACTAGCCACAGAACACCTGCTCTTGTGTATCCACAATATTTATGTGGCTGGTCCAGTTAAATTACTGGTCAATGGTGACTCCCAAGGTGTCGATGGTTGTGAATTTGATGATGGTAATGCCATTGAATGTCAAGGGAAGGTGGTTAGACTATCTTATTGGAGATGGCACTTGTGTTGAATGATTGTTACTTGACATTACAAGTCCAAGCCTGGATGTTCTCCAGGTCTTTCTGCATGCAGGCCTGGACTGCCTCATTACCTAAGGAATTGTTAATGGAACTGAACATTGTGCAATCATCAGCAAACATCCTGACTTCTGACCTTATGATAGAGGGAAGATCATTGATGAAGCAGCTGAAGATGGTTGGGCCTGGGACACTGCCCTAAGGAACTCCTGCAGCGATGACCTAGGATTGAGATGATTGGCCTGCAACAACCACAACCATCTTCCTGTGTGCTAGGTATGACTCCAGCCAGTAGAGAGTTTCCCTGATTCTCATTGACTTCAATCTTACGTGAGCTTCTTGATGTCACACTCAGTCAAATGCTGCTTTGGCAGTCACTTTCACCTCACCTCTGCAGTTCAACTCCTTTGTCCATGTTTGAACCAAGGCTGTAATGAGCTCTAGAGAAGAGTGGTCCAGGCAGAGCCCAGACTGAGCATCAGTGATCAGGTTATTGGTAAGTGCCACTTAATAGCACTTCCGACAACACCTTCCATCAATTCGCTAATGATTGAGAGTTAGCTGATGGGGGCCAGATTGGACTTGTCCTGCTTTTTGTGGGCAGGACATACCTGGGTAATTTTCCACTTTGTCAGGTTAGTGGCCTGCGTTGTATTGGACAATTTGTCTTTAACAAATATATGGTAACTTTCAATTTTTAGCTCATAATTATCCAAGTTCCAACTAATTTTGCCCCAGATTAATGTCTCTAAAAGTTTCTCCACCACCAACGATAAGCTGACTGTCCTGTAATTCTTGGGGATAAGCATCTCCCCTTTGTTAAACAATGATGGAACAGTTGCAATCCTTCAGTTCTCTGGCACTACTCCCATATCTAAGGGACATTAGAAGATTGTGGCCAGAGCCTCTGCAATTTCCATCCTTCCATCCCCCAGTAACCGAGGATGCATCTGATCTGGACTGGGTGGCTTTTCTACTTTGAGTAATGCCCACCTTTTAAGTATCTCCTCGTTATCTATTTTTATCCTATCTAATATCGCTACAACCTCTTTACTGCTAAATTAGCAGCATCCTCTTCTCTAATGTAGGCGGATGCAAAGTATTCACTTAATAACTAGAGCTTTCAAAATTCAACTTATTTATATTTTATATTTGAAAGAAAAGATTAAACAAAGAACAATCTGGGCCCGAAATTCCTCGGAAGCTCTGCTGGACTTCCACTGTAATGACATCAAGAGTATGGGAAAACATACCAGAAAACCATATACACCAGATCCCTGCTGATTCCAGGTTTTCCTGGTCAGCCTCGTGTAGGTTGGAATCCCCTATAAGGCCACTTATAATGTGGAAACTGAGCTGGGAGTGGAGACTCCCAACCATTGGAAGTTACTGCTTCCAGTATTCAAAAATGAACATTCATATCACTGGGAAGTAAGATGCTGAGAGAGATGAGGCACACCAAACTCCAGAAGGGCCTAAGTGAGCCCCACTGGGAGAAGGAGCAAGTCAAGGCCCCTACCACAGAATGGACCTCCAAAGAAAAGACATTTATTTAATCTTTTTTCAAAAATTCTATCACTCTTTTTATAGAGGGAGCAAAGGAAAAGCTGCATGGGGTCATTGGGGAAGCGATTGTGGCTCTTGGACTTTCAGGGCCAAATGTCTCACACAGAGTTAAAAAATCAGACCCGATGTGTCTGACAACAGTTAGCAATTAGAATATTTATATTTTCCAGCTGTTCAACATAACACCAGTGATGATTAGGCTATTTTAACTGTCAATTCAATACAGGTATTGATCGGATGAGATGCTTATAGGTTATTTACTTGAAAATAAAACTTTTTTACAAAGAAGAACCCAGTTACAATGAGGAAAGATACTGGACTACCTTTTCTACTTGCCGCCCAGGTGTAAAATTGGCATTCAGGACTGGCTACCCAATACTGCTCATTTTCTGCACCATCTGACTTAGTGCCACCAGTAAATTTGGATATATTGCTCTCTGTTCCTTCACCTAAGTTATTGATAAATATAGTGAAAAACTAAGGCCCCAGTACTGGAGGAATGCCACCCATCACATCCTGCCTATTGAAGTACATATCGATTATCCCTATTCTCTGTCTCCTACCTCCTAATCCATTCCCTAACCATGTCAATAAGTTACCTCCAATTCCATGTGCTTTTATGTTGGAGGATGGATGGTTTGTGACTGCTTGCAGTATATTTCATGATGTTGCACAATATCTGTACACAATTCAGCGATTGGAAGCCCTTCTTGTTGAGATAGTTGAGGGATTTTTGTGTCAGAGCGCACAAAACAGTGTGGTGTCATCAGTTGCATCCTAGATCTTAGGAAAGGCATCAACCCCATAAAACTGATGGCCCTATGTTGCTTGCTGTAATTCCAGTGACGATGAATGTGACAGCTGTCCTGTAAAGTATGTCAGTCATCTGACAAAATCATTACTATACCCTGACTGATATTAGAGATCCCCCATTACTGCCTGAAATGAGCCTGTTCCATAAAAGTTGACTATGGATGTCACCTTCATAGCCATAGAGAGTGGACTGGAAGCAGATAAATGTAACTGGAGGTCCTCATTAAGTTGTCGTCATCACCATCATCAATGTCAGTCCCTCGGGAAAAGGATGACATCTGCCAGGGTTCATGATTTGAGTGTCTTCAGGTGAATCAGCAGGCCAATTCTGGAACCACAGGCCTTTGCGCAGAGTGGACAAGTGTTACCCTGAGGGAGGTGTGTTCTTGATCCAGAGTCCTGATCTCCTTCTGCTTCCGACGCTTCGCCACAGCAGAGTTTATACGGTCAGTTTCCGACTGTGTTGTGGCTTGTTGGATGAGAAATCATCGCATGCACTGATGTCAATTTGTCCCATTTTCAGTGAGGACTTCAGAGTGTCCTTAAAACATTTTGTCTGTTCTCCTTGAGATTGGGTGCCATCCGTAAATTGTGAAAAGAGGATCTGCTTTGGAAGCCGGTTATTTGGCATGCGGATTCAATGTCCAGACCAGTGGAGCTGATTTTGCATGATCATGTTGCGATGCTGGAGGAATTGGCTTCGATGAGGATGCTGGAGTTTGTTCACCTATCTTCCCACTTGGCCTTGAGTATCCTGTGGAGACACCACTGGTGGAAATTTTCCAGCGACCCCAGATGCCTTTGATAGGTAACCCAAGTCTCACTTCCATATAGAAGAGTGATGACAACAACAGCATTGTAGATAAAAGCCTCTGTCCTCTCATGGAGATCTCTGTTGTCGAAGACATGGTTACACAATTTTTGGAAGGCTGCACTGGCACAGCAGATTCTGTGCAGGATCTCCACTTCAATGGTGACCTTTTGAGAAAGGTAACTGCAGCGATATGGAAAGTGTTCAATGACTTCTCAAGTCTCCCCATCAATAACAATAACTGGGATGTAGGTACTTGTCCAGGGAAGGATTGGTGGAGGATTTTGGTCTTGCTGATGTTGAGTGAGAGACTAACCCTTTTGTATGCAGAGTTGAAGAGGTTGACGGTGGTCTGGATGTCACTTGCAGTGTGGGCCACAACTGCACAGTTGTCAGCATATTGCAAGTCGTGAATGTGCTGGAGAGTCACTTTAGTCTTGGATCTCAGCCTGTTAAGGTTGAAAAGCTTCCTGTCCACTCAAAGCTCAATCATGACCCCTTGTGGGAGTTGGTCACAAATGCGTTCCATGACCAGGTTGAAGTAAATAGTGAAGAGAGTTGGTGCAATCATACAGCCTTGCTTGATGCCTGTTCGGATATGAAAGGGCTCAATCTCCAATCCATTGCAAAGGACTGTTGCTGTCATACCATCATGCAAGAGTCCAAGATAGTAGCATTTTTTCTGGACATCCAAGTCTCCCGAGAACTTTCCAAAGAGCTTCGCGGTTGATGGAATCAAAGGCCTTTGACAGATCAATAAAGGCCATGTAGAACTCTTTGCGATATTCCAGGCACTTTTCTTGGATTTGTTGAGTGACAAAGATTGTATCTATAGTTCCCCTGGATGGCCGGAAACCACATTGGGTCTTCAGAAATATGCCTTCATTGATGGTTCAGGAGGATTCATGTAAGAATTGTCCCCACTGTGGACAGAAGGATATGCCTCGATAGTTCCACAAATAGACTTATCACCCTTCTTCTCAAAAAGTGAAACACTGATGGCATTGTGGAAGTCAGGAGGGAGTAGCTCTTCTTCACAGATTTTTGTAAAAGGGTTTGACAGTTTGAGCTAAGAGTTGATGACCACCAGATCTCTGCAGGAATGTCGTCTGGACCATATGCCTTGTTATTCTTCATCTGTTGGATAGCCTTTTGTATCTCAGCAAGTGTTTGCAGCATATCCAAATATGGGGCTGAATTTTACTAGCCCTCCGACGTAGGGGGTTGTGGCGGGGGGGGGCCCGTAAAATTCTTGTGAAAGAGGCCCACCATGACCCCGATGCCGGGAAGGCCTCGCGGCATTTTACTGGTGACGGCAAGGCGTTGGTGCGGCCCCCTGCCTCTCGGCAATGGATCTCCATTCAGAGATCCAGGGCGTGACACTGATGGGGAGGGGGGAGGAGTGGAATTTTCAGGGCAGGAGGGGGTGGGGGAGTGGGGAAAACCACTCGGATTGGTTGTGGGGATGGTGAAAAGGGGTTGAGGGTCAAAGGTGGGGGGTTAAAGTTCAGCATATTAAAAAGTGGTTTTCTGGAACGATAGGTTGTTTTATTTATTGAGAACTCAGTGGGGGGTGTGGGAGAGGGGATTCAAAGTTGAAATAAAATTTTAATTCCAATTTTCATACACCTGTCCCTTTAAAAATTTTAATTTACCTAGAGGGCTTGGAAGCCTTTTAAAAATGGCACTGGCGCCTGCACGGTGGCGCTGGATGCTATTGCCAGGGACGGAGCAGCCACCCCTTCTATGTCATTGGGGACGGCCATTCTGCCCCCTCCATTTAAATGAGCCCCCGTATGAACTATCGTGGGGGCTCAGCGGCGCACAAGTCGCACATACGCCGTGCCTTCTTTCATGGCGGCAAGCTTATAAAATTCAGCCCATGATCTCTCAGGCTGTTGAGGGATTGTTTTGATGATTTTGCCTGATACTGTTGACTCTTGATTGAGAAGCTTCTGGTAGTTCTACTTCCAACAGTCTCAGATAGCTGCATCATCTTTGAGTACAGCAATGCCATCTTCAGCTCGGAGTGGGGAGGGACCATTTGTTTTCGGTCCACAGATGGTCTTGGTGGCCTGGAAGAAACTGCGTATGTCGTGCAGGTCGGCGTACCATTGGATTTCATTGGCCTTCTCTACCCATCACTTACTCTTGATGATATGTATCATTCTCTGAGCTTCAGATTTGAGTAATAAGTATTATTCTCGTTTCTGCTGTGATGTAGGGTGATTTTCACACATAATGAAGGCTTGGCATTTCCAATTGAGAATTTTGCATATTTCTTTATCATTCTCGTCGAACCAGCCTTGGTGCCTGTGAGATTCAAACCGGATGTTCTGGGTACGTGGCTCTTGGATGGCAGATTTGATCTTGTCCAAAAGCCCTTCCACACTGGTTTCATTGAAATCTGTGAGAGCAAGATGGGAAGAAAGTTGTACCTCGAATCGTTCTCTTGGGCTGAATTTTACCGATCTCGGCGAGCTTCAAAGATGGCGGGGAACACGCGCAGAATTTACTCAGTGGAGCTGTTGTGATATTATATGTGGCGGCTCATTTAAATGGCTAGGGCGGACTGCCCCCCCCCCACCCCACCGATGACATCAAGGTGACAGGCCATTTGCCCCTAGCAACAGCTTCCGGCGCCACCACGCAGGCGCTGGCGCCATTTTTAAAGGGCTTCCAGCCCTAACATTGAATTTCAATACTTAAAGGAATAGGCACATTAAAATTGCTTTGAACAATGAAAGAAATGTTTCCATCCCCTCTCCCATTCCCTCACCATCCATTTACTTAATTCCCTGCCCTCTCAACCCCCAAAATACTTATCTTGAGTACCTGAACTTCCCCGCCCCCCCCAAAGTTCAGTGATTTTTACCTTCAACCCCTTCCCACCATCCCCTCCACCAATCGGAATCGTTTTCCCCGCTCATCCCCCTGACTTCCACTGCACTGAAATAATTTACATGCTCCCCCCTCCCCACCAGTGTCCCGTATCGGATCTCCGATCGGAGATCCAACAGCGCGGGAGTGACAGTCACCGCAACCAATATGGCAACAGAACGGACAGCGGGAGCGGGTAAGTATTTAATTCAATCATTTTCATACATTTAATTATCGAAATTTCTGCCCCGACACCGAGTGGTGGAGGTTGGCCATGAGGCCTCACCACTATTGGCAATATGGGGCAGGGCCTTCCCGGCATTGAGGCCCATGGCGGGTTTCTCCCACAGCCATTTTCCGGCCACCCCACCACCCTCCGCCACGACTCCTGCTGTTAGGGGGACGATAAAATTCAGCCCCTTGTGTTCATATCCTGGAGAATGTGGATGTTAAATCTTCTCCTGAATTTCTTTGAGTATCTTCAGTGTTTGGATGCCAGGCACATGCTCATGGTGGAGCATACAAGTATGTGGTCTATCCAGCAGTCATTTGTACCCGGCATGGATCGGGTGATGTGCACATCCTTCCTATCCTGGGCTCAAACAAAGGCATAGTCCAGGAGGTGCCAATGCATGGATCAGGGATGTTTTCACATTGTTTTATGTTTATCTTTCCAATGAAAGAGTGTGTTTATGATGGTGAGTCCTTGTTCAGTGCACTTGGTCAGGAGGAGAAGGCCATTGGCATTTAAATTCCCCATTCCTTCTTTCCCAATGTGGTGCCTTTCCAGATGGTATAGTTGCACCCAACTCTGGCATTAAAATCTCCAAGTAGAATCAGTTTGTCTTGTTTTGGGATGGCTGCCAATACAGAATCCAGATCTGCATAAAAGAGCTCTTTGGTTTTGTCAGTAGAATCGATTGAGGGAGCCACTGAGTTGAAGGTGTAGGGTCATGAGCTGTTCGTTAATGCCAATTGGAAGTTTTGTAAGTATATCAGCGATTCGATTTTTGATAGCGAACCCAACGCTGTGGATGTGACGATCCTCCTCTGGTTTCCCCTTCCAGAAGAAAGTGTATCCTCCTCCTTGCTCTCTAAGCTGTCCTTCCACAGGGAGTTGCATTTTACTGAGAGCTGCAACATCGATTTGTATCTCACAAGCTCCTGAGAAACTATGGTGGTTCTCCTCTCAGGACATCCACTGTTTTGATTGTCCGTAAGGGTGCACACATTCCAAGTACAGAAATGCATGCATTTTATTGCTTGTGTGTGTTTTCGACTGCAAGGATGGTGATCCCACCAGGTGCAGTTTTCTGGTCAGGACAGTTTGGGAGAGTGTATGTTGGGGCACCTTTTCTAGCCCATTCCTCAAATGAGGTGAGCAGAGGGGACCCTAAAAAGGAATGCTCAGTCGTGGATATTGCTGCCAGAGAGGTACTTCTGTTCCAATTCCAAGAGCTCAGTGATCATTAGGCAACCACCACCTACATGCAGATTTGTGTTCACAGCCTTAGGGCTTTTCGGTGTCTCTAGCAGAGGACTGCGCGTGTCTTCTTTTAACATGAGGAAGTCGACAACCTCACAATCTTGATGGGCTGGCAATCTTTACCCTATGGCATCGCAAACCATGATGACTGGTGAGTGCCAATCACACTGCAGCTTTTATTCGCCTTCTCAGCCGTTGATGTACATGTGACCTCATGAAATAGGTGGCAGAGCTGCCCTATTAACTCTTTGGTAAATTACACTGTTATACTTAGCACTTCACTAAAGTCCTTGTATAATCTGTGTTGCTTATATGGTCTATGGAGGGTAATATCTTGTGGAGTCAATCCTCCTTAAATGCTGTTGGACTGTTCTTTGCTCCATCCTGTACTGTTCCCCTTCCTTCTCCAATCACATGTCTGCTCCTGAAAAAGCCTTACTCTGGTTGAGGGCAGGCATGATAATTTTCCAGTGGTTTCACTGCCAGCAGCAGTGAGCAGCAAGTCTAGATCTGTGAAATCAGATTGCTAAAATTATCACTGTGAAAAGGTGTTTCCAACTGCAGAAATCATCATTGAAATTCTCTATATGCTTCAGACTCCGAATTTTTACTTGCATCTCTCTCAGCTGATCCGGGCAATACCTGCAGTTTAATTTGCAGTTTAACTTACTCCAAGTTATTTACAAGGATAAGAGCAGGAAACTTAAAGCTAAAGCATTATTGGCCATTGTTATAATACATTTAAAGGGGCTCAGTTGACACTCGATGGCAGATCACACGAAGGTCTAAAAAATAAGAGGGAGTTTGGAGGGGTGGAATCAAATTAGGAGCGGGAACCACTTTTACCCCATTTTGCTGCTAAAACATTATTTCCACTAATTAAATCTGGAAATGTTGCCAAAAATGGTGTGAAAATTCTAAGTCATTCTGTTTAACAAGGAACACGCACAATCTCTTACTTTACCTGATTAAAAAACTGAATTTTTTCCTTCAGCTTATTTTTGTAAACATTTTAGCAGAAACTGCTCGAAACTAAATAAAAATATTCCATCAGTGCAGATGGCTGAATTGTGTTGATATATCTCGGGAAATTAAGTACATTGCATTTGCTCAGACTGCATAATCACAAATTCAGCTCACAGATTCATAGCATTGGACAAAAATATCAAATCCTGGCTTTTGGGAAATGTTAAGGCTTTGAAGTAAAAACAATAATGAAGGCATTAAAAACCATAAAAATCTTTCAGTGGATATATTCAATCATATTATTGTAAAATATGTTTATTTTATTTTGTTTAAATCCTTATTTGGACATTGACTTAAACAATGAAAAGAAATTTAGAAAACATTTTAAGAGATTTGTTGGAACCCAGTGGCCAGATTACTGAATCATAGGGTGACAAACTTACATGGTCAAAACCCATTATAAATGTGGACAAAGGAATTTCTAATGTAAAAATGTGGGCATAAAACTTGACAAAAGAGTGACAAAAGGAAGTCAAGTTGTGCAGACAAGAAGTGTGCACAGATCTAAGATTTTTAATAAGACATATAATATATATATGTAGAGAGAGAGAAATATAGATACCGAGGTAGGTGAGAAACTTCTTCAGTTTATGAAATATGGAAACAGTATTTTGGTGCAAAATTTATATTGCAATACAGTCTTAGAAATTTCAACTTTCTTACTCTTCAGAACGCTGCCATGCAGTCTTCATACCCTGTTGATGTTCTACACAGCAATGCAGCAGCCTGGCACTGCACTGCTACAGATGAATCCAAAAAGTCTGAAGTTAACTTGGAAACTGTCTTTCAGATAGTGGATGAATTAAGGGCATCTCCAAAACTTCAGCTGGTGAAAATGGATGCCGTAGAGAATCCAACACAAATGCAACAATCGCAGGGCACCCAGCAGGCCTCCAGCACTCCAACATTTACTGACAATGCACCAGCCAATGTCCAGTCTATGGAAATTGAGTCTCTCACTTCTACAGTCTCAGAGATTAAATCATTTGTGGTAGCAGCAGACCAACCACTTACCTGCTCACTGCCTTCAGCTGCTGACAGTGTGCATTCAGCTACCTCACAGCCATCTGAGAGTACTACCACTGTAAGCATTGTACCAGAGTCAGTACCTCCTGAGCAGTGCCCACCAGAAGGAGAGGTGCACAAGCTATGTCACAATACATCTCTCCATCCTATCGTGTTTGTTGAGAATGGACCAGAATCCAACTCGGAAAGAGTAAGTTATGCTATAAACATATATTTCTATCCAGCAGATGAAACAAAATGATGAGCAGATTTGATAATGTTTAGCTGCAGTTGATAATCTGACGGTTAACATCCTTATACTGGTAGACTATATCATCACAAGAAGCCATCATGAGAAAGCTACATACCCAGTAGCATTTCTTACTGAATGTTAATCTTGTTCTTCTCTTTTGAAAAGATATACATATTCAGCACACTCCAATCTAAAAAAAGATTCCATCTAAGCTTTCACTAGAAGTTGATAATTACCATACTATTGAAGCCAGAAAGGATATGATCAAGCTGTATCTGCATCTGTTAATGTGTAACAGTAGCAGATAATAGCCTTGACATTGCATGTCAATCAATGAAATTCAAAAATTTTAGATTAACATTAAAACAAAGAAAGTTACCATCTGGTTTCCTTCTTTCACTATCTGATCAAAATTAACCTTTTCTTTGAAAACCTGATTTATGGTGATCGGGGGTAAAGTAATTAAGCAGGAAAGAATATCCGAGAGAGTGCCTTTGGTTCATTTTAGAGAATAACTTAATTGGGATAAAAAAAATTACTATCAGCAATAGTGGATGAACAGTTAATGTGTTCATATGGCATTCTCAATCCACTATTTAGTGGAGGTATTAACCAATTCAAAATAAATTGTTACGGTGAGGTGAGAGTGACTACCCTTGACATCAAAGTAGCATTTGACCGAGTGTGGCATCAAAGAGCCCTAGCAAAACTGAAGTCATTGGGAATCGGGGGAGAACTCTCCATTGAGTGCAGTCATACCTAGCACAAAGGAAGATGGTTGTAGTTGTTGGAGGCCAATCATCTCAGCTCCAGGATATCACTGCAGGAGCTCCTCAGGGTAACATCCTAGGCTCAATCATCTTCAGCTGCGTCATCAATGACCTTCCCACAATCACAAGGTCAGAAGTGGGGATGTTCACTCATGATTGCACAGTGCTCAGTACCATTCTTGACTCCTCAGATACTGAAGCAGTCTGTACTCACATGCAGCAAGACGTGGACGACATTCAGGCTTGGACTGATACGTGATAAGTAACATTCATGCCATACAAGTGCCAAGCAATGACCATCTCCAACAAGAGAGAATCTAACCATTTCCCCTTGATGTTTAATGGCATTACCATCTCTGAATCCCCCACCATCAACATCCGGGGCATTACCATTGACCAGAAACTTCACTGGATCAGTCATATAAATACTGTTGCTACAAGAGCAGGTCAGAGGCTGAGAATTCTGCAGAGACTAACTCACCTCCTGACTCCCCAAAGTTTGACTACCATCTACAAGGCACAAGTCAGGACTGTGATAGAATACTCTTCACTTGCCTGGATGAGTGCAGCTCTAACAACACTCAAGAAGTTCAACACCCTCCAGGACAAAGCAGCCTGCCTGTTTGGCACCACCTTAGACATTCACTCCATCCACCAAGGGCACACAGCAGCAGCAGTACCATCTACCAAACTGCACTGCAGCAGCTCGCCAAGCCTCCTTCCAAACCCACGAGCTTTACCATCTAGAAGGGCGAGGGCAGCAGAAGCATGGGGACACCACCACCTGCAGGTTCCCCTCCAAGCCGCACACTATCCTGACTTGGAACTATATCATCATTCCATCATTGTCACTGGGTCAAAAACCTGGAACTCCCTTTCTAATAGCGCTGTGGGCGTACTCACATGGACTGCAGTGGTTCAAGAAGGCGACTCACCACCACCTTCTCAAGGGTAGTTAAGGATGGGCAACAAATGCTGGCCTTGCCAGCGACACTCACATCCCATGAACAATAAAATAAAACCCTCTGTTAAAATAGCAGACAGACCATTGTCACAATAGTTTGTTATGTGTTCATCCACTATAATAGTTAGCAGTACTTTCTAATGGAATAAAAAGAAAGCTGCAAATGTTGAAAAGCTTGAACCAAAACAGATATTGATGCAAATGCACATCAGTATTGAAAAATAAAGATAGGCTAATGTTTCAGGTCTATACCCTGTCCCAGAACTGAAAAAGGAAAATAATCCAAAACACATTTACCACTCTTTTATTAAAATACATTTCTCTTACATTTCCTATTTTAGTTTGTTGTCCTTAATTTGCAAAATGACTTCTTGCGCTTAAATTCTGTGCATAGCAGAAAAGCTTATTTGAATCCATTGTCATAATCCTAAACATTATTTACCCGTTCTGAAGAAGGGCCACTGACCTGAAACGTTAACTCTGCTTCTCTCTCCACAGATGCTGCCAGAGCTGCTGAGTATTTCCAGCATTTCTTGTTTATATTATTATTTACACGTCTTTTCTCTTTGCAGATGCTGATAGACCTACAGTGTGTCATATAACTATGCTTACAGGAATCTTAATAACATTGTAACAATTTCAAACAGAAGACCGTTAGTCCATCGAGCCCACACATCCACAGTATTTACTTAGTGCATTTCTAATAACACTGAATCCTATTAGTTGACAACTAATGCCGGGGCGGCACAGTGGTGCAGTGGTTAGCACTGCAGCCTCACAGCTCCAGCGACCCGGGTTCAATTCTGGGTACTGCCTGTGTGGAGTTTGCAAGTTCTCCCTGTGGCAGCGTGGGTTTTCTCCGGGTGCTCCGGTTTCCTCCCACAGCCAAAAGACTTGCAGGTTGATAGGTAAATTGGCCATTATAAATTGCCCCTAGTATAGGTAGGTGGTAGGTAAATATAGGGACAGGTGGGGATGTGGTAGGAATATGGGATTAGTGTAGGATTAGTACAAATGGGTGGTTGATGGTCGGCACAGACTCGGTGGGTCGAAGGGCCTGTTTCAGTGCTGTATCTCTAAACTAAACAAACTGTCAAGTCCCTTATAGAATCATAGAATAGTACAGCACAGAAAGAGGTCATTCAGCCCATCAGGTCTGTGCTGGCTCTTCGAAGAGCAGTCCAGTTAATCTCAGCCCGTACCAACCCCCCCGCCCACTCATTCCTCATATTACTGCAATTTTTTCTCCTTCAAGTAATTATCTAATTCTTTTTTGAAGGCTACTGTTTGAACTTGTATCCACCACCCTATAAGGCAATGCATCTCAAATCTTACCTACCCATGGCGTAAAACAGTTGACTCTAGCTGGGGCCCAACTAATGTTTTATACAAGGGTTCCAACCCCATCCCAGTAATCTGTTCTACGTGTTTACCACACTTTTAGTAGCATAAGTTCCTCCTGCATTTCTATTTTATTGTGCTCAATTCGTAAATATGGCCTCTGTGCTTAAATTCTGCATATGGCAGAAAAAACTTATTTGAACACAATTTCATAATCTTAAATATTTCTATCATATCCCTCAGTTTTCTCTTTTTAGGAGATAAAAGACCCAGTGTAGTCAATCTCCTGTCATACATCATTTTGTTTTTTTTTAATTCAGAGCAGCTGGCAAGCATGCAAGGTTGGTCCATCCTTTCTCCTAGGCTGCTCATAATACCACTGAGAGTGAGTGTACCAGAGTGATTCCTTTAAAATGGTATTGTCTAATAGAAAATATTGACCAGTCACAGGTATGACTACAGCAACATGATCATAGGCCGGAATTTAACTTTGGGCGGGAGACCCCGCCCACTGGCCGAAACGTCAGTGGCGAGCACACCTCCGCCGGGCCTGGGGAGCCACACTGGGGGTTTTCGCTCAGCAGGCCCTTACTTGGCCTTGGGCAGGAGTGTTATACGTTGGGGGTTGTTGGGGCTTCGGGGGCAGGGTGACCGATCAGGAAGCAAGCCCCCAGCCTGTAACAAGGCACCATATTTTATTTGGTGGTGTTCTTGGGGCCTTTGCCGCCCACCAGCCGCACGTAAAATACCTGTGGCGGCAGGAGGAGGCCCTCAAGTGGCAATTAATTTGGGGTGGGCAGGCCATTTCTCACTGCTGCCACCCCGTGTAAAATTGCAGCGGAGGCGGGAAGGCGTTGGGAACAGCAACCCCTGCCTCCCACTCAATTTTACGTCCCCCCCCCCCACCCCCGACTCGCCACCAGCCCGCTCATTGGGGGGGGGGGCTGTAAAATTCCAACCATTGAGTAATTTATGGCACGGAAGGAGGCTATTTGGCCTATTGAGTCCATGCCAGCTCACCGCGAAACAATGCAGCCAGTCCCACTTCCCCTTCCGATCCCCATAGCCCTGAAAATTTCTTTCAAGTGGCCATCCAATTTCCTTTTGATATCATTGATTGTATCTGCTTCCACCATCCTTGTGGGCAGCGAGTTCCAGGTCATTAACATCCACTGTGCAAAAAAGTTCTTCCTCAAATTCCTCCTGCATCTCTTGCCCAAAACCTTCAATCTTTGTCCCCTAGTCCTTGTACCATCAGCTAATGGAGACAGTTTTTCCTTGTTGATCTGATCTATATTTGTCGTAACCTTCTACACCTCTATCACATCTCCCTCAATCTGTTTTGCTCTAAGGAAAACAACCCTAGCTTTTCCAACCTAACCTTGTATTACTAAAATCCCCCATCTCTGGAACCATTCTGATAATTCTTTTCTTCACCCTCACAAGGACCCTCACATCCTTCCTAAAGTGTGGTGACCAGAATTGGTGCAATATCCTAGTTGGGGCCTAACCAGAGCTTTATGAAGTTACAGGATAGCTTCCCAGCTTTTGTACTCAATGCCTCTCTTTATGCAGCTCACGATCCTCTACCCTTTCCTAACCACTCTCTAAATATGGCCTGCCAACTTCAAAGATCAATGCACATGCAACCCCAGGTCTCTGTGTTCCTGCACACTCTTTAGAACTGTGCCATTAAGTATATATTGCCTCTCCTTATTCCTTCTGCCAAAATGCATCACCTTACACTTGTCAGTATTAAATTCTATCTAGCACCTGTCTGCCAATTCTGCTAGCCTATCTATGTCCTGTTGCAGGCAGTTCATATCATCCTCACTGTTTGCCACACCTCCAAGTTTGGTGTCATCGGCAAATTTTGAAATTTTACTCTGTATTCCAAGATCCAAGTTATTTATAAATTAAAGCGTGCTACCTGACCCAAACCCAACCAGACCCGACAACATGTGTCGGGTTTGGGTCGTGTCTCTCTTCCGGGTCCATAATTTGGGCTCGGATCGGTTCGGGCTGGACATGGACAGTGCTGCCTTCCTCCGGGAAGTAAACTTCAAATGAACGTTCAGGACATCAAGGCGGGAAACGTGCAGTGCTCTGAAATCTGCACTGTTATTCCTGGGTAGCCTCCAGGTGGCTGCTGTGGTCTTATTACTGACACCCTCATATGAATATCGAGGTGTGAAATGCTCAACCGCACTTAACCCTGCAGCTCAGAGCACGCCAGCCTCACAAATCTCTTTCACTAGATGTTTCATTTAGTCCGTTTTAGTGCATGTGTGTTTTTTTTAAATAGTGCGGTTCTCTGTCCTTTTAAAGCCAGCGAGTGAGCACCAAATTGTGGAAAAACGACTGAGTGCCTGAGAGACAGCGAAAAGGTGGAGTCTGGAGCCTACTTTTGGTTTGACAGCGAGGAAAGAGAGAGACTGAGATCAGGACAAATAGAAATCAGGTGAGAAGAGTTGGGGGGGGGGGTTGCGGTGGCGAAGGAGGGGAAAGAAACAGCTACAAGTTCCGACATAAAGCACCCGAGTGAAATTAACCCAACCCCTTACACTGTGAAATCTATCAAGTCCAGGAGACACTGACAAGCCTGGGGAAGATAACAGTGACGGCACCCAGTACAGAAACATCAACTGAGCTCTTGCTTTAATCTATACTTGGCCCAAGGATTTAAAATTATCTGGAAATAGGGAGATTAAACATCCCAACCTGAGTTCTCCATGGAGATTTTTTTTTTTGTTAATGACATTGTAACTGGATACAGTTCAGAAGCTTGTTTGTTACATTGCATGATTTCCTGAAGTGGATACTTTTTTTCCCGCGAGTGCTCAGGGTCATGGCGCCTTTGCCTGTTTGAAATCAGTGTTTGTTGTTTTTTTTTAACTTTAAGATGTTAATTGAACACGGTTACATCAACAACTGGCACCTGTATTCAATCACTGGTCACCAGAGATCGAATACAGGTGCCAGCTGTTGATGTACCAGTGTTCAATTAATATCATAAAGTTTAAAAAAAACAACAAACATTGATTTCAAACAGGCGAAGGCACTGTGACCCTGAGCACTCGCGGGAACAAAAGTATCCACTTCAGGAAATCATGCAATGTAACAAACAAGCTTCTGAACTGTATCAAGTTACGATGTCATTAACAAAAAAATCTCCGTGGAGAACACAGGTTGGGAAGTTTAATCTCCCTATTTCCAGATAATTTTAAATCCTCAGGACAGGTATGGATTAAAGCAAGAGCTCAGTTGATGTTTCTGTACTTAGTGCAGTCACTGGTATCTTCCCTGGGCTTGTCAGTTTCTCCTGGACTTGATAGATTTCAGAGTGTAAGGGGTTGGGTTAATTTCACTCGGGTGCTTTATCTTGCAACTTGTAACTGTTTCTTTCCCCTCCTTTCCCCCCAACCCTCACTCTTCTCACCTCTGATTAAAGCCTGGCTACCCGACCAAACCCGAATACATGTGTCGGGTTTGGGTAGGGTCGGGCATTTAGAAATATTTAAGGACTCATGCTCGGGTTGGGTTCGGGTTAGCTATTGTCGGTTCCGGTCCGGGTCGGGTTTTAATTTTATATCTGCGCCAGGCTTTATTATATATCGCAAAAAAGGCAATGGTCCAGCACTGACCCTTGGGAAACACCAATGTCTACCATCCTCCAGTCTGAAAAGCAATCATTTACCATGACTCGTCTTTGCTGTCCTTATGCCAATTTTTTATCCAATTGGACACTGACAGTGCTATTCAATGAGCTTTAATTATGTTAACTGGCTTTTTATGTGGTACTTTATTAAACGCTTTCTTAAAATCCATACAGAAAACATCCACTACATTCTCTTCATCAACCTTTTCCGTTACTTCATCAAAAAATTCAGATGACTAATAAGAAATTGACCTTCACGAGGCTTGCAGCTTGTCTTTCTTATGAATGAAAGAGGACAGACCTATAAATTGTACATCCTTTTTTAGGGCTCAAAAAATGGACCATGACTTCTTTTGCTATGAACATTGAGACCATTCATTCAGCTGCGCCTGTCACATCACTTCCTTCCCCTTGTCCACCAAGCCATGCTTCTCCCAAGATTTTCCCTGCCTATCCCTGAACTCTCATTTTTCTCTAGTTTCTCTTCTGTCTCACCCAAGTCCCTTTGAAGCTCACCTTGTCCATGCGACCCACTTCTGGTTCTTTTCGCCCTATTTCCACTAAGCTGCTGACTGCTCAAATTCCCTTCCTGGCTGCAATGGTAGCTGATATTGTAAATAGTTCTCTCTTCTCAGGTACTGCTCCCCATCCTTTCAAATATGCCATCTTTACCCCGCTGCTCAAAAAACCCACGCCTGCCTTTGCGAACTACCGCCCCATCTCCAACCAATCTTTCCTCTCCAAAGTCTTTTATTTGTTGTTGCCTCCCAAATCCATGCCTCCCTTTCCCACAACTCCATGTGTGAACCTCAACAATTAAATTTCCACACCTGCACTGAAACGACCATAATCAAAGTCAGAAATTACATCCTTAGTGATTATGGTTCCCATCCTTCATGACCTTTCTGCAACCTTTAACATGTTTGTCCACAAAATCCTCCTCTAATGCCTCGTCTGCATCGTCTATGTGAGTGGTATTGTTGCCTGGTTCCATTCTTACCTATCCTGTCGGTTCCGAAGAACCTCCTGAAATGGCTACTGTACCCGCCCCTTCACAATTAGTTCTGGTGTCATTCATGAATCTATTCCTAATTCTCTACTGTTACTCACCTATATGCTGCCTCTCAGCGGCACCATCCGAAGACTTGACTTCAGATTCTACATGAACGCTGATGACACCCAGCTCTATCTCTCGATGACATCTATCAACCCCTCCACTACTTCTGTTAGCAGACAGTTTGTCCAACATCCACTCCTGGATAAATCACAGTTTTGTCCAATTAAACATTGGGAAGACCGAAGTCATTGTCTTTTACTCCTGTGACCAACTCCATTCCCTTGCCCTCACTCATCGCTGGTACACAAACTGTTCACAACCTTAGTGTATCCTGTTTGACCCTGAGATGAGCTTCCATCCCCATAAAGATCTCCATCTCAAAGACCACCTACTTTCACCTCCATAACAGTATCCATCTCTGCTCCGCCTCAACTCATCTGCCGCTAGAACCCTCTTCCATGCATTTGTTACATCCAGACTCAAATATTCTAGTGTTCTCATTGCCGACCTCTCATCTTCCACCCTCCATAAACTTGATCCCATCCAAACCTCTGCTGCCTATATCCTAAACTGCATCAAGTCTCACTGACCATCACCCATGTGCTCACTGATCTACAATGTCTCCCCATCCATCAATGCCTTGATTTCAAAATTCTCATTCTCATATTCAAATCCCTCCATAGTCTTGCCCCTCCCTATCATTGTAACTCCTCTAGCCCTACAACTCTCCAAGAACTTTGTGTTCCTTCAACTCTGGCCTCTTGTGCATTCCCCACTCCTTTCAACTTACCATCGGCAGCTGTGCCTGAAGCACTCTTACTGAATAAACATCGACTATCATTCAGAAGAAAGCTTTGCTGTCCTTTTTCACCATTCTGGCATGGATTTATCTGATATGGCACATCTTAGTGCAACTTCTAGGATTGTGTTCAGCGTTCAGTGATTCCTGAGAATGTTGATTCACACAACTGAGTTGAGCCAAACATGAAACATAGAATACAACTAGGCAATTCTTAAAGCCTGATATTCGTCCTGAGGAAGGACATTTTGACACATTGTCAATTGACTCGAGGGGGAATTTTATGGATCCTGCAAGTACGGCTTTGGTAGCGGTTGGAATGACTTAATTAGGCGTGAGTTGATATTTCACTTTCCCGACGGCAGGTTTTTGTTTCGCAATTAAGTCAGCAATGTGTTTGCAGCACTCCAGGGTTTACCTCGCACGATGGCGGGTTGCAGCTTTGCATGCATTTCCATAGCATGAATACTCAATACCTTACATTTATTTCAAATTAGTTCCTAGTTAGCGGCGAATGGTATTCCCATGGTACTCATTTCACGTTTGTTTAAGGGTAGCGTGCTTCAATCGGCTTTGTGCAGTTGTGTCTGAGGTCAGTGCTTTCATTTCTCGAACTCACCAGCACAAGCAAGGCCAACATTGGAATGGCTGTTTGGCACCAGCAAGGGTGATTCTTCTCAGCAGATGGCAGGGAAGGTATTGGTGGGGAGGATGCAGGGTGGAGTTTTGGTGAATGGAGGAGCAGAGGAGGGTAGCTGGGCAAGACACAGGGTGGGGTCTTGGGTGCATGGAGGAGCAGGGGAGGGTAGCCGGGCAAGATACAGGGTGGGGTCCCGGGTAGGTGGAGGTGCAGGGGAGGGAGGAGTGCAGTGTCCAGGTTGTGTACTGGTTGTTTTTGATGGTGAAGTTGGCTGGGGGTTGGGTGGGGGAGGTGGTTGTTTTCAGTATAACAGTAAACTGATGGTCATGAGGGGCCTAAAGGGAGGGGTGAGTGCTGTCCATACCGGATATTGTGGGGCAAATTCAGGGTACTGGCTGGCAGAGGGAATGGTCACAGTCACAGGGGTCAATTGGATTTCATGGGGGAGAAGGTTAAGACTTAGGGTTGGGTATTCACCGGCATCATAGGTAAGGGAACAGGACTTGGAAATTACATCAAGGTGGATTTTAGGAGGATCAAGGGTGAGAGTCGACATTTGGATGGTCATGGGAGTAGGAATGGGGGGGCGGGGTGGGATGGCATGAATAAGTTGATAATGATCCAGTCCAAGATAATAAGGGGAGGTTCAATGGTCACAGAGGGAAGGTGCAAGATAACATTGGTCAAGAGTGATGGGTGCAAGCGGGAAGGTGACAGGAGGAGGTTGGAAGGTGAGGAAACTTGCCTGAAATCTCACACACACCATTTTGCTGAAAGATACTACAAATTATGTGACCGCTCAAGGATTGCAAATCAATTGGGAGGAGACCTGTGATGGCAGGTGGGATTTGCTGCTGGTTGCAATTTTAGGTGCATATAAGCTATCAACTCATTAATTCCACGATTCAGCTGAATGGCAAAAGAAAGCTGATTGAGAATGCTGTTCTCATTTCAACAGTTGCAAAGCTGCAAAGACCTGTGTGTCATACACCCAATTTGTCTCCTACCACGGGAAGAAGAGCAGAGGATGCGACTGAGGTGAGCTCTTGTTGCTCAGTGAATGATGTTGCAACACCAGCAGCAGGCAGCACAAGGGGTGAAGCTGTTCAGAATGATGCCATCCAGGAAAGACATTATCGAAGGCTGGTGCTAGCGCATCATCGCATCCTCAAGACAAGGACAAATTACCTTCAGATGTCAGAGAGGCGATGCCAGAGATGCCTGAGGATGTCACGTGAGATGGTCACTGAAATTTATAGGATAATTCAGCATGACCTGCAATCGTGTGGTTTGGTGGGAATCCCATGTCAGTTGCCCTCAAGGTTACTGCTTCACTCAATTTATTTGCTAGCGGTGCCTTCCATGCCTTCCAGAGGTCAACAGGTGACATACTTTGCACCTCACAGGCTGCGACCCATAGGTGCATCAAAGAGGTGACCGATGCCTTATTCCGTTATGCCAATGATTTCATCTAATCCCCCCGTAGATGAGGACAGTCAGGCAGCAAGGTCAATGGCCTTCGGCGCCATCACTTGTTTCTCTGGGGTGATCGACTGCACTCATGTGGCCATTACAGCTCCCTGGGAGCAGCCTGCTATATTTGTCAATCACAAAGGCTTCCACTCTTTGAACATACAACTGGTTTGTGACAACAGAAGAATCATGCAGGTTTGTGCTCCTTTCCCAGGGAGCTATCACAACTCATACATTCTGTGGAACTCACAGCTAACTGGAATTTTAGAAGCTCCAGCCCAAGTTTGGATCCTGGGTGACAAAGGTTACCCCCTTTGGACATGGTTAATGACACCAGTGCTGCATCCCTAAAGTGCAGCTGAAGAGTAATACAATGCTGCTCACGCATTCACCAGAGCCATCAGCGAAGACACCACTGGCATGCTGAAAATGTGCTTCCACTGCGTTGACCAGTCTGGAGGAGCTGTTCAGTATGGGCCACAGAGAGTCCCACAAATAATCATTGCCTGCTGTGCATTGCACAATCTGGTAATTCAATGCAGGCAAAGTTTGCATCCGGAGGAACAGCACACCTCCTCCGATCAGGATGACTATGAAGAGCCTGAGGAGGAGAACAATAATGCTAATGAGAATTTTATGCACATTAGGGTCATGGACAGACAGGCAAGGAACATCAGAGAATACCTTATCTTTGCACATTTCAGCCAAGAGTAAAGCATTTGCTAAATTAATGCTCGAAGCAGAAATCAAGTTAAACCTCCACAAATGTTCACATACCCCTGTGAGCTGAATCATTGCTGTAATCGAAAATCAGGTCTCTTTTAACAGCAACTCTTGAACCTGCAGTGGAGATGTGCTTAACGCCCTGTCTGCTATAAAATTCATTGAAAACTACCCGTGCCTCAATGGAAATAGTGTCTTGCACCCAGGCAATACCCCTTAAACAGAGGATGCTACAACATTGCAGCCTTTGATTTGAACAGCTCATCAAAACGGATCTGGGTTACGATGGAGTCGCAACAGCTCCTATACAAGGAATGTAAAAGAGGGATGACAGAACTTACCTTGGGAGGCATATTGCTAAGGAATAAAGGGCCACTTCTTCAAGAAACAAGCAGTCATCATTGAACTTTGAAAGTAAAATACCAAGGATACAAACACAATGGACACATTCAGAACTGCCTTGCAAGCATAAATGCGTGCCAGCCATTGGGCTCCAATAATCATTTTCCTTTTCAATTGCAACACTTCGAATGATGCACGAGAGTGTATCAAAGGTTATAGCAAATAAATGTATTCAGAAAATTCATACTGCTATTTACAATATTTACATCACCTGTGCCACCTTCGTGCTCATAATTGTTTAACTTTTAAGTTTTCTGGAATTACATCTAGGTGCTACCCTGACATTAGCAGCTGAGGTGGAGGCAGTCTGCTCATTGCGCTGCCATGGATGACCTTAACGGGCGTCCTCTGGAGGTATGAGGCCTTGATCATTCCATCCTACTGGGGGTCTGCAGCACTGGTGCTTGAGTATCCCCCTGCTGGAGGTAAGGGGGTCAATGTTGGGGGAGGAGGACCTGACGCCACTTACCCTGGGGGTGTCCTGAGAGGAAGGCCCCAGAGCAGCTGGCACATGCTCGTCCTCCATCTAGGTGCACAATGGCACTTGCCTGTCTACTGAGGGGAAGGGGCACCCAGAGGAAGGTCCAGGTTCCTCGTCCCCTCCTGCTGCATGGAGCCCATGGCATCCATAGAGCATGTGGCTCTAGTACTCAACCAGACCCACCACAGAGCTCGCCAAACTCTCGACTGAGGAAGCCATATGCTCATATGCCAGGGACATGGCAGATGCATGGCTTGCATGGTCTCCTCCATGGTATGCGCAAAGCCACGCATGACCTCAAGCATCTCCGACATCTTTTCCACATGGGTCTGCTGCACGTCTAGCTGACTTCTTGTAGCAACAAACAGAGGATCATCAGCATGGGGCCTGGTCCCCAGCAGTCGTCTGATTGTCAGGGGACCTGGCTGGCATATGCTTCCTCAGCTGCTGGGATGTCTCTGTGTCGTGCCCACCAGACTTGGACCCTGCTTCTAATCTCAAAACCCCCTCAGACCATGCAGATGTATCTGCACTGGCAGAGGTGGAAGAAGAAGTATAATAATTCGGGACAAAATTAATAATCACTGGACAAATGCGAGGTTAATTAAGGAAAGCCAGCATGGATTTCTTAAGGGAAAATCATGTTTAACTAACTTGCTGAAATTTTTTGAGGAGGTAACAGAGAGGGTTGATGAGGGCAATGCTGTTGATGTGATGTACATGGACTTTCAAAAGGCGTTTTCAACCACTGTCCTGCAGTCTTTTTAGACAAGTTATGTTCAAGGTCCAGTAACAGTTCAAATAGTGTTCCATATGACAAAAATTAATACGTTTCCATTTGGCAGGTGTGGTTTCCGTCACAGCGCCTTTCACATCAACCGGATATCTTAAAGTGCTTTACAGCGAATGAACTACTTTTGTTATAGTCACTGTTGCAATGTAGGTAACATGAGATGATCTCATTAAAGCATGTTAAATTCTGAGACGGCTTGACAGTAAATGCTGAGGGTCTGATTTCACTGGCTGGAGTGTCTAGAACTGGGACCACAGTCTCAGGATATGTGGTTGGTGATACAGGACTGAGATGAGGAGAAATTCTTTTCACTGAGAGGGTTATTAATCTTTGGAGTTTTCTACCCTAGAGGTCTATGAATGCTTAGTCATTGAGTACATTCAAGGCTAAGTTTCATAGATTTTTGAACTCTAAAGGAATCAAGGGATATAGAGATAGGCCAGGAAAGTGAGTTGAGGTCGACCATCAGCCATGATCTTATTGGATAATGGAATAGGCTCAAGGGGCTATATAGCCTACTCCTGCTCGTACTTCCTATGTTCTCAAACAGCCCCACTTCTGATCCTATGATGAAGGAAAGGCAATTGATGAAGCAGCTGAAGTTAGTAACTGCTGCAGCAATGTCTTGAGCTGAGATGATTGTGCTTTCACAACATGACCAACTTACCTCTTTAACCAAGCTTTTAGTCAGCTGTCCCAACATCATAGTATCAATTTTTGTATTATTATGTTTTCCTATGTTAAAGGTGCTACATAAATGCAAGTTGTAGTTGTCACTGTGGCTGCAGCAACGTCAATATCTTCACTTTCCCCATGGAAAGGAGGCATCAGGTAGTCAGAGTGCACAGCTTTCAAAGGGTGGAAAGGTTTCTTCGCGTGCAGGGCTTCACATAAGGCACCCATGCGGACATTAAAGCACCACATATCAACCCATGACCTGCAAAGCTTTGCATGAATAAATAATCAGCTGCTTTCTGACCACATAATTATGCAAATGAGCATTATCTCGGAAGCAACAATAACGCTTTTATTATGTGGCGGAATTGGTACTTGCATTTTTGGAAAAAGAAACATTGAGGAGAAGGTGCTTAGAAGGCTAGGGCTAACCTTGGCACTCATGGCGATTGAGTCCACTGAAAAACCCCGTCACAGCATAAGAAAACTGTTTTACATTTGCCATCTTCAACAGCAAGGAAAGTGTGCTATTCATCTTTGGCACAATAAAAGGATTTGTACAAAAAGGCAGCAGTTGTATGCAGTGCTTTAACTGAACATCCCTGAATGTGTAGGAATTTCTAACTGAGGTTTATGCCATATCTCATGGACCCCACAAGAAAATTGTGCACAAGTGAGCACATTTACTTTAACCTTCCTCCAGATAACTGAAAACTTTTTCCTCTTTTGCAGCCAGGTATGAGGGATCTGGATAACTGGATTAACTTGGTTGGTAGCCTATTTCCATACATTTCTACTTTTATTGGAGGGTGACCTTCAACACCAAATAGATCCAGTCTCCTTTAGTACATCTGCTGCAATAGGATCTCCAAAACTCTTCAGCATCAAAGGGAACAGCATTGCCCATATGTCTCTGCTGTGCCTCTGCCACCACAACTTACCACTGAAAAGCAAAAAATAGCCTTTAATATGCTACTAGCTCACTGGAGTTTGCAATCCCCAGTCAGGTGTACTGCAGGCCAAGCTCTTTTGGCTAGCTTTTCATGTGCTCGTAGCCTATTCAAATTAAGGGAGGGATTCCCATTAGAAAATTCAGTCCAGACACTTCAATTAGTGCCAGGCTTATGTGGACCTGTACGATGGATCAGTTCAACCCCATTTTTGCCAAATCTAGGCTTTACATTTTTTCACTCAACAGACCACTGAAGTTCAGCCAGGCTGTTCTCGAAAAAAAAATCTCTAATGATATATTCAATGTTGGTAGGCATTGATGTCAGCTTACATTGGTCAATGCCAGCTATGCTATTTAAAAAGTCCATGCACAGGATAAATCATGTCTGGAATAATGTTCTCCCCTCCTTAACACGTTCTTCTCTTCATGAGTCAGATTTTAGAAAGGATATTTTTAATTTTTTTTTTAGATTAGATTAGAGATACAGCACTGAAACAGGCCCTTCGGCCCACCGAGTCTGTGTCGAACATCAACCACCCATTTATACTAATCCTACACTAATCCCATATTCCTACCAAACATCCCCACCTGTCCCTATATTTCCCTACCACCTACCTATACTAGTGACAATTTATAATGGCCAGTTTACCTATCAACCTGCAAGTCTTTTGGCTTGTGGGAGGAAACCGGAGCACCCGGAGAAAACCCACGCAGACACAGGGAGAACTTGCAAACTCCACACGGGCAGTACCCGGAATCGAACCCGGGTCCCTAGAGCTGTGAGGCTGCGGTGCTAACCGCTGTGCCGCTCTCTCATCAAATAGAATAGTTATTATTTTTAAGCAGTTTAGAGTTTTTTTGTTACTGTTCATCTAGTTTATAGTCCTCATTTGCAGAATTCATGTCTGTAGTTTGTGCACGCCTAACAACTGTGATTGTAGTACTTTGCATTCTGGAGTTTACATATGATTCCCTCCATATCTTCAGTCCATTGGATGGTGGGATATAGCACAAGCGAAACCACATTTGTACAGGCAAAAAAAAAAATTACACTTGAGATACCCAGAAACATAGATTATAAATAAGATTACAATTTGTTTCTTTGGTAAATAGAAAAAACTTCCAATACTGTCCATAAAAAAGGCGAGAGGGACTGGAATATCTCCTTATGCTGAGACTCAGTATCTTTGAAATGCAAATCTAGAACTGAGCTTTTATGCAAAAATAGTTTAAAAACATATGCTGGGAGGAGCTTCAAATTTCCACTCGTGTTCCCCCCGATTTGCCTTTGCATTTCATGCATAACAGTTGGGAATAATATCATTGGAACATTGCTCAGTGATATAGTGTCAGTTACCCCCAACCCCCCCCCCATACTTTGTTGAACTTAGATTAACATTGTGAACTTGAAAGCAACATAGTTTGTATCTCAATGCAATGTTCCAACTGACCACAAAATAGGCTGAAATGGAAACACAAAAACTGACAAAGCAAAGCAGGCTCCAGCACTTTGGGAGTCTGGGGGTAGAAAAAAAGCAGGCCAGCATTAAGGTACAAACTGTCCCACCAGCACAGTGTTCTAACAGAGGACTTTATCCAAAGCACCAACCCAGTTTGTTCCACCCTCTCCCCCAACCCCCCAGAAATTCCAGCACTCTCATTCCATATCACCAACATTTTCTGCTAAAGAGAAAGTGGGAGCTGTAGTCAAGGTCAGTATTAAGGCCAGAGGGTTGCAAGGTGTCTAACAACAAATTGTATTTATTTAGCATCTTTAATGTAGTAAAACATCCCAAGACATTTCAAAGGAGCATTGTAAAACAAAATTTTATACCTACCGCAGAAGGAGATATTAAAGCAGATGGCCAAAAGCTTGGTCAAAGAGGTAGATTTTAAGGAGTACCTTAAAGGAGGAATGAGAAGTAGAAAGGCAGAGAGATTTAGAGAGAGAATTCCAGAGGTTAGGGCCTTGGAAACAGTAGGCATGGCTACCAGTGGTGGAGCAATTAAAATCATGGATGCACAAGAGGCCAGAACTAGAGGAGCGCAGATATCTCAGAGGGATGTGGGCTTGGAGCTCATTACGGAGATAGGGAAGGGCAAAGCCATGGAAGGATTTGAAAACGAGGATGAGAATTTTAAAATTGTGGCATTGCTTAACCAGGAGCCAATGTAGGTCAGCTCGCACAGAGGAGATGGGTGAATGGGACATGGTGCAAGTAAGGACACGGGCAGCAGAGTTTTGGATGACCTCAAGTTTACGGAGGGTAGAATGTGCAAGGCCGGCCAGAAATGCATTGGATCAAGGTTGCAGCAAAGATGGGCTGAGGCAGGGGCAGAGTCGGGTGATGTTATGGAGGTGGAAATAGACACTCTTAGTAATGTTGTGGATATGTGGTCAAAAAATCATCTCAGGACAGAACAGAAAGATAAGCTACTTTCCTTGAGCATGCATTGAGCTTTATTGGAACAGTGTAAAAGGCAAAGAGATCAGAGTAGGAGTGGAACGGAGAATTGAAGTGGCATGCAAAAGCTCGCACACACGTCCTGGACAGTGATGTAAGAAGAGGTGAATTGACAGGAGATGTATTTCCTGTGCTTGGATTGGAAGGTACCAGGGGAAAGAAGGCAAGCGCTAGAGGTGGTGGAAGACTCTCCTGTGGCTGCAGTCATACCTGCCACAAAGTAAGATGTTGTTGGAGACTAATTATCTCATCAGCACATCTCTGCAGCAGTTCCTCAGGGCAGCGTCCCAGGTCCTATCTTCAGTTGCTTCATCAATGACCTTCTTTCCATCAGAAGGTCAGAAGTAAGGCTGTTTGCAGTGTTCAGCTTCATTGCCAATCCCTCAGATAATGGAGCAGTCCTTGTTTGTATGCAGCAGGACTGGACAACATCTAGGCTTGAACTGATAAGTGGCAAGTAGCATTTGCACAAGTGCTTGGTAAAGACCATCTGTAACCAGAGAGAGCCTAAATACCTCTCCGTAACATTCAACGGTGTTACCATTGCCGAGTTCGCCCACTATCTGCTGATTGGGCTGCTCATGACCTGACACAACTAGATATTAGCTTGCCCTTTTGTAAACGTATTTCGCATTGGGGTCATACAACTGGCATAGAATTGATCTGCATAGTAAAGCAACCTTATGCCTAGTTCATCTAGGTATGCTGCTGACCCATTTACAGGCCCTTCAAAATATAGAGTTAGGCAGGCCGGGGTGTTGATAGAGATGTGGAGGTGCCCCTACCCCTGATTTTCAACTCCTGGTTACCCCCATTTCAGGCATAAAACAGATGGCCACGAGTTCAATTTTTCCAGTGTCACCACAAAAGGATAGGTAGTTGGATGACGTGTATATTGTGTTAACTAAGGTCTGGAGAAAGAAGAGTGACTTTGTGAGTTGAAGTGATGGGAGCCTGGATGTGGGAGAATGATTATTGAAAACGTTTAAAAATTCACTTTGTGCTAGAAGGTACAGTAAATAGTGCAGATGGGAGCAGGAAGTTGCAAAGGAACGTAGGTGTATGCCATGGCTTAATGGTGGCATTCTCTGCTCTGAGACAAAAGTTGTGGGTTCAAGTCCCAGTCCAGAGACTTGAACTCAAAATCTAGGCTGGCAATGGGATTGCTGTACTGTTGGAAGTGATGTCTTTTAAATGAGATGTTAAACCAAGGCCCTTTCTGCCCTCTCAGATGAATGTAAAAGGCCGGTGGCACTATTTCAAAGAAGAGCAAGGAAATTCCTCCTGGTGTCCTGGCCAATATCGACCACCATCACTGAAACAGATTATCTGGTCATTATCATACTGCTGTTTGTTGGACCTTGCTGTCCACAAATCAAGCACATCTTCTGTATCACAGCAGTGATCATATTTCAAAAGTATTTCATTGGCTGTAAAGTGCCTTGAGACATCCTGAAGTTGTGGTAGGGGCGATATAAATGCAAGTCTTTCTTACAGGCAGATTAAGTATGTGGGCAAAATTATGGCAAACAGAAGTTCAATGTGGTTAAGTGTGCGGTCACAATTTTGGACCCAAGAAATATAAATCAAAGTATTTTCTAATGGTGAGATATTGCAAGCTGTAGTGGAACAATTAAGTTTTTTTTATTCGTTCTTGGGATGTGAGCATCGCTGGCAAGGCCAGATTTGAGACCCCAAGTACACAAATCATTAAATGCCTGTAGACAAGTACAAAATGCAATCAAAAAGGATAATGGAATGTTGACCTTTATCTCAAAGAGGCTGCTATACAAAGGGAAGGATGTTATACTTAAGCTGTGTAGAGCCTTGATCAGACCCCATCTGGCATATTGCATTCAGTTTTGGCCACCACACCTCAGGTTGCATATATTGGCTTTGGAGATAGTGCAGATTCACCAGAGCTCAGAGGGTTAAATTATGAGGAACGTTTGCACAAACTTAGCTTGTATTCTATTGAGTACAGGAGATTGACGGATGATGGGATAGAGGTGTTTAAAATGTTAAAAGAATTTGATGGGGTCGATGCAGAAGAACTAGTTACTCTGGCATTGGAATCAAGAACAAAGGGACATAATCTTAAAATTATAGATAGGCCATTTATAAGCAAAATCAGAAATATTTCTTCACACAATGAGTAATTAAAATCTTAAATTGTCCCTCCAATTGGCTATGGATGCTAGGACAGTTGGAGCTCTAAAGGCTGAGATAGATTTTTGTTAGGTAAGGGTATTAAGGGATAAGCAAAGATGCAAAAATAGCCTTGAGATGCAGATCAGCTATGATCTGGTTGAATGGTAAGCAGGCTCGTTGAGAGACTGAATGGCCTACTTCTGCTGCTGATGTTCTTATTATTAGTATGCTCCTATTTCATTTACTATCTTTTTCTTATGAAATTTAAAGTTCCATAAGACATCTTACTGATCTTGAGGAGCACAGTTGCTGTTATCCTCGTTACATCAGTTTTTTAAATCAAAAATGTTGTTATTTATAATTTCATGATGTTCTGAGTAAGCCTGCAGTCATTAGTTCATTATTTCATTCAGCTGTGGCAGCTGTTTACATGTAAGTTTGCTGTGTCATATTCACTTAGTATTACCTTCTAATGGTGCAAAAACAAGAGTTGCAACTTGTAACAACTTTTATTTTAATACTCAAAATTTATATATGTATAAACATTGAAGAATAAATTATTTGGGTTACAAATGCTGAATCACAGTTCACTTCAAAATGCTGGAAAATGCTTCAAAATAAGTGTCAATAATCAAAATTTCCTGGGGTGCATCCCCTTCTTAAAAGCTATCTTTCAGTTGTATGTGGTTTTAGAGTCATAGAGAGATATAGCACTGAAACAGGCCCTTCAGCCCAAAGAGGCCAAGCTGACCAGCAACCACCCATTTATACTAATCCTACATTAATCCCATTTTTCCCTCTCACATCCCCATTTTCCCTCAATTCTCCTACCACCTACCTACACTGGGGGCAATTTTTACAATGGCCAATTTACCTGTCAACCCACAAAGTCTTTGGCATGTGGGAGGAAACTGGAGCAAACCCACACAGTCACAGGAAGAACTTGCAAACTCCACACAGGCAGTACCCAGAACCAAACCAAACTAGAGCTGTGAGGCTGTGGTGCTCACCACTGCACCACCCCAGTTTTGTTGAGTTGTCACTTTTTTGGAGCTGTTTGTTAGCATTTCCAAATTTTCTAGGGTGGCTTAGATGACCAGTCATTCAGAACCTGTGTTTACAGACCACACAACTCCTACTTGGCCATATCAGAGGACATCTGTCTTCATTGCTTCCACTTCATTACAAGATGACTAAGCTTTTTTTTTAGAATGTTCACCTTATATATGCAGTGTTGTGGAAGGGACTTGTGAAAATGCAGAGTTCTATAAGAGGGAGTGCCATCTACGTGGCTATCTGTGAAGTGAGGGACCAATTGCAGAACAGCATTCTCTCATGAATGTTATAACTGATGCCATGGAGGCCTTGGGCATTGCTTTCTATGCCTTCTACTGCAACCAACTTACAGAGAATGCCACCACAGTATGAAGCTTCGATGCAGCAGGATTCTTTGAGGCCACAGTAGGGAATAACTATCAAATGGACCATTGTGCACTTCATGATGCCATGTGTTTTTACTTTGCTCTTGGGGTGTTGGTAATGCTCCAATATTGTTTTTATAACTGAGTGACATACTTGCCCACATAACAGGACATTGAATCAATCAGGTAATGGGGAACTGGAGTCAAATGTAGGCCAGATCAGGTAGATGTGGCAGGTTTCTTCACAAAAAGAAATATATTAGTGAATGAGCTGGATCTTTCTAGTATCTTAGCATCTTGCATGGTCATTTTTTTCTGATGCCAGTCCACAAAATGCCAGACCTATTGAATTTAATTCACAGTTTGTCATGGCTGAATTTGAACTCATGAACTCTGGATTGCTAGCCCAGAGCCAAAATCATCATGTTACAGTACCCTGATATTTACTGGAAGCAATAGCTTTATCACTTTACCAGGGGAAGGACACACCAAATGGAAAGAATACAGAGCTTCCAAAGGGAGGAGAATGCCGTAAATGAATCCATGTGGCCAACACGGCTCCTAGTCACAAACCCAATGTATACAGAAATAGGAAAGGATTCCACTCCTTTAAGGTCTAGGTGGTTTCTTGCCACAAAAATAACGTCCTGCATATTAATTTCCATTCTCCTGGGAGCACCCACAATGTTTTTAGTCTGCAAAAATTCACAGTACCTGCATTTTTTCATGAGGCAAAGCAAATGACCAGATGACTCTTTGACTAGGGTTACCCTTTGCCCCCATGACTGTTGACTCTAATTAGAAATTCCAACATAGCAGCAGAGTGCAAATACAGTGAAACCCAGGCGACCATCCAAATTACTCAGGAGCACACCACTGAGATGCTCAAACATTGGGTTGGATTTTAATGCACAGACATACTGGGAGCAGGGAGGGCCATTAATGCATGGGAAACTTGGAAGTAAGTATAGCTCATCTGTCAGTTATCATTTTACTGCCATGTTTCACGTCCAATTAACTTCAGCGGGGATGATGACAATTTCACAATTTCAACTCCAATATTTACAGGGACATTCCAAACATCCAAGTTGAATGAGTCTGGAGTTGGAATGGAGAGCCAAGACCTGCTAGTTTGGAGTTGAGATAGGCAAAGACTGCACCACGCTTCAACAACATCTCCATAGATGCACTGTAAAGGCCCGGAGGGACATACTCTCCTCTCCTGATGGGACGAAGAAGCTTGCAGGTGACACAAAGAAGGAGTGGCTAGAAGTTACCCAGGAGGTCAGCAGCAGGAGTGTGGTGCCACACTCCTGGATTCAATGCAGAAAGCAGTTTAATGACCTAAGTAACAGTAAAGGTGAGTATAGTGCCACATTCAGCTAGATTCTGATGTAAGCATCACCCTAATTCCCTCACAATGCCTGCTCTAGCCGACTGTAGCACATCCTCCTCACAGCAACTTACCTTGCAAGTGCACCAATTCATCTCTATCTGTGCTCTTACTCACAACCCCATCTATCTACTGGCACTCGCACTCATCCTTATGCAATATCATGCCTATTCCTCATAGTCACCCTCAACAAATGCTCTCCATCCATCGGATGAACAGATGCCATTACTCTCACTCACAGGTCTCTTTACCTTTTTTGTCGGAAATGAGAGCAGAGAACATCAGTAAGAGTTAGAGAATTGGAGTGGCCCTCCAGCCATCTCTCAACTGACGCCTACAGAGGAGGAGGCTCTTGAGATCAACAGAGTCTCAGTGTGCCTGGCTGTCTGAAATGGGGGAGATGGGGTTTTGCCAGCTACCTGGTGTCAGAATTAAATAGCAGCCAGCCACATTGCATGCAACACACGGTCATGTTGACTTGATGTTAACCAGCCACTGAAATATGATCATGTGCGCAATGATAACTTTAAGCATTCTTACCTTCACCGTCCTCATTCATGTCTTTTATTTCCCACAGTACCTATGACAGCTCATCAGAGGGGCACATTCCTTCTGAGGGTGCACTGTCACAGAACTAATGCAGATCATATACCAGCCACACTGCATGATTGCAGAGAGATTGGATGAGTCCATCCCAAGCAATAGTGGCATGATGTTGCAAGCCTTTGCGCCGATGTCTTCATTCATGGAAAGAGTGGGTAACTGCATGGAGCATTAAATGCAGCAATCACACAAGTGCATTCAGGTGTTCACAATGACTTAAATTGGATGCATCACACCCTAGTCTTGGACTTCCATCACCCCATTTATCTGCAGAAAAGTGTTCTCTAGCACATTGCTAACAGGGAAGTGCAGCTGAGCCATGAGATGGATGATTGTGAAAGGGAGCATGGAAGTGGGGACTCGGTTCAAAATGCTTCTACTCCTCATCTGTTGCTCCTCCACTCAGTCAGTATCCCACATACTGCCTTATGTCCCGATGGCTGAGTCAGCCCCCGCACAGGTGCAGGTATAGCAGTCTGGCGGGGTCTTCACAGTCTCCAAAACCCAGAGAACGTTGGCTACTAGCATCTCAGTCAGAGCAAGGATCTAATAAGACAGCCTTTACCTCTGCTGAAGGCACAGGAGTTGCACCATGTAGAAGTGCTAGGAAAAAGAGTAAAGATGCGTACAAAAGTGAGATACTGCAGATGCTGGAAATCTGAAATAAAAACAGAAAATGCTGGAAATACTCAGTAAGTCAAGATAATGAATGGAAAAACATGAATTGATGCTGAGCAATGGAGTTTGTGTAAGGGAGGCCTGGTAGTTTGCAGAACTAATTTGCGTTTGTGGCATTGGTGGGGAGAACTTGGGACTAAAGTGGCATTTGCATGTGGCTGTTAGGTTCCACCAGTGCACTGATCTAAGTAAACTTTACAATAATGAGGGCATCCCAGACAGCAATGTGCGCCACTGTTGGTACATTGCCCACATCACCATTTATACCGTCCTCCTTCTCCTCCTGCTCTTGCCCCTGCTCCTCCTTAGAATCATCTGAAGAGGTTTTGTGCTTTGTGCCTTGTTCCCCCTGCAGGTCTCAACCTCGCTGCGATGTATTGTGCAGAGTGCAGCTCTCCATGGCCATTCTGGAGACCTTGGCAGAAGGAAGCTTCCAGATTTGTCAAGGCACTGCAGTTAAACTTTAGCATGCTGATGGTTTGTTCAAGACACATCTGATGATCATATGGCATTCATTGTATTTCTCCTGGGCCACATTTCTTGGATTTCTGAGAGATGGCATCAGCAACATTTTAAACAGATACCCCTTGTCTTCAAGATCAAAGTGGGTGGACTGCTGCAGGATGAAAGCATTATGGCAGCTACCCAGGTATCATGTGCTCATCTGCATAAAACATATTTTTGTGATTGCATACCAGCTGCACATTGATAGACTGGAAGCCCTTGTGGTTGAGGAACATGCCAGGTGATCTGTGGGGGCCTTAATTGCAGCATGTTTGCAGTCAGTGACACCCTGCACCTGTGGGAAGCGAGCCAGCGCTGCAAATTCAAGCACCTCTCGTTCTGATGGGCTTCATCACAGGAAAAGTTGACATAATCGCCAGCCCTGGCAAAGAAGGAATTAGTCATATGTCTTACCCATTTGTGTGATGCCGACTGCAAGATCCTGCAAATGTCTCTGCCAGATCTCTGGAAGGATGCAGAGGTAAAGAAGTTAAGGGTGGTGATGACTTTGACAACCACTGGTAAAGTGAAGCCACCAGTTCCAGTTAGCAGCAGGCTGAAAATGTCTGCCATCATCTGAGGCAACCCTGAGCCTCGTCAGAGACTGGTGGTCTGACATGTTTAGGAAGCTTATTGTCTGCCTGTACAAGCTGCACGCTGGGCACAGCCTCCTGCGAGCTGCATCTCTCTGCTGATTCCCTTTCTCCTGTGGAGCTGCAGAAACATGAACTGCAGGCTGTTGCTAGTGCTCCTGCTGCTGGTCATCTTGTTACTCATCTGAGGTCCTTAGTGACCCAGCGTAAGCAGCACCCATGCTGATTTGATAGATCAGTGCACCAAAGTGCAGATCAGATCTCCAAAGTGTAGATGACACCTCCAGTGTGTAAAGTAACCTTTCGGCACAAGTACTGTGTACAAACCCTTTCATGGAAGCAGATAGGAAAACAGCTGTGAGTACAGGATACTTATTGGCATATTTCCCTGTCATGTTTTCACCCTCAATTGCCATTGTGTTAACACCTTGCTTTTACCATCGAGTTCAAGGAAGCCTAGGAAACACATGGATGCAGAGTTGAACCACAAAACCCATGTCAATATCGCTCTAATTTGACAAATCAGATCAAAGCTCTGCAGTCCTGCCACATCCAGTCGTGAATGCTGGCGGACAGTTAAACAACTAATGGGAAGAGGAGGCTCAATGAACATCCCTACTCTCAATGATAAGAGTATAGCATGAGTGCAAAACACAAGGCTGAAGCATTTGGAACCATCATCAGCCAGATGTGCTGAGTGGATGACCCAGTCTGGACAATTACTGCCCCATCAGCCTACTCTCAATCATCAGCAAAGTGATGAACAGGGGTCATTGACAATGCTTTCAAGCTGTAGTTACTCATCAATAACCTGCTCATCGACGTTCAGTTTGGGTTCTGTCAGGACCACTTGGCTCCAGATCCCATTAAAGCCTTCATCCAAGCGTGGATGCTGAGCTGAATTCCAAAGATGTGAATTCCAGAGTGACTGCCCATGGTATCAAGACTGCATTTGACTGAGTGTGGCAATAAAGCAGCCCTGAAAAAATTGAAGTCAATGGGAATCAGGGGGAAAATTGTCCACTGGTTGAAATCATACCTCGCACAAAGGAAGATGGTTGTGTTTGTTGGAGGTCAATCATCTCATGCCAGGACATTGCGGCAGGAGTTCTTTAAGGTAGTGTCCTGTGCCCAACCATCTTCAGTTGCTTCATCAATGACCTTCCTCCGTCAAAAGGTCAGAAGTGAGGATGTTCACTGATTATTGCACAATGTTCAGTACCATTCACAACTCCTCAGCTTTTGAAGCAGTAAGAAGTATTATTTATATCACACATGCCAGGCAGTGACCATTTCCAACAAGAGAGAGGCTAACCAACTCACACCCCTTGACATTCACTGGCATTACTGTTGTCGACTCCCCCACCATCAACATCCTGTTGGCCACCATTGACCAGAAACTGAACTGGACCAGCCACGTAAATACTTCAGCTATAAGAGCAAGTCAGAGGCTGGGAATTCTGCAGTGACTAACACACAACCTCACTTCACAAAGCCTTGCCACGAGCTACAAGGCACCAATCAAGTGCCTGGATGAGTACAGTTCCAACAACACTCAAGAAGCTTGACACCTTTCAGCACCTCAATCACCACCTTAAACATTCTCTCTCTCCAACACTGGCGCACTTTGGCTGCTGTGTGTACCATCTACAAGATGCAGCAACCCGCAAGCCTTCTTCAACAGCAAATTCCAAACCTGCAACCTCTACCACCTAGAAGGTAAGGGCAGCAAGAGCATGGGAGCACCAAGTTCCCTTCCAAGTCACACACCATCCTGACTTGGAAATATCTCCATTCCTTTCATCATTGTGGGGTCAAACTCTTGGAACTTTCTAACAGCATTGTGGGAGTAGCGCATCACACGGACTGCAGCAGTTCAAGAAGGCAGCTCACCATACCTTCTCAAGGACAATTAGGGATGTTCAATAATGGTAATAGTCAGTAATACCCACATCCTGTGAACCAATCAAAAAAAATCTCAATTGGCAACCTGCCTCTCCTGCACGGATTGCAGACATGCGATGAGGTGAAATTCAGAATACGGTGGATTGGAGCCAGTTTCCCAACACTTTCAGAATTTTTTCTGATTTAATACCCCATTTGCACTCACTAAAGGTGGACAATAAAATAAGTCTAATATCTTCTATGCCTGCAGCAATTTATCTTTATAGTTTTTTTCTTTTTTTTTGATTCGTTCATGGATGTGAGTATCACTGGCAAGGCCAGCATTTATTACCCATCCCTAATTGCCCTTGAGAAGGCAATGGTGAGCCACCTTCTTGAACCACTGCAGTCTGTATGGTGTAGGTATACCCACAGTGCTGTTAGGGAGGGAGTTTCAGGATTTTGACGCCACAACAGTGAAGGAACCACAGTATAGTTCCAAATCAGGATGGTGTGTGACTTGGAGGAGAATTTGTAGGTTTTGGTGTTCCCATGCTCAGTAGGATACCAATACCTTGTCGATGCACTGGAGATATGCCTAAATTCACAGGCTGGCCAGAACTTTCTTCTTCCTCTCCTACCCAATCCACATGCCCTACCTTACTTTCAATTAGTGCTTTACCTGGTGCTCGTTCCTCAGACTAGCTAGTACCCTGCACTGAGTGCTAGTAGCTCAGAATAGGGGGAAATGCTTGCTGCAGTGGCCTGTGATTTGTGAGGTTATTAAGGCCAGATCTTCATGTCGGGACAACCCCATAGAAAGTCAAAAACAGCTTTCGAAGAAAGATAGGAATCAAAGTCATTTTATCCATAATAGTTTAGTAAATGTATCCCCAGGAGACGATAAAGACAAGGAATATGGGAAAGATCTCAAAAAATGGAGAATACTTGCTAGGTTCTAGCAACCAGCCTCCAAACTCAGCCACTACAACATCTTGTACTATTTCACAGTAAACAGAACAAGAATCATTGCCTTGAGTGCTGTGATGATCGAGGTTGTAAGGTCACACACGACCTGGTACTCTCCAAGCAGCTATGCGCAGTGTTGTGTGCAAGCAGTTGAGCATTGTAGGAACGCTATCGGTAGGAACTCAAAAACCACTCCAAACAGCACAGCTGTAACTGTAATACCCCCACCCTAGAACCAACATTTTTCTAAGGACATTACATGACATTATGGTGACCGTACTCAGTTGGAACAGAAGTAAGTGTCTCATTGCAGTTGTGTCCCGCACCTGTTAAAAAGGAAATATTTTCTCCTCAGTCTGTAACCTTGAGAGGAGAGACAAACCTTGTACGCTCTGCTTTCATTGATGAAAGGCAGCATGTGCGCAAAAGAAATTTCTCTTAAACTGGCATTTATATAGATGCCTGAATACTACTTCGACATTTGCTCACTGGTCCCCAACTCCTTCCATGTAGACTGTTGCTATTTTGATATGGTATCCTACAACAGGACTTCCAGGGAATTCTCATTGAAAGGGGAATAAAATAGTATACCTAAATCAATTCTTAAAGTGCTGTGGGCCAGGAATCGAATAGTAGAGACCTAAGGTGATAATATCCATGGACCACACAATTCCTAGGTCTTTCACGTTACATGTGTTACTTTCAGCCATTCGATGTTATTACACTGCTTATTTACAAAGTGGATGAGTGGTATTCTGTACTGTCAGCTTGTATCGTAAGGTATCTAAAACTACATTGAAACTTTCAGTTGGACATTTTGATGCTCCTGCTGGTTCTTTATTATTGTGAATTGGGGTGATTTTCAAAACTGATCATACTTATACATACTGTAGTATAAAATAATAATTGAGCACTTATTTGGTAGAGTGAGACATTGTTACATACTGTAATTGCATTATGCTTTCTAAATTAACATGTCTTCATTCTTGCAGACTGTACAAAGCACTGACTATCAGACTGACTCCTTGGACTCTATCCAGACCACTGATCGATCAAGAACCATTATTTCAGCACTACTTTCTGACTTCGACATTTCTAAAGATACAATTGCATCTAATACTACTTCCTCTACCCCTATCAAATCAAGGCAACGACGAAGCAGTGGCCAGCAGGCCAAGTCTCCAGGTAAGGATTTTTTTAAATAGAAGCTGTGCACAGAAGGGTCATGTCTCTAAAAATTACAGAGAACTTTAAAAATTCAAAGAAGGAGGTATAACATCAAAGTAAAAATTGTTACAGTTTCTATGAAGGCTTTGTTATATTAGTCTCAAGTTTAAATACAGGGGAGATAATCAGATAATTTTATCCATTGTAAAACTTATTCAGATGCTTACAATACACGTTTGCGCCCTTTGATGAACTATATATTGCATCACTGACCTGCATGATTTAACCATTCTTGTATTCATCATTAGGACTCCCTTGTGATCTATACTCAACTTCCTTTTCCTTTTCTTAGCATCAATCACAAGTGTGATTTTCCAAAAAAACAGCACAAAATTGGGTCACATTGTCATAGTGAAATTCACTGTGTCTTCTAGTTGGCAGGCATACGTATATTACACAATTTCTCAAAAGGTGAGCTCATGATTTTGCCTGTCTTACCAGATTGCTATAGAATGAGCGTGGGATTCCTTCAAATGCGTCAACAGATTTCTGTACATCCACGATATTCACAGCTATACAATGACAGTCATGAAGCATTGGTAAGCCTGAAGATTTGGCTACCTGCTTAGTGTCCTCTGTTAGTGACATGTCATCTCCTGAGATGGGGAAAATGTTGGGCACAAAGCATATAATATTTGCCAAATAAACAGGCTTCAGTTGTAAGCTGTATGGATCACATCTGAAGCACTCCAAAGGAAATGTTCAAGCAAGACTACAAAGGTACAGCCTGCTAATGTGATCTAGAACGACTATACCAATAAGTGGGAGACAGAATCTAAGGCCAGAATTTTATGCCGCCCCATTGAGCCGGATGGTGGGGGTGGGGGGGGGTGCCATAAAGTTGAGCAGGAGGCTTCCCAGCCCACTCCCACCTCCTCCCCACCTTACGTGGGCTGTGGTGGGGAGGGGGGGTAGTGTGAGAAACAGGCCGCCCACCCCAGGCCAATCAAGGCCCTTAATGGCCACTTAAGGGCCTTCGTCCGCCTCCACGAGTATTTCACCCATGGCAGGCGGGCATCCAGGAGATGTGAAAGGCCACCCAGTGATATTTGGCGGCCTCTCAGCGCACCGGGTCGGGGGGGGCCTGACAATGGGGCAAAGGTGCCCAATTGGGGGCAGCCCCAGCTTCCCCAATCATCGGGGCGGCAAAGTGGCGCAGTGGTTAGCACCGCAGCCTCACAGCTCCAGCGACCCGGGTTCAATTCCAGGTACTGCCTGTGTGGAGTTTGCAAGTTCTCCCTGTGTCTGCGTGGGTTTCCTCCGGGTGCTCCGGTTTCCTCCCACATGCCAAAGACTTGCAGGTTGATAGGTAAATTGGCCATTAGAAATTGCCCCTAGTATAGGTAGATGGTAGGGATAATATAAGGACAGGTGGGGATGTGGTAGGAATATGGAATTAGTATAGGATTAGTATAAACGAGTGGTTGATGGTCGGCACAGACTCGATGGGCCGAAGGGCCTGTTTCAGTGCTATATCTCTAAAACTAAAACTAAAAACCCTCAGGACCCGAGACACCCTCCTTCCCCCCAAACGACCACCCTTGCCTCGCCGGAATACGACCAATCTCTCCCCAGCGAGGCAACCCTAACTTACCTGGACTCCTGGTTCCATGTCCTCGGCTGGGCTGCAGTCCCAGCAGTAGACACTGCTCCCAGTGGCATTGCTGGGACTAAGTACTGCCGGCCCGATGATCGGTTGGCAGCTCGATGTGGCGGGGGCGTCCTCCCTCAAGCGGTTGGAAGTCCCACCTCAGAACAGTTAAAGCCCAGGGACCTGTAAGATGCGGGTCAAATCACCGGGCTGGGCGGAAGCGGGTTTGCCACCATCTGCCATCTGCCCGGCGTATAATCCAGCCCTAAGTCAGAGTGGCTCTTTGGCACCATGTAATGCAACAATGGCATTGAAGCAAGTTAAATAGATTAGACCAAATCAGCCCATGAGTAGAAGCAATGAAATGGTCAATGCTATCACTAAAACAATGAAAAGGAAAATTGTGCATTTTTTATTATGGGCGGTCAATCCACAAAGCCAGTTTCACACTTAGGTAGCAAGTTGATAACCCCCATCCCTTCGAATAACTGGAATGTGAAAAGTAGACTACAGCACTTACAGATTAATTTGACTAAAAATACCATTTAACAATATTAAATCAAAAAATCAGAGCAGGTACTAAGGATACAATAAACAGAACCAGATGGGTCTCTATTATGTTGTATTGTACCCTGGTACTTTGTGCTTCTTTTTCTCCACTTAGGGGGTTGACTTACTCTTTACAATTCCATTGACATCTCAAAGTAATGCAAAAGCCCTTTATATTTCAGCAGATCCATAATAAGTACACTACAGTGAAAATCTGTTTAGACTGACTCTCTGGCACATATTATCATCCAATCATAGAATGGTTACAGCACAGAAGGAGGCTATTTGTCCCATCATGTCCATGCCAGCTCTCTACAAGAACAACTCAGGAAGCCCCACTCCCCTGCCCTTTCCCTGTAGCCCTGCAACTTTTCTCTCTTCAGATACTTATCCAATTCCCTTTTGAAAGCCATGATTAAATCTGCTCCACCACACTCTCAGGCAGTGCATTTCAGATGCTAACCACTTGCTGCGTAAAAAAAAGCTTTTCCTTATGTTGCCATTGTTTCATTTACCAATCAGCTTGAATCGGTGTCCTCTGGTTCTCGACCCTTCTGCCAATGGAAACAGTTTCTCCCTATCTGCTCTGTCCAGACTGCTCATGATTCATCTAATCTCTTCTGAATCTTCTCTAAGGAAATAACCCAAGCTTCTCCAATCTATCCATGTTCCAAGGAAGAGGAACTTCAACCATTCTCATAAATTTTTACTGCACCTCTCTAATGCCTTCACATTCTTCCTAAAGTGTGGTACCCAGAATTGGACAGAATACTCCAGTTGAGGCCGAATCAGTGTTTTATCAAGGTTCATCATAACATCTGTGCTTTTGTACTGTATGCTTCTATTTATAAAGCCCAGGATCCCATATGCCATTTTAACCATTTTCTCAACCTGCCCTGCCACATTCAACGATTTCTGCTCATATACCCCCAGGTCTCTCTGTTCCTGCACCACGTTTAGAATTGTATCCTTTATTTTATATTGACTGTCTCGGTCTTCCTAATAAAACGTATTACTTCACATGGTGATGTAGTGGTAATGTCACTGGACTAGTAATCCAGAAGACCAGGCTAATGCCCTGGGGCATGGGTTAAAATCCCACCGTGGCAGCTCGTGGAATTTAAATTCGATTAATTAATAGGAAACAAAATATGGAATTGAAAGCGAGTCTCAGTAATCATGTCATGAAACTATCATCAATTGTCATAAAAACCCATCTGGTTCTCTAATGTCCTTTAGGGAAGAAAATCTGCTGTCCTTACCTGCAGGAGCATTTGGAGAAAATTATCACAATATCATTAAGTTTAGAGTTAGTTATGGGAAAGATTTAAAATTGGGAGTCAGGCTTGTGGGGCTTTTAAATATCTTGGTTTAGATTTAAGCAGATTAGGTCTGGAATAACTAAATCAACAATCCTATCCAGAGAGTGTTACTCCCATCCTGGTTAATTGTGCTAGGAAGAATGCTGTTAAATCTACAGAAGAGACAAAACAATTGTGAAGCTTGAATGGTCAATTGAACTGGTTGTGCACTCAGATTAGAGCAGATGCTAGTTTTTATGTATTGAAGATAAGCACTACGATGAAACACCTTAAAGTAGAGAATGGTTTAAGGGAAAAAAAATCATTAATAAAATTAAAGCTGAAGAACTGCATACTGATGTTCCCATCCTTAATGACCCAAAGAACATGAATCTATTCATTTTTAGTGATGCTTCACATGCTGATCAGCCTGATGGGTATTCCAATGCAGCTGGTTCCATAATATTTCTTGTGGCTGAGAATGATAAATATTGCTCTTTCGCTTGAGAAACTAAGAAAATAACAAGGGTTGTTAAAAGTACTTTAGCTGCAGGAACACCGGCTCTTGTGGAGGCAGTGGATATGAGCTTCTATTTGTCAATTACTGAAAGTGACATTCTGTGCAAGAGGAATACTGAAGGACACTATATCCATTGAATGATATGTAGATAATTGTTCATTGTGGGATAATGTACACTCTACGCAGTGTGAGTGAAAAAACTTTACAGATTGACCATGCTGGCTTGAAAACAGTGCTGAAGCGAAAGGATATGTCTAAAATTAAGTGGATGGATGCAAGTCATTAACTGTCTGATTGTCTTACAAAAAGGAATGCATGTACAAAGAAATTGCTAGCGGAGGAGAGGTTTGTAATGTAACGCTTTGTACAGAATATGGAGGTATTGAAATTTTGGTTGTGCATAATTTTTATTTAAATGGGAAGGGAATCTGTTAATTGCATATTAATTGTGCTTAATTGTATGCAGGTGGGGATTGACTTAAGCCCTATAAAGAGTTACCGAGTAAAACTGTGATTGTTGGGTTATGCTTATAATGTGTAACGCTGTAAATAAATATAAAACTGTGCAAAGTTTGGCTCAAGTTCTATCCTTCACCAACTGGCTTTCTGGAATAGAATAGCTGGGAAGGTTAGATCTAGTGACAGGGCCTCTTCATTACTGGCATGGTGTTGCTCTCTCTCTCTTCCTCCTGGGACTGCTGTGGCTAGCTAGCAGCAATTCTAAGGTATCTGAAGCATAAAATCAAAAGAGACAAGTTGTGGTGAGGTCGGGGGGAGGTGTAAAGCAAGAAGTCCATGATCACACCATCGGCAGCTGCACAGCAAAGCAGGATACAGGTGATCTGGGAGTTGAGAAGGGGCATAAGACAGTAACATGCCGTCATCCTCAATGTGGTTGGCGACCCCAGATGCTACAGAATGTTATGATGCAGTATAAAAGCAAAATGGAGGTACTGACAAAAGATTAGTAGTGCTCAAGTAGAAAAGTCAGCCGTTCTGGATGTGATGCATCCTAAGTTACTGAGGGAAATAAGGGTGCAAATTGTGCAGGCTTTGATCATAATCTTCCAATCCTCCTTATAGAAGAGTGTAGAGCCAGAGGGTTGGAAGATTGCAAATGTTGCACCCATGTTCAAAAAAGAGGAGGGATGGGACTGACAACTGTGATGGCAGTGACAGGGAACCTTTTGAAGACAATAATCTGGTACAAATTTAATTGAACTTGGGGCTGGATTTTACGCTGGGTGAATGGGAGCTGGCTACTGACGTAAAGGTCAGTGGCACACCCGCTTCCGCCCAGCCTGGGAATCTGACCCGCATTTTACGGGTCCCTGGGCTTTAATTGTTCCGAGGCAGAATTTCTACCCACTTGAGGGAAGACGTCCTGCCTCATTGAGCTGCTGGCCAATCATCAGGCTGGCAGCTCTTAGTCCCAGCAGCGCCACCAGGAGCGGTGGCCACTGCTGGGACTGCACTCCAGCCGAGGACATGGAGCCAGGACTGTAGGTATGTAAGTGTTGCCTCGGCGGGGAGATCAATCGCGCCCCAGCGAGGCAAGGGTGGTCATTTGGGGGGAAAGGGGGGACGTCTCGGGTCCTGGGAGTGGTTGGGGGGAAGCGGGGACGACCTTCAATCAAGCACCCTATGCCTGATTGTCAGGGCCCCTCCCAGGTGCGCTGAGAGGCCGTGGAGGCGGGCAAAGGCCCTTAAGTGGCCACTTAATGGCCACTTAAGGGCCCTGATTGGCCTGTGGCGAGCAGCCCATTTCTCGCCTCCCCCTCCAGCCCACGTAAAGTGGGGCGGAGGTGGAAGCGAGCTGGGAAGGCCTCCCGGAGTCTCCCATTCCATTTTACGCCACACACTCCCCTCCCCCCATCCCTCCGCCACCATTCAGCTTGCTGGGGTGACATACAATTCCAGCCATAGAACCTTTGTTAATAAGTGAAAACCAGCACAGATTTGTGAAATCGAAATCGTGTTGGGCTAGCTTGATTGAATTCTTTCATGAAATAACGGAGAGGGTTGATGAGGGTAGTGGCGTTGATGTATATATGGATTTTCAAAAAACATTTGATAATGTACCACATAATAAATTTGTTAGCAAAATTATAGCCCATATGATTAAAGGGGCACTGGCTGTGTGTACAGAATTGGCTAAGGGACAGAAACCAGAGAATAACGTAGAAGTTGTTTTTCAGACTGGAAGGAAGCATACAGTAGTGTCCCTTGGGATCAGTAATAGGACTGTTGCTGTTTTTGAAATATATTAGTAATCTGGACTTAGATATACAGGGCATAATTTCAAAGTTTGTAGCTGACAAAATATTACAACTTGAATAGTCGGGGGTGAAGGCTGAGTCTTTATACATTTAAACTTTTATTGGCAGACACACATTATGTCTGCATATAGTGTATCTCCAAATAACAAACCCTCTTTAAGCCTGCTGCTATATATGAGCACAGGTGAGTCCCCAATTAATACCCACCACATTAATACAATTAAATACCCAATTGATATACAATTAACAGATTCCTTTCTCTCTCTCTAAATAAAAATTAGACTTTGTAGATGGAACCAAAATTTTAAAAATAAATAAGATGACTTCCATCCTCTGTACGAAGCACTGCATTGAGAGACAACCCTCCTGGAGTTAACAGTTAACTGTTTTTTTGTTTTACAAAAAGAAGTACATGTGTAATCTGACAGTTGATGGCTTGAATCTACCATTTAATTTTTAAGATTTCCTTTCTCTCCAGCATTTGTTTCAAACCAGCATGATCAATCTTTAAACTTCACACTCATTTTTCTTAGGGGAGACAGTGGCCTAGTGGTAATGTCACTGGACTTGTAACCCAGAACCCCAAACTAATGCTCTGGAGACATGGGTTTGAATCCCACCACGGTAGATGGTGGAATTTGAATTCAATTAATAAATCTGAAGTTAAAAGCTAGTCTAGTGGTGACCATGAAACCATTGTTGATTGTCGTAAAAACCCATCTGATTCACTAATGTCCTTTAGGGAAGGAAATCTTACCGTCCTTACCTGGTCTGGCCTCCATGTAACTCCAGATTCACAGCAATGTGGTTGACTCTTAAGTGTTCTCTGAAATGGCCAAGTAAGCCATTAGTTGTATCAAACCGCGACAAAAACTAAGAAAAGGAATGAAACCGGACAGGCCACCCAGCATCAATCTAGGCACTGGAATCAACAAGGGCAAACCCAGCCCTGTCGACCCTGCAAAGTCCTCCTTACTAACATCTGGGGACTTGTGCCAAAATTGGGAGAGTTGTCCCACAGACTAGTCAAACAATAGCTTGACATAGTCATACACAAGGAATCATACCTTACAATGCCCCTGACACCACCATCACCATCCCTGGCAGTGGGACAGGACATACCGACCAGAGGTGGCGGCACAGTTTTATACAGTCGGGAGGGAGTTGCCCTGGAAGTCCTCAACATTGACTCTGGACCCCATGAAGTCTCATGGCATCAGGTCAAAATCAGGAAATCTCCTACTGATTCTTGCAGCGGTTCAGGAAGGCAGCTCACCGCCACCTTCTCAAGGGCAATTAGGGATGGGCAATAAATGCTGGCATAGCCAGTGACGCCCACATCCCATGAATGAATAAAAAAAAAATTACCACCTACCAGCCCCCTTTCCCCCCTCGGCTGATGAATCAGTGCTTCTTTATGTTGAACACCAATTGGAAGAAGCACTGAAGGAAGCAAGGGCACAGAATGTACTCTGGCTGGGGGAATTCAATGTCCATCACCAAGAGAGGCTCGGTAGCACCACTACTGACCGAGCTGGCCGAGTCTTAAAGGAGATAGCTGCTAGACTGGGTCTGCAGCAGGTGATGAGGAAACCAACAAGAGGGAAAAACCTACTTGACCTTGTCCTCACCAATCTACCTGTCACAGATGCATCTGTCCATGACAGTATTGGTAGGAGTGTCCACCGCACAGTCCTTGTTGACAAAATTCTATCTTCATATTGAGGGAACGAGTATTGTGTGGCATCACCACCGTGCTAAATGGGATAGATTTCGAACAGAACTAGGAACTCAAAACTAGGCATCCATGAGACTGTTACGACCAAGTGAGAAAGGTGTTTAGGGGTCCCTCTCGGCCTTTACCTGGTTTTTGGTAATAGGGTTTGACTGTAAACACTGTGTTTTGAGCTCCCCCTTGGTGAATCCTTGTTCACCACTTTTCAATTATAAGACAAAGAAATGAGCACAAACAGGCTTTCTTAGGTTTAAAGAAGAAAAGTGAAATTTTATTCAACTTAAACTTAAAACTGTAATTCGGTTAACGCCTACGGATTCATGATGCGTCCAGGCTAGTATGCACATGCGATAAACACACATGAAAATAGGGACAGAAAAGAACAGAAGAAAAATAAAGTGAATAATGTTTGAGACGCTCTCTGAAGGGGGTTTGTTACTGTGCTTCGAGCTTGCTGTAGAGTCCTTGATTGTAGGTAGTCTTGCTTTTTGTTGGAACCCAGTATTCTTCTTAAACCTTGTTCAATGTTGGAGACTTTTCTCTCTTGGGGTTCATGTGTCTTCAGTGGGTTTTGGAGTTCCGTGAGAACGAGATGGGAGCAGGCAGAAGAGAGGTCTTCTCAGCCTGGGAGCAAACAGTTTTCTGAGTTCAAATTCTCAGTGGCGAGTTCAGAAGAACCTGCAACAGCCAGTTAGTCATGTGACCAGCTGGCCTAATCAGTCCTGACCCATGTGGATTGTCTTGTCCTAGCAGAACTTGGAATGTCTCCTCTATGCGCAATACCTGGTGATCAAAGGTCCATTGTGGGTTAATTTGGAGCAGGGAATAGCCCCTTTGTCCGTTCAAGTACTGTCTGTCAATATGCAAAGGTGTCTTTCGAGCCAGTCTAGCAGCCCTTGTAATAGGCCTTCTCTTCCCAGCAACAATTTGAAATTTAATGTCCATGTGGCAAATTTAATATGCCTAATTCTTGGCAGGTGGTGGTGGGGGGGGGGGGGGGGCGCATGACACCTCTACACCCAGGGGAATGAAATGTGATTTGAAAAAAGGTGCATTTCATTAAAAGGGTTGAGAGAAGTATATCTATAAGATACAAAAGACCATGCATTTCTCTCATTCATTTCCATTCATTCATGAATCCTGAAACTTACTAAAACTGTCTTTTCTGGGAGCCAGTGCTACTTTAATTTCCCCTTTTTGGCATCCCAGTAACCACTTGGTTCTTTGGGGAAGTTTTTCTTCAGTTTGCCCGTTGCCGTGACTGCCTAGGGTCTTTGTTCCTGTTGAGGTCATTTTTTTCAGGAGAGTTAGTAGTGAGCAGGTCTATCATGAATTCTCTTTCAGTGCTTTGCTGAGTCATGCAAAGGGTTTTGACTTCAGGGGATGGGTGATTCCCTTTTCCTCTGACTGTGGGGGAGGATTCTTTGTTAATCTCCACTTTGTTCTCTGGGACATTCCTGTCTGTGGGTATGTGTGTAGACCCAACTGCACTCCCCTGTGGTACAACTAGGTGGGGCATCACCCTCATGGTGTCTGTGCCCCCTAGAGGTCTTTCTTTGTCTCTGCAGGTTCCTGTAAATGTTGCTAGCAACTCTGGTGGGGTGCTTCTAGAGTCTGCATTTATGTAGGAGGATATGGGATCTAACTTTTCAAATTTTTCACGGTTGGCTGACTGGACAGTAGGGATTTTCATTCGGGATTCCTCCCGGACTTCCTTTAACCTGCACTCTTGGTCACTTATTCCCCTTCCCTGTCTAAATTTTTGCCACCCTGTGTCTGCCTGTCCCCTTTTGTTCTCGGCGGGGGTCCTTTACAGTTCACCAGCCCTCTGTTGGAGGGTCCTCCTAACACCGGTACAGGACTTAGGGGTGCAGGTTTCATTGTAGGTTGGGGTTTCCCCTCAACCTGGTACATGTGGCAACTCATGCAGTACTCCACCACATCTTTGTGGAGTTTTGGCCAGTCAAACTGCTGTCTTATGTGGGCTTTGGTCTTTCGTATACCAGCATGTACAGCCACTGTAGTCTCATGGGCCCTTCTTAATATTACTCCCCGGTATCTCTGTGGCACCACTAACTGGTGAACTACTGTCCACTTCTTGCTCTCAGGTCTGTGGGGAGAACTGCATTTCCTCATCAGTACCTCATTCTTTAAATAGTAGCAATCGGGGACTCCCACTGCTTCACTTTCAGACTGGCAGCCTGTGCTAACTCTCGCAATACTTGGTCAGCTCGCTGAGCCTCATTTAGGGAAAATCCATTTAATTCATTCCCCGGGTCTCCTAACTTTCCAAAGAAAGTCTCGGACAGGCAGACCTCATGGTCATCTGCCTGAAGTGCCAATGCAGTCTCCTCTGGGGGAGCTGGCTTGATCATGGCCTGATCCACTACACATTCAGGGAAACTGCAGGGGACCGGCTCCTGCCACTGCCCTGTCTCTCTGACCTCCTGCGGTTTTTCTTTCACTCCCAGCAGGGCTACCACCTTCACCCCCACCAGTTCATTACCTAGGAGCAGGACAACCCTGTCCATAGGCAAACTAGGAACAATCCCTACGGTCACCAGTCCCAAAACCAGGTCGCACTCCAGGTGCTCCCGGTATACAGATACCGGCATTCACTGCCCTCCAATATCATTCACCACCAAGTTGCTGTTCACTGCACTCTCTGGGGGAAAAATCAGGCCTTTTCCCAGTAAAAGGGATCTAGTGGCCCCTGTGTCCCTGAGAATCAGTTTGGGTTTGCTTGCCCCAATCGAGGTTACTTTCCCTTCAAACACAAAACCTTGATAACCTTCAGGAATCCTATTAAATTTTCTTGCACTTGCAGCCGTAAGCTTCCGAAGTCTCACTCTTACTGCAGTTAAAGCCACAGCTTGTTCTGCTGTGCTTTCCATCAGGTCCCTGTCTTCACTGAGCAGGTCTGACCTGATTAACCCTACTGGTTTTCCCTTTAGTTTCCAGCAGTCAGCTTTTAAATGCCCTGCTTTATTACCATGGAAGTAAACAGGTTTCTGGGCCTCACTCCTGCTCACAGCACCTTCCTTTTTGGCTGGAGGAGTACCCCTGTGTCTCCAGCTTTCCTTTCTCTCCCAGGACTGCCTGGGCTCCTATCACCTTCCCACCCTTTGTCCTTTTCGGATTTGTGGGGGTGATTAGGAAAGGTTCTCCGTTGCAAAACTGACTTATAAATTAAAGCAAACCCATCAGTTAGAACGGTCGCTTGCCGGGCTCTCTGGACCCGCTGCTGCTCTACATGGATCTTTATTAAGAGTGAGAGAGCGTTTTTAAATTCCTCCAACAGAACTACTTCCCTGAGATTCTCACAGCTGAGGTGTACTTTAAGAGCCCTCAGCCACTGGTCAAAAGCCAGCTGCTTACTTCTTTCAAACTCCAGATAAGTTTAATTAGCTTGCTTTTTGAGGGTTCTAAACTTTTGGCGATAGGCTTCGGGTACTAATTCATATGCCCTGAGGATAGCATTTTTGGTCAGTTCATAACTTGATGAACTCATCTGGCAACAGCGAATAAACCTCCTGGGCTTTTCCAGTCAGCTTGCTTTGTAATAAAAGAGACCAGGTCTCAGCTGGCCATTTTAGCTGCCTTGCCAGTTTCTCAAAGGACACAAAAAATGCCTCCACATCTTCCTCATTGAATTTTGGGATTAAATGAGCTAGTTTTAATAATTCTGTACCCAGGCCTGAATTTAGCTGATGCATATTGGCCATGCTTTCACTGCGGTTACTCTGTCGTCCCCTAGTTAACTCAAGCCGCTTTAGCTCTCTTTCTTTGGATTCTTTCTGGAATATTCTTTCTCTCTCTCTCTCTCTCCTGCCTTTCATTTTCTTCACGTTCCTTCTGGAAGGCTACTTCTTTCTTTTCTCGTTCCTTCTGGAAGGCTCTCTCTTTTTCCCTCCCTGCCTCTCTCTCTCTCTTTTTCTTGTCTGTCCCTTTCTCTTTCCTCTAATTCAATTGTATCTCTGTTCCAATTGTATCTTTGCTAATAGTACCCTGTCTGGGTCTGCTTCTAAACTCTGCCTCTACTTCTTCAGATTCAAGGGAAAAATGGTTGGCCACTCGCCTTTGGAGGGCATCACCCTCATGGTGTCTGTGCCCCCTAGAGGACTTCCTAGCCGTGCCACGTACAGTGATCCCACACTGCTCAGCCATTTTCCTCAACTCCTCCTTAGACAGTGCTTTTAACTATTCCCAAGTTACTTCACCCTGGCTTGAAGAGCTACTTGCTTCAGTTGCATGTTGGTATTCAATCACACACAACCACAAGAAAACCTGTATTGAAAACTTACTCTTTTTTTGATTGGGAACAATTTGGCTTCCCACTTCCAATTTCTGTCATTTGTCGGCGGGTCAATTCTGGACGTTAGCACCCAAATTTCTGTTACGACCAGGTGAGAAAGGTGTTTAAGGTTCCCTTTGAGTCTTCACCTGGTCTTAATTTAACAGGGTTTGATTTTAAACACACCGTGTTTTGAGCTCCCCCTTGGTGAATCCTTGTTCACCACTTTCCAATTATGAGACAAAGAAATGAGCATAAACAGCCTTTCTTAGGTTTAAAGAAGAAAAGTGAAATTTTATTAAACTTAAACAGTAATTCAGTTAACGCCTACGGATACACGATACACCATGCTAGCATGCATACGCGATACACACATGCAAATAGGGATAGAAAAGAGCATTAGAAAAATAAAGTGAAAAAGGTTTGAGACAATCTCTGAAGGGGGTTTGTTACTGTGCTTCGAGCTCGCTGTAGAGTCCTTGATTGTAGGTAGTCTTGCTTTTTGTTGGAACCCAGTATTCTTCTTAAACCTTGTTCAATGTAGGAGATTTTTCTCTCTTGGGGTTCATGTATCTTCAGTGGGTTTTGGAGTTCCGTGAGAACAAGATGGGAGCAGGCAGAAGAGAGGTCTTCTCAGCCTAGGAGCAAACAGCTTTCTGAGTTCAAATTCTCAGTGGCGAGTTCAAAAGAACTTGCAACAGCCAGTTAGTCATGTGACCAGCTGGCCTAATCAGTCCTGGACCTTGTGGATTGTCTTGTCCTAGCAGACCTTGGAATGTCTCCTCTACACGCAATACCTGGTGATCAAAGGTCCATTGTGGGTTAAATAGGAGCAGAGAATAGCCCCTTTGTCCTTTCAAGTACCATCTGTCAATATGCAAAAATTTCTTCCCAGCCAGTCTAGGACCCCTTGTAATAGGCCTTCTCCTCTTCCCAGCAACAATTTGAAATTTAATGTCTATGTGGCTAAATTAATATGCCTTACTCTTGGCAGGTGGGGGCCTGCACGACAAGGCACTGTGGGTCATTAGCAGCAGCAGAATTGTATTCAATCCCAATCTGTAACATTATGGCCTGGCATATCCCCCACTCTACCATTACCATCAAGCCAGGGAACCGGGAATCAAGCCTGGTTCAATGAAGAGTACAGGAGACCATGCCAGAAGCAGCACCAAATATACCTAAAAATGAGGTGTAAGCCAGGTGAAGCTACAATACAGGACTACTTTCATGCCAAACAGCAGAAGCAGCATGCATTAGACAGGGCTAAGCAATCCCACAACCAGCGATCAGATCTAAGCTCTACAGTCCTGCCACATCCAGTCATGAATGGTGGTGGACAATTAAACAACTGACAGGAGAAGGAGGAGGCTCCTCAAATATCCCCATCCTCAACGATGGGGTTCCCAGCCAGAAGTGCCGAGTGGATAATCCATCTCGGCCACCTCCTGAGGTCTCCAGCATCACAGATGTCAGTCTTCAACCAATCCGATTCATTCCCCGTGATGTCAAGAAATGGCTGAAGGCACTGGATACTGCAAAGGCTATGGGCCCTGACAACATTCCAGCAATAGGACTGATGACGTGCTCCAGAACAAGCTGCACCACTAGCCAAGCTGTACAGCTACAACACCGGTATCCACCCAGCAATGTGGAAAATTGCCCAGGTATGTCTTATGCACAAAAAGCAGAACAAATCCGATCCGGCCAATTACCGCCTGATAAAAAAAAAAGCAAAGTGATGGAAGGGGTCATCGACAGTGCTATCAAACGGCACTTGCTCAGCAATAACCTGCTCACTGACGCTTAGTTTGGGTTCCGCCAGGCCCACTCAGTCCTGACCTCATCACTGCCTTGCTCCAAACATGGACAAAAGAGCTGAACTCCAGAGGTGAGGTGGGAGTGACTGCCCTTGACATCAAGGCAGCATTTGACCAAGTATGGCATCATGGAGCCCTAGCAAAACTGGAGTTAATGGGAATCAGGGGAAAACTCTCCACTGGTTGGAGTCATACCTAGCACAAAGGAAGATGGTTGTGGTTGTTGGAGGTCAATCATCTCAGTCCCAGGACATCACTGCAGGAGTTCTTCAGGGTAGTGAGGTAGTAAGGTCAGAAGTGGGGATGTTCACTGATGATTGCACAATGTTCAGCACCATTTGAGACTCCTGCATCTTTCTGCAGAGATTTCTGCATCTCTTTCAAGTTGAAGAAGTGCATCAAGGAGGCCTAGCTAGTATTTGAATTTGTGGAGAGTTGCTGGGTCTTGAATGGATTTTTTGATTTGATGGGACCAAAACAAGTCCGGTTGGGTTAGATGGAATTTATTCTTGTTGTAGGAAGGTCAGGGTCTTGCCATTGGAGAGGAGATGGTCTAGCTTAGTGATGGTTTTCTCATGCCAGGTTTTGTATTGTGTGTTAGAGAGGAGGCTTATTCTTATTAATAACTTACTCCACAAATCAATAGGATTCTTAAAAATTGAATATCAGGTATCACAGATTTATTAGGTAGACAGTGCATCTAATAGTATTTAAACATACGCTTAAAAGACAGTACCTAAGACAACAGCTTATTGAATTAGTTGAGGAACTCAAATAAGTCACAGTTCCAAGCTTAGTATACAGATTGATCAGATTCAAGCAAATCCTACGTATCTATTCTCAACTCTCATTTTAAAACCTATTTTTTTACCTCCTCTACCTGACAATCCCCATGTTTATGCATTATATGATTATACAAAATTTAAGTTACAATCTATATAAGGAGAATTATAATGAGCCTTTGTCCTTTATCAATAATTTTAGTTTTAATGGCTTATTTTTCTGTAGACCAGTAAAACCCCCAACTTTGTTATCTTATCAATATTTCACTCTTGTTACTTATAACTGTTATTCCACCGTGAAGCTTCTAATTAGAGGTCTGTCTTTTATTCAGTAGCGTTTCATACCAATCATCTTCTTCCAAGAAGGATATGTATACTGAGACATTTCCCTTTGCAGAACGGTTTATCCCGTGCTTGTTATCAACTAATTAAACTAATTAAACAGTAAGCACTGGCATGTCTTCTAATTAAGTGTACTGAAGTGACTAAACTGTCCACTGCTTTAAGGTCAGACTTGGTTGAACAGTTCAGTGGTCACTGCATCTGAATTGACATATTTTCCTGCTTAATAGGCAAAGGCTAAAGATTAATATTACTACAATACGAAGAGAAATCAGTAGCAGTATAATATTAGCGAATTTCAGGACGGTCTGATTAACCCTTTCCTTACAGTGTGCACACTTCATAGCATGGTTTTGTGAAAGGGAGATCATGTTTAACCAATTTGTTGGAGTTCTTTGAGGGAGTGACATGTACTGTGGATAAAGGGGAGCCCATTGACATGCTGTACTTGGATTTCCAGAAGGGCCAAGTTCTAGACAACATTCAGGCTTCAGCTGTTAAGTAACAAGTAACATTTGCACCACACAAGCGCTGGGCAACGACCATCTCCCGCAAGAGAGAATATAACTACCAACCCTTGGTATTCAATGTCATGACCACTGAATCTCCCACCACTAACATTCTGGGGGTTACCACTGACCAGAAACTTAATAGGACCAGCCACATAAATACAGTGGCTACAAGAGCAGGCTAGATATTCTGGGTATTTTGCACTGAATGACTAACCTCCTGACTCTCCAAAGCCTTTCCACCATCTACAAGGCACAAGTCAGGAAACTGCGAAGCGCACTTGATATAGCAAAGGCTTTTGGCCTCTGGACCCTGAAAACATCTTGGTTGTAGTGTAGTGCTGAAAACTTGTGCTTCAGAATTAACCACGCTTGTAGCCAAGCTATTCCGGTACAGCTACAACACTCACATCTACCTGACAAAGTGGAATATTGCCCAGATATTTTCTGTGCACAAAAAGCAGGACAAATCCAATCTAGTTAATTACCGCCTCATCAGCCTACTCTCAATCGTCAGCAAAGTGATGGAAGGTATGATTGGCAATGCTGCCAAGTTACACTTGCTCACCAATAACCTGCTCATCAATGCTCAGTTTCGGTTCCACCAGGACCACTTGATTGGTACGCCATTCATCACCTTAAATATTCACTCCATCCACCATTGGCACACTGTGGCTGCAGTGTGTGCCATCTATAAGAGGCATTGCAGCAATTTGTCAAGTTTTCTTCAACTGCATCTCCTAAACCCGTGACCTCTACCACTTAGAAGGATGAGGAAAGCCAGTGCATGGGAACAGCATCACCCCCAAGTTCCCCTCCAAGTCATACACCATCCTGACTTGGAAATATATTGCTGTTCCTTCATCACTGCTGTGTCCTGGAACTAACAGTACGTAGGAGTATCTTCATCACACAAACACAATGGTTCAAGAAGGTGGTTCGCCACCATCTTCTCAAGGGCAGTTAGAGATGGGCAATAAATGCTGGCCTGGCCATCAATGCCCACATCCCAAGAATGAATAAAAATAATAATTAAGCTGCTTTACTTCATAGCAAGTGAACACCTAGGGTTGTGATTGAATTCATTTACTTCAATCGGTACAACTTATTTCCATGTAACAATACAAATAATGAAAATGTTGCACTTCCTCAAATCAGTCATCCTGGTTGACTTAAAAAATTGTGATTGCTTTCCATGTGCATTGAACAGGTGACCACTGCAATGCCCAATGATGTCAGTGGGAGGTCCAATCACTGTACATGTTTGGGCCTCACTGAAATTTGAATGCCACCCTGTCAGCACTAATTGACCTACTCAAAGGCATTTTATGAATTGGGAGAGTGGGAAATCCAGTGGGCTTGCCACTTCTTAAAACCAGTCTACACCCCTTAAAGGGAAGATGATATTTTTGTTGATCATGTGTGAAACCTTCATTTCTACAGCAGCAGGCCTATTGTGGATAGCCAGGGTACTCTGCTTTTCGAAAACTGTTCTGGATATACTTATTGAAAGTTTCGGGTTATGAAGCATGCCCTGTTTTCCTCAGATGGCATATCGGTACTACACTAATTAGATCAGCAGACAGACATAGAGTAGATCAGTGTGAGCAGCATCATTCTCAGGGCTTGGCTGCAATGCTGGATAAAATGTAATGGCCTACTAGAACTTGCAAGTAAAACTCCTTTTCACTCTTACTCTAAAAACAGCCCTGCAGCGCCACACTTTTCCTCCGGCACTATCAGTTCTTCCTTTCCCTACTGCACAAGCCTCTGCTTCAATCACAATGGATTACTTCACTACATCTCCTTCAGCTTAAATTCATACACTCATCACTGCTACTGCCTTCAAAACTGGCACTGTTTGGACTTGGATTAATTCAGTGAAATTCTTTGATACACTGTGTGCACATTCTTTCATCTAAGGCCTTCCCCCTGTTGCATCCACTTGCTGCTTCTTCCTTTCAGTATGCACATTATGCTATTTTGCCACATGTATCTTCAGAGGGCACACACTAACATACTCCCACGCTTCTTGCAGGACAAGCTTGGACACAACAGAAAGAAGACTACAAGAAGTGAGGGAGGTGCAGCTAAGTTGCAAACTCTCACTCCAAGGGTGAATGCCACCATCAATATTGGCAGATGAAAGACATGCTGCATTGCAGATGACAACACAGGAAGACAGATGTAGTTGGGTATTCATCCATTTTCTATTCCTTTACTTTTCCCGCTTAATTCTCCAGCTCACACACAGCATGACAAACGAAAGCTGCATTATCTGTCATTCATCAGCTGTTGTTTATCCTTGCCAGCTGTTGGCTGTGACTCAATGAGAGCCCACTCACTTCTGAGTCAGAAAAGTCATGAGTTCAAGCCCCACACCAGAGGCTTGAGCATATAAACCAGATGATAGTGCAGTACTGAGGGAGTACTGAACTGTTGGAATTGCCCTATATTTCCTTTAAGCTGGGTGTAAAAGATCCCATGGCTCTTTTCAAGGAAGATCGGGGTAGTTCTCCCAGTATCTTGGCCAACAATTATCCCTCAAACAACATCATTGAAAAAAAGATTATTTGATTACTTTCTAAACGAGCAGAGGGACTTGGGGGTATATGTGCATTAATCATTGAAAGTGACAGAGCAGGTTGCGAAAGCAGTTAATAAAGCATATGGGATCCTGGGCTTTATGAATAGAGACTTAGAGTACAAAAGGAAGGAAGTTATGGTGAACCTTTTTGAAAACACTGGTTCAGCCTCATCTAGAGTATTGTGTCCAATTCTGGGCACCACACTTTAGGAAGGATGTGAAGGCAACGGAGAGGGTACAGAAAAAATTTGCAAGAATGATTCCAGAGATGATGGAGTTCAATTACTTGGATAGATTGGAAAAGCTGGGGCTGTTCTCCTTGGAGAAGAGAAGGTTTAGAGGAGATTTAATAGAGGCGTTCAAAATCATGAGGGGTCTGGACAGAGTAGATGGAGAGAAGCTGTTTCCATTGGCAGGAGGGTTGAGAACCAGAGGACACCGATTTAAGGTGGATGGCAAAAAAACCCATAGGCGACATAAAACTTTTTTATGCAGCGAGTGGTTAGAATCTGGAATGCAGTGCCTGGCCGGAATTTTATGGGCCCTTGGGAGACAGGATGGGAGATGGTGTGGGGACCCATAAAATAGTGACAGATGGGGGTGCCCGTTGCCAAGCGATTGTGTCAGGGGTGGGAAATGCCAAAGACAGCCTTCCTGCCCAGAGGCCAATTGAGGTTCTTGTGGCCAATTAATAGCCACTTAAAGGCCTCTTTCCACCACCAGTGGTGGGGGTGGAGGGGGGGACCTCCACCACTTGGGCACTCTGTGGCCCCCAGAGGACCCCCTGCAGCAAAGGCCACCTCTCTGCAAACACCCCACCCCTGCCTCAACACCCACCCTCCACCCACACTCCCCTCGCTGGGGCCTGTCGGTCTGGCCCTAGCAACCCCGCCACACTTACCTGAGGTCCAGGGCTCCTGCGATGGTCCTGGTCCCGGGCCTCTTGTAGTACCGGCAGCAGCCACCCATCCCAGTAGTGCTGAGCTACAGGTCCTCTGATTGGCTGGCAGCTCTTGGAGGCAGGCTCCCTATCCTTAAAGGGACAGGGACCACAGTGCTGGGCAGTTAATTGCCTGAGCGCAGTTAAATAGGGGGTCTCCAAGGGGCCAAGGCTGGGTTCCTTCACCTTTTAGGCCCCGTGTTGGGACTCCCGCCGGCTCCATAAAATTGAGTCCTCTGAGAATGTGTTGGAGGCAGATTCAATTGTGGCTTTCAAAAGGAAATTGGATAATTATCTGAACACAAAAAATTTGCAGGACTATGGGAAAAGGCGGGGGAATGGGACTAGCTGTGTTGCTCTTGCAGCGATCCAGCACAGATACAATGGGCCAAATGGCCTCCTTCAGTGCTGTAACCATTCTATGAGTTTATTCTATTATCTCATTGCTGTTTATGGGACTATGCTGTATGCAAATTGGCTGACACATTTCCTACATTCCAATGTACCTCGACTTCAAAAAATACTTTATTAGTTGTGAAGTGCTTTTGGACATCCTGTCGTCTTGAAAGATGTTATATAAATGCAGGTTCTTTCTTTTCTTACTATGCCCTAACTCTTGTCTCAGCTTTTCCTCTCAGTTCTTCTGATGTCACAGGCTCTGCAACTGTGCAGATGGAAAGCAGGGACCACCCTCTCAATGATGCACCATCGCTCACTTATACATTGTTCAGCATCAGCACAGAGATTTCCTCCCCTCCCTCCCTGGCTGGTATAGATAGAGAGTTAGAGGGGTCTGTACATGACGATTCACATGTGAGAGGGGGCAGATGCAGGTGCAAGTGGAAAAGACAGCCCAGAAAAGAGTTCACCATAAGGCAAACCTAGCTTCCTAGCTTACTTGAAGAGGCAAGAGTTTCAGATTTTAGAAGTTTTCTCTACGCCAGCAATTGTTCACTGTATTGGACAGCTTGCCAAGGAGCTACTGTTGCATGTTGGACATGGTGGAGGAGTTTGCAACCAACTTGAGTTGGGTTCTAGTGCAATACATTGGCACTATGCAGTCAACTATGAAGCATGTGATCAGTTCAGTGGCTGCTGCTGCTGAGCCCTACTTGCAGGGGACAAAAGTACTGGTGGTAGCATTTTCAGTAATGCGCTTGCTAGTGTTACTAGTGCCATGCAGTCTCTGGTCTCCATCAGAAAGCCAGCTAGGTCAGACTGCCCCGGCAGCCTCCAAAATTCTGCAAGCCCTTTGGTCCTTCTCAAGATCCAAACTGTTACAGCTCACCGGCCACAAGCAACTCAGGCGCCTTTATCTGAGATCCAGCAGCCATTTCCGATGTTGAAACAGGTAAAAGCACACTTAAGAAAGGCATTATGGGCTTGCACCTTGTTACGAGCTCACAGGACAACAGTCTGGCTTGTACTGTGTCTTTATTGAACTGCCTTCTAATGGATACCTGCAGTGAGTGCCTCATGGTAGAAGTCACATGACTACGCCAGGCAGGAGGCACATTAGTACAGTACTGCATTTCTATCCCAAACATCCCCCTTTTCATACAAAAAACCCCCAAAAATTGTATGCAATATATTTACACAGTGAATTGCCCAAGTTACCCACAATGCACACAAATGTTCTCATGCATTAGCTGTTTGTTATTCCCATCAATCTCTGCACATGCATTGCACACATAGAGCTGAATCTTCTGTGCCTGCCGCCGAGGTCGGTGGCGGGCGAATAAAATGGCGGCCCGCCCACGCTGGCCACATGTTGCGGAGCGGCCGCAATCTTACGTGCAGCGACTCATTTGAATGGCCAGAGCGGGCCAAATCCCCCCCCCACCCACCCCCCCACAACCCCGCTCATGTAGAGGGGGCGGCCTGTCCGTCCCCGGCAACGGTGTCAGCTTCCTGTGCGCAGGCACTGACACCATTTTTAAAAGGCTTTGAGCCCTTCATTAAGTTTACAGATTTAAGGGTACAGTTAATTTAAAAAATTAAATACATTAATTTTGCCCCTCCCCCACCCTCCAATAACCGTAAAATTAATTACTTGCTCTCTACCCCCCCCCAAAATACTTACCTTGTCCACCTGACCTTCCCTCCCCAAAGCGCATAAACTTTAACCTAACTCCCTTCCCATCAACCCCTACAACAATTATGTCACTTTGACCCCATTCCCCCCACACCCCCCCCCCACCACCCCCGCACTGAAAAACTTATCTCCTCCCCCCTCCCCACCAGTGTGGCGCATCATTTCCCTGGACGGAAGATTGCACCAGGTCGGAAGGCGGGAATATAAGTATAATTAATGCATTAATTTTAATTTATTTGCACATGTAAATAGACGTCCCATTACGGAGCAGCAAGGGGGCTGCCACAAGACCTCGCCACTGCCACCAATATTGGACCGGACCCTCCCAGCGTTGGGGGTGCGGCAGCCCTCTCCTGGAGGCATCTTCAGCCGCCGCCATGGACCCTGACGCCTGAGGGAGAACTAAATTCAGCCCGTTGTCTTTAAATTGTGTCTGTCGCTTAATGGTGCGCGTGCGCGTTGGCTATTCATCTAGGAGATTTTCCTTCTCTGAAGAGTGTCGTTCCTGTGTCACTTGTTGCCAAGGTAACTTGTTGTTCTATTTCCATTGTTGGGGTGCTGTGGACCTCTGGGACTGATGGTTGATCTGTGGTCTGTGCAGATGGTGAGTTCTCCTCTTCCTGATTGGCCACCTGCAACAATGGAACAGCTTCTCCAGTTGTGCATATGTGCCTGCGGTTGTGACGGTATATCTGATCATTCAATTCCACCACGTACGATTGAGGTGACAACTGCTCTATGCAGGTCCCAAGTTGCCACTTGGCCTGACTCTTGTTGAAAGCATTGAAGGTTTGTACCCTGACTGGTTCTCCAATGCTCAATTCTGGCAATGGTTTGGCAGTTTTGTTGAAATGAAATTTGGCTTTCTGTAGCTTCACCTTGATTTTATCACTCATGCCTGTTACTAGTTCTGGCTTCAGTAGTTCTTTTGCTATTGGAAGAGTAGTTTCGGTGCAGCGTGACATTAGTCTTTGTACTGGACTACTTTCCATGCCTTTAGTAGGTGTGTTTCTCCACTCAAGATTGCCTTGTATACATCTGTGCTGGATTTGCTCGACTTCTTTATGATTCCTGTGGCGATTTGCCCTGCCGCCTCAGCCTTTCCATTTGACTGGGGATACTGTAGAGATGAAGTATGGTGTTGAATTTCTCAATCCTTTATAAAACGGCTGAATTCTTTACTTGTGAACTGAGAGCCATTGGCACTCATTATAATGTCTGGAATGCGATAACGACTGGCATGTGCTTTCAGGCATTCTACAATCTCAACGACAGTCATGAAAGTCAGCTGGTCTACCTCCCAGTAGTCAGAATAGTGACAAAATAATCAGTTCCTGCGAGAGTGAAGTGGTCTACTCCAAGCTTCATCCATGGTCTGTCTGGGATGTCATGTGGCATCAGCGGCTCTCATCTATGTATGCCCAATACACTCTTGTGACCACAGGAGTGTCCTTGCTGCTTTCAGGCCATCTTTTCATCACTACTTCTTGCAACAGCTGGAGAGTTGCATCTTGTTGAGTAGTTCTCTTGATTTGTGCAAGGCGCTTGTCTGTCAGATTCAATGTCTCTGCTAGGTCTATGACTTCCAGAGCATGTTGAGCTGCAGCTTCACATTGGATCTGGAAGATTTCACATCTGTCAGAGCATCCTCTGTTTTCTTCATAGGGAGTGCTGCTCTCAACAACATGTCAGTGATGTAAATCTGTTTCCCTTGCTTGTATGTCATGTCCAGATGATATCTCTGTACCCAGAGTAACATTCTTTGCGAACGCTTCATAGCAGATAGCAGCAGCTTGAGGAAAATGCTTTGAAGTGGCATGTAGTTGGACTCAACTGTTACTTTGTCTCTTCCAAGTAAGTATTGATGAAAATGTTCTTCAGAGAGATTTAGGGTGGAATACATTTTGTAACAGTCTCTCCCCAACAGTGATAAAAGTGCTCTCCCCAACAGTGATAAAAGTGTAGCTACTTGTAGCTGCTCTGGTTTGTTAATTAAATCTGTTACAATCACATAATTCTGCCACTGTGAGTGGAAAAACTGCCAATTCTGCTTCACGTCACCTTTCATTTCGACCGGCACCGGGAGAGGAAGCTTTGCAGTCATTGTGTCTTGCCCAGTGCTTCCAGCACTTCTTTGTTCCTTGTCTGTGGCTTCGTGTGGCTTTTAGCAGCTTTCAGCAGCTGTGAACATTCCTGTGTTCCTCTTTTTGTAGCTGTGCTTCTATACAGCTCTTCAACACCCAATCTCAGCTCCACTCTGACACCATATTATGAACTCACAGGACAACTGTCCTGCTTGTACTGTGTCTTTATTGAACTGCCTTCTGATGGATGCCTGCAGCGAGTGCCTCATGGTAGAAGTCACATGACTATGGCAAGCCAGGAGGCACATTAATACAGTATTGCATTTCTGTCCCAAACACACCTGTGTAATAATTAGTTTGTAGACATTTGTATAAGCCAATAAAATTATAAAATGTTATAATTTTTTTGTGCACAGTCTTCCTGCAGTAGCTGCTGACTGCAGTCGCAAGTATCATGCAGGCCCCCAACCTGCCAAGAATGAGGCACATTAATTTTGCCACATGGATAGTAAATTTCAAATTGTTGCTGGGAAGAAGAGAAGGCCTGTTTCAAGGGGTTTCCAGGCCCCAGGCTGGAAAGACCTTTTTGCCTATTAACAGACAATGTTTGGACCAAAGGAGCTATCCGCTGCTCCAATTCAATCCACAAACAGATGTTATCAGACTTTTTAGTCACATGACTAACTGTTGCAGAGTTTTGAACTGAGAGCCTGCAGAAGCAATATCATGCTGCTGGACTGAAGCAGACATCCTCTCCTGTCTGTTCCCATCTCTTTCTCATGGAACTCCAAAACCCCCTGAAGACATAGGTGGCAGGGATCGCAGGGCCAAAAGCGGTGGGGTCGGGAAGAACCTGCTATATAGAGCTATCTATTTGTAGGTCTTGCCTCTTGGTGTTACTGTTACAGAGTGAGGCTGGCATGCAGTCACATGGCTACATCCTGGCACATAGCTCATTAGCATGCTAAGATCTTAAAGGTACGTTACTCTTTAAGGCAATCACACAACATCCCCCTTCTTTCCAAAGATAAGCCTTGTATGCTAAAAGTAAAATACACAAAATTAGATAACATCAAAATTATTTACACATGGCTAGAGATTATGAAATTTACAAGAATAGAGGCTCAAAAGTCCATAGGTCATCTTGCTTGGGGAGTTTGTGTCTCATCTGTTGCTGTTCTTTCTGAAGTTTCTCCCTCTCTGCACTCAGTCTCTGTTGCTCTGCCTTCATCCTGCTGACATACTCTGTTGCTTTTCTCAAGATGACCACTTTTGGGGTCTTGTCATTCTTGGAAAGTTCCAACACCTCATCTTAAAGAGCCAATAAACTTGTCTTCAACTCATTCCTCCTTTGTCTCTTCAGGACATTGCGTGTCCTTCGCCTCTCCTCCTTTTCTGCATCTGAAGGTTTGGGGCTCAAGGCCGAGGCCTTGTTGGGAGAAGAGTACTTGGTTTCATGGAGATACCTGTCCATTCTGGCTCGTTATGGTGCTGGTGGTTCTCTATAGAGCAGAAGTGAAGGTGCGGCATAGTTCTGCTGTTGCTGGGTTTCCAGACTGCGCGGTTTGATGCTGGTCAGAGTCTGCGAGCAGGTTTCGGTCCTTGGAAATTTCTCCTTGGCAATGATGCCATGGATAGTTATGATGCTGAGATCCCTGCACGCTGGTAGTCCTGCCACTGCTGCTCCACTCGTGCCTACTAAATAGAACATTTGTGGTTTCCACGCCAACTTGCCATATCTGCACTGCATTGTTAATGAGCCGCTGCAAGGGATGGATGATTTGTTGTATGCAGATAATTTGGCAGTTCTCGGTTGTGTCATTGATCTCCAATGACTCCAGTACATATCTTTGAGGATTCGGACTGATGGGATAGTGTATGTTTGCCAGCCTTCTTTGGGCACATGATGTCGATAGTGGCGAAAGCTTCCAGTTATTGGACTTCATCAACGTGATGTGTAAGGTTGACAATGTGGAATGCTTACTTGTCTTCTGACTGAGACTTGCTCCTACCTGAGTCTTGTCTCAGGTCTGTTTTGCTGTGGACCTCATGTATTGGTTTGCATTTATACAGGTCTCTGGCGTTTTCCTTGCTGCTGTTGCCATGTTGTCTGTTTGTTTGTGTCCGACCATGACTTCTGGCTTCGTCTTTGGAGCCAGAATTCCTGCATAGGCGGGCCCAGTGTCCTTTTATACCACACGCCTTGTGCAGGTCTTGAAATGCAGGGCAATCTCACCACGAGTGGGACAGACCGCACTTACCACACAGCTTGCTTGCTTTTTTCGACCTGGTTATGGTGCTGATACTGTTGGCTGCACCTAGTGCTTATAGGTGCTGTTGTCCAGCTACAATGGCTTTGTATTTCCTGCCATCTTCCAGCAGTGCATCAATGCTGTGACCTTTCTTTTTCCCCCAAGAGGTCTTTCTGGAAGGCTTCAACGGGTGTTGATACGATCACTAGCCCCGTTATTCAGTCTGACAGCTTAGCTTCCAAAAAATTACATTCGTTGCCCTTAATTCAGCAGCTGCTAACAAACTGGTCTATTGATTCCTGTGGCTGTTGCCTGTAGGACATCAATTCCAGGCAGTGAATTTGAAAATTCACTCTCAATCAAAGCTGATTTTCCAGCATTTTCCATATTTTTGCAGGATCTTTCTGGTCTTGTTCAGATAATCCACAGGTGTTGATTCTGTGCAATCCCTCATTTCCAATCGCTTTCATTATTTTTAGAGCTTGTTTTTTGGTTCTGCAATTACTTGGTCCGTACAGCGTAATTGCATTCTCTATTCGAACAGTTTGAGCTTGGATAGGGTATCCAAGGCATTCCAGTTCATACTGGGAAAATTCGTATCCCATTTTTCCGCTGTTACAGAACTTGCTTCTGTTACTCTACTGCCTTTAAGAAACTCTCTTGGCTGATTGATTGACAGCAGCAGCTTGTCTGTTTGTCTAGCTTCCAGTAGGAGCCTGTTCTGTTTACACAGCTGTGCAACAGGTATTTCAAGTGCCTTTTTTTTGCTAGTTTGTTTATGCAGTAGTTCAATGGGCAATTCTTCATTGTTGAGTGGTTTTATGAGTTTTTTTGAAACTCTGAGTGAATGAAGTCTCTTCAGCGTTCGGGTTTCTATTTGTAGCTCGAGCTGCGTGAATGGAGGATTCCCATGCTTTTCACTGTCGGGCGCCTCCAGCAATGACGTGGACCTCGATCAGAAAGGAGTCGTGTCTTCCACTTATTTTGTATTCTCCCAGGGAGCCTTTAACAGAAAAAATTAAATCTTTAAAAGACTTGAAGGCTTTTTTTTAAACAGGGATACTTGTACCAATGGCAGACTGACTCACACAATCACAGTGACTGATCTGCAGCCTGTCGTTCAGAGCTCTGTCTCTGCAACTGAAGGTAAGTGTTTTCTTCTTTCTCTGTTTGGGCTGCTATTTTTTTAACTTTCCCTCTTCTAGCTGTAGGTAGTTTTTAAAACTGTTTTCTTGTGGTCTTCAAATTTGCATTCTATCTTCTCACCACTACTGCCACCATGAAATGAGATGCTTCTTTATGTTCTGATGAAGGGTCACTGACCTGAAACTTTAACTCTGCTTCTCTCTCCACAGATGCTGCCAGACCTGCTGAATATTTCCAGCATTTCTTGTTTTTATTTCAGATTTCCAGCATCTGCAGTATTTTGTTTTTATTTTAGTGCTTCTTTAGGTTGTCTGATGCAACATAAATGAGATGTGTGGAGTTCAGGTAGTTGAAGATCTCAAAACAGGTTTACTAAACAGCTAACAACTGTATACAGTAGAGACATATCTATTTGCAGGTCTTGCCTCTTGGTGTTAGAGTTACAGAGTGAGGCTGGTATGCAGTCACATGACTGTGTCCTGGCACATAGCTCATTAGCATACTAAGATCTTAAAGGTACATTACTCTTAAAGGCAATCACACAAAACAAGCTTTCTCACAGGATTTTGGTGCTACAGCCAAATGAGGCCCAAACCTGAAAATAGTGCAGGGCTCACAATGCCAGCTTTGACAGGCATTGTGGCCACTCCACTGGCATGATATTCGTTTTGGGTAGAAGTCTAAGATCACTACCATTCTGTTGTTAGAAATGTGACTGACTGCTTCTGGCTCCATCTTTGTTTGCCTATCTCTGTTTTTCTGTCTCTTTCTGTTCACATTCAGAAGGGAAGGACTGCCAAACACACCCTACTGAGCACTCCAGACCAGAGACTCACACTGGGTGTGAGGAATTTATCAATTACTGATACAAATAATGAATTTCTAATTATTTATACTGAGGGAAAACAACCTCATTAGTAAATTAACCATAGTAAAATGAGGAGAGGAAATATAAACTAAACATGGTACAGTTTTTAAAGTGGTGAAGGAATAGAGAGAACAGGGGGTTACATACACAGGTGGCAGGTCAAATTGATAAGGCTGTGTCATGCAGACCCCCCCACCTGCCTAGAATGAGGTATATTAATTTTGCCACGTGGACATTAAATTTCAAATTGTTGCTGGGAAGAAGAGAAGGCCTGTTACAAGGGATTGCCAGACCCCTGGCTGGAAAGAAATTTTTTCATATGAACAGACAGTATCTGTAGACAAAGGACCATTCCCTGACACACATAATACACAGAGCCAAGACATGGTCAGACCAGTTAGTCATATGACTAACTGGCTGTTGCAGAGTTTGAACTGAGTTTTAAATTGAAGAGACAGTGCTTGAACTGGCAGAAAGCAGCATGCTCCGGGACTGAAGAAGACCTCCTGCCTTTCTGTCTGCTCTCATCACTTTCTCACAGAACTCCAGAAAACCCATTGAAGACACATGAACCCCAATAGAGAAAAGTCTCCGACAGCGAACAAGGTTTAAGAAGAATGCTGGGCCCCAACAGATCTGCCTACAAGCAAGGACTGTACAGTGAGCCGAAGACCCGTAACAAAAACTCTTCAGATATTGACGCAGACTTTTCCACTTTATTTCTTTTGCTTTTTTCTGTCCTATCTGCATCTGTGTATTGCATATGCATGCTAGCATGCGTGCGTCATATATCCCTAGGCTTTAACCGAATTAGAGTTTAAGTTTAAGTCTAATAAAATTTCACTTTTCTTCTTTAAACCTAAGAAAGCCTGTTTGTGCTGGTTTCTTTGCCTTAAAATTGGAAAGTGGTGAACAAGGATTCATCAAGAATGAGCTAAAAACACGGTGTGTTTACAATTAAACCCTATTACAGTAAGACCAGGTGAAGGCTCAAAGGGAATCCTAGACCTCTTTCTCACCTGGTCAGAACAGAATTTTGGGTGCAAACGTCCGGATTGACCCACGGATAAATGAGAGAAATTGGAAGTGGGAAGCCAAATTATTCCCAATCAAAAAAAAAGCAAGTTTTCTATACAGGTTTTCTTGGGGTTGTGTGTGCTTGAATACTAACATGTCTGCGACTTAAGCTAGTAGCTCTCCAAGCCAGGGTGAAGTAACTTGGGATAAGTTAAAAGCACTGTCTATGGAGGAGTTGAGGAAAGTAGCTGAGCAGTGTGGGATTACTGTACGTGGCAAAGCTAGGAAGTCTGAACTCCAAAGGCAAGTGGCCAACAATTTTTCCCTTCAATCTGAAGAAGCAGAAACAGATTAAGAAGCAGACCCAGAGAGGGTACTACTAGCAAAGATACAATTGGAACAAAGGAAATTTGAATTAGAAGACAGGGAAAGAGAGAGAGAAAGAGAGAGACAGGAGAGGGAGAAAGAGAGAGTCTTCCATAAGAAACGAGAAGAGAAAGAAAGAGCCTTCCAGAAGGAACGTGAAGAAAAAGTGAGGAGAGAGAGAGGGAAAGAATAATCCAGAAAGAATGCAAAGGAAGAGAGCTGAAGTAGCTTGAGTAAACTTGGGGACAACAGAATAACGCTAGTGAAAGCATGGCCAATATGGAGGAGCATAATTCAGGGCTAGGTACAAAATTGTTAGAACTAGCTCATCTAATTCCAAAATTCAATGAGGAAGATGTGGGGGCATTTTTTGTATCCTTTGAGAAACTGGCAAGGCAGCTAAAATGGCCAGCTGAGACCTGGCCTCTTCTACCGCAAAGCAAGCTAGCAGGAAAAGCCCATGAGGTTTATTCCCTGTTGCCAGATGAGAGTTCATCAAATTATGAACTGACTGAAAATGCTATCCTCGGGACATATGAATTAGTACCCGAAACCTGTCACCAAAAGTTTAGAGCCCTCAAGAAGCAAGCTAATCAAACTCATCTGGAGTTTGAAAGAAGTAAGCAGCTGGCTTTTGACCAGTGGCTGAGGGCTCTTAAAGTACACCTCAGCTGTAAGAATCTCAGGGAAGTAGTTCTGTTCAAGGAATTTAAAAACTCTCTCCCACTCTCCATAAAGACCCATATAGAGGAGCAGCGGGTTCAGAGAGCCCGGCAAGCGGCCGTTCTAGCTGATGAATTTGCTCTAATTCATAAGTCAATTTCCCAGGGGAGAACCTTTCCTAATCACCTCCACAAATCCGAAAAGGACAAAGCAGATGATAGAAGCCCAGGCAGTCCTGGGAAAGAAAGAAAAGCAAGAGACACAGGGGGTACACCTCCAGCCAAAAGGGAAGGTGCTGTGAACACGAGTGAGACCCGGAGACCTGTGTGCTTCCATTGTAATAAAGCAGGGCATTTAAAAGCTGACTGCTGGAAACTAAAGGGAAAACCAGTAGGGTTAATCAGGGCATACACGCTCAGTGAAGAAAACACCATGATGGAAAGCACAGCAGAACAAGCTGTGGCTTTAACTGCAGTAAGAGTGAGACCCAGGGACCTTACTGCTGCAAGAGCAGGAAAATTTAATAGGATTCCTGAAGATTATCAGGGTTTTGTGTTTGAAGGAAAAGTAACCCATACCCTTCGAGTGGGCCACGCAAGCCCATAGTGATTCTCAGGAACACAGGGGCCACTAGATCCCTTTTACTGGGAAAAGGCCTGACCTTTTCCCCAGAGAGTGCAGTGAACACCAGAATGGTGGTGAATGGTATTGGAAGGCAGTGTATGCCTGTACCTGTACACCGGGTGCACCTGGAGTGCAACCCAGTTTCGGGACTGGTGACTGTAGGGATTGTCCCTAGTTTTCCTGTGGATGGGGTTGACCTGCTCCTAGGTAATGATCTGACGGGGTGAAGGTGGTTGCCACCCCCCCCCCCCCACCCCACCTCCGAGTAGCGAAAGAAAGACCACAGGAGGTCAGAGAGACAGGGCCATGGTGGGAGACGGACCCCTGCAGTTTTCCTAAATGTGTAGTGGATCAGGCCGTGATCAAATCAGCTCCCCTAAAGGAGACTGCATTGGCACTTCAGGCAGATGACCATGAGGTCTGCCTGTCTGTCTTTTTTGCTATATATACATGGCTTGGATCTTGGAATACAGAGTAGAATCTGAAAATTTGCTGATGACACCAAACTTGAAGGCATGGCAAACAGTGAGGACGATATAAACCACCTGCAACAGGACATAGATAGGCTAGCAGAATGGGCAGAGAGGTGGCAGATTTAATTTAATACTGACAAGTGTGAGGTGATGCATTTTGGCAGAAGGCATAGGGAGAGGCAATATAGACTTAATGGCACAGTTCTAAAGAGTGTGCAGGAACAGAGGGACCTGGGGGTGCATGTGCATCAATCTCTGAAGGTGGCAGGACATATTGAGAGAGTGGTTAGTGAAGCATTTGGGATCTTGGGCTTCATAAATAGAGACATTGAGTACAAAAGCAGGGAAGTTATGCTGAACCTTTATAAAGCTCTGATTAGGCCCCAACTGGAGTATTGTATCCAGTTCTGGTCACCACAGTTCAGAAAGGATGTGAGGGCCCTTGAGAGGGTGCAGAGGAGATTTACCACAATGGTTCCAGGGATGGAAGATCTTAGTTACAAGGTGAGGTTGGAAAAGCTGCATTTATACTCCTTAGAACAAAGGAGATTGAGGGGAGATTTAATAAAAGTGTACAATATTATGACAGGCTTAGATAAGTTAGACAAGGAAAAACTGTTTCCATTAACAATTGGTCCAAGGACTAAGGGACACAGATTGAAAGTATTGGGCAAAAGATGCAAAGGGAATATGAGGAAGCACTTTTTTATGCAGCGGGTGGTAATGACCTGGAACTCTCTGCCCACAAGGATGGTAGAGCGGAGACAATCAATGACTTTGAGAGCAAGTTGGATGGCCACCTGAGAGAAATAGACTTGCAGGGCTACAGTGGCCTGAGGGCCACTTTGATGGTGATCCAAGGTGGCTGTTTGATGACTGGGGAAGAGTTTTGCATTCTTTTTATGTGGGGTCTAGAGTCATAGATAAACATGTTGGCATGGAATTTCTCTTCAATTGTGCCATTTGTTCGGTGCAATTCACCCAAAATTGACGGAACCAGCACAAAAGATCACAGCATTTTAAGTGTAAGTTGTGTTCAGCGAAAATCAAGTTTCCACAATCTTTTGCGCTAGTTTTAAATGCATCGCTGTAGAAGCAGGTCCTGCCTGGCAAATTGGGCACGCCTCCATGGTGAATCAGTCACTATTGGGAATTTCCTCTAATTCCACTCATCTGCAGGCCTTTGAGGAGGCTCTATTAAGCTGGATCTTTTGGGAGCAAGGACACTAGTAAGTACATTTTAAAATGTTTTGAATGTTTTTTTAATTTACTAAGAAACTGACTACTATGCCCCAATATAACTGGAAAATAGTTTTGTATATGCTTTAAAAGTAATATTCAGTCATTTAAGATCGGGTTACTCACAGGTGGTGGATTGAGACTGTAATTAAAAATACTTCTATATAGTGTTAAACCCATTTTCAGCTGTATTAATCAAACTTCGCCTAGTTACCACTCTTAAATATAGAAAGGAATTTTTTAAAGCAAAATTTTTATTTTTTTAATTTACATTTTAAAACTCTGCCCCATTATGCTCGTTCATGTTAGATTTTGCATTTGGTGGTGTGAAATGAGTTTGAGCAGAAACACAAGGAAAAACACACTTTTCCAAACTAGCTCAATTTATGCCCATTTCGTCAATTGTGCCAAAGCTGAAACTCTACCCTGTTATGTTGAAGCTAATATACAGCAAGGGGAATGGACTTTGTTTGCATTAAGAGTTTGCAATATGAAGAAATTGAAGAATATAGAGTGGAATCAATGGCTAAGGAGTGGAAAAGATGGAATGTCTAATGGCTGTGGTTACTGATGTGGTGAAGGGACAGAGTGAGAGAAATGACAGATCATTAGGAAGTCCCTAAGTTCACAAAAAAGAGTCATAGGATGAGTTATCAACTACAGTACAGAGTGATTTGAGAAGAGATTGGATGTAGCTTTGTTGAAAAATGTAATAGTAACTTGTTCAGAAATGCACAGTGCCAGACACTGTTCAAAACTGCAGTGCCAAATTCTGTCAAAAGCCTTGGAGATGTCCAAAACAATGATAATGATTCACAAAAGTTGTCAAGGAGAAAGCTTAAGAGGCTCATAACATTAACCATTAGATCACCAGTGGAATAGCTGTGTCAAAAACCATACTGATGATCCAGGTAATGGATAATTTAAGAGTTTACAGCAGCTTCTATAACTTTAGAAAGTGCAGGTAGTAAAATGGTAATCACAAGGGTATGCAGAATCACCAGAGTAATGTGTGGTCTTTTTCTGGAGCTCAAGGGAGGGCAATTGTGAATGGGGTTGACTGGAAAGCTTCTTTTATGGGCACACATCTTTGCAACTCTGGTCCTGCCTCAAACACCCCTTTTGGATTACGGTCCGGGATTCCACAAAGATGTATGATCTGCTCAGATCTATTTTTCTGCCGATTTGACTTTCCCCAAAAGTACATCAGACCTTCACAATGCACTAACTAGGAAAATCTACATTGATGGTGCTGAAAAGATGCATTCTCCTTTCTGTGATTGAGTCATACCTCTCAGCAAAAATGTGTTGATAAAGCAATTAAAGTGAATGACATTCGGCTTGAGACTGAAAAAACTTGAAACAACTCAGAATCCTCTCTAGGAGGCTATAAAAGGCATTTCTCATAAGTACCACTGCACATTTCTGTGGAGAGAGATCAATGATGAAATGGGAAGCAAGACAGATGTACATCTCCTGTCAATCCTACTGCAAACTAATCAGCTGCAACCCTGAGCAAGGCAGAATATTCATAAGCACTTTTGGCATCCTGCTTTTCTCTCCGCGATCAATGCTGACAGATTCTGAAGCATGTACATTTGTGCAGTGCTGTACATAACTATGTCAAGAAGTTTATTATATCAATATATAACTGTGAAAATGTAATGAAAGTAAAATTCTGCAAAAATAATAAAGATTAAAAAGTATGAACATCGGTACTGTGACCATACATTTTACACATTTAAACAGTTTAATAACTAGGATTTTGTTTTTAACTAGATCTTCATCTTCTAGTAGATGTGGCATGTAACCAGGATCACTTTCAAAAGGAGGAGGATATGTGCGTTTGGGAAACAGAAGCCAGCCATTCTCCCCAACTATCACCTTAGCTGTTTGGCCACTTCAGGCAGCTTGAAAGTCATATTTCCTACAGTGAAATATTAGCATTTAATATTCTTTATGATATATGATTTAGTTTCTTGTATTATTTCAGAAACTTTATAAGTTATATTTTGAGCTAATATTTGAAAGGACTGTTAAATGGTGCAGAAATTATTTAAACTCTTCAAACACCACATGTTAATATTATATTAATTCTATTATTCTTTGCAGTTTATGTTGAAAGACAATGTCTAATTTCTATAGTAAGTATTCAGCTTTCTCAAATCCGACATTATTGTCAAGTCAAGTGTACCCAGAAACTGAACACTATTTTGTTATCAATGTAAAATGGCATTGCTTTGTGGGCTCCATCAAATTAAATAACTTTGCACAAAGAATTAAAAATATGTATCTTAGATATAAATATGAATTCATTGCAGTTTCCAGTAGGCATAAAGCTAATCTCAACTAGAACACTAATTGGGTAATCTCCCTTAGGCCATAATAGAATGAGAAAGGAAAATATAACACTGAGTAAAATATACCTACTCTTCTGAATATATTGTCAGGTCAATGTGCACTGTATTTGATTTATGCCAGTTGTGCATTGGGAGTATTTATGCATCTTGCATTCTCAGAAGTTTGTTATAAAATGTAATTACATAATCATAAGGGAGAGTCAAACTTTATCATTTATGAAACAGCCAACTGAATGGTTATAGAACAACATTGGCAGAACCTGTGGGCAAAGCATTCTCACCTTGGAAGTGGATTTATAATTTGCTGAACCTTATATGGAGTAAAATACATAAAATGGAAAGTGAAGAAAGAAAAATTATTAATTGAAAATTTCATCTTTAAATAAATTTTATTATTTTGCCATGAATATTGTTACAGAATTACAGTGAACCTATCCTGCCTGTGAGTTTTATTATAAAGCAAGGTTTGTCAATGGAAATAACTAGTGCTATAAATACTTTTAGATTATATAACCTAACATTTGGAGGAGTAAAGGGAGTACAGCTTTCACGGACTAATATTTTTAGCTGTGAGTTTTAAAAGACTGTGAAATATTCCTGAGTCAAATGATTTTACAGTATTACACAACTGGGTGCTTTCTCAGCAGCAACATCATTATCATGTAATGACATTTCATATACAAGAGTTCCTGGTTTGCATTGAGAAGCTTGGAATGAAGAAGCAATGGATTGCTCACAAACTTAAACACAGTCTGAAGCTGTGTTATGCAGAAACACAGCTGGTTACATGGAAATTTCACCATTTGGCCAGAGGTATTTGGTTAGATTTTTCACTCATTTATTGTTAGTGGGTTGAAAATCTAGCTTGTACCTGCTTTCTCTTTTGCCTGCGGACTACCTTGTGTGAGCAAATTTATTTCGAATTATCACTAGGAGCAAAGATGAAGAATGTTTTGCTTTCCAGCATTGTCTTCTCTCACCTCTACCAGGCAGTACACATTCATGAAAAATATTAATGCAAAACAGGATGTTTTTCTATGAACCATGAAGAGTAATGATGAAAAACAGAACCATCTAGGTTGGGCATTACCTTTTCAATTCCTGCTTAAAAGGATTGTATTGTTTTTATGCGATGGTCTATTTTATTTTCCTAGTCTGTTTAATATAAAAAGTATGTGTCCAATGTATGCCAATTCTGGAATGCTACTTCTTGATATATTGTACAGTATTTAATCTACTTCTGTGTAATTAACAGCACATTAAAAAGAATGTTTTACTGGTTCACTTTGTACCTTTTCTGCTTTCATTATACATTCATCAGATAATCTGATAATTTTTCCTGCCAGGTAGTTAAATAAGATATTTTTGGAACAGTAAATTACAATAGGGCTGATTTTCACTGAATACTTCCGGTACAAAAGAGGTGGCCAAGGTGGGGGTCTTAAGCTGAAACCATAGTTTAGCTCACATTTAGCTCAAGGCACCATCTTGGTAAAAGAGTTTAAGCAAGCACTAGGAATAGCCACCGAGAGGCTTGTTAAACTGTTGATTGCCACTTAAAATGCCCGTGAGCATTTATTAAAGACGCTACACACATTTGATGGCTAACACTTCAACTAACACCTGCTCCTAACAGCGACCAGCTGTTTGGGAGTAAACATATGGTGATATCGATTTCAAGTGTTACTTAAAGGGATACTCACCCTTAAAGGGTTAGTCACCGTTTCATAGTCATTGCCACTGGGATTATGAAGATGACCTCCAGAACACTTTTCGGAACACTTTGTCAAAAGTTCACCAACACTCAAACGGCATTCTTTGAGGATTGCACCAAAAAGGATTTAGTGCTGAGCTACTCCATTGTATTGAAAACTTTATAGGAGTCACCAGAAGAAAGGGATTGCTTGGTCATGAGCATCTTGATAGGGGTTTCCCTTTGTTTGTCTGGACAAGGAATGGGAGGAGGACATGAGGCCAGGCAGAGCAGCACCAGCTGCTGCAGGGGAAAGGAACAGGAGGGCAAAGTGATGGCCTTCTCCCCGCATCAGGTACAGAACATCCCTTCTCCTTTGGACCTTCTCCACCGGGACCTCAAGTGCAGCATCCAAGAACCTGTGTGCTCTCTCCCTTGGACCCTGCGACATCTTGCAATGTGCTGCTGTGTGCCAGCCAGCCCACTCCACACCTTCACGGAAAGTGGGTGACACGAGCCCACATATGTTTTACTGCACAGAAATTGTGCCTTAGTATTTCCAGGCAAGTTCAAATTATCGTATTCAGCATTAGAACAAAAATTGTATGTTAAGTCCGGACTTTCAAACTGGCTAGTCTTATGAGCATTGCACCCATTTAGCAACTGTTTTCATTCTTTGGCCAAAATAATCCCCTGTATGTTTAACATAGTTTATTTTGTTAAATGTTATGCTAGGGCGGATATTCCATATAGAATAATAAAGCTTGCTATTTAGAATAATAGATTTATAGGGTAGTATAGCACAGAAGGAGGCCACTTGGCTCATCAAGACTGCACTGACTCTTACAGAGAGCAATCCAGTCCCATTCCCCAGCTCTTTCCCTATATCCCTGCAATTATTTCTCCTTCAAGTATTTATTCAATTTGCTTTTGAAAGCTACTATTGAATTTGTTTCCACCACCTTATAATCCTAACCACTCGTTGCATAAAAATGTTTTTCCTCATGTTGTCTTTGGTTCTTTTGCCAATCTTCTCAAATCTGATTATTGACCTTCAGCCATTGGTAACAGCTTCTCTTTATTTATCTAAACCATGACTATATCTTCAGTTATCAAATCGTCTGTTAGCTTTCTCTGCTCTAAGGAGAACAACACATGCTTCCCCACTCTGTCCACATAACTGTAATCCCTCAGTCCTGGAACCATTCTAGTAATTTCTTGTGTACTTTCTACAAAGCATACATTCCTTCCTAAACTATGGTGTTCAGAATTGGACAGAATACTCCAGCTGGGACCAAACTAGTGTCTTACATAGGTTTAGTATAGCATTGTGGCTTTTGTACTGTATGCTACCGGTCATAGAGTCCAGGATCCCAGTTGCTTTATTAACTGCATTGTTAACATGTCCTGGCACTTTCAAACATATAGAGTCATAGTGAGATACAGCACCGAAACAGGCCCTCCGGCCCACCGAGTCCACACCGACCATCAACCACCCATTTTATACTAATCCTACATTAATCCCATTTTTCCCTCTCGCATCCTCACCTTCCCAGTCTCCGTACTTACACTCTCTTTAAATTTGTACTATTTGGCTTGTATTGTCTCTGCTCGTTCTTCCTGCCGAAATGCGTCACTTCACACTTTTCTGTGCTGAATTTCATCTGCCATGTGTCTGTCCATTCCAACAGCTGGTGGGTGTTCTCTTGTGGTCCATTACTATCTTCCTCAATTTTTGCTACACTTCCAAGTTTCCTGTCAGCTGCAAATTTTGAAATTCTGCCCTGCAGCCAAGAGTTAGTTGTTAAACACAAATTCTAGATTATTGCATCGATATTAGTTCATGTATGTAGGTCTGTTATCAATAGATTGTTGTCTGTGTTTTTTTTCTTAGGGACTATGCTTATCCAGAGGGTGTATTATCTTCTAACTCCATCCATGTGCTTCAAATCATAGTTCAGATTCCAATAGTTACAATTACACAAGAAAATAAAGATTTAAAAAATTACTTTTGGTGATATCAGCAAACATGCTTAATATGTTCTGTTAGTTAATAAAGCTGTTAAACCATTTAAATAAACTCGTAATGCCCCTGTTAAAATAAGGCTGCGTTTGCTGACCATGCAACCACCAGGTGATGCAGTACTTGCACATGCGCAAATGCAGCCTCATGCACTGAAACGTCACTATCTGCAACATTTTTGGCAGCTGCCAGTAATAAAGATGGCACTGCTCAATTTATCACAAAAACAAATGAAACCCAAATGCCCACAATGGCTGTGATCGCTGCCTCCATCCCACCCCCAACAGTACTCTGCTCCCTCCTGCCATCACACTTCTTTTCGCCGCTGCCTCCTGTGCCTGTCTGATCGCCGCTTGCTCCATGCCTTGCCACTTCTACCCCCTCAGCCACTTGTGCCCCACTTTATCACGTACCCCCACCCACTGTGGGCCATTTGCTTCCCGCCTCGTTGTTTCATCCGCTTTGCTCTGCCTCTGTTCCCTGCTACCTCCTGCTTCTGCTCTCCACTCCGTCCCACGCAGTATCCTGCCTACCTTGTCACTCACTCTCTCTCTCTCTCCCCACCCCCGCTTCCCCCAGGTGGGGAAGAAAGGCAGTGATGACGGGAGGGAACAGGGAGCAGAAGTGGGAGAGCGGGGAAGCAGAGGCAGAGCAGAGAGGAGGAATCGGCGAGGCCGAGAGCGAGTGGCCCACAGGTAGGTGCAGGGGGGTGAAGTGGGGAGCAAGTGGCAGAGGGAGGAGAAGTAGCAAGGCAGAGAGTGTGTGGCCCACAGGTAGGTGGAGGGGATGAAGCGGGGAGTAAGTAGCCGAGGGGGCAGAAGTGGCGAGGCAGAGAGCGAGCGGCGGGCAGACATTGCAGTACGTGATGACGTTTTTGTGCGCATGCGCAAATTAGTCCTGGCAAGCCGGATGCTGACATAGATTGCGCACGTGCAGCACCATACTGACAGCAAGGGTCCATTCTGCGCATGTGCGAAGCTGGGAGCACTTTGATGACATCGGCGCTGGGCTGCTGTGTCAGGAGTCACTTTGTTAAAATCATGGAGATACGTCATGCAAACACATTAAATATTTAATATAAAAACAGAAAATGCTGGCAATATTTACAGGCCAGGGAGCATTTGTGGACGGTCTGATTTAATGTGGGTGGCGATAGCCCCAAAGGCGCAACCCCGCCTTGACCGTTTCTGAGAACCCTGATCCAATTCTGTGCCCAATTAACTGCCTGGCATCAGGGCTCCCATCTCTTTAATGGCAGAGATCATGCCTCCAAGAGCTGACGGTGAATCGGAGGGCTGGCAGCTCTTCAGTCCCGGAAGCGCCAACAGGAGTGTTGACCACAGCTGGGACTGCACCCGGCCCAGAGCAGCATCATGGCTGTCATCATGGAACCCAGGTGAGTGGGGACCGGGCTCACCGGAGCCATTCAGGCAGGCCCAGCAAGTGGTGGTGGGAGGTGGGTCATTGGTGAGGGCAGAGGTGTTGTTTCTGCAAGGGTGGCTGACTGCCTGGGGGGTCCTTCCTAGGCCACAGGGTGTCTGATCAGGGTGGCACACCCCGAACCCACAGGAGGTGCCCAGCTATTACTTGGCAGCCTCCCCATGTGGCAGAGGGCCCCACAGCTGGGGTGGGAAGAGACCCTTAAGTAGCCCTTAATTAGCCACTTAAGGACCTCATTTGGCCTCTGGATGAGAAGGCTGTACCCAAACTTTCCCCACCACTGGGATGATTGCATGGTGTTGGAAAGGTGATGGGCACTCCATCCCTGCCTTCTCTTCCGATTCTATGACACCCACCACCCACCCCCCCAAATCGCCTCACAATCCACTCCCATGGTGATAGCACAAAATCTATGCATTCTAATGGCTACAAAGCGCTTAAGTAGAACTTTGATGATTTATGATATTGTCTGAGCCACATAAACCCGAAGAAGTTATTGCCTCCATTTTCAATTTGCATTGTCACCTTTCTGATCGACCATTCCTCAACTGGGAGAACAAGTTTTTAAATGTATTCATTCACAGGATGTAAGTGGCGCTGACAAGGCCAGTATTTATTACACATGCCTAATTGCCATTGAGAAGGTGCCTTATAGAGTCATTTATGGCACAGAAGGAGGCCATTTGGGCCATCAAGTCCATGCCGGCTCTCCACGGAGCAATTCAGTCAGTCCCACTCCCCGGCTCAATCCCTAAGCCCTGCAAGTCTATTTTTCTCAGGTGGCGATCCAATTTCTTGAACTGCTGTAGTCTATGCGATGAAGGTACTCCCAGAGTGCTATTAGTAGGGAGCTCCAGGATTTTGACCCAGTGACAATGAAGGAACGGCAATATATTTTCAAGTCAGGATGGTGTCTAACTTGGAGGTGGTGGTGTTCCTATGTGAAAGGCGTTGTATAAAAGAAAGTCATTGCTTTCTTTTTGATGTTTTATGAAAAGTACAGAGTATTTTGCGTGTTCTTTCTACTGAAACAGTCCTTTTATCTGTTCTCTCACGGGTTTGGGAAGTGCTGTCAAAGAAACCTTCACGAGTTGCTGTAGTACCTCTTTGTAGATGCTACGCACTGCTGTTACTTTATGCCAGTGGTAGAGACAGTGAATATTTACTGTGGTGGATGGGCCAATCAAGTGGGCTGCTTTGCCTTGAATGATTTCAAGTTTCTTGAGTGTTATTGGAGATGCACCTATTCAGGCAAGAGGAGAGTATTCCATCACACTCCTGACTTGTGCCTTGTTGGTGGTGGAAAGGCTTTGGAGAATCAGTGGGTGAGTCCGTTGACATTAATTAGGGAGCAGTTAGGTAATTAGCTGGTGAGTTTTAAGGTCTTTTTTCCCTTCTAAACTGGAGCAGTATTAAATTTGTAGCTTAAATAGTTAAACTACTTTATATAACTACAAATTATCAGTGATATTTATAAACGTGAAACCGAATTAGTTAAATAAAACACAATAGAGATGGTAGGGCAGGTGATGTGTTACAGCTGTAGCATGTGGGAGCTGGTGGACACCAGTGTGATCCACTGTAACCACATCTGCAGTAAGTGTCTGCAGCTTGAGGAACTTGGTCTCAGTGTTGATGAGCTGCAGTCTGAGATTCGGACACTGTGATGCTTCAGGGAGGGGGAAAGTTAACTGGACACTTTGTTCAAGGAAACAGCCACACCCCTTAGTCTAGGTAGTTCAGATTTGGTCTGTTCTCAGGGACAGGAGGGTGTGACTATGAGGCAGGTATGAGGATCCAGAAGGTAGCAATAAAGGAGCCTCAGCCCTTGCACTTCTCCAACAGGTTTGAGGTTCTTGCAGCTTATGTGGACAAGAGCAGGGACTGCAGGGAGGATGAGCAAACTGACCACAGCACCGTGAAGCAGGGGACCATTCAAGTGGGGGGGAGTAAAAAGTAATGTGGTAGTAGTAGAGGACAGTATAGTTAGGGGGATAGATACAGCAGTCGAGAACGTGTGTCCCGAAGGCTGGTTGCCTGCCCTGTGCCAGGGTTAAGGACATCTCCTTGAGGCTGGAGAGGAACTCAGAGTGGGAGGGGAAGGATCCAGGTGTCGGGGTCCATATGGGTACCAATGACATAGGTAGGACTAGGAGGTTCTGCTGAGGGAGTATGAGCAGTTAGGGGCTAAATTAAAAGGCAGAATCACAAAGGTAATAATCTCTGGATGACTACCTGAGCCATGAGCAAATTGGCATAGGGTAAATAAGATCAGAGAATTGAATGCGTGGCTCAAAGATTGGTGTGGGAGAAATAAGTTTCAGTTCATGGGGCACTAGCACCAGTACTGTGGAAAGTGGGAGCTGTACCATTGGTACGGCCTTCATCTGAACCATGCTGAGACCAGTAGCCTGGCAAATCATATAACTAGGTCTGTAGAGAGGGCTTTAAACTAAATAATGGAGGAGAGGGTTCAGGTGACGGGAAATTTAGAAAGTTAGTGAGAAAGGACAAGGCAATAATGCAGGGTAGCGATATGGGTAATGATAACCAAAGTGTGACAGGAAGGGACAGAGAATACAAACATAAGAGTGCACCAGCAAATAAGATCAGAGTAGGGGAAAATGGTAAAAAGACAGAATTAAAGGCTCTTTATCTGAATGCACACAGCAGTCATAACAAGATGGATGAATTGATAGTGCAAATAGAAATAAATGAGTATGATACAATAGCCATTACAGAGACGTGGTTGCAAGGTGACTAAGGATGGGAACTAAATATTCAAGGGTATTTGACATTTCGGAAGGAGAGGAAGAAAGGAAAAGGAGGTGGGGTAGCTCTGTTAATAAAAGATAAGATCAGTGAAGTATTGAGAAATGATCTTGGCTCAGAAGATCAAGATGTAGAATCAGTTTGGGTGGAAATAAGAAACAGCAAAGGAAAGAAGTCACTGGTGAGAGTAGTTTATAGTAGCCAGACTGTAGGACAGAATATAAATCAAGAAACAATGGGGACTTGCAATAATTGTTGGCAATTTTAATCTTCATACAGATTGGACTAATCAAATTGGCAAAAGTAGCCTAGAGGATGACTTCATAGAGTGTATTAGGGGCAGTTTCTTTGCCCATCCCTAATTGCCCTTGAGAAGCTGGTGGTGAGCTACCTTCTTGAACCGCTGCAGTCCTTGGGGTGTAGGCACACCGACAGTGTTGTTAGGGAGTTCCAGGATTTTGACCCAGCGACAGTGAGGGAATGGCGATATAGTTCCAAGTCAGGATAGCGTGTTGCTTCGAGGGGAACTTACAGGTGGTGGTGTTCCCATGCATCTGCTGCCTTTGTCCTTCTAGGTGGTAGAGGTCACAGGTTTGGAAGGTGCTGTTGAAGGAGCCTTGGTGAGTTGCTGTAGTGCATCTTGTAGGTGGCACACACTCCTGCCACTGTGCATTGGTGGTGGAGGGAGTGAATGTTGAAGGTGGTGGATGGGGTGCCAATTAAGTGGGCTGCCTTTTCCTGAATGGTGTCGAGCTTCTTCAATGTTGCACCCATCCAGGCAAGTGGAAAGTATTCCATCACACTCCTACTTGTGCTTTGTAGATGGTGGACAGACTTTGGGGTGTCAGATGATGAATTAACCTGGCCCAAGCTACTTCACTCTCTACTGGGAAGGTACTGACCTCGAATGTGGATATTTTAGTACTCTAGCACTGAAAACCACAAGAAAACCTATATTGAAGTTTTAAAATTATTGCTAGGGATCAATTTGGTTTCCCGCTTCCCATTTCCTGTTTGTCTTTGGGTTTGATCCCAGACGAGAGCCCCCAAATTTCTGTCAAGTAAGGAGGGGTTGATGGGCTTTCCTCTTTTCCCCCTCCTTGTTTGAATACAGCAGGTTTAGTTCTTTCTTAAAGTGGATGTACTGGCCAATTCAGTCAGCATTTGATTATGTACTTGCTATGATCATTACAAGAACCAATCGGACAGATTATCTTGAGTTAACAAAGAAGGAGATTAACTTTATCATACCAAGCAAATAAAATAATAAACAATGCGCCAACTTTCACTCACACACACGCACTAGAGGTTTACACACACATAAATAGCTTACAGAGTGGGGAAAGGTAGATTGGTTGAGTTAGAGATCATAAAAAAGGTATACAGTCTGTGGAGTTTCATGATGCGGCTGGCTTCTAGCTGAATTCAGTGGTCCTGAGGCTTTTAGTTTGGTGAGTCTCTTGGAGATAGCGATGTGGATGATTTCCTCCAACGGGGTTTCTAATTGTAGTGAGAAAATGCAAAGGTAGTCAGTCAACAAGCAGGTTTTGAAAGGTTTCAAGCTGGTATGGAGAGAGAGAGGGACCACCACATAGGGTCTGCACATGCCAGTTGCTTCTCCTTTGGTGCAGAGAAAACACCAGCTTAAAACCACAGATGGGGAGGGGCTTGTCTCATGACAGTCACTCAGTGATTCAAACATAGCAGTTAGCAGTATTTCTCTGCTTGCTGAAAAGAACAAGTACTTTTTGAATTTTGGTTCTTGCTGGGAAATGCAGACATTTCATCTCCCTCCTCTCAATCCTTTGCAATGTAGGTAACAGTGTAGCAAACTAGGTGATCGTCTTAAGCTGCTAGCAGTCATCCTGTTTTAAATTGGTTCAATGTTCAGGATGATGGCCAAAAAGTGAGGTCCATGGACTGGCAGAATGGGTGAAAGAGTGGCGAGTAAGAAAGTGCAATGCAAGTTCTAATAGGGGGTCTGGAAATGACTCGTATCAGAAAACGATCATGTATTGGAGAAGAAGCATCCGATAATGCAAGAGGGAGATATAGTAGTAGTCTCAAAAGACATCAAAGTGCAAATAGAGGCCGTAGTTTGAATAAATTACGCAATGAAGTGGGAGCTACAGAACAGTCTCGCAATAGAACTAGAAGCAGAAGTCCCCATGACAGTAAGGTTTTAGTAGCTGCCAATAAACTTGAGAATAAACTAATGAGAGACAAAACAGAAGGAGTTAGATAGCTGGAGAGAGTTTGGTGTTTATTCTGAGGTACCAGATAAGGGGCAAAATCAGCCTTGGCACATAGATGGATTTCTATTAAAAAGCCCTTCCAGATGGGACTTATGGCTAAAGCAAGGCTAGTTGCTAAAGGTTTTGAAGAGCAACTGGGTGATACAGATATTAGAGTGGACTCTCCCACAGATGGAAAAGTAGTCTCAAAGATCTTTTTAGCTCTTTTAGCCATATATTCATGGGAGTGTTTTTAATCAACATAATAGCCATGTTTCTGCAGTGCAATACTTTTCAGACAGATGGATTCCTGAAACTGCCTAAAGAGGCAGCAGATGCAGAAGGAAACTATGCAAACTGAACAAATGTGTCTATGACCTGAATGATGCTTCCAGGGTGTGGTATCTTTCAGTGAGATCTGTTTGCTGAAAATAGGCTGCGTTCGACTAAAAGTAGATCCTGCAATGTTTTATTGGTATCATAAAAGAAAACTTTCAGGCATCTTCATGATGCATGTTGATTCTTATGGGGTCATACTGTAGCATTTGAGAAATGTGTTATTAAGATTAGAATAGAATTGCAGAGTCAGGCTTCTTGGGCATTTTAAATATATTGGTTTGGATATTAAGCAGAGTAGGGCTGGAATAACTTTTTAAATCAACAATTCTTTTTAGAGAGTGTTACTCCCATCCCGGTTAATCATACAAGGTCAACACAGAAAGATGATGTTACATCTTAAGAAGGGACAGAGCAAATGCAAAGCTTGATTGGTCATTGGAACTGGTTGTGCACAGTCTAGACCAGATTCTAGTTTTGATGTGTTGGAGTTAAGTACTACAATGAAACACACCTATAATGGAGAATAGGGAAATGGCGAAGAAACTAAACAATTACTTTGTGTCTACCTGCATGGAGGAAGACACAAAAAATCTCCCAGGAACACTTGGGAACCAAGGGACATGTGAAAATAAGGAACTGAAATAAATTAGTATTAATAAAGAGGTAGTACTCGCAAAATTAACTGGATTGAAGGCTGATAAATCCCATGGACCAGACGAGCTGCATCCCGGGGTTGCTCTAGAGATAGTAGATGCATTGGTGGCAATCTTTAAAAATTCTATAGATTCTGGAAAGGTTCCTGCAGACTGGGAAGTAGCAAATGTAACTCCACTATTTAAGAAAGGAGGGAGAGAGAAAACGGGGAACTACAGACCTGTTAGTTTGACATCAGTAGTAGGGAAAATGTTAGAATCTATAATAAAGGATGTGATAACCAGACACTTAGAAAATAATGATATGATGGGCATAGTCAACATAGATTTCTGAAAGGGAAATCATGTTTGACAAACCTGTTGGGGTTTTTTGAGGATGTTTCTTGTAGCATAGAGAAAGGAGAACCAGTGGATGTGGTGTATTTGGATTTTCAGAAGGCTTTTGATAAGGTCCCACACAGGAGGTAGTAAACAAAATTAGAGCACATGGGATTGTGGGTAATATACTGCAATGGATTGAGAATTGGTTAACAGAAAGAAGACAGAGAGTAGGAATAAAAGGGTCATTTCCCAGATGGCAGGCTGTTTCTAGTGGGGTTCTGCAAGAATCAGTGCTAGGGCCACAGCTGTTCACAGTCTGTATAAATGATTTGGATGTGGGGATCAAATGTAATATTTCCAAATTTGTTGATGACGCTAAACTAGGTAGGAATGTTAGGTGTGAGGAGGATGTAAGGAGTCTTCAAGGGGACCGAGACAGGTTTAGTGAATGGGCAAGAGCATGGCAGATGGAATAAATGTGAAGTTATCCACTTTGGTAGAAAAAACAGAAAGACAGAATATTTCTTAAATGATCAGAGGATGGGAAGTGTTGATGTGCAAAGGGACCTGGCTGTTCTTGTTCATGAGTCACTAAAAGCTAGCATGCAGGTAAAGCAAGCAATTAGGAAGGCAAATGGTATGTTGACCTTCATCGCAAGGGGTTTTGAGTACAAGAGTAAAGAATTCTTGCTGCAATTGTATAGAGCCTTGGTGAGACTGCACCTGGAGTATTGTGTGCAGTTTCGGTCTCCTCATCTAAGGAAGGATATACTTGCCATAGAGGCAGTGCAAAGGAGGTTCACCAGACTGGGATGGCGGGATTGGCTTAGGAGGAGAGATAGAGGAGACTGGGCCTGTATTCTCTAGAGTTTCGAAGAATGAGAGGTGATCTCATTGAAACATTCAAAATTCTTATAGATTATCACCAGGTGGATGTAGATAGGATGTTTCCCCTGGCTGGGGAGTCTTGAACCAGGGACATAGTCTCAGAATAAGGGTAGGCCATTTAAGACTGAGATGAGGAGAAATTTCTTCACTCAGAGGGTGGTGAATCTTTGGAATTCTCTATCTCAGAGGGGCTGTGGTAGCTTAATCGTTGAGCATGTTCAAGGCAGAAATTGATAGATATCTGGATACTAATGACATCAAGGGATATGGGGATAGTATGGGAAAGTAGCATTGAGATAGATGATCAGCCATGATCTAATTGAATAGTGGAGCAGGCTCGACAGTCTGAATGGCTTACTCCGGCCCCTAGATTCCTATGTTCCTTGAGCATATATAAAGAGACACTGACTAAAACTGGTTAAGTTAGGAGGTATATGCTTGTACTGCTTCACTGTGTAAATAAATTTAAGACTGAGTAGTTTGGCTCCAGTATCATCCTTCAACTAGCTTTCTGCAAAATAACAATGGTACACAGAGAAATTTAAGTAACCTCCTCTTGGTTGGTACCCCTAGTGACAGCATGTAGCGAAAACTTCTATAAAACCTCTTTCTTTCTAATCTAATCTATTCTATATCCTCATCCTCTTATTTTAAAACATAGAAATAGAAAAATTCTCATTACAAAATCATGTTCCCAATCCAGAACTATATTTACTAACTATGTAGAGCAGTAAAAATCTGTCAGAACCTCCAGAGCACCAAACAGCTAAAAATTACTGTGCAGACAAAGTAAGAACACCCTTTAATTGCAGCAAACAAAATGGCTTCCACAATGTGGTATCAACCTCAGGGATACGACTGCTCCTGCCACCATTTATATAATGGTATATTCATTGGGTTTGGGACAGAAGTTAAGGAAATTGGAGCAGGATGTTTGGCCACATCCACTTGACTCTTTTTCAATGGGCAAAGCACAATTCAGGCAGGAATTAAAGAGGCCTGGCATTTTTTCTGGAGGAGAATTGTGGTGGTAGTTTTACAAGCAAAGTTGAGATGGTGGGCTGAATTTTATGGGTCCCCTAGGGATGGGAACGGAGGCAGTTGGGGAGGGACCATAAAATTGCATGGGAAGGCAGAGGGTGGAGTGCCCATCACCTTCCAATTGAGGCATCTAAGTGATAATTAATGGCCACTTAAGGGCCTCTACCTGCCTCCAGCTCAATTAAATAGAAGTCAGAGGGGCCCACTACCAGAGGAGACACTGCCAGCTAAAGACTGGTGGTCTCTTAACAGGATTGTGAGGGGGGTTCCTGATTTGGAGGCAATCTGGGCACCCCACCTTCCCCCCAGCTGCGATTGATGCCCCCTTCTGGAAGACCGGCACCCCACCTCATCACCTGCCTGAATGGCCTCCTGTAATGCTGGCAGTGGCCATTGCTACTAGTGACGCTACTGACTTTCCAATTGGCCAGCAGCTCTGGAGGCAGGAGCCTGTCCCTTAAAAGGATTGTGTCCATGACGGTGGGCAGTCAATTGCCTGCCAGCCATGAAATTGCAATTGGGATCTGATGGAGGGCCGAAATGGGGTCTCCCTGCATCTTCTGGCCTGCCGCCAAGGTCCCCATCGCCAGAATAAAATTCACTCTGGTAAGTCAAAAGAAAATCCAGCCCACTGATTAAGGGCCTAATTTTTAACTCTGCAAGTGTATGAGTTTTGAGTGAGTTAAAATCTTGCCCCAAGAGTTTCTTTGTTGGCAAACTAATGTGCTGTTGCCATGTAAATGCTTGCACCAGTCAGAATTGCTAACAAAATGTATAAGATTAGATTAGAGATACAGCACAGAAACAGGCCCTTCGGCCCACCGAGTCTGTGCTGAACATCAACCACCCATTTATACTAATCCTACACTAATCCCATATTCCTACCAAACATCCCCACCTATCCCTATATTTCCCTACCACCTACCTATACTAGTGACAATTTATAATGGCCAATTTACCTATCAACCTGCAAGTCTTTTGGCTTGTGGGAGGAAACCGGAGCACCCGGAGAAAACCCACGCAGACACAGGGAGAACTTGCAAACTCCACACAGGCAGTACCCGGAATCGAACATAAGCATAATATAAATGTGCAGCACTGCCTGGGGCAAAGAAAAATGATAAACAAAGGTAGGAGAAGCAAGAAGAGATTAAAGGCAGACTATTGTACTGAATGTTTAGACAGAAGATTTGTTGGTTCCAAAATAAAAGACACCCTAGGCTAAAGGTGCAAATCTAGCAAGGAAGAGAGTTACAGTTTTAATTGTTACCTCTCAGGTGGACATGGGTGTACTGCCAGAGAAGGTATAACTGAGGCAGTATAACAAGAAATTTGTGAAATAAAAACAGGAAGTGCTGGAAATACTCAGCAGGTCAGGCAGCATCTGTGGAGGGAGAAGCAGAATTAACATTTCAGGTCGGTGACCTTTCATCAGAATGGCAAAGGTAAGAAAAGTATTAGGTTTTAAGCAAGTGAAGGGGGGTGTAGTGGGAAAGAGAACAAAAGGGAAGGTGTGTGATAGGGCAGAGGGCAGGAGAGTTTAAATAACAAAGATGTCATGGGACAAAGGCAAAGAGCGTGTTAATGGTAGATGAAAGACAAAGCATTAGTCCAAAAAGTGTGTTAATGGCAAAATAATGAGCAGCTCTGTCCAAAAGCACAACATGAAAAACAGGCACATAATTAAAAAATAAAATTAAATTATTTTAAAACGAAATAAAAAATAAAATAAAAAGAAGCCAGTCATGTTCTGAAATTGTTGAACTCAATGTTGAATCCGCAAGGCTGTAGCGTGCCTAATCGAAAGATGAGGTGCTGTTCCTTGAGCCTGCGTTGATGTTCACTGGAACACTGCAGCAGGCCAAGGACAGAAATGTGAGCGTGAGAGCAGGGGGTGCTGTTGAAATGGCAAGCAACTGGAAGCTGAGGATCATGCTTTCAGACTGAGTGGAGGTGTTCCGCAAAGTGGACACCCAATCGGCATTTGGTCTCCCCAATGTAGAGGAGACTACATTGTGAGCTGCGAATACAGTATACTAAATTGAAGGAAATACAAGTAAATCAGTGCTCCACCTGGAAGGACTGTTTGGGGCCTTATTTGGGTTTGATGAAGAGAGAGGAGGTAAAAGGACAGGTATTACACCTCCTGTGATTGCATGGGAAGGTGCCGTGGGAAGGGGACGAGGTGTCGGGGGTGATGGAGGAGTGGACCTGGGTGAAGCGGAGGGAACGATCACTTTGGAATGCTGACAGAGGAGGGGAAGGGAAGATGTGTTTGGGGTGGCATTGCGCTGGAGGTGGCGGAAATGGTGGAGGATGATCCTTTGGATGTGAAGGCTGGTGGGGTGGAAAGTGGACTTTCCCTGTCCTGGTTCTGGGAGGGAGTGGAAGGGGTGAGAGCAGAAGTGCGGGAAATGGGCCGGGCACGGTTGAGGGCCCTGTCAACCACAGTGGGGGGGAATCCTCAGTTGTGGAAAAAGGAAGACATGTCGGAAGCGCTGTTGTGGAAGGTTACATCATCAGAACAGATACATCGGAGATGGAGAAACTGGGAGAATGGGATGGAGCCCTTGCAGGAAACATGGTGTGCGGAAATGTAGTCAAGGTAGCCATGGGAGTCGGTGGGCTTATAATGAATATTAGTGGACAGCCTAGCACCAGAAATGGAGACAGAGTAGTCGAGGAAGGGAACGGAAGTGTCGGAGATGGACCATGTGAAGTGAGAGAAGGGTGGAAATTGGAAAAAATTTGTAAACCTGCAGCAATCACCGAGGTCACAGGAGATGACCAAAATTACCATGATTGACTGACACAATTGAAAGAAACCTTTGCCCTCAGATGTAGTTACTAGTTGGACAGAAAGGAGATTGTAAGAACTTGTCCTCAAACAGCTATTGGTAAGTCAAAAGTACTTTAGATTCAAAATCTATGTCATTTTTGCTTCTTTACCTTTTTAACATTCAGTGGAGTTATGTGTCAGCTAAAATCATCTGTAACCAAGAGCTGATGTGTCTTAAGATTGTGCTTCTAGGAATAATCAGGATCAAGACAAATTCTACTGTAGTACCAATAACAATACTTATCACACTTTTCACATAACAAAATGTTACATGATGCTTTACAGGAGATGTGGTGGACACCAAGAAGGAAATGAGTGAAAAATTAGAGGTGATCAACATCATGGACAAACAGGTAAAATTTAAGTCGACTTTTGAAGGTGGGGAGCAAAATGAAAATATGTAGGAAGTAAATTTCAGAGTGGAGGCTATATTACTGATGGAATGAAGTGCTGACAGTCAGTTTTTGCTGAGAAGGTACAGAAGCAGATGTGATTTCAAGGGTTGGTGGCAGTGACTGCTGTAAGTGTACTGGTAAACCCAAGGCAGTGTGAGAATTGTGCCGATCACTTAACTTACTTAATTACAATAAAACTACATAGTAAATTAAATTTATTTGATTTTGAGGTTTCTGTCAAGAGCTGGCTAAGAAAACTGAATTCCTGCTTGAGCCAACAAAAAGATTCGTACAGGTAAAAAAAAATAAGCTTGTGCTAGCAATGGGCTTCTTGAGCTGCAAGAAGTTGACTAAGTGAAATGTTCATAGTGAGATTTTGGCTGAGAGAAGGTAAGGAAGTAAGTTTGGCCTGAACATGATATCAGTGCTGAGGCAGATTGGACCAAAATCTGCAAGGTAGGCAGGTTAAGTGAGAATTAATTTTCATATATTAAAGTCTAGAATAGCAAAGAAATTACAGTATTGGAAGTATCAGGAGCTAGTAATGTGTTGCATGAATATTGTGGGCTACTGTTTTTGCAGACTGGCTATAAGCAGTACATATCATGAAGTGTGATTGTAACTTAAGCAGAGGAATGCTTAAAATCTACCTGGTTACATTCCACAATGCGTGAGGAGGAAAGGTTTCTGGAAGACACATTCCACAAGCTTGTCATCTCACAGATAAAAATAATGAAGCAGAGGAAAGGAAATGATTGACCATTCACAGGAGGGTAAGACAGGTGAACCAGTACAGGAAACTCTGTAGTCTGGGCTTGTCATTAATTGCACAGTATTCAACACCTATGATGAGGACAAGACTCGAAGCACAGGGAAGAGTAATCAGGAACAATGCCATGGCACTGGGAAAACAGAAGCAAAAACAATGGCTAGAATTTTATGGGCCCTGCAAGAGTGGCTTTGGTGGCTTGTGGGGTGATTTAATTAAGCGGGAGGAGTTTCTTCAGATTCCCGACGGCGTGTTTGTAGCATTCTGGGATTCCCCCACAAGTGGCAAGTGCAAGTGCAGCTTTGCATTCATTTACATGCCATGAATACCCATTATCCTATACTTGGTTACAATTAAGTCCTACCTGCCAGATTAAGTGAACGGCGAGCGCTAGTCCCGTGCCACCCGGTTCACTTTTGTTTCAATGTGCTGAGCAACAGTCAGCTTTGTGCAGTTGAGATCAGTATATTACTCTCTTAAACTCGACTAACTCCTCCTCTGCCTGACCCACCCCTCCCCTCCACATGACCTACCCCACCCCTCCGCACAGCAACTTACGATCTGGAATGCACTGCCTGAGAGTGTGGTGCAGGCAGGTTCAAAAGGGAATTAGACTGTTATCTAAAATGGAAGAATGTGCAGGGGTATGGGGAGAAGGCGGGGGAATGGCATTAGGTGAATTGCTCATTCGGAGAGCCGGTGCAGCCGCAATGGGCCAAATGGCCTCCTTCTGTGCTGTAATAATTCTGTGAACTCATCAGCAAAACGAACGCCAGCATTGGAATGAATATTTGGCTCCAGGCTCAATACCAACAAGGGAGATTCTTCTCAAGGGATGGCAGCAAAGGCATGAGGGTGTGTACATGGAGGAACAGGGGAGGGTACTCAGGGTGGACAGGGTAGGGTGAACGGGTGCATGAAGAAGCAGGGGAGGGTACTCGGGGAGAACAGGGTGGGGTGATAGGGTACATAGAGGATCAGGGGAGGGAGGAGTAGAGTGTCCAGGGTGTGTAGTGGTTGTTATTGCTGCTGAAGCTGGATGTGGGCGGCTGCGGGGCTGGTGAGTTGGATTTGTGTTTTACAGTCAGCAGATGGTCAGGAAGGGCCTAAAGGAAGGGGTGAGTGCTGTCAAAGTCGGGGACCTGTGGGGCAAAGTCAGGGTACTGGCTGCTAGAGGGAATGGGCACAGTCAATGGGGCAAATGGATTCAGCAGGGGGGGAAGGTCAAGACTTATGGTTGGGTATTCAACAGCTTCATATGGAGGGGAGCGGGACTCTGCAACAATATTGAGGTCGATTTGAGAAGAATCAAGTGTCAGAGTTGGCATGTCAATGGTAACTGGGGGGAGAGATGGCATGAATGAATTGATTATGATACTGTGTACAGTAATGGAGGGAGGTTCAATGGTAACACAACTAAGGATGTCACAAGAAATGGTCACAGAAATTTGTAGGATCCTGCAGCAGGAACTGAAATCACTTGGGTTTGGTGGGAATCCTATGCCAGTTGCCCTCAATGTTACTGCTGTACTCAATCTTTGTTGCTAGCGGGGACTTCCAGGATCCACGGGTGGCATATCTGATGTATCACAGTCTGATATATCCAAGAGGTGACCAATGCCCTATTCCGTTGTACCAATGATTTTATCTACTTACCTGTAGACGAGGACAGCCAGGCAGCAAGGTCTGCAGCCTTTGGCAAAGCCGCTGGGGTGATCAACTGCACTCGTGCCATTAGAGCTCCCTGGGAGCAGCCTGATGCATTTGTGAATCGCAAAGCCTTCACTCTTTGAATTTACAACTGGTTTGTAACCACAGGAGAAGAATAATGCAGGTTTGTGCTCATTTCTCAGGGAGCTGTCACGATTCGTACATTTTGAGGAACGCACAGCTGCCAGCAGTTTTTGAGGAACCAGCCAAAGTAGATGGCTGGATCCTAGGTGACAAGGATTTCCCTCTTTGTGCATGATTGATGACACCAGTGTGACATCCCCAATGTGCTGCTGAAGAGAGGTACAATGCTGCTCATGCATCCACCAGAGCTATCATCGAATACGACATTGGCTTGCTGAAAATGCACTTCCGCTGCCTTGACCGGTCTGGAGGTACTCTTCAGTACGCACCACAGAGGGTGTTACAAATAATTGTTGTCTACTGTGCCTTGCACAACCTTGCAATTAGATGCAGCAATGTTCTGGAGGCGGAGGAACAGGAGGAACACCAGTCCTCCTCAGATGAGGATGACTATGAAGAGGGTGAGGAGGAGGACAACAATGCCATCATATATATGAGGGCCATGGAGAGACATGCAAGGGATATCAAGGAGAACCTCATTTTTGCACATTTCTGTCAATAATAAGCCACTTCATCAAGGAACATTGGTAGGAGAAAAAAAATTCCCCAAATATGTTCACATTACCCTGAGGTCTTATTCATTGTTGCAATCAAATAGGAGGGCTCTTCTGACAACAGTACATGAACCTGCAGTGGAGTTGTGGCTGATGGCCTGTATGCTATCAACATCATTTAAAAGAGACCCGCATCTCTATTGGAAAAGTTGTGTTGCAGCAAGGCATTAACCAGCACACAAAGGAAGCTACAACTTTGTTGCACTTTGATGTGACCGGCAGCTGAAATCTTCTCTGGGCTACATTGGAACTGAAAACACACCAATGCAAGGAAAGTAAGGGTGTGACTGTAGAACCACAAATATAAGGCATGTTGCTAGTGAACCAAGTGAATAATCATCAAATGACAATCAGCCATCATTAAAGATTGAAGGCTGAAATAGCAATGATAAATGGAGACTGGACACTTTCTGAAATGCTTTGCAAGCATCAATGCGTTCCTGCCATATGGCCTCCAATGAGCATTTTCCTTTCCATCTGAAACCAAGCAAATGATTTACGACAGTACATCAAATATTAAAGTAAATAAAGATGTATTTAAACTTCTGGAATATGTACACAATATTTACAGCACCTGTGCCACCTTCATGCTCAAAACTGTTCCTTTTTACGTTTTTATCCACTACGTTTAGGTGCTAATCCAACATAAGCAGCTGAGGTGGAAGCAGTCTGCTCAGCACACTGCCTGGTGCTGTCCATGATCGTGACGGGTGTCCTTGATAGCTCCATCCTACTGGAGGTCTGAACACTGGTGGGTGAGTATCCCCTGTGTGCTTGCCTTCTGGAGGTATGGGGGTCAATGTCAGGGGTTAGGGCGAGATGCCGCTTACCCTGGGGATGTCCTGAGAGGATGGCAAACTGGCACGCACCTGCCTTTCTCCAAGAGGGGAAGGAGCACCTGTAGGGAGATTCAGGTTCCTTGTCCCCCGTCTTGCTTAGACTCTGCTGCATGAAACCCACAGCTACAATGATGGAGTGCAGGTCAGATCGCATATGGCTCGAGTGCTCAACCGGACATGCCACAGAGCTTACCAAACCCTTGACTGAGGAAGCCATATGCCTGGGACATGGCAGACATCATGGTCTGCATGAACACCTCCATGGCATGCACAAAGCCATGCCTGACCTCAAGCATCTCCAACATATTTCCCACATGGCTTTGCTGCACATCCAGCAGACTTCTCATAGCAACAAACAGAGGATCATCATGAGCGCTGGGCTGAGCAGGGGCCTGGTTCCCAGCAGTGCTCCAATTGTCAGGGGATCCGGCTGGCACATGATCCCTCAACTGCTGGGACATGTCTGTGTTGTGACCACCAGACTGTGACCCAGATTCTAACCTTAAACCCCCCTCAAACCATGTGGATGTATCTACACTGGCAGAGGTGTAAGAAGAGGCAGGTGATGGTGCACCCTCTGAGGCACTGGCTTCTTCTTCCTCCCCAGAGGAGGGTTCTTGGGCCACACAATGGTCTGCGACTCAAGTGTGGGCACCTGCTGTGGAGACGCAAACAGAGGCACGTTAAGCATTAGCTGAGCACGAGTTCGCACACTTCCCTTTACTGTGTACATATGGCTGCAAGACTGAAAATGAAATGTCATCCTTACGCCTTGAGGATCCTCCCTCGCCATCTGCTACTCCCCTGCCTCCCTCCTCCCTCACAATTTCTGCAGCCTCCTCTTCAGCCAGTGTCAGGACTCTGATGTCTGGGACACTTCCATCTATCTTTACCCACTCATGCTGGTTGTGGGTGCAATTACCCTGCAGGAGACTATGAAGAAATAATGACATGCCAAAAGATGAATCACAACCATTGTAAACGTGCATCGACATCACTCATTCAGAACTGGCTTTTGCATGACATATGCAAACACATCAACAATGCCAATCAGTAAGTGTATGGCACCAAGGCTGTTCACATATTCCACTGCATGCCTTGTCTGCCCTCTGTCCTTAAAACAATAGAACAGCCTCACCAAGACCACTTCCCTCGCCTATCTGAGAAAGTAATTGATATGCTTGCGATACTGCACCCAGGTTCACTGCATCACCCCACGGTTCAACACCTCCTCTGCTATCTCCATCCAGGCCGCCTTCGGACTCCATCTGCAGGGAAGAGGATCTCCCACTTTTCCCTGATGGCCTGGAGAAGAACCTGCAGGGAGGCATCACTGAACCGTGGGGCGGGAAGCTATCTGCTGGCTGACATTTTCTTTGCTATCGCTGCAGAGAAAAATAAATGATGTGAAGTTGCTGCTGGATTACAAAAATTGAGAGAGGAGAAAACATTTTGAATTAACTACAAGCTTTACTTCAGGTTCCTATGGAAAGACTTACATGACAGGAAGGCTGCTGGTCCTTGAGACTGCAAGCACAGAATGCTTTATAGCCGTGGCAATCATGGTGCTTGGCCCAGTGACGGCAAGTTCCAACAATGAAAGGCCGTCCCCGCTGTATAATCCCAGATGTCTCCCGTGTCTGTCGTCGCACGGTTAATTTACATATAAAATTGCATGTGAAACGGGAAAAATGCCAGAAGCAGATGTTACACCAACTTCCTGTCCCGTTGTCAGGAACGCTGTGTGGTTCATAAAATCCCAGCCAGTGTGTGGAGTTCTATAATTGGGGGGATTGACAACCTGTTCTAAAAAGGTCAGGGACAAGGGCCTCCTTTGACATGAATCACAGAGTTGACATGTAGGTACAGCAAGCAACTAGGAAGGCAAATGGCATATTAGCTCTTTGTTTTTCACAAAGTGATTAGAGTATAAGAGTAAAGTAATCTTGCTGCAATTATATAGGGCCTTGGGGAGACTACACCTGGAGTGCTGTCAACAGTTTTAGTCTCCTTATCTAAGGAAGTATATACTTGCCTTAGAAGAAATACAATGAAGGTTCACGAGGCTGATTCTTGGGATGAGGATGAGGAGATTGTTCTATGAGGAGAGATTTGGTAGAATGGCCTTACTCCTGCTCCTATTTATGTTTTTACATCATGAAGGGGGTGGAAAAAATTCTAAACAGAAGGAAGTCATTGTTCACTTAGGAACCAATTGCACAGGAAACAACAGGATGGAGTTTTGCAGATAGAATTTGAAGTGTGAGTCATTATGACACTGGAAGAGGCCATTCAGCCCTTTGAGATCATGCTGGCTTTATGTAAAGCAATACAGTCAGTCCCATTAACTGCTCTATCCCTATAGCCCTCCAGGTTTATTTCCTTCGAGTATCCATTCAATTTCCTTTTGAAATCAGTGATCATCTCCGCTTCCACCAATCTGGTAGGCAGCGAGATCCAGGTCATTACCATTCGCCGCGTTTAAAAAAAAATGTGTTCTTCCTCACATCCTCCCCGCATCTCTTGCCCAAAACCTTAAATCTGTGCCCCCAGTCCTTGTTGCATCAGCTAATGGGAACAGTTTTTCTTTGTCTACCTCATCTAAACCTCTCATAATCTAGCACAACTCTATCCATTCTCCCCTCAATCTCCTTTGCTCGAAGGAGGAAAACCCCAGTTTCTCCAACCTGACCTTGTAGCTAAAATCCTCATCTCTGGAACCATTCTGGTAAATCTCCTCTGCAACCTCTCAAGGACTCTCACATTCTTCCTAAAGTGTGTTAATCAGAACTGGACACAATACTCTAGATGTGGCCTAACCAGAGCTTTATACAGGATCCGCATAACTTCCCTGCTTTTGTACTCAATACCTAGGACCAGGTGACGAGGTGATGATGCGCCAGGTAATGGGGACCGGGATGACTATGTGCTGCCTGTTGTTGTGGTGGGTTTATAAATCTCCTTAATTGATAACATTTATGTATGCTATAGTGCCTGGATTCTCTGTATGGGTTCCCCCAGATCTTCCGCCATTTCTCTGGTGTTTCCACCAATTCTCTGACAATGCAGGAAGTCTGAGCATGAGTGGATGTTTACCATTTCTACTTTATTTTCATCAATTTTCTACTTTTCAATGTGGGATGAGGGAATCACAGTTTTGGAGAAAGGAATACTTCCAAATTGTATAGTCACTGTTTACAGCACACCAGGTCTCAGAATAGAATGGATTGTTTGCCCAGTAAATCTCCCTCTACACTGACCCATTGAGCGCTGCCAGAGCAAATATACCATGAGCTAGATATTGAATTTAGTTCTCTCTAGACTGTCCCATCAAGTACTCCTGGTCAGGAATAGCATGTGTTAGATAGAAACTAGACTCCCTCTACACAGACCAGAGAGAGAGAGTGAGAAAACTCAGTGGGAGCAGAGCCGGGGGAAAATCAAAAAGTGACTTCAGAGTGATGTCACAATCAACAGAGCGAGCAGGAAAACAGAGAGCCACCGGGGTGAGTATACAGGTAAGCTGGATTAGTAACTAAAGTAAAGAGAAAGGTAAGGTCTACAGTTTTTATATATAGTAAGTAGTGTTTTTTAGGGAATCAAGATCCCTAGTGTAAATAATCTCTAATTTTTGAGTAACTGAATGGAGTAAATTCAGGGTATGTCATGGCAGAGCAACTCGACAGCATGGAGTGCTCCTCCTGTGCAATGTGGGAAGTCAGGGACACTTCCAGTGTCCAGGGCGAACACGTGTGCAGGAAGTGTCTCCAGCTGCAGCCATTCGAAATCCACGTTTCGGATCTACAGCAGTGGCTGGGGACACTGTGGAGCATCCGCGAGGCTGAGATCATTGTGAATAGCACGTACAGGGAGGTGGTCACACCGCAGGTAAAGACTGTTCAGGCAGAAAGGGAATGGGTGACCGCCAGGCAGAGTAGAAGAACTAGGCAGGTAGTACAGGAGTCCCCTGGGTCCATCTCCCTCTCTAACAGATTTTCCTCTTTGGATACTGTTGGGGGCGATAGCTTCTCAGGGGAATGCAGAAGAGCCAAGTCTGTGGCATCACAGGTGGCTCAGCTGCACAGGCGAGGAGGAAAAGAGCTAGGTAGCAGATTGCCCACTATATACCTTTCTCCAGTCTGAGTCCACGATATACCTTCCTCCATTCTGAGCCCACTATATACCTTTCTCCAGTCTGAGCCCACTCTATACCTTCCTCCTGTCTGAGCCCACTATATACCTTCCTCCAGTCTGAGCCCACTATATACCTTCATCCAGTCTGAGACCACTATATACCTTCCACCAGTCTGAGCCCACTATATACCTTTCTCCAGTCTGAGCCCACTATATACCTTCATCCAGTCTGAGACCACTATATACCTTCCTCCAGTCTGAGCCCACTATATACCTTCATCCAGTCTGATCCCACTATATAACTTTCTCCAGTCTGAGCCCACGATATACCTTCCTCCATTCTGAGCCCACTGTGAACCTTTCTCTAGTCTGAGCCCTCTATATACCTTCCTCCAGTCTGAGCCCACTATATACCTTCATCCAGTCTGATCCCACAATATACCTTCCTCCAGTCTGAGCCCACTATATACCTTCATCCAGTCTGATCCCACTATATGCCTTCCTCCAGTCTGAGCCCACGATATACCTTCCTCCATTCTGAGCCCACTATGAACATAAAAACAGGACCTCAAAGGTTGGAATCTCTGGATTACTCCCGGTGCTATGTGCTAGTGAGTATAGGAATAGGAGGATAGAGCAGATGAATGCGTGGCTGAAGAGATGGTGCAGGAAGGAGGGCTTTGGTTTCCTGAATCACTGGGTCTGTTTCTGGCGAAGGTGAGACCTGTATACATCAGACGGGTTGCACCTGAAGCGGAACGTGAACAACATCCTTGCAGGGAGGTTTGCTAGTGCTGTTGAGGGATTAAACTAATTTGGCAGGGGGATGGGATACAGAGTGGAGGTACAGTAGGGGGTGATGCACAGCCAAATATAGAAGAGAAACTAAGTCAGTCTGGAAGGCAGACCAAGTTTAGACCTGTTAAGGCACAAGCGAATAATGCAAGGCTGAATTGCATCTATTTTAATGCAAGGAGTCTTACAAGTAAGGCAGATGAATTGAGGGTGTTCATTAACACAGGGGAATATGATATGATTGCTATCACAGAGACATGGTTGAGGGAAGGGAAGGACTGGCAGCTCAATATTCCAGGGTAGAGAATCTTCAGACGTGACGGGGGGCGGGGGGGGGGGGGGGCGGTGGTGGGCGGAGTGTAAAAGAGGAGGTGGCATTATACTATTGATCAAGGAGTCAATTACGGCAGTAAGGAGGGATGATATCTTAGAAGGTTCCTCAAATGAGGCCATATGGGTAGAAATTAAAAACAAAAAGGGGGCAAACACTTTGCTGGGAGTGTACTACAGGCCTCAAAACAATCAGGGAGAGATAGAGGAGCAGATATGTAGGCAAATCTCAGAAAGTTGTAAAACTAATAGGGTAATAATAGTAGGAGATTTCAACTTCCCCAATATTAACTGGGATAGTCTTAGTGCAAAAGGCTTAAAGGGGGCAGAATTCTTAAAGTGCATCCAGGACAGCTTTTTGAGCCAGCATGTAGAAAATCCTACAAGAGAAGAGGCAATACTGGACCTAATCTTAGGGAATGAAGCCGGACAAGTGGTAGAAGTGTCAGTGGGGGAGCATTTCACAGAATCACAGAATCACAGAATAATACAGTGCAGAAGAGGCCCTTCGGCCCATTGAGTCTGCACCGATGCATTAAAAACACCTGACCTGTCTACCTAATCCCATTTGCCAGCACTTGGCCCATAGCCTTGAATGTTCTGACGTGCCAAGTGCTCATCCAGGTACTTTTTAAAGGATGTGAGGCAACCTGCATCTACCACCCTCCCAGGCAGGGCATTCCAAACCGTCACCACCCTCTGGGTAAAAAAGTTCTTCCTCAAGTCCCCCTTAAACCTCCCGCCCCTCACCTGAAACTTGTGATCCCTCGTAACTGACCCTTCAACTAAGGGGAACAGCTGCTCCCTATCCACCCTGTCCATGCCCCTCATAATCTTGTACACCTCGATCAGGTCACCCCTCAGTCTTCTCTGCTCCAGTGAAAACAAGCCAAGCCTATCCAACCTCTCTTCATAGCTTAAATGTTCCATCCCAGGCAACATCCTGGTGAATCGCTTCTGCACCCTCTCCAATGCAATCACATCCTTCCTATAATGTGGCGATAGTGACCATAACTCTGTAAGATTTAAGGTAGTTATGGAAAAGGACAAAGATGGACTGGAAATAAAGGTACTGAATTGAGGGAAGGCCAATTTCAATATGATAAAATAGGATTTGGCCAAAGTGAACTGGGAGCAGCTACTTGTAGGAAAGTCTACATCAAACCAGTGGGAGTCATTCAAAAAGGAAACAGTGAGACTTCAGAGCTAATATGCTCCAGTAAAGGTGAAGGTTAGGACCAACAAGTCCAGGGAACCTGGATGTCAAGGGATATAGAGGATTCGATAAGGGAAAAAAAAGGAGGCTTATGGCAGATTCAGAGAGCTGGAAACAGCGGAGGCCCTAGAGGAGTATATAAAGTGTAGGGAGGTACTTAAAAAAGTAATTAGGAGAGCGAACAGGGGGCATGAAAAAACACTGGCGGGCAAGATAAAGAAAAATTCCAAGGTGTTTTATAAGTATATTAAAGGCAAGAGGATAACCAGGGAAAGAGTAGGGCCCATTAGGGACCAAAGTGGCAATCTGTTTATGGAGCCAGAGGACGTAGGTGAGGTTTTAAATGATTACTTTTCATCTGTGTACATTATGGAGAAGGACTTTGTAGGTGTAGAGATCAGGGAGGGGATTGTGATATATTTGAACAAATTAGCATTGAAAGGGAGGAGGTATTAGCGGTTTTAGCGGGCTTAAAAGTGGATAAATCCCCAGGACAGATGAGATGTATCCCAGGCTGCTATGTGAGGCAAGGGAGGAGATTGCAGGGGATCTGACAAATTTTCAAATCCTTTCTGGCCACAGGAGAGGTGCCAGAGGACTAGAGGACAGCGAATGTGGTACCATTACTCAAGAAGGGTAGTAGGGATAAACCAGCTAATTACAGGCCAGTGAGTCTAAAATCTGTGGTAAGGAAACTATTGGAAAAAATTCTGAGGGACAGGATTAATCTCCACTTGGAGAGGCAGGGATTAATCGAGGATAGTCTGCATTACTTTGTGAGGGGGAGAACATAAGAACATAAGAAATAGGAGCAGGAGCAGGAGTAGGCCATTCGGCCCCTCAAGCCTGCCCTGCCATTCAATAAGACCATGGCTCATCTGCCCCAGACCTCAACTCCTCTTTCGTGCCAGCTCCTCATAGCCCTCAACTCCCCAATATTTCAAAAATCTATCTACCTCCTCTTTAAATACTTTCAGTGATCTAGCCTCCACAACTCCCTGGGGTAGAGAATCCCAGACATTCACTACCTTCTGAGAGAAGAAATTCCTTCGCATCTCAGTTTTAAATGAGTGTCCCCTTACTCTGCAACTATGTCCCCTAGTTCGAGATTCCCCCACTAGTAGAAACATCTTCTCAACATCTACCCTGTCAAGGCCCCTCAGAATCTTATACGTTTCAATAAGATCACCCCTCATTCTTCTAAACTCTAATGAATAAAGGCCTAACCTGTTTAGCCGTTCTTGATAAGTCAACTTCTTCATCCCAGGAATCAGTCTAGTGAATCTCTTTTGAACTGCCTCCAATGCCAGTACATCCTTTCTTAAATACAGGGACCAAAACTGTACACAGTACTCCAGGTGTGGCCTCACCAACACCCTGTACAGTGGTAACAAGACATCTCTATTTTAAACTTCAACCCCCTAGAAATAAAGGCCAAAATTCCATTTGCCTTCTTAATTACTTGCTGCACCTGCATACTAACTTTTTGTGTTTCATGCACAAGAACACCCAGATCCCTCTGTGCTGCACTTTTTTGGAGTCTCTCTCCATTTAAATAATAGTTTGCCTTTTGATTCTTCCTACCAGAGTGCATGACTTCACACTTTCCTACATTAAACTCCATCTGCCAAGTTTTTGCCCACTCACTCAACCTATCTACATCGCCTTGCAGATTCCTTATGTCCACATCACAACATGCCTTCCCACCTATTTTTGTATCGTCAGCAAATTTGGATATATTACACTCGCCCCCTCCTCCAAGTCATTAATATAGATAGTATCAACTTCGTAGGGGCTACCATTGACCAGAAACTGAACTGGAGTAGCCCCATATAAATACCATGGCTACAAGAGCAGGTCAGAGGCTAGGAATCCTGAGGCGAGTAACTAAACTCCTGACTCCCCAAAGCCTGTCCACCATCTACAAGGCACAAGTCAGGAGTGTGATGGAATCCTCTCCACTTGCCTGGATGGGTGCAGCTCCAACAACACTCAAGAAGCTCGACACCATCCAGGACAAAGCAGCCCGCTTGATTGGCACTGCATCTACAAACATTCACTCCCTCCACCACCGACGCACAGTGGCAGCAGTGTGTACCATCTACAAGATGCACTGCAGCAATGCACCAAGGCTCCTTAGACAGCACCTTCCAAACCCGCGACCTCTACCAACTAGAAGGACAAGGGCAGCAAATACATGGGAATGCCACCACCTGCAAGTTCCCCTCTAAGACACACACCATCCTGGCTTGGAACTATATCGCCGTTCCTTCACTGTCGCTGGGTCAAAATTCTGGAACTCCCTTCCTAACAGCACTGTGGGTATACCTACCCCAAATGGACTGCAGTGGTTCAAGAAGGCAGCTCACCACCACTTTCTCAAGGGCAATTAGGGATGGGCAATAAATGCTGGCCTGGCCAGTGACGCCTACATCCCATGAATGAATAAAAAAATAATAATTGAGGCCCTAGGACTGATCTTTGTGGCACTCCACTAGTCACGTCTTTCCAATCTGATAAAGACCCATTAATCCTGACTCTCTGTCTTCTGTGTGTTAACCAATCCTCAGTCTATGCTAATACATTACCCCCAATACCGCGAGCTCCTATCTTGTGTAATAATCTTTTATGTGGCACCTTATCGAATGCCTTCTGGAAATCCAAATACGCTACATCTACCGGTTCCCAATTATCAACTCTGCTTGTTATATCCTCAAAGAACTCTAGCAAATTTGTCAAACATGATTTCCCTTTCACAAAACCATGTTGACTTTGTTTGATTGCGTTCAGCTTTTCTAAATGTCCTGCTATTTCTTCCTTAATAATGGACTCTAGCATTTTCCCAATGACCGATGTTAGACTGACTGGCGTATAGTTTCCTGCTTTTTGTCTCTCTTCCTTCTTGAACAGGGGCGTCACATTAGCGGTTTTCCAATCTGCTGGGACCCTCCCGGAATCCAGTGAGTTCCGGAATATTACGACCAATGCCTCCACTATCTCTGCAGCCACTTCTTTTAAAACCCTTGGATGCAGGCCATCAGGTCCTGGCAACTTGTCTGCCTTTAGTCCCATTAGTTTGTCAAATACTTTGTCCCGCGTGAGAGAGACTGTTACAAGATCTTGCCTCCCATTAGCTCCTTGCTTATCTGATATCTGTGGGATGTTTATATTGTCCTCCACTATGAAGAACGATGCGAAATATTGGTTTAAATTATCTGCCATTTCCCTGTTCCCCGTTATCAATTCTCCAAGGGTCTCCCACGCTCACTTTAGCTACTCTCTTTCTTTTTATATACCTGTAGAAGCTCTTGATGTTTGTTTTTATACTTCTTGCCAATTTACTTTCATAATCAATTTTCTCCCTCTTTATTAGCTTTTTAGTCATCCACTGCTGGTTCCTAAAAAATTCCCAATCCTCTGGCCTACCACTCGTTTTCGTCGCTTTGTATGCCTTAGTTTTTGATTGGATACTCTCCTTGACCATCTTTGTTAACCACGGGTGGTTCATCCTTCTCATCGAGTCTTTTTCACCAGGATAAATTTTTGCTGAGTGTAATGAAATATCTGCTTAAATGTCTGTCACTGCTCATCCACTGACCTTCCCCTTAGTCTATTTTCCCAGCCCACTTTAGACAACTCTTTCTTCATGCCTCCATAATTGCCCTTGTTTAAGTTGAGGACACCTCTTCTGGGCTGGAGAGGAACTTGGTGTGGGAGGGAATGGATCCAGTTGTTGTGGTCCACGTAGGTGCCAATGACAAGTTGAGACCCGAGTTGCTCACCCTCAAACTGAATTTGAAATTCTACCATGTTGTGATCGCTACCTTCTAGAGGATCCTTAACTACGATATTTCTTATTAATCATACCTCATTACACATTACTAGATCTAAAATAGCCTATTCCCGGGTAGATTCTGCAATGTACTGCTCTAAGTCACAATCCCTGATGCACTCTACAAATTCGTCTTCCATGTTACCTCTGCCAATTTGATTTGTCCAGTCAATGTGCAGATTAAAATCACCCATGACTATTGTAGCGCCCTTCTTACACGCCTCCATTATTTCCCGATTTATACTTTGTCCTGCAGTGAGGCAACTCTTTGGGGGCCACCCGTGACTTCTTCCCCTTGTTATTCCTTATTTCCACCCAAACTGATTCCACATCACGATCTATTGCACCTATATCATTACTCACCACCGCACTGCCACCTTCCTTTATTAACAAAGCTACTCCACCTCCTTTTTTTTTTTACCTTTTTTGCTGGCATGTTGAATGCCCTTGAGTATTGAGTTCCCAGTTTTGGTCACCCTGCAACCACGTCTCTGTAATAGCTATCAAGTCATATTCATTTATTTCTATTTGTGCCATCAACTCATCTATCTTGTTACAAATGCTGCATGCATTCAGATAAAGAGCCTTAAGCTTTGACCTTTTACCATTATTACTCATTCTGGTTCTAATTTCTGCTGCACTTGTCTGTTTGTATTTTTTGCCCCTTCCTGTCACACTTTGATCACCATTCACCTCTTCACTACCCTGCACCTCTGCTTTCTCGTTTCTTTTTGATTTTTTAAGCAGGAGGTTTAGAGAGGATTAGCGGAAAAAACTTTTCACCCAGAGTGTGGTTGGAATCTGGAACACACTGCCTGAAGGGGTGGTAGAGGCAGAAACCCTCACAACATTTAAGAAGTATTTAGATGAGCACTGAAATTCCATAGCATACAAGGCTATGGGCCAAGTGCTGGAAAATGGGATTAGAATAGATAGGCTTGATGGCCGTGCGGACACGGTGGGCCAAAGGGCCTGTTTCTGTGCTGTATAACTCTATGACACCAGGATTTGCAAACCAAATTAAACTGGAGAAATGGATACATACTTGGGCTATCTGGAGATCCATGCTGGAGAGGGAAGCCCTAGTATCATAGGCACCGTAGAAACATAGGAACAGGAGTAGGCCATCTAACCCCACAAGCCTGTTCTGCCATTCAGTGAGATCATTGCTGATCTGCACCTAACATTCAGGCTTGGGCTGATAAGTGGCAAGTAACATTCACGCCACACAAGTGCCAGGCAATGAGTATCTCAAGCGAGAATCTAACTATCTCCCCTTGACATTCAATGGCATTACCATCACTGAATCCCCCACTCTAAACATCCTGAGGGTTACGGTTGACCAGAAACTGAACTGGAGCAACCACATAAATATTCTGGCGACAAGAGCAGGTCGGAGACTGGGAATTCTGAGGCGAGTAACTCACCTCCTGACTCCTCAAAGTCTATCCACCATCTACAAGGCACAAGTCAGGAGTGTGATAGAATACTCTTCTCTTGAGTGCAGCTCCAACAACACTCAAGAAGCTCGACACCATTCAGGACAAAGTAACCCGCTCGATCGGCACTCCATCCAGCAACTTAAATATTCACTCCCTTCACAACCGATGCACAATGGCAGCAGTGTGCACCATCTACAAGATGCACTGCAGCAACTCATGTTGTTAGGGAAGAGATTTGGTTTTTATTTCAGATATCCATCATTCACAGTATTTTTCTTTTGCTTATATACATGTTACTCCCAAAGCTAAAATTCAGTACAATTTGTCTGCAGCTAACCCTATATGAAAGGTCTTTTAATTCTACAAATGCCAGTCATAATATCGCTAGAGGGACTGCCTATGAATGTTGACCATTGTATAATGGATTTTGCCCTAGATAGAGCCTGACTAGGAGTTTTCAATGCAATGAATGGGAATCTTATAGTGCATTCAACATTTTTAATTAAGTGATGAAAGATTGTGATATGGTGAACTAGAAAGACTGTTTACTTTTGTCAGTGACAAGTAGCTATAAATTTCAAATTTTCACAAAGAGATTGAGAAGAAGAGAGAGCTTAAGAGAAATCTCTCCATGCAGACGATCGTTGGAACCTGGAATGCCTTGCAGAAGGAGATGTTTGAAGAGAGTGGTAGGTGGTAATTAACAGGGGGTTTCCTTGTCCATGTTTGACCACATGCCACGAGACCTCATGGGCCCAGAGTCAAAGTTGAGGACTCCCAGTGCCATTCTCTCTCGACTGTATACCAAAATGCCACCACCTCTGGCGTGTCTGTCCTGCCGATGGGATAGGACCTGCCCGGGGATGGTGATAGAGGAGGCTGGGACTTTGGCTGAGAAGGTATGATTCTGTGAGTTAGACTATGTCAGCCTGTTGCTTGACTACTCTGTGGGATGGTTCTCCCAATTTTGGCACAAGTTCCCAGATTTTAATAAGGAGGACTTTGCAGGGTCAACAGGGCTGTGTTTATAGAATCAGAGAATAGCACAGCACAGAAGACTATTCAGCCCATTGATTCTGTGCTGGCGCTTTCAAAGAGCAATCCAGTTAGTCCCACACGTTGCCTCTTTCCCCATTTCATTGCAGTTTTTTCTCCTTCAAGTATTCTTTCATTTCACTTTTGAAAGCTACTATTGAATCTGAATCTGTTTTCACCACCCTATAAGGCACTGGGTAACAAAGAAACCAATGTTCATATACTGTAGCTTGTAGACACATGGTCATGGTGGATAGATCAAGGCCAGATATGAAGCATAATTATTTCTATTACTGACTGGCCGTTTTTCCATTAACAAATGGCTTGATCCAATTTTCAAGCCTGTCACTCACACTCAGTGGCTTTGAACACCAGCTTGACATTCATATAGCGTTTTTCAGTAATAAAATGCCCCAAGCTGGTTCACAGGAGGATTATCAAGCAAAATTTGAAACAAAGACACATATTAGGACAAGTGAGAGGTAGGTTTTAAGAATGAGCTTAAAGGAGAGGAGAGAGGCAGAGACTTGATCACCGAAAACCTGCTCACTGATACTTGATTTGGGTTCTGCCAGGAGAGCTGGACTCCAGACCTCATTACAGCCCTGGACAAACATGGACAAACGCTGAATTCCAGAGGTGAGGTGATAATGACTGCCCTTGCCATCAAGGCAGAATTTGATGAATGTGGCGTCAAGGAGCCCTAGTAAAACTGAAGTCAGTGGGAATCGGGGCAGAAAACTCTGCACTGGCTGAAGTCATAGCGCAAAGCAAGATAGTGTGGTTGTTGGAGGCCAATCATCTCAACACCAAAACATCATTGCAGGAGTTCCTCAGGGCAGATACCTAGGCCCAACCATCCTTAGCTGCTTCATCAATGGCCTTCCCTGCAACATAAGCTCAAAAGTTGGGTATTTGATGAAGATTGCACGGTGTTCAGTTCCACTCACAATTCCTCAGATAATGAAGCAGTCCGTGCCTGCATGCATCAAGACCTGGACAACATTCAGGCTTGGGCTGATAAGTGGCAAGTAGCATTTATGCCAAACAAGTGCCAGTCAATGGCTATCTACAATCAGAGAGAAGTAACCACCTCCACTTGACATTCAATGGCATTACCATCACTGAATCTCCCACTATCAACGTCCTAGGCGGGTTGGAGGCGGGATCACCATTGATCAGAAACTTAACTAGAGCACCTACCTACAAGAGCAGATCAGAGGCTGGGTATTCTGCGATGAATAACAGACTTCCTGACACTCCCAGGCCTTTCCATCATCTGCAACAAAAACCTGCATTTATATAGTACATTTAACATAATGAAACAGCCCAAGGTGCTTTACCAGGCATTTTGTAACAAAATTTGACACTAAGCCAAATAAAAAGATATTAGGGCAGATGACCAAAAGCATAATCAAGGGAGCACCTTAAGGAGGCAAGAGAAGAAGACAGGCAGAGAAATATAGGGAGAAAATTCCAGAGCTTAGGGCCTAGGCAGCTGAAGGTACAGTCACCAATGGAGTGATTAAAATTGGGAATGCTCAAGAGGAAGGTTTTGCAGAGCACTGAGATCTGGGAGGTGGGTTTAAGGCTGAAGGAGATTGCAGAGATAGGGAGGGGCGAGGCCATGAAGTGTTTTGAAAACAAGAATGAGAATTTTTAAATTGAAACATTGCTTGACTGGGAAGCAGTACAGAACAGCGAGCATTGAGGCCTTGGGTAAATGAAGCTTGGGCAGGTTAGGACACAGGCAGCAGATCTTAAGTTTGCAGAGAGTAGACCAGGGAGAATGTGTCGAGTGTTAATTGTATATTGTGTTTAATTATATGCAGATGGTGAGCATTAACTAGGATTCCCTTGAGCTTCTTTAAAGAGGAACAGATTGAAACTGTGGTGGTTGTGGTCGGAGTTGCATTCTTGTAATTTGTATCTCTGTAAATAAATGCTTATAAAGGCACCAGTTCTATCCTTCACCACTCAGCTTTCTGGAGTATAACATGGTACAGAGAATGGTTGCCTAAAGGTGAAGGTTGGAAACTAAGAAAAATCTTTTCTGACAGAAAGGTAAAATCCTAGTGGCCATTGTGGAAAATGGCAGAACATAAGTGTTAATTGTTGGAGTATGATTACCCTCGGATGCTCTCAAAGTCTGAACCATATGACCAGTGGAAGAAGGAAGTGGATATGTGGACATGGGTTACATCCCTAGAACCATAGTAAAATTACAGCACAGAAGAAGGCCATTCAGCTGGCCGAAAAAACTAGCCGCCCAATCTAATTCCACCTTCCAGCACCTGATCCATAGCCTTGCAGGTTACAACACTTCAGGTGCATGTACAGGTACCTTTTAAAAGAATTGACGGTTTCTGCCTCCACCACCATTCCTGGCAGTGAATTCCAAACACTCACCACCCTCTAGGTGAAAAAGTTTTTCCTCATGCCCCTCTAATCCTTCTACATTCACCTTAAATCTGTGCCCCTGGTAATTGACCTCTCTGCTGGGGAAACAGGTCCTTCCTGTCTACTCTATCTAGGCCCCTCATAATTTTGTACACCTCAATTAAGTCACCCCTCAACCTCCTCTGTTCTAAGGAATACAACCCTAGCTGATTCAATCTTTCCTCATAGCTACAACTTTCAAGCCCTGGTAATATTCTTGTAACTTTCCTCTGTAATCTTTCCAGAGCAATTATGTCCTTCCTGTAATGTGGTGACCAGAACTGTACGCAATACTCCAACTGTGGCCGAACCAGCGTTTTATACACTTCCAGCATTACATCCCTATTTTAGTAATCTATACCACATCGAGTAAAGGAAAGCATTCCATATGCCTTCTTCACCACTCTATCTACCTGTCCTGCCACCTTTAGGGACCTGTGGACATGCACTCCAAGATCTCTCACTTCTTCCTACCCTCTCAATATCCTCCCGTTTATTCTGTATTCCCTAGCTTTATTTGCCGTCCCCCAGTGCACTACTTCACACTTCTCCGGATTGAATTCCATTTTTCACTTTTCCGCCCACTCAACCAAACCATTGATATCATTCTGGAGTCTACAGCTATCCTCTTCACTATCAACTACACAACGAATTTTTGTGTCATCAGCAAATTTCCCAATCATGCCTCCCACATTTTAAGTCCAAATCATTGATATATAGCACAAACAGCAAGGGGCCCAACACTGAGCCCTGTGGAGTGCAACTGGAAACAGCTTTCCATTCACAAAAACATCTGTCGACTACTACCTTTTGTTTCCTGTCACTGAGCCAATTTTGGATCCAACCTGCCATATTGCCCTGTATCCCATGGGCTTTCATTTTACTGACCAGTCTGCCATGCGGGACCTTGTCAAATGCCTTACTAAAATCTATACAGACCACATACACTGCACTATCCTCATCAATCCTCCTTGTTACATCCTCAAAGAATTCAATTAAGTTAGTAAGACATGACCTTCCCTTAACAAATCCATGCTGACTATCCCTGATCAGTCCGTGCCTTTCTAAAGTGGCAGTTTATCCTGTCCCTCAGAGATGATTCGAATAATTTACCCACCACCGAGGTCAGACTGACCAGCTTATAATTATTTGGCCTATCCCTCACACCCTTTTAAACAATGCAAAGAAGAAACAAGGTACGGCCTTGGTGTTGTTGTTTCCTACAAGAAGTAAAATCAGAAGTAAAGTATTTTGTGAGTTGGATAACATTGTTCTCAGACTTTCTGGCAGGCTTCCCAATGCGCCAAGCATTTTGTTGTGCACACCCATCAGCGCTCTCCTATAGGCTGCTCTATTGAAGTGCTCATCTGAGTGGTGAAGGTATTAGAGAGGGTGCAGAAAAGGTTTACAAGAATGGTTCTAGGGATGAGGGACTTCAGTTACATGGATTGATTGGAGAAGCTGGGGCTATTCTCCTTAGAGAAGAGAAGGTTAAAAATAAATTTGATGGAGGTGTTCAAAATCATGAGGGCTCTCAACAGAGTAGATAGGGAGAGAGCCTTCCCATTGGCGGAACGGGTCAAGAACCAAAGAGCACCGATTTAAGGTGAATGGCAAAAGAACCAAAGGTGACATGAGGAAAAACTTTTTTATGCAGTGAGCGGCAAGGATCTGGAATGCACTGCCTGAAAGTCTGGTGGAGATAGATTCAATTGTGGCTTTCAAAATTATCTGAAGAGAAAAAATTTGCAGAGCTACCGGGAAAAGGTGGAGGAGTGGGACTAGGTGAGTTAGTCTTGCAGAGAGCCGGCACGGCCATAATAGGCCGAATGGCCTCCTTCTGTTCTGTAGCCATTCTATGATTCCCCTGCAGCAGAACTCATATATATGATCTCATCCTTCGGCAAGCTTGCACCTGCTCTATCGCTATTTCCTGCCCTGGCTACAGGCCACATATGCCTGGTGCCTCACCCATGTGCCGATTCCACCTCTATGCCATCCCTGAAATTAAGTGCAGTGTCAGTATCTGAGCAGATGGCTGTGAGAGTCAAGTCGGGGGATGGTGCATCTTCCTCATCACTATCTTTTTCCTATTCCTGTACTGCAAGGTCAGGTTGCACTTCTTGGATATCTGAAAGGAAAAAGGCACAAAGGTACGATTGTGGGTGAGGGGACTTAGGAAAAGTAAGAGGTGCATGCTTACACCATCTGCAGCTTGTAAACCAGAGAGAGTGTGGGATGAGAAGCAGGTAGGACATGAGAAGGAGGATTAGGTATGAGGTTACCATCATCTTCTATGATTTCAGCCCCTCTGCTAGCCATGATCTAGCAATGCGAATTCCAATAGGTCTCCTCCATGCATGGCAGTCAGGGGATGCAGGGCAACCTGACCCTCTCCGCTTAGCTCCTACTGCCTCCGGTTATGTGTTACCCCAACCTGCAAGAGGCAGAGGGAAGTGTGTCAGTGTAGTGCAATGCAATCTGATTCAGTGATTTGGCTGTCATGGTTGAATAGCTGCCAGTCTGTGCAAGCTGAGAGATGTGGGTGTGAGGCTTGCAGCAATGCTAAGTGTGTAAGAATGTGGTGAACCATATGAATGGTTGATATGAGTCCTGATTGATAGAGATTGTTGGTAGGTGACTGATGGGGGTGTGGTGAATTGAGCAGTGTCTGAGTCTAGGGGTGCAATTAATAGGATATGACCTTTAAAGATGCATTCACTGATTTTGACCACTCGTGTAAAATCATTGAACTTTTGGGGTAATGCATCCACGTCCTCGGAGCTTGACTCCTGGCATTGACCTCTTCAGCTATCTACTCCCACTGCTTACTGTGTGTCTCTGAAGGGCCTCCTGTCCCCTTCCCTTCCACCTCCTCCACAAGGCCTCCCATGGAAAGTCCAAAAACTTGGAGACTGCACTCTCCCATGTTCAGCAATTATTCAGTATTTCAATAGGTCAGATTCACTTCCTTCATGACTGCCAGCACCTTCTCTTCCCACAATGTACCTGCACTTTAAGTAATGCAAGGCTAGATTTGACTGGTACTGGCCACTCACAATATTGGCCCCCTGCTCAGGCATGCAATCAATGAACAGCACAATTATCACTGGCTGGATGCTGACTGAAATGAGCAAGCAGCATAAAGTTGACGCCTGGTGTATCTCAAATATTGCACTTCAAGCTTTCCATTTCTAATTGTCACACTTTGTCACCTGCGATGTATATAAACACTATTATAAATGTCAAATCTAAACTAGATATTTTCTTGGGTTCTGTGTTACTGGTCACTCCCATAGGTGGACCCACTATCCCTTATGATTAGGCGCATACTTTTTACTGGCCAATATCTAATAAAACATTTGTGTGTGTCGGTGCTGGAACTGCATTATCCTTCATTGTGTGTACCAGATATTATAATCTTGCATGTGTTCCATATATATTTCTCCTACCTTCCTGAAGGTGAACTGATAATAACAACAACAGCTTCATTTATACAGTGCCTTTAACATCGTAAAATATCTAAAGGTGCATCACAGAACTGTTATTAAACAACATTTGACAATGAGCCACATAAAGAGATATTAGGTTAGGTAACCAAACGCTTGGCTAAAAAGGAAGGCTTTATCACTTATCGTGGACGGCGGGCGCCGCGGCCATGCAAATGAGCCGCTGCATTTGAAATCGCTGTGGCTCCGTGACATCACTGGCACCAGATGCCGGCGCCAATGTGCAGGCACTATTTTAAAAGGGCTTGCAGCCCTCAATGGACATTTAAAATTTAAAGGGCCAGGTAAGTGAACTTTTTGCAAAAAACAATTAAATGACCTTTCCAAGCATTCCACCCCACCCCCCACCACCCACCATGGCATTTCAAAACATCCTGCCCTTTCCCCTCCACAATTCATTTATTCAGAATTTGACCTCCCCTTCCCAACAAAGTTCGGCACCTTTGCCCTTTACCCCTTCCCGTCAACCCCACGACCATTCTGCAGCATTGTTACCCTGCTTCCCACTCCTGCACAGAGAAAAAAAATCTTCCTTCCCCCTCCCCACAGGTGTCACGGCACATTTCCCCGAGGATTCGACGGCGCGGCATTGTCGGCCACTGGAATGAAGATCGGTGCGGCAATTAAGAAGGCGACAGGACCCTCATTAAATCAGGTATGTAAATGAATTTACATACTGAAATGGGGGTCCTGTCGCCAAGCAGCGGGGCGGCCGCAAAGAGGCCTCGCTGCCGCCACCAAGATCGGCACAGGGCCTACCACCGTCAGGGTCGGTGGCGGGCCTCCGCCACACCAATCTTCATTGCTTTTTTTTTCCCAAAATATACTTTATTCATAAAAATCTGCAAAAATTACATTGCCAAACAGTTTCAAACAGCACCAAAAAATACAAACATTGCAAGGGAGATCAGTTTCCTTCTATACTATCATGAGTTTCTTCACAACCCTTCCATTTCACTATTGTCATGCCAATTACAGTTTCACATTTACAGCAAATGAAAATATCAACGATACAGTTCGAGGGATTTCCCATGGATCCAGCCCCTCAGTTCAGCTTGGTGGGGGGACCTTACACTGTGGTCTTTCCCCATTGAGCATTTGCTGCGGCTGCACCAAGCTTTAGTGCGTCCCTCAGCACGTAGTCCTGGACCTTGGAATGTGCCAGTCTGCAACATTCGGTGGTGGACAACTCTTTGCGCTGGAAGACCAGCAAGTTTCGGGCAGACCAAAGGGCGTCTTTCACCGAATTGATAGTCCTCCAGCAGCAGTTGATGTTTGTCTCGGTGTGCGTCCCTGGGAACAGCCCGTAGAGCACAGACTCCTGTGTTACAGAGCTGCTTGGGATGAACCTTGAGAAAAACCACTGCATCTCTTTCCACACCTGCTTTGCAAAGACACATTCCAGGAGGAGGTGGGCAACCGTCTCTTCCCCACCACAGCCAACGCGGGGGCACTGTGCGGAGGGGGCGAGACTTCGGGTGTGCATGAAGGATCTGACGGGGAGGGCCCTTCTCACCACCAGCCAAGCTACATCTTGGTGCTTGTTTGAAAGTTCTGATGATGAGGCATTCCGCCAAATGACTTTGACGGTCTGCTCGGGGAACCATCCGACAGGATCCACCGTCTCCTTTTCCCGTAGGGCCTTGAGGACGTTCCGTGCAGACCACTGCCTGATGGACCGGTGGTCAAAGGTATTTTCCCGCAGAAACTGCTCCACGAAGGATAGGTGGTACGGCACGGTCCAACTGCATGGAGCATTCCGCAGCAATGTGCCCAGGCCCATCCTTCGCAACACCGGGGACAGATAGAACCTCAGCACGTAGTGACACTTGGAGTTTGCGTACTGGAGATCTACACACAGCTTGATGCAGCCACACACGAAGGTGGTCATCAGGATGAGGGCCACATTGGGTACATTTTTCCCGCCCTTGTCCAGAGATTTGAACATCGTGTCCCTCCGGACCCAGTCCATTTTAGATCCCCAGACGAAGCGGAAAATGGCTCGGGTGACTGCCACGGCGCAGGAGTGGGGTATGGGCCAGACCTGCGCCACGTAGAGCAACAACGTGAGCGCCTCACACCTGATGACCAGGTTCTTACCCACAATGGAGAGAGATCGCTGCCCCCACATGCCCAACTTTTGTCGTACCTTGGCTACTCGCTCCTCCCATGTTTTGGTGCACGCCCCGGCCCTTCCGAACCATATCCCCAGCACCTTCAGGTAATCTGACCTGACGGTGAAGGGGACAAAGGATCGGTCAGCCCAGTTCCCAAAGAACATGGCCTCGCTCTTGCCATGGTTAACTTTGGCTCCCGAGGCCAGTTCGAACTGGTCGCAGATGCTCATCAGTCTGCGCATGGACAGCGGATCCGAGCAGAAGATGGCGACGTCATCCATGTACAGGGAGGTTTTGACCTGAGTGCCTCCGCTGCCTGGGATTGTCACCACTCTTATGCTCGCATCCTTCCTAATAGACTCAGCAAAGGGTTCAATACAGCAAACAATCTTCATTGCCCTCTGCCAATGTTCCCAATGGCACAGGGGCTTTAAAATCCAGCCCGATGTATCTATCCACTTCGATATACCTTGTGCACTTCATAATGATAACAGTTACCCTCACAAATAAAAACCATCCATGGGGGTTGCATTGCAAATGTTTCTGACAGCGACATAATGTTATTCTTGTGCTGTCTGTTAGACTTTTATCTTCATTACAATTTATTTCTATGCTCTGAGAGGGTAATGGTATCTGCACAGTATTTCAATATTGTTAAGGATGGATCAGATAATTATATATTCATATACTTTCGTAGGATTGCATTCCAGTTTTTTTCTTCTGCGACCTAAATACTGGAATCTCATTTTAGAAATGTCAAATGTTCTCCGTATAAATATTCTGTGTTAGTGTGAACTTCATTCTCCTACTTCCATGCACATTTTGGATATTTGACATTGGTAGAGATGTGAACCATATGTTCAGGTCAAAGTCTTTCCCTAAAGCTCAAAGAATGACATTTAATAATAGAGACACAGAGACCTAGTTATTACTATTTTATCTAGCAGCTATTCCTTGGTGAAAACTTCCTGCCAAGACCTGAATCAACAATGATACATAAATCGTGGGTGCTATTGCAACACATCCTTGAGGACACAAAGAATCTGCAAAGGGATATAGATGGGTTAAGTGAGTGGGCAAGAACTTGGCAGATGGTGTTCAATGTGGGAAAGCATGAGGTAATCCACTTTGGTAGGAAGAATAAAAAGGCAGATTATTATTTAGATGGAGAGAGACTCCAAAAAAGTGCAGCACAGAGGGATCTGGGTGTTCTTGTACATGACACACAAAAAGTTAGCATGCAGGTGCAGCAGGTAATTAGGAAGGCAAATGGAATGTTGGCCTTTATTGCTAGGGGGTTAGAGTTTAAAAATAAGAAAGTCTTATTGCAACTGTACGGGGTGTTGGTGAGGCCACACCTGGAGTACGGTATACAGTTTTGGTCCCCGTATTTAAGGAAGGATATACTAGCATTGGAGGCAGTTCAGAAAAGGTTCACTAGGCTGATTCCTGGGATGAAGGGGTTGTCTTATCAAGAGCGGCTAAACAGGTTAGACCTCGATTCATTAGAGTTTAGAAGAATGATAGATGATCTTATTGAAACATATAAATTCTAAGGGGGCTTGACAGGGTAGATGTTGAGAATATGTTTCCACTAGTGGGGGAATCTCGAACTAGGGGACATAGTTACAGAATAAGGGGGCACACATTTAAAATTGAGATGCAAAGGAATTTCTTCTCTCAGAAGGTGGTGAATATCTGGAATTGTCTACTTCAGAGAGTTGTGGAGGCCAGGTAACTAATTGTATTTAAGGAGGAGGTAGATAGATTTTTGAAATCTCGGGGAGTCGAGCGTTATGCGGAGCAGGCCCAAAAGAGGAGTTGAGGCCTGGGACAGATCAGCCATGATCTTACTGAATGGCAGGGCAGGCTTGAGGGGCTGAATTGCCTACTCCTGCTCCTTTTTCTTGTGTTCTTGTGATGTTCTTGGCATTACATGTTGTCTGCACCACTGGTAGAATGAAAGTCTTTGATGCTAATGTAAACATGTACTTATGGACAGTAGTTACTTTATTTGGAGTATATTATGGACTGCTGAATAGTAGAAAGGAGATAAAGAAAGAATATCTAGAAAGTTAAAGAAAAATGAAGGAACAACAGGACAATAATAGGTGATTTTAGTGATTCAAAGGTAGACTAGGATAAGAGTAATTTAGTTAGCAAAGAAGGAAAGGGGTTTCTACAATTTGACTAGGGATGTTTTCCACATCAATGGGATAGAAACCACTCTCCACCCATGATTTTCCTTCCATTAAAGGAAATAGGCAAAAAAAAGAAATTTCTGCCCCAGTGTTAGTCTATCAAGGAAAGGGAAAATGCTGGATCCAGTTCTGAGAAATTAAATGGGGCAAATGGTATTATGAGGGTATGTGTGTATTTAGGAAACAGCAACCATAAAAAAATTAGGTTTAGTGAAAAACTTAAAAGATCAAGGATTAGTAACTAACATCTTTCCTGTTAAAAGCATGTGCAACTTTTGAAAACATAGAAGATATTGACGGTCTGGTCAGATAGGCACAAAAGTGGCAAATGGAATTCAACACGGAGAAGTGTGAGGTGATGCATTTGGGGAGGTCAAACAAGGCAAAGGAATACACGATTAATGGGAAAATACTGAGGTGTAGAGGAGGTGAGGGACCTTGGAGTGAATGTCCGCAGATCCCTGAAGGTAGCAGGACAGGTCGATAAGGTGGTTAAGAAGGCTTATGGAATCCCTTCCTTTATTAGCCGAGGTTTAGAATATAAGAGCAGGGAGGTTATGCTGGAACTGTACAACTCATTGATTAGGCCACAACTCATTGGTTAGGCCACTTGAGTACTGTGTGCAGTTCTGGTCATCTCAATACAGAAAGGATATAATTGCACGAGAGAGGGTACAGAGGAGATTTATGAGGATGTTGCCAGAACTGGAAAAATGCAACTATGAGGAAAGATTGGATAGGCTGGGGTTGTTCTCCTTGGAAAAGAGAAGGCTGAGGGGAGATCTGATTGAAATGTACAAAACTTTGAGGGGCCTGAATAGAGTGGAGGTGAAGGGCCTATTTACCTTAGCAGAGTGATCAGTGACTAGGGGCCATAGATTTAAAGTGATTGGTAGAAAGATTAGAGGGGAAATGAGGAAATTGTTTTCACCCAGAGGGTGGTGGGGGTCTGGAACCCACTGCCTGAAAGGGTAGTTGAAGCACAAACTGTCAACTCATTCAAAAGGAGTCTGGATATGCACCTCAAGTGCCGTAATCTGCAAGGCCATGGACCAAATGCTGGAAGGTGGGATTACTGCATTCATCATATTGAATTACACAGAGTTAATATACATATGCATGGATTAAGGCAGACTTTACTATAATATGTAATGTAAAAGAGGCACATCGTATTCATTGGCCTCTACACTATTCTGCATTACTCAGACTGCATAGTTAAATGTTTTCTGAACATTTCTGAAGGTGCTGTGAAAGAAGCCTTGGCAATTTGCTGCAGTGCATCTTGTAGACTGTACACACTGCAGCCACAGTGCATTGATAATGGAATGAATTAATGTTCAAGATTGTGCATGGGGTGCCAATCAAGCGAGCTGCTTTGCCCTGGATGGCATCACGCTCCTTGTGTGTTGTTAGAGGTGCACCCATCCAGGCAAGTGGAGAGTATTCCTTCACAGTCCTGACTTGTGACTTGGACGTGTTGCCACCTCCCAAATCTGTGCCCTTCTTTCTCGGAACTCCTTCAATCAGGTTTCTGATCTACCATAGTACCGAGACAGCTCTTACCAAAGTCGCAAATAACATCCTAGTTGACTGTGATTCCTCACCACCATCAACCCGTCTGCATTCTTTGACGTGGCCATGACCATGAAATTCTACTTCAACGCCTCTCCACATTCATCTAATAAAGTGGGACTTCACCTGCCTTATTTCATTTGTATCTATCCTGTCATATCCTGCAATGACTTCTCTCCTCACTCCTGCACCATTACCTTTGGTGGCCCCCAAGAATCTGTCCTTCACCTCCTATTTTTTTTTCTGCATGCTGCCTCTCAGCGACTTCATCCAAAATCATGGCGTCTGAGTCCATCTTTATCTCTCCTCCATCTCTCTTGACCCTCTTCTGTCTCTAAATTGTCTGACAGCTTGTCTGACATCTATATTGGATGAACAGAAATTTCCTCCAATTTAGTATTGGGAAGACAGAAGGCAGTGTTTTCGGTTACCGTCACGAACTCCATTCCCTCTCCACCAACTCCATCCCTCTCCCTGGCAACTGTCTGAGGCTGAAGCAGACTGTTCATAAACTTGGTATTATATTTGACCCAGAAGTGAGATTCCTACTGCGCATCTTCCCCTTCACTAAGACAGCCTATCTCCACCTCCGTTGCATCATTCATCTTTGACCTTAACTCAGTTTATCTGCTGCAGAAATCCTTTGTCACCTTTTTGTTACACTCCAGAAAACAAGGTAATAAAGGATAGAACTGGAACCAATCTCCACACACTTTTATATGCATTTATTTACAGAGATACACATTTCAAGCATGTACCTTCGCACCCAACTACCACAGTTTTAGTCTGTTCCTCTTTATAGAGGCACAGTCATTCCCTTGTTAATGCCCAACACCTGCACACAATTAAACACAATTAATGTACAATTAACAGATTCCCTTCTCTCTATTTAAATAAAAATTAAAGTCTACATGTAAAATCAAAAAATCAAAACAAATGAAAAAGACCTCCATATACTGTACAAAACATTACATTACAAGATGCCCCTCCTCTAGGACACCTAATAACTTCTTTGTTTTAAAAAAAGAAATGCAAGTACAATCGGGCAATTGACGACTTGCATCTATCCATTTAATTTTAGAGATTTTGGGCTGAATTTTAGTAGCGTGCCGCAAATCTCAGCCGCGCTTTGAAGTCAGTGGCCCACCCGCGCAGAGCGGCCGCCGCAGAGCTACCGCGATATTTTGCGCAGGAGCTCATTTAAAATGAGGGTGTTGAACGGCCGCCCCCTCTATGTTATCAGGAACGGCCGCTCCGTCTCTGGTAATGGTGTCCGGCACCACCACGCAGGCACTGGCGCCATTTTTAAAGGGCTTCAGGCCCTTCAATCTCATTTCAATAATTTTTTTTTAGAGATACAGCACTGAAACAGGCCCTTCGGCCCACCGAGTCTGTGCCGACCATCAACCACCCATTTATACTAATCCTACACTAATTCCATATTCCTACCACATCCCCACCTGTCCCTATATTTCCCTACCACCGACCTATACCAGGGGAAATTGCTAATGGCCAATTTACCTATCAACCTGCAAGTCTTTAAAGGTGCCACTTCACCAGAACCTGCCAAACACTTTTATTTCAACTCAGATTCCCCTCTCCCACCGCACTGAGTCCTCATGTAATATAGTGACATAAGCCCCCCAAAAATCACCTTTTAATTTCAAAACATTCCCCCCTCACTTCAGAATCTTTGATCCTCAACCTCTTCCCATCATTCCCACAACCAATTTCAATAGCTTTCCCCTCTTCCCTCCACCACTGTCCACCCTGAAATTTTCACTCGTCCCCCTCCCCACCAGTGTCACGCCTCAGAACTCCAGAGTTCCGAAGGCGTGGGAGTTCCAGCCGGCACCCAGAATATTGGTGTGGGACAGCCATCGCTACCAGGTAGGTAATTATTCTTTCATTTTAATTCATCTCGCCGCTGCCAGTAAAATACAGTGGGGCCTTCTCGCCGTCAGGGGTCGTGGCGGGCCTCTCCCAGAAGGATTTTCTGGGCCCCCTCCCCACCAAGACCCCCGACGCTGGAGGGCTCATAAAATTCAGCCCTTCTTTTCTCTCCAGAATTTGTTTCAAGGCAGCAAGGTCAATTCTTAACCTTTCCTCACTCTCACTTTTCATAGCTCATGAATGTCAGTGGTTTAGAGGCTCATGCTCTTATCTCTGAGTCAGAAGGTTGTGGGTTCAGGTCCCACTCTACAGACCGGACAGTCTAACATCAGTAGTGGGGCAATTATTGGAAAAAATTCTGAGAAACAGGATTAATCAGGGATAGTCAGCATTGCTTTGTCAGGGGGAAATGGCAGCCGCACCGCACGGGACCTACGCCGCCACACCACCACATTTCTGCGGCGGGCGGCCACTTAACATACTGACAGCGGCCGCCCCCGCCCAATCACATGACGATGGCGGCATTAGTGATGCTGTTCACGTGTCACCTGATGCAGGAGTAGGTGATGGCACCGTTTTTAAAAGGCTGCCAGCCCTGCAAACAGTTCAACAGAATGACCCCTTCCCCCTTCCCATACAAATCATGCAGAGTTGACCCCTTCCCCACCTCGGTGGCGCCAGCTTCTCCTGGATGGAAAAGTGAAGGCACGTGAGTGTCACATGACAAGTTCAAGATTGGGAACTGATGATAAGATTGCAGTGAATTACATTTAAGTTTATGCAGAGAGGTATTTTAAATATTTAAAGTAGGGTCCCGTTACAGAGTGGCAAAGGAGCCTCCACAGAGTCTCGCCACCGCCAGGAAGATCGGGCCCGGCAATCCCGGTGTCGGGCTCTGTAGCAGCCACTGCCTCTCCGATTCTCCGGCCCCCTGCCACGAAACCCGGCGTCGGGCTGAGAATAAAATCCAGCCATTGTTTCACTATGCTAGTGGTCTGCTCTATCTCATTTCATGTGGCATCACAGCTTTTATTGTATACATGCTGCACATGTGTGTGTGTGGTTTGTCCACAGAAGTCATCGGTCATGTCATCAGAGGACAGCACTTTTCACCCAGTAGCCACTCTTTGGTTTGCTGTGGTGGCTCAAATGAAACTGGCACAACATACTGCCCTGCCACAGAAGGAAGACATCATGACTGCTGCCAGAATACTGAGCATTGACCTGCATGATTCGCTGCCTATGGTCAGACACTAGTTGTGCGTTGAGGCAGTGGTATAGCTTTCCGTTCCGGTTTAGAGCTGAGTCAAAATGCAGCACGCGCAAAGTGATGTGCGTGTAGTTAATGGCATCGTGGGGATGCTTGCAATCCTAGCAAAGCCACATATTCACTCCACCTGCTTCTATCTGGCAAGAGATAATGAAATGTAATTAGCTCTCTTTGAATAAAGACCCTCAGTGACCTCCCTTACACAACTGTGGATGGCAAACTGCGAGATGTTGCAAATATCTCCAGCTTAAGCCTGGAAGCAACCAGATGTATAAAAGTTCATCACCACGGTCACCTTCACAGCAACTGTGAGTGCAGTCATTGGCCTGCTCTAAGGTTGCAGTTTTGTCTGCAGCAGGTGGCAGATTTCAGTGAGAATGTCCTTACTGACATGCAGACGCTGCATACATCGTTTCTCACTGAGGTTCAGGTAGGTGCTTCCTGAACACCCTAGGTGGATATGGCCTCCTGTTGAGAGCCCTTCTCCCCCTCCTCTTCCTCCCTCATCCAGCAGCATGTACTGCTTTGCTTGGCCTCTGTTCATTCTCCAAGTTATTCTGTATTCCAAGGGGAATGGCTACTCATGCACCCACGTCTGGGAACAGTGGTTTGCACACAAGCCTTGAAGTCAGGAAATGTTTGTTGCATACCTCCGCCAATATGGCGTCCAGCACGATTTGTCCCAAAAATATGCACATGTGTTGTGGATGCCATTTTGGAGGTCTAAGAGCACTTGCAGCACCCAGAAACCTGGCACAAACAATCCGAATTTCATCTAAACTCAAGCTTTTGGGAAAAGTTGAGGCCTTCAAGTAAAAATTTTAATGAAGGCATTAAAAGACACAGAAGACAATTTAATGTATAAAATTAAATATGTTAATCCAAGATATATAATATTTAGAATTTTGTTTTTTATTAAGCCTTATTTTGGACATGAGAGATTTGAATGTTAGAAAATTAGCAGCGAAAATAAGCTTCAGAAACTATTGAGAGCAATGTTTGGGAACCTGGTGACCAAACTGTGCTTTCAGAGTCCTGAGTTTACAGAAGAAAAGCCAATTATAAATATGAATTTATAAATGAAAAAATTGACACAAAAAATGTGAAAAGAGGAAGCTAAATTGTGCAGACAAGAAGTGCACATAAATTTAAGTTTTTTAATTAGATACATTAGGAGATCTCCTCCTCATACTGTTTTATGACAATAGGAGTATAAAGTTACGTTACAATGATTGTCAGGGCTATTAATTTACACTGACTGGATAAGAACAAAGAACAGCACATTCGGCCCTCCAAGACTGCGCCGATCTTGATGCCTGCCTAAACTAAAACCTTCTGCACTTCCGGGATCCGTATCCCTCTATTCCTATCCTATTCATGTATTTGTCAAGATGCCTCTTAAACGTCTCTTTGGTACCTGCTTCCACCACCTCCCCCAGCAACAAGTACCAGGCACTCACCACCCTCTGTGTAAAGAACTTGCCTCGCACATCACCTCTAAACTTTGCCCCTCTCACCTTAAACCTATGTCCCCTAGTAACTGACTCTTCCACCCTGGGAAAAAGCTTCTGACTATCCACTCTGTCCATGCCGCTTATAACTTTGTAAACCTCTATCATGTCGCCCCTCCACCTCCGTCGTTCCAGTGAAAACAATCCGGGTTTATCCAACCTCTCCTCATAACTAATGCCCTCCAGACCAGGCAACATCCTGGTAAACCTCTTCTGTACCCTCTCCAAAGCCTCCACGGAAGGCAAGCATGCCGTATGCCTTCTTGACTACCTTATCCACCTGCATTGCCACTTTCAGTGACCTGTGGACCTGTACGCCCAGATCTCTCTGCCTGTCAATACTCCTAAGGGTTCTGCCATTTACTGTATACTTCCCACCTGCATTAGACCTTCCAAAATGCATTACCTCACATTTGTCCGGATTAAACTCCATCTGCCATTTCTCCGCCCGTGTCTCCAACCGATCTATATCCTGCTGGATCCTCTGACAATTCTCATCACTATCCGCAACTCCACCAACCTTTGTGTCGTCCGCAAACTTACTAATCAGACCAGCTACATTTTCCTCCAAATCATTTATATATACTACAAACAGCAAAGGTCCCAGCACTGATCCCTGCGGAACACCACTAGTCACATCCCTCCATTCAGAAAAGCACCCTTCCACTGCTACCCTCTGTCTTCTATGACCGAGCCAGTTCTGTATCCATCTTGCCAGCTCCCCTCTGATCCCATGTGACTTCACCTTTTGTATCAGTCTGCCATGAGGGACCTTGTCAAAGGCTTTACTGAAGTCCATATAGATAACATCCACTGCCCTTCCTTCATCAATCATCTTCATCACTTCCTCAAAAAACTCAATCAAGTTAGTGAGACACGACCTCCCCTTCACAAAACCATGCTGCCTCTCGCTAATAAGTCCATTTGTTTCCAAATGGGAGTAAATCCTGTCCTGAAGAATCCTCTCTAATAATTTCCCTACCACTGACGTAAGGCTCACCGGCCTATAATTTCCTGGATTATCCTTGCTACCCTTCTTAAACAAAGGAACAACATTGGCTATTCTCCAGTCCTTTGGGACCTCACCTGTAGCCAATGAGGATGCAAAGATTTCTGTCAAGGCCCCAGCAATTTCTTCCCTTGCCTCCCTCGGTATTCTGGGGTAGATCCCATCAGGCCCTGGGGACTTATCTACCTTAATGCTTTGCAAGACACCCGACACCTCCTCCTTTTTGATAATGAGATGACTGAGACTATCTCCACTCCCTTCCCAAGGCTCATCATAAGGCAACCTCATTTTTAGTTACAGAGTGTTCTTGACATTTACCAGTATTTTGGTGATTAAACTGAATGCCTCTATCCATTTTTCTGTGGAAACCATAAATAATGATCAATATATATGTTCCTTTATCTGTGTACTTCATTTTTATGTCCTGACTTTTAACATCCTGAATATACAGGAAGTTGCTAGGCAGCATATAATAGATGGGTAGAGGTGTTGTGGGGTTAGGAGTATTGGAAATAGGTTTCTGGACTTTAGCAGCTTTTAGGAATGCTTGTGGGTTTTGGCAGTACTGCAAAGGATGAAAAATCTAGGGTTGGTAGCAAAAAGGCAGGTGGAATGTGGGGTTTAGTTTATTGGCTGGAATTTTACACCCCCCAAAAGAGCGGGCTGGTGGCAGGGGCTGGGGGGGTGGGGCTGTATAATGGAGTGGGAGGCTGGGAGGGTCCTTCCCGACCCGCTTCCGCCTCCACTGCCAATTTATGCGGGGTGGCGGCAGCGAGAAATGGCCTGCCCACCCCAGGCCTATCAAGGTCCTTAAATGGCCAATTATCTGCCACTTAAGGGTCTCCGCCTGCCACCATGGATATTTTACGGTTGGCTGGCATTCGGCTGAGACCTCAGAAAACCCACCTGATAAAACTAGACGGCCTTCTGGCTGGCTGGGGTGGGTCCTCCTGATTGGGTACCCTGTGCCCCACAGAAGGCACCCCCCCCCCGATACCCCACCCGCCTCCAATGCACAACACGCCCCCCGCTCCCCTAACTGCAGCCCCTTGTCTCAATGTGGCCCGATTGATTGTCCCCAGCAAGGCCCTAAAAACGTACCTTTTTTCCAGGGCCATCCGTCATCTTCCTCCTGGAGCTGGGTGTAGTTCCCGCAGTGGCCACAGTTCGGTGGTGCTGCTGGAACTAAGAGCTGCCGGTCCACTGATTGGCCGGCAGCTCCATTAGGTGGGCCTTCCTGCCTCAATGAGGTGGAAGTCCCGCCCAAGACCAATTAAAGGCCTGGGGATCATAAAATCCAGTCTGGATCCCCAAGCCTGGTGGAGGCGGGCTCGCCACCGACTTTTCAGCCAGTGGACAGCTCCGTCCCCATACACCATAAAATTCCGGCCATTGACTGCTCCCTGGTGTTTGGCAGTGGTGGGGAAGTCTGTACTACCAGTTCTCAGGATCAAACTCACTAATGCTACCACACCCAGAGACCAAAACTCCTACCCAACCCATGTACATGATGGGGTACCTTCTAAGATCTTTCAGCACTGGAGCTGGAGCTTTCTAGAATGTGGCTGTACTGAGGAAGTTACCAGGCTTTCGAGTAATAGTGGATGCATTCTATAATCTGCTCACAATGAAGAAGGATGTTGTAGATTGTAGCAGCACTAGAAATACTATTTTGGCTGAACTGCAGGGAGGCTTTTTGGGTATGATTGCAGTGCGGGGAGATATTGGTATGTGGCAGCACTGCAGTGGACTTGTCCTGTAATCTGGGAACACTGGCTACCTTGCTCTGGCAGCACTGAACAGATATGGGGGCGGGGGGAAGGGGGTGGTTCTCAGTGTTTGGGAGCACTAGAGAGCAACCAAGGTCTGTCAGTAGTGACACAAAGGGTCCCAGGCATGGCAGGACTGGAGGGGAGGTGATGATATTTGGAGCATGGGTGCCTCGGAAAAGTTCAGAAGTGAAGGAGGAGATCTGAGATGTGCATGTACATGGGTAGGGTGCGGGTGTTAGTCTCTGGGTGTGGTAGTATTAGTGAGGCTGATCCTGAGAACTGGTAGTACTAAATAGCATCTTGGAATGCTGGGAAGTGAGGCCCTTCACCCTGGGAATACTGAGGAAAAGTTTTCTGGGTCTATGAACATTGGGGAGCCCCTGAGTCTAAGAACACTAGATGCTGATGATGCTGGTGTCAAGTTTTTGGAACACTTGAAAGGGAGTCCTCCAATCTGTCAGCATTGGAATTGTTCAGAGGTCATTGGGGGAAGGCCCTGGAATCTGGGATCCTGAAGTTTCAGATTCATATTGCAGCAATTCCTGTAACAATTATTACTCTAATGTTAATGTTTGTTTCAGCGCCACATTGGATGAATAAAATTGGCTGACAAAGGGAGCCTGTCACTTTCCCCATTTCTGCTGAATCATCTGCTTAGATCCACAATATCTGGGCTCGCCATCGTTTTGAAGGTCTGAATAAAGATCCCTCTTAATGTTTTCTCCTTAAGTTTTGAATTATCTTGGTTGGTTTTTTCTGTATATTTCTTAGTTACAGGGGTGGTGCCAGATGACTGAAGAATTGCAAATGTTACATCCTTGTAACATCCTTGTTCAAAAAAGGGTGTAAATATAAGCCCAGTAGCCACAGGCCAATCAATTTAACCTTGGTGGTAGGAATGCTATGAGAAACAATAATCTGTGACAAAATTAACAACCACTTGGACAGATGTGGATAATTAAGGAAAGCCAGCATGGATTTGTTAAGGGCAAATCATGTTTAACTAATTTGATTGGGTTTTTGATGAGGTAACAACAACATGGTTGTTGAGGGTAATGTAGTTTATGTGGTGTACATGTCTTCCAAAAGACGTTTGATAAAGTGTCACATAACAGGCTTGTCAGCAAAGTGGAAGCCCAGGGAATAAAAGGGACAGTGGTAGCATGGATATGAAGTTGGCTAAGTGACAGGAAACAGAGAGTTGTTTGCTTTGGTGAATTGTTGCTTTTTGAACTGAAGAATGGGATATAGTGGGGTTCCCCAGGGATTGGTATTAGGACTACTGCTTTTCTTGATCTATATCAATGACCGAGACTTGGGTGTGCAAGGCACAATTTCATAATTTGCAAATGACACAAAACTTGGAAATATTGTAAACTCTGATTGATGAGGGAAGGGCTGTCGATGTCATATACATGGACTTCAGTAAGGCGTTTGATAAGGTTCCCCATGGCAGGCTGATGGAGAAAGTGAAGGCGCTTGGGGTCCAAGGTGTACTAGCTAGATGGATAAAGAACTGGCTGGGCAACAGGAGACAGAGAGTAGCAGTAGAGGGGAGTTTCTCAAAATGGAGACGTGTGACCAGTGGTGTTCCACAGGGATCCGTGCTGGGACCACTGTTGTTTGTGATATACATTTATGATTTGGAGGAAAGTATAGGTGGACTGATTAGCAAGTTTGCAGACGACACTAAGATTGGTGGAGTAGCAGATAGTGAAGGGGACTGTCAGAGAATACAGCAGAATATAGATATATTAGAGAGTTGGGCAGAGAAATGGCAGATGGAGTTCAATCAGGGCAAATGCGAGGTGATGCATTTTGGAAGATCCAATTCAAGAGTGAACTATACAGTAAATGGAAAGGTCCTGGGGAAAATTGATGTCCAGAGAGATTTGGGTGTTCAGGTCCACTGTTCCCTGAAGGTGGCAACGCAGGTAAATAGAGTGGTCAAGAAGGCATACGGCATGCTTTCCTTCATCGGACGGGGCATTGAGTACAAGAGTTGGCAGGTCATGTTACAGTTGTATAGGACTTTGGTTCGGCCACATTTGGAATACTGCGTACAGTTCTGGTCGCCACATTATCAAAAGGATGTGGATGCTTTGGAGAGGGTGCAGAGGAGGTTCACCAGGATGTTGCCTGGTATGGAGGGCGCTAGCTATGAAGAGAGGTTGAGTAGATTAGGATTATTTTCATTAGAAAGACGCAGGTTGAGGGGGGACCTGATTGAGGTGTACAAAATCATGAGAGGTATAGACAGGGTGGACAGCAAGAGGCTTTTTCCCAGAGTGGGGGTTTCAATTACGAGAGGACACGAGTTCAAAGTGAAAGGGGAAATGTTTAGGGGGGATATGCGTGGAAAGTTCTTTACGCAGAGGGTGGTGGGCACCTGGAACGCGTTGCCAGCGGAGGTGGTAGACGCGGGCACGATGGAGTCTTTTAAGATGTATCTAGACGGATACACGAATGGGCAGGAAGAAAAGAGATACAGAACCTTAGAAAATAGGCGACATGTTTAGAGAGAGGATCTGGATCGGCGCAGGTTTGGAGGGCCGAAGGGCCTGTTCCTGTGCTGTAATTATCTTTGTTCTTTGTTCTTTGTTCTGAGGAGGATAGTGATATACTTCAAGAGGACATAGAGAGGCTGGTGGAATAGGTGGACACATAGCAGATGAAATTTGGTACGAAGAAGGAGGAAAGGCAATGTAAAATAAAGGAGACAATTCCAAAGGAGGTGCAGGAGAAGAGGGACCTTGGGGTACATGTGCACAAATTGTTGAAGGTAGTCTTGAAAATATTCAATGACCCAGCCTGCACTACTCGCAGGGGAAGAGATTCCAAACATTAACAACTACCTGAGAGGAAATTCCTCCTCAAATCCCTTAATTTGAAAAAGTGCCCCCTAGTTCTAGATTCTCCCACGAGGAGAAACATTCTCTCAGCATTTATCCTGTCAACCACCCCTCAGAATCTTATACATTTCAATAAGATCACCTCGCAATCTTCTAAACTCCCATGAATATAGGCACAACCTGCTCAACCTTTCCTCATAAGACAAACCGTTCATCCCAGGAATCAGTCCAGTGAACCTTCTCTGAACTGCTTCCAATGCAAGTATGTCCCTCCTTAAATAAGGTGACCAAAACTGTACACAGTACTCTAGGTGCGGTCTCACCAATGCCTTGTACAGTTGCTTCACAAACAATTCACATTGATTCAATAGTGGCGATGATAATTATCATAGTTTTCTTTTCCTATCTTTGAAAATGGACATTTATTCATCCATGTTCAGTTTTCCTGTCCCCAGATATTTTTTTTTCTTATGGACAACAGAAAATCCTGATTGTGTGTCAGCTTTGCTCAGAAGGTTATTGGTCCAACCACCATTCAAAATTTGAGTATTTAATCAAGGCTGAAACTCTAGTGCAGGACAGAGAGAGAACTGCATTTCTGAGGTGCAATCTTTTAGATGAAATGAATCTCTATCTGCCTGCTCAGATGGATGTAAAAATGATCTCATGGCACCATTCGAAGAGCAGAGCATTCTCCTGATGTCTTGCCAACATTCCTCCTAAACCTACATCACTAAAAAAAACAGATTAACTGATTATTCATCTCATTTGCTGTTTGTGCACCTTACTGTGTGTAAACTGTTTGCCTGCATAACAACAGTGATTGCATTTCAACAGTAATCCATTGAAGAGTACATTTTTTTTCTTTTAATTCAGTTGGAAGCTGAATTTCTTTCAGAGATTAGGGGACTTTACCGGGTAATCTAATACAGTTGATTTAGATTGATAGTGAGAGTCTTTCACATCATTCTACCTCCTAAAATTCCAGACCAATGAGGCTAACATAGTGTTCTTAGACAAAAAATCTTGTGAACTACTGACAGAAGGCACATGGTCATTTTTACATCCTGAGTGAATAAAGGTGTTTTTTTTATATAATCAGAAAGAATTTGATCTTTAGTTGCTATGTGATATTCATATTGTTCTCAGACATGTTTACAAATGCTTTCATTGCCTTTGCTTTTATTGTTTTATCTTTTCACAATCTTCCTTACACAAATTTTACAGAAGGGATACTCCAGCTGGAAGCCGGCTGGCTAGAAAAGTGTCATGTTGTCCACAGGATCTGTTTTCAGCCTTTGAACATTACTTCATTCCTTTTCTTTGATTTTCACAGGAGATAGAGTTTACAGCCTGAAGCTTTGGCTCAAACCCCCAGTACCACATCCACACTCTCCTGGCACGGCAAAATCTAAATGAAGTTCACCTGGGGACACTTTACAGAGTAGAGTGCGCTTTGGCAATTTAGCCACAAAGGTTATTCATTGAGGGGATAAGAATTCATCTGGCTGCTATGTGTAGCGACATTAGAAGTGCCTTTGTTAATATTTTCTCTGTACATTCTTTCTAAATTATAATGCTTACAACTTCCTTCGAAATACATATCTGTGGAAAACTTCAGGACCACACTAACAATGTTGCTATATGCTACAATAAGGTTCCTCATTGGCAACAGGAAAAGAAAGTATGTCCTTGTCAGTAACTATCTCTCAGCTAGACTCCAACTCCAACTTTCTTACTGCCTTTTTATCTGTCTTCCACTTTTTAATATCCCTTTATGTTTCTGAAATTGTTTATAATTCTTTGTTTCTACCTCTTCTTCTCATTTTCTTCTTTCCCTCCAAGAAAAATAAGTAAATTGTCCTTTTTGAAAAAATCTATAGATCCTCTCTATAAGTTGCTACTGCAATGATTAGATTAGAGATACAGCACTGAAACAGGCCCTTCGGCCCACCGAGTCTGTGCCGACCATCAACCACCCATTTATACTAATCCTACACTAATCCCATATTCCTACCAAACATCCCCACCTGTCCCTATATTTTCCTACCACCTACCTATACTAGTGACAATTTATAATGGCCAATTTACCTATCAACCTGCAAGTCTTTTGGCTTGTGGGAGGAAACCGGAGCACCCGGAGGAAACCCACGCAGACACAGGGAGAACTTGCAAACTCCACACAGGCAGTACCCAGAATTGAACCCGGGTCCCTGGAGCTGTGAGGCTGCGGTGCTAACCACTGCGCCACTGTGCCACCCCAAGGCACATGGCTGTGGTTGTTTCTGTAAATATTTTCATGGCAGATATGTACAACTGCCCACAAATGTTACCACACCGGTTTTCATTATTGGACATTTTCCCTATCACTCATGCTAGATAATTTGCTGCTAACTGAGCCATAGGGGGAAACCGGTATTTTCATTTTGTTTTGCCTTTCTTTGGGGCAAGAAGTGCTTTGGGGCGTGGGCCATGCTTACTTGTGTCACTGAGTAAGGGAGAGGGAATTAGCAATACCTTCCCCATCCCTCACCATCTGCCAGGGGCATTGTCCTTTCTCTAGAGGCTACCCATTTCTGCAGATTTTTTAAATTGTGCTTTCCATTCATCATATAATCAAAATATCTAAACTATTCCAAATAACTGTAACAACTAATCATAAGATCTTGCTTCCTTTGACCAATCTCAACTTATTACATAGAATTTTAGGTCATTCTAGGACAGAAAATGTAAAACTAAGAGTACTATACTTAGGGTATGATATGGCCACACTTGGAGTATTATGTTCAACTTTGGTTTGCACTGAAATTAAAATATCTGCATTATAATCTGTAAAATATCAACAATACATTATTTCATCAAGTAATATTTCTAATTACATCATTGTAAAATTTGAATTTGTTGCTCTTAAAAATAAATATTGAGAAGACTGAACATTATTCCATCACGGATGCACTGTAGCAGCAGTGTGTACCATCTACAAGATGCACTGCAGCAACGCACCAAGGCTCCTTAGACAGCACCTTCCAAACCCACGACCTCTACCAACTAGAAGGACAAGGGTAGCAAATGCATGGGACCACCACCTGCATGTTCCCCTCCAAGCCACACACCATCCTGACTTGGAACTATGTCGCTGTTCCTTCACTGTTGCTGAGTCAAAATTCTGGAACTCTCTTCCTAACACATGGACTGCAGCAGTTCAAGAAGGCAGCTCACCACCACCTTCTCAAGGGAAATTAGGGATGGGCAATAAATGCTGGCCTAGCCAGCGACGCCCACATCCCATGAATGAATAAAAAAAATCTCTAGAAAGCTTATTTTTGAAGGTTTATTCCAGAGCAAATCTTTACTCAGTCCTGCCTTTATTTTACAAAGTAAAAACAAACATGCAGGTCCTCATTCAATCCTACACCCAGTTTCAGGAAGTGACTCCTTATATATATTCAAGTAAGACCCGAATTAACACCCTCCACCCTTTTTCTTTAAATAATACTTAGAGTTCAACATGCACAAACATTTGTCATGCTAGGCCAAGAATGAGGCACATTTGTCATTGATTTCAAACTGTTCCTGGAGCTAAGAAAGGACTCGTTAAACAGATCAGCCGTGGCTGGAAAAGACATCTGCATATTAACAGTCAGTGTTTGGAAGGACAAAGCAGCCGTTCCCTGACATTCAACCCACAATGGACTTTTGATCACCTGACTTTGAAGGTTGGGAGCTCGCATTCTAGGTTGACTGTTAAGATGGCCAAATACACAACTGGCCATGGTCAAACCAGTTAGACACATGACTAACCTGCTGGGCAACCTGAGTTTTTTGAATTTGTACAAACAGTTTGGGCAGAAAGCAGAATGCTCCTGGACTGAAGAAGACCTCCTGTCTGTCTGCCTGCTCTCATCTCTCTCTGACAAGCTTCTGAATCCACTGAAGACACATGAACCCCAAGAGAGAAAAGTCTCCTTCAGCAAACAAGGTTTAAGAAGAATACTAGGCCCCAACGAAAAGCAAGATCCATCTACAATCAAGGACTCTACAGTGAGTTCAAAGAACCATAACAAAAACTCTTCAGATATTGCCTGAAACTTTTCCACTTTATTTTTCTTCTGCTCTTTTCTGTCTCTATTTGCATGTTTGTATCGCGTATGCTTGCTAGCGTGGGTGCATCGTGTATCCGTAGGCATCAACCTAATTAGAGTTTAAGTTTAATAAATTTCAATCTTTCTTCTTTAAACCTAAGAAAGCCTGTTTGTGCTGGTTCCTTTGCCTTATAATTGGAAAGCAGTGAACAAGGATTCACCAAGGGGGAGCTACAAACATAGCATGTTTAAAATTAAACCCTGTTCCAGTAAGACCAGGTGAAGGCTGAAAGGAACCCCTAGACTTCTTTCTCACCTGGTCGTAACACATTTCAAAACAAATCAAAATAAATTCCGTATTCTGTACATAGCATTACATTGCATGACACCCCTCCTCTAGCACCTCTAACAATTTCTTTGTACAAGCATTTCTTTTCATAAAACCATCAGATAGTTGATGATTTGCATTCACCCATTTAATTTTGGAGATTTCTTTTCTCTCGAGCATTTGTTTCAATCCAGCAAGGTCAATCCATAACTTTTTATCACACACACTTTTTGTCGAGTGTACATTATCCCACAAGGATTGATTATCTATATAATGTTCAATGGGTATCTTCAGTACGCCCCCTTGTGTAGAATCTCACCTAAAATATTTGACAAATAGAATCCTACATCCACTGATTCTATTCCACAAGAGCCAGTGTTTCCACAGCTAAAGTACTTTCAACAGCCCATTTTATTTGCTTAGCTTCCTAAGCTAGGACAATATTTCCCATTTTCATCGATCAAAAATATTATGAAACCTAAGGATGGGAACTTAAGTACACATTTCTCCAGATTTAATTTTTTTTAATGTTTTATTTGTCCTTAAAACATTCTCAACTTTAAGGTGTTTCATGGTAGTACTTAACTCCTACAGATCAAAACTAGCATCAGTTCTAGTCTGAGTGCACAACCAGTTTAATTGACCAATCAAGCTTCGCAATTGCTTTCTCCCTTTAAATATATCATCATCTTTCTGTGATGACCTATTCCTATGTTCACTAGCACATGGCACAGGGAGTAATCAGATGTCCTGCTTTGTAATTTCTTTCCTAACTCCTTATACTCTGCTTTCAGGACCTCATCCCTCTTCATACCTCAGGTACCAATGTGGACGACAATCTCTGGCTGTTCACCCTCCCCCACAAGAATGTCCTGCAGCCTCTCTGTGACATCCTTGATCCTGGCACTGGGGAGGCAACATACCATCCTCGTGTCATGTCTGCGGCCGCAGAAACGCCTGTCTGTTCCTCTAAGTTATGAATTCCCTATCACTATTGCCCTTCCACTCTTGTTCCTCCCCTTCTGTACAGCTGAGCCACCTGTAGTGCCTCAAACTTGGCTGTGAATGCACTCATCTGAGGAACCCTCACCTTCACCAGTATCCAAAATCGAAAACCAGTTAGCAAGCGAGATCAACTCAGGGGACTCCTGCACTACCTGCCTGGTTCTCTTAGACTGCCTGGTGGTCACCCATTCCCTCTCTGTCTGCACATTCTTAACCTGTGGTGTGGCCACCTCCCTAACTGTGCTATCCACGTAGTTCTCTGCCTTGCGGATGCACCACAATGATTCCAGCTGCTGCTCGAGTTCTGAAACCTGGGGCTCAAGCTTCTACAGCTGGTGACACTTCCTGCAGATGTTTTTGTCAAGGACACAGAGTGTGTCCATGACTTCCCACATACCACAGGAGGCACATCAATATAAATGAACCTTAACAGTTTGATTTCCATGTTTGATAACTACTGTTTTACCATCACTACCGATTACCTTACCAGGATCTTTCCATTCCCTCTGACCCACTCTTTTATAATACACCAAATCTCTTGAATTAAATTCTGTCTCAGATGGCCTTGTACGATGCCTCAGAGCTCTCCAAATTTTCTCCAAGACCTCAGCCTTGATGAAAGCCCATCTCCCTGCATGTAAAGCATTAAATGTGCAGGAGAAATGGAAGTAATTTTAGTAACTTATAGAGTAGGAGGACTGTCATACAGCACAGAAGACAATTTGGGATTTCGTCCGTAGACCAATTGATAGGGACTACAGCCTCCAATCGTCTGAAGCGAATTCTTTGTATGAACTGCAAGAAAGCTGTAAATAATGCATGCTGGATCCTGGGCTTTATAAATAGAGGCACAGAGTACAAAAGCAAGGACATTATGATGAATCTTTATAAAACTCTGGTTCGGCCTCAACGGGAGTACTGTATCCAATTCTGGGCACAGCACTTTCGGATGGATGTGAAGGCTTCAGAGAGCAGAATTATGAGAGTGGTTCCAAGGATGTGGGTCTTGAGTTACATGGATACATTGGAGAAGCTGAGACTGTTCTCCAATAAAGAAAAGTTTGAGAGGCGATTTGATTGAAGTTTTCAAAATCATGAGGGTTTTAGACAGTGTAGATAAAGAGAAACTGTTCCCACTGGCAGAAGGGTCGAGAATGAGATGACACCGATTTAAAGTGGTCGGCAAAAGAAACAACAACGACATGAGGAAAAGCTTTTTTACGGAATGAGTGGTTTGGATCTGGAATACACTACCTGAGTATGTGGTGGAGGCACATACAATCGGGGATTTCAAAAAGGAATTGGATAAGCACCTGAACAGAAAAACATAGTAAGGCTATGGGGAATAGGCAGAGGAGTGGAACTAGCTGAGTTGCTCTTGCAGAAAGCTGGCATGGACATAATGGGTGAAATGGCCTCCTTCTGTGCTGTAACCATTCTATGATTCTATGTTTCAGGGTGGCTCCTATGGTCTGGACCCATACTTTGTGGCATGTCTTCCTTATCTCAAGACCTCAGCCAAAAGTACAGTGAGGTGCATGGAATATTATCAAGCACAGCACTGGCATGTTGAAGCTGTCGTTTAGGGTGTCCTGTAATACTGGCCAAGATTTCAAGGGTCATGCTAGTGTCACGCTCACGAGAAATGATGATAATAAAGAACAAAACTGAAGAGTTATAAAAATTGACTTTTCCTTTAAAAAGTGTACAATGTGCTGGAAAATGGTTGCCGATGGTTGGGCTGACTTAGCCTGTATATTCAAACTGTCTCACTTTCTGTTAAGGACAAAAGGATATATTCCAAGCTAAGAAGTGTCAATTACACCCATACTGAAACCATCAAGAGACATTCCTGAATTGAATGGGTTCTTCTGAAACAAAGAAGCTGTGAAGTAGCCACATCCTGGTCCATTGTTGGTCACCACAGGGAGGGGGACATGCGTCTCCTACAGAGGCAAATGTGAGAGATTTTTACCTTAAAAAGCAGCTCTCTGGAGAGAGAGAGAGAGGGAGAGATCATAACAACATCACAAAAAGCCTGTCCAGCCGAGAGCTGTGGGGGATCCATCAAAAAAAACAATGAAGGAGCCCTGCTGCAAATTCTATATTTCAATTTCGTGCAGCAGTGAACTGAAATTGACCATCGCCTCCAGACTTAACCATCAGAAAATCTACAAACAGCCCAGGCCTGCAACTTTAGAAGAGAAACTGTCTTCCAAGAAGATTCAACAGGTTTACCATGAAGTCTGAGCACCTACCTCACTTCAAATCACTTACCCTTTGCCTCTCTATCTATCTATTCTTGTGTATATGTCTGTGTGTGTGTGGGAGAGAATGCATGCGCTGGTGCATTTGTGACCATTTCAGGAATGAATATTGTTCAATAAATAATCTTCCGTTTTAAACCTACAAGAAAACCTGTCACCATCTGTTTATTTGGCAAATAAAACAAAGGGGTTAGTAACAAAAACACCTGCTATGGGCAGCTGGGAGGTGAACAGTGGGAACCACCCGCACCCATTACTACCTGGCCGTAACAGTAGTGTTCTACATACTGCTGAACTTAGACCTGGAAAAAGGCATCATCATGGAAGTCCATCATAGATGCCAGTGTCCAGACAATTGAATCACTCCACATGACATTAAGAAGTGGCAGAGTGTGCTAGATACAGCCAAGGCTACAGACCCTGACAACATACAGGGCGAAAAATTTGTCTGCGATGTTAATTGGGTGCAGGGGCCACAATTCGTGACCTGCCTGCGCTGGTTCCATTGAGGAGGGCAGCACAAATTTGAAGCTGCCACCCTATGTCCATGATGGGGTCAAGCAGCTCCTATGGTGCTGGATGCCTCTGCATTCAGCAGGGAGATGAACAGTATTGTGCTGATAGCACATAGTGCAGCCAAATTCTATTCTTAAAGGCAGTTTATCCCTCTTAAAGGAAAGCTGCACTGAATGACAAGAGGCTGCAAGTGAATACTATTGCTGCAATTCTAAACAAGGAAAATGGGCAGAGAGGGGCCCACAGGATCACGGGTGCAGCACTAGAGGCCTTAATGGTAGAGGTGGACAGGAGGAAAGATGCCATGGCTTTAAGGGGGCCCTGGAGAATCTCAAGGACAGCCCTCAGAAGGGATTGGGAGCAGGTGGACAGGGAGATTAATTCCTGGCATCTGGGCCTGTGGACATGCCAAAAGAGGTCTAATGACCTCACGCAGGTGGTCAAAGTCAGCGAATGCATTTTCACATGACATCTCCGACCCACCACACCACCAACCTCTCATGCTGCTGAATGACCACATCCACATCACTCACCCATCAACAGCCCCTAGAACTCAGGACTCACACCTAACATCCAGATACTCCACCTCATCCTCACATATCTACCAATGCTGCAGTCTCACACTCATCTCTCGCTGCCTCCACATATTTCCAGCTACTCAGCTATGGCACTTCACCGAAATACAGTGACGCAACATCACTGGCATTCTTCCCTCTCTTGCAGGACAAGGTCGCACACAATCGAAGGAAGCAAAGCAGAGCTGGTAGGGGATGAAGATGCCTGCATCTCCTGAGCCCTACAGAGGAAATGGTTTTCCACACCATAGGGTCAGTTGCAACAGAGCCTATGGCACCCAGTGTTGCTGAGAAAATTGAGGATGACGTATGTTCCTGCCTTCTGCCCCTTCTCCTAGCTCACCCTCATCCTTCTATCTAGCATGATAAGCAAGCTTCAGATGGTGCCACTATGGACCTGCTGCTTTCCACCCCATTCCCCCTTCCCTCACCCCAACCTTCCCCTTTCTGATTTCCTACCTTCAGATGCCCATGTACTGCTGCCTGCCCAGCTACAGAAGCCCAGGAGGAGGAGAGAGAGCAACGCCATGCCACTGATGAAGAAGAACCATCACTTGATCGTACACTCACAGCCACCAGCTCAGAAACTGGTATTGTACGTACCTTAAAGGCTAGTTTAGAGTTGGGATCAGTACGTGGTGAGCCATAGGGCATGTGTGGGCTGCAGCCAAATGAGGGATCAAACATGGTTTGTGTGCCAGCTCACCGGAGGATGAGTTAGCAGACATGTTCTACTGCAGGGGACTCAGATGAGGACCTTGATGGGGCAGCATACAGGAAAATGCCTATAGGCATGCAAACCGAGAAGCTGGGTGCATTAGCTGGCCTGCCAGACAGCCTCCTGTCACTGTCAAGGAGCACGGAGGAATCTGGCTCCAAGTTGGCAGAGGGCATTAAGCAGAGCTTTCTTTCTCCACAGCCTCTGCTCCATCTCCCTGTCATCCTGCAGACCCAGAGGCGCTGCAACTGCAGCCCCCATACATGTTGCAACCTTTGTATGGACAAGTCACCCACTCCTCTGCCATCCGTGTGAGCATGCAGCAATACTGCCAAGTTCAGGAACTCACCACAACACCTCCAGAAACACTCCACAGTACCTCAAGATACTTTATAACAGCGGATATTCTTTAAAATTACCTTCCCTGCAAGTTGGGTGCCTGGCCCTTTAAATAGCATTGGTGCAGGGCCCATCTTGCAGCTCAACATTTGTTATTTGCAGGATGACACGCAAATTGATTCAATAGACCTGCATAGTCCAAATTAGGAATTCCGACCACATCAGCCAGTAGGGCTGTGTGATGTCAGGATAGCACCGATTCAGTTGGTTCTGGAACATGCAGTGGATGCCTGCGCAGGCCACACCAGAAGCAGCTGGTGGTGCAATATGCACCCCCAGGTGGGCACAAGGCTTATGTAGCTACAGAAACCAAATTCATGTCCATCAGCTGTAGTGTGGAAATCCTGTGCATCAAAACGAGCCAATCCCTACCCAAGCTATTCCAGTACAGCTATGACACTGGAATCTACCCAACAATGTGGAAGATTACCCAGGTATGTCTTACCCACCAGCAAAACAAGATAAATCTAACCTACAGAATCAGCCTCCTCCCAAACAGCAGCAAAATTTTGGAAGGTGTCATCAAGTAAAACCATCTTAGCAATATCCTGCAAAACAATGCTCAGTTCAGATTCTACCCGAACTATTCAGCTCTGAATCACATTGCAACCTTGATCAAAACATAGGTAGCAGAGCTGGATGCCAAAGCAAATCTGAGAGCAGCAGCCTTCAGCATTAAAATAACATTTGTCCAAGTATGGCACCAAGAACTCCTTGCAAAACTGAGTTCAAAGGGAGGGGATCAGTCAAAGGAAACACCCTCCAGTAGCTGGAATCATACAAAGAAAGATGATTTTTGTTGTAGGAAGTCAATCATCACAGCCCCAGGACATTGCTGCCAGGAAGCTTTGATCCATGTGCTTCATCAGTGACCTTCCCTCTGTCATTAGGTCAGTAGTGAACTTGCTTATGATTCTAGTGTTTGGCTCCACTCACAACTCTGAAAATGAAGCAACCTATAAAAACCGACAGCAGAACCTGCATCATAGCGATTATTTTGTTTAAGTCTTTAATTACAATGCCTGTTTTCATGGAATCCCTTAAAAAACTGTCATAGAACTCAACATTGATAATGCAAGTGATTGTTGATATGCTATTGAATTTTTAAAAATTACATATTGCAAAATCTGTTGCAGTAGTAAATTTGAAAAATAGTCACATATATAATCCATATCATCTACCTTTGCAATATTCTGATTGTACCACACGTTTCCTGAATAGTTGCAGTAGAAGTACACTTTGATTTCCTGGAGTGACACTACCTAGCACAGACTGCAGTTAACCACTGTGGCATGTTATAATTTTGTCTGTGTTGGGTATGTGCTTGATCTTTTAAACTTTTAATATTTCGGTCATATTCAATCCATTGCATAAGGGATTAACTCCCAAAACTGCAACAACCAATCTTAAACCATTCTGTTCGTCCAATTGACTTTGCTAATGGTGCTAGTCTGTTTAGACTCAAAGAGTAGTGATTTGAAGTGTTACTTAGATCATTCTCCTGAGGGGATTGGGGTTGTTTTTTAAAATCTCAAATATCTCATGGCCCTTGTGACAACTGATAATATTGCGATGATTTCCTTGTGACACCTGATTGTATATAAAAAAAAGTCATCCTTTTCATTCACATATGGTGCAGGCAGGAAAACATGTGGTAATCCCACATCGATGGATAGACCCTCACAGGCTAGTGACTTATTGACAGCTATTTCTGAGTCTGAGTCATGATGGAAATGGTAGGTGCTAACTGGCTGCAGCTCTCTGCAGTTAACACTTCAGTGGGCAGACCATCTGAGACCTAATGGGAAATTTCACAAAAGGGAAGACTGAGTCACAGAGTTTTGTGGATTTCACAACCAGCAGCAAAAAGCCGCCTATACTTTAAAGGCACAGCCTATCTTCAAAGGGTTATGCGCGTGTAGGTGGTCTTTTGCCTTTGGGCTGATGTTAAAAGAGAATCCAAGCTGTCTTTGTTGTTTTCATACACTAAAGTATGTTTGGAAATAGATATTCTTACTGTGTTCCTGTATACCGTTCACATATATTATGTAAATAAACCAGTTATTGGTTTGAAGCCTGTGTCTCATCTTGATAAGAGTGCTTATACAGTCCATATTCTGTACATAGCAGAGAACTTACATGGTGGCTTGTATTTTATTTTAGTAGCTAGTGTATTTAATGTTATAATCCCTAAGTTGTGCGATCATTTAAAATAGATACTGGGTTCTGGATTGTAATGATACAAGGTCTGTATATAGGAGTAGCAGATTATGTTGAACATGAGGAAATATCAAGCATAGAGATGCGGAAACTATGATAGCTTATGCTATCAGCAAAATGTGCAACCCGCTAGGGATATCTCACAGGATGAAAGTTGTGTTTAGATCGATTTGGCTCCTAGAAAACAATGGGAAAAAACAAGACTCTTCATCCTCAACTTTGGCACAAATACAGCGATAAAGCAATGACTAAATGGCAAAATGTTATTTGCCATGTCCTGAAGTTGCAGGAGGCAAAGAATGCAGGTATTGTGCTCAGACTGTACACTGTGTTTGCAGCACATGCTCGAAACAAGAGAGTCATGCATGAACCATCAGGAATTCGTCCTCATTCATATTTTTGGGACAAATTTTTGGCAGATGTCATGCCTCTAAATGCTGCTCACCCCACAGGAAAATTGATTTTGGGCCACATACTTCACCGGCAGAGGCCTTCAGCTAAACCACAGGGATTAGAGTAGGCAACATGGGTAGGGGGGTGGCATGTTGATCGCCAGGACTATGGAGTCGGGGGAGCAACCCTGTTCCTCACGGCTCCATAGGAAGTCAAATTAAAACTTACCTTTAGTTGGTAGCGGCAGGGGCGGACCCAATGCCTGCCATGCTCATTGGGAACCAATTTTCCACAAGGTTACTTCAACAGGCATTAGGCTGCTTGATTATGTTAATTAGGGGGCTAACATCTGACTGAGGTTTGCATTTAGGATACCTACAAAAAATGGGCTCCATGAATTTAGCAGTGGGAGAACCACTTGTGCAGATTGGTATACTTTCCCCCCAAAAATTGGAACATGTCAGTTTCTATCCCATTGTTGAACTCAAATATATAGATTCAAATAAAACAGGTCTCTTAGACCATTTGATTTTATTCTTCTAAAAATAAGAACATAAGAAATAGGAGCAGTAGTAGTCCCTTGAGCCTGCTCCACCATTCAATACAATTATGCCTGATCTTCTGCTTCAACTCCACTTTCCCACCCACTCCCCTTGATTCCCTGTTGGACCAAAAATCTGTCTGTCTCAGCTTTAAATATACTCAATGATGGAGTGTCCAACACTTTGGAGAGAGAATTTCAAAGATTCACAACCATCAGAATGAAGAGATTTCTCCTTGTCTCAGTTCTAAATGATCAACCCTTTATCCTGAGCCTGTGCCTGTGTTCTAGATTGCCCAGCCAGGGGAAACAACATCTCAATGTCTACCCTGTCAAGCCCCTTCAGAATCTTGTATGCTTCAATGTGATCACCTCTCATTCTTCTAAACTCCAAAGAGTATAGGCCCAATTTACTCAGCCTCTCATTATAGGACCACCCTCTCATCTCAGAAACTAGTCTAGTGAACCTTTGCCTCCAATGCAAGTATATCCTTCCTTAAACATGGAGACCAAAACTGCACACAGTACTCTAGGTGTGGTCTCACCAAAGCCTAAACAATTGTAACAAGACTTTTAAAAAATTAAAAACTAAAAAAACTTGTATATTCCTACAAGGTCCTCTCTCAAATAACTCTTTTTGAGGCAAGATCTAGTTGTTCCTCAGAGCTCACTTCTCTGACATTCCTTAATACCAACTCTAGGATCTGGATGACTTTCTTTGGTCACAGTGGCCAAAACTGTACACACGGTACTCCAAGTGCAGCCTTTCCCAGGGCACTGTATAACTTCTGGAGATTGAGTCGGGGTTGTGGGGGATGATTTTGGTCAAATGCCTTTGGCATTAGAGAGATAAAAAGTGGTCAAGGTGGGGTATTATGCTGCAACAGCAGTTTAACCTGCATTTAGTGCAAGACACCACCTTGATAAAGGAGTTGAAGCCAGCGCTAGGAACAGCTGCCCAGATGATTATTAAGGGGCTGATAGACAATTAAATTGCTTGCTAGTGCTCATTAAAGAGGCTGCATGCCATTTTGATGGATAACACTTCATTTAATGACCTCTCCTAACAGCGATCAGCTGGACAGGAGTAAACAAGTCGTCACTGAGCATGTTGAGCACAACTTAAAGCCAAGTTTAGCTTTCAATATGCACTTGCTGATTGAGATCAACTGAGTACACCACGTTTGGAGAAGACTTTTGAGACACATCAGGAGACTCTCTGAGATACTTTGTCACTTTGATACTTAACCAACGCAATATCATCAGTTTTCCGGATATTCTCTCGGGATTTCACCTAAAAAGATTAAGTACTGTGCTCTGTACCTTATTGGACACCTTCTAGGAGTCACCAGGAGAAAGGGAGTGCTTGGTCATGGGCATCTTGCTGGCTGTCCCCCTTGCTATACGTGAGGAAAGGGAGGAGGAGATGAGACAGGTAATACAGCACCAGATGCTGCAGGAGAGCAAGAGAGGCAGGAAGGACACGACGGCTCTACACAGGAGGCCCTATACACCTTGGGTATTAGGGTATATATAGGGTACTACTGCATTTATATGATCCAAGATCTGTGCATGAGGAGGCTGCACTTTATCACAGAGGTCATTACTGCGAATTTTGGCCTCGTGGAGGAAGACTCAGACATCGCAGCACAATGGAGACTGCATTGCCTGTGGCAGCCAAGGTCATAGTAGCACTTAATTTTTATGCTACAGGAATCTTCCAGGCTGCCACAGATGTTATAAGTCATATCTCACAATCCTCTGTGCACTTCTGCATAAGGGAGGTTTCTGCAGCTCTATATGCTCATATGGGCGTTAGTGTGTGCCAAACATTAGCTTCACATTAATCAAAGGAAAGCTTTTATTGTTCATGGAATTGAGATGGTTGTCATATGGGGCTTTGAGTACCCTATGTATTCTGTCAAATACTCCTTGCACCTGTGGGAACCCTGCCAGTCCGTAGAATTGGACAGCTCTCTCTCTCTCTCTCTTTCTTTATTTCAATGGTTCCACTAAAGAGGAAATAAACTAGTCAGCCTGCCTGACAAGAACTGCTGATCCATCAAGCCAGTCCAATGAGAGCCATGACACCTATGTCCCCCCATCCACCTACAGCCATACAATCTCCTAGGGGAGGTGAAACATTACAGGAAAAACCCTCGGCCAATTAAGGAGGAAAAATATCTGTGGAATTCCTCTCCAACCCACAAAGGTGATCACCACAAGTTCCAGGAGATCAAAGTGACCAGGAGATACATTGTTCAATAGCCCACTTACCTTCTGTATACTGTGATATCAGTCACAGCCAAAAGCTTGTCCAGTTAGCTTTTGCATACATGCAGTAGATCTGCACTTACTGCATGAGACAGCAACTCGTTCCAAAGGTCCTGCCATCTAACCTAATTTGATGTTTACATTACTTATGTATGTTTCCTGGTTCTCACTAAATTATTTAACTCAAATAATTTATTCAGATGTCAATCTAAGGTCCTGTTCTGAACCATTTCCAGGTTCCTATATCACTCAGCAGGTGAGGGAACCAAAACTGGACACAATATTCCAAATGAGGCCTAACCAAGATCTTATGCTCAGACAAAATAGTGCTTTTTGTTATTTACTGAATTGTTCCATCAATACATCCTTCCACTCTATTTGCTTTTGCGACAGCCTTACAGCACTGGCCGTGAGTCTTAAGAAGTCCAAATACTATGATGCAAAGCTCTTTTTCAACTGTCTTTAGTTCGGAACCACATATAGTATATATATGCTTGGTGTTATCCCGACCCAAGTACATAACACTAAATTTATCTACATTAAATTGCATCTGGCAGATAAAACTACAATCCTGATCAATTCTAGACAGTATTGTAATTATTTTTTTTTTCCTTCTAAGGTCTTAACACTCAGAAAATCATATACGTAGTCTCCCTAATGTCTGCATCCAGATAATTGATAAGAATGCTGAAGAACAGTGTTCCTAACACCAATCTCCACCAGTAACTGGCCCCCAGACAAAGCCATGACCATTAATAACTGTTATGATCCCCATGGAGATCACCAACAAACCAAAAGGATTGAATCCACTGACTGACCCCAGTTTAGGAAACAAAAACCAAACGGACAGGATTTCACTTTTATGAATTTTACTTTAGCACTCAAACCAAAACAAATATAAATTAAACATGAATTAACAGTTAAGTCACTGTCTATATATATCTCTCTCTTAAAGGTTAGACGTTAATTATCAGATGCAACAAAGATAGTTGTCACAAGTCCTCTGGGCAATCCTATCAGCAAGATGGCAATGAACCATCACAAAATTCTTCAAAATCATGAACTTCCTTAAGTAGTTTTCCAAGACCTGTCCTCCAGGATGCAGATACGGAAATAATGATTCCCCATTGATAGTGCGCAATGCAGTCTTCCCTTTAATGGCTCAGTCTTGTCACCTCTTGAAGAACCTCAGCTCGTCCATTATGTTCTTGAGGGTGTAGCTCCACTGATAACTCTTTAAGTCACCAAAATCAAGGATTATGGCCCTAGCAAAACTGGAGTCAATGGGAATCAGGGAGTAAACTCTCCAGTGGTTGGAGTCATACCAATCACAAAGGTTGTGATTGTTGAAGGTCAATCATCTCAGTCCCAGGACATCACTGCAGGAGTTCCTCAGGGCAGTGTCCTCAGCCCAACCATCTTCAGCTGCTTCATCAATGACCTTCCCTCCATCATAAGGTCAGAAGTGGGGATGTTCGCTGTTGATTGCACAATGTTCAGCACCATTCGTGACCCTTCAGATACTGAAGCAGCCCGTGTCCATATGCAGCAAGACCTGGACAACAACCAGGCTTGGGCTGATAAGTGGAAGTAACATTCGCGCCCCACAAGTGCCAGGCAATGACCATCTCAAACAAGAGAGAATCTAACCATCTCCCGTTCAATGGCATTACCATCACTGAATCCCCCACTAGCAACATCTTGGGCGTCACCATTGACCAGAAACTGAACTGGACCAGCCACATAAATGCTTTGGCTACAAGAGCAGGTCAGAGGCTGGGAATTCTGCGATGAGTAACACACCTCCTGTCTCCCCAGTGCCTGTGCACCATCTACAAGGCACAAGTCAGCAGTGTGTGATGGAATACTCTCCACTTGCCTGGATGGGTGCAGCTCCAACAACACTCAAGAAACTTGACACCATCCAGAACAAAGCAGCCTGCTTGATTGGCATGCCATCCACTACCATCAACATTCACTCTCTCCACCACCGACACACAGTGGCAGCAATGTGTATCATCTGCAAAATGCACTGCAGTAACTCACCAAGGTTCCTTCGACAGCACCTTCCAAACCCATAACCTCTACCACCTAGAAGGACAAGGACAGCAGATGCATGGGAACACCATCACCAGCAACTTCCCCTCCAAGCCACACACCATCCTGACTTGGAACTATATTGCTGTTCCTTCACTGTCAGTGGGTCTTCCTAACCGTACTGTTGGTGTACCTACACCCCTAGGACTGCAGCAGTTCAAGAAGGCAGCTCGCCACCACCTTCTCAAGGGCAATTAGGGATGGGCAATAAATGCAGGCCTAGCCAGCAATGCCTACATCCCAGAAAATGAATTTAAAAAATTGCACTTAATGTAATGTCAACTTTGAGTGGTTATATAATGTACTTTTAAAAATATTCTGAATAAAGTATATTTTGGGGAAAAAATTGTTGATATTCGGAGAGACTTGGGTGTACTCGTACAAGGCACACAAAATATTACAATGTAAGGACATCAGGTAATTAAGAAGGCAAATGGCAGGTTGGCCCTTATCACAAGAGTACAAGTACAAGAACAATGAAGTCTTACAACAAATTTATGGGGCTTTGGTGAGACCACACATGGTTTACTGCATGCAGTTTTGGGCTCCATATGTAAGGAAGGAAATACTTGCTTTGGAGGCAGGGCCGCAAAGATTCAATAGATTGATTCCTGGGATGAGAGGGTTGTCCTATGCTGGGAGGCTGAGTAAATTGCACCTATACTCTCTGGAGCTTAGAAGAATGAGAGGTGATCTCATTGAAACATACAGGATTCTGAAGAGGCTTAATAGGGTAGAAACCGAGAGGTTGTTTTCCCTGGCTGGGAAATCTAAATAACATGGGGGCTGGTCTCAGGATAAGGCGTTGATCATTTCGAACTGAGAAAAGGAGAAAATACTTCACTCTGACAGTTGTGAATCTTTGGAATTCTCTACCCCAGAGGGTTGTGGGTGCTCCTTCATTGAGTATATTCAAGGCTGAAATAGACAGGTTGACTCCTGCTCCTATTTTTTGTATTCTTATGTTGCCTATGACCAAAATCAAACTAACGGACATATAATTCCCTTGTTACCCTTTTTGTATATTGGATCATGGAGGCCTCTCTCAATGGCCTTTATATAGTAAGTGAGCTGCTACCTGATTAAGACTGCCTGGAAGGATCCAGTTGCAAAAGAAATCAAGACAGTGGTGACACTGGCACAGAAAATATTGTTTTCATGGTGAATGTGGCTTGCAAGTTTCAGCCAGCAGTTGACCTATCTCCCCAATTGCCTCCAGGAGAAAATGTAGCCTTGTGACATTATCATAAGAACTTTGTGGTCTGTAATAATTATTGAATGGATATCTATGTGTAGGAAACAGATGTCTTCTGTGATGCCTCCCTGTAAATGCCTCCAATGTACCCACTTCCTTATCTTCACCTGCCTCTTCTTCAAAACATAAAATAGAGGGATTATTTTTGTGAATTTCATGACCCCAGTCCAAAACTGTACTATCTGCAGAGCTAATTATATAGGGCAGGAAAAGTCCTAACAGAACGTCTAGCTCACGAAATAGCTAAGTTCAGAATGCAGACAAGGTAACACAAACCTTCAGCTCCAATAAACACATTGGTCTCCTCAACGCAATATCCAAGTATACTGCGTTTGCTGATCATACCACCACTTATATAGAAGTGATTTTAATTTGGATCATCTTTTGGGTAGAAGTTGAAGAAAATACAGTGGGAATCTTAGTTATGACCACCTGCGCCCACTTAAGCGTGTCAGGTATTAAAGGGAAATGGCATATTTTGGGGAGGAGAATTTCTGTGCAATCTTTTTAGGACAAATTGCTGCAATAGGCAATAGGCATCAATTTAGTAAAAAAAAAAGACTTCATTTTGCTTAGTTCATCACAACCTGAAAGTGAGCATTAATTCAACAACAGTAATTTATATAGCATTTTTAATGTAGTAAAATGCCTCAAGATACTTCACAAGAGCACAATCAGACAAAAGGTGGCACTGAGCTAAAGGAGGAGCCATTAGGGCAAGAGACTAAAAGGTTGGTCAAAAAGCTAGGTTTTAAGGAGAATTTTAAAGAAAGAGAGCGAGATGGAGAGGTTTCAGGAAGGAATTTCAGATCATGGAGCCCAGATAGATGAAAACATGGCTGCCATTAATGGGGCAAAGGAAGTGGGGGATGCATAGGGTGACCTCAACCTGGATGAAAGAGATTTAAAGGAAAGTCCAGCTCCTGAGATCCAGCTCAGTTACAAAACATTTTCATTGCTCGTGTACAATTGTGACTATAATGTTAACAATCACCCTTAACACTACAAATGGTGAATATGGTGCTGAAATATTTATCTGAAAACTTGTTTCTTACCAGCTCCTTTTCCCCACTTTTGTCTCTCCATTTCCCCTGATGGATTACAACTACAGGTGATGGTTCTATCCAGCACCAGTACCTCACCCAAATGCCCAATTGTGTTGGCAGATTATTCAACTAGGAGACATCACAGCCAAACTCACTCCTAAATCCACATATGAAACTTTCCAAAAGGACCAAAGAAATTCAGTTGCTTGGTTTGTGAAGGTACATATTACAAGAAAGGTTAGATCAAAAAGACATTTCTAAATATTGAAACTTCAAACATTCTGCTGAGAATATCCTTAAAGAAAAACCAAAACAAAACAAATATGGAATATAGCAGGATTTTTCAAACAGATTTAAGAATGCTCATCAGACAATGAGCATCAAAACCTAAGATGTCAGTTAGGTAATTTACTGTAATGATTTAAAGCATTGTGTTTGTGTTTTTTCAGGTCTAGGTTTTTGATGTCTTGGCCTGTCTAGACATTGTCCAGCTACCTTTAATCTGATCATACATGAATGTGCTGGAAGGCATGTAAGACAGTGGATCTGAGTTACAGCTTGTCAACCTAACCACTGTTACAACAGGCAAAAGACACCCAGAAAACAGGTTTACAATGTATATATTGGTAAAAAAAAAATGCCAGAAAATGGATTAATTGTTAATCATTTCACTTTTTTTTCCTTTAAATTTTGAAGATTCAAAAATATCACATGGAAATCCAGGTCCCAGATCAGCAGATGGTATTCACTTTAATAATACATTGGAAACCTTTTAATGTTGGAAAGCTACTTATCGTGACAAAAATTAATATCAAGAGTTTAACTGGAATGCACTGGCTGATTGAGTATTAATTAAATGCTGAACAGTAAACTTAATCTGCGAACTAGTAATATTCACGGAAAAGCTCATGATCCAGGAATTGACTATATTCTGTAGATACGAACATAAAAACATAAGAAATAGGCCGTTCAGCCCCTCAAGCCTGCTCTGCCATTTAATAAGATCATGATGGATTTTCAATCTCATTTATACCTTCTCACACTATTCCCATTTCCATTTATTCCCTTGGTATCTAAAAATCTAACAATCTCTTGTTTAATATATTCAACGATTGAGCAGCCACCGTTCTGTGGTAGAAAATTCCAAAGATTCACAACCCTCTGAGTGAAGAAATTACTCCTCGCCCTGGTTCTCGATTCTCCAGCCAGGGGAAACATCGTCCCTGTCAAGCCCCTAAAGAACATAAGGGCTTAAAATTCAATTAGGTCCGTTAATGGTCGCAGGGATCATAATGTGCGATTACCCCATGCCCGGTCGAGTTGAGGCAGGCAGAGCACAAATTTCATACTGCCTGCTCATTATGGCATGCAGCTCAGTGCAAAACGTGCTGCTGAGTGGCTGTACGCTCAGCAGGGGGCCCAAGAGCATGCTAGCTTGAAGTATAGCTAGCTTGAAGCACAGCTCACTTGCCCTTCTTGGGCTAAATTTAGTGGAGCCGCGGGGGTCCTGGCACCAGACTGAAAAGGCAGTGGCAATCCCGCCTCGGCCATTCGGAGCTACCTTCCTCCGCCCGCCCAGCTCCATTTAACAGCGCCCTGGCACTTAACAGCCTGGCACCAGGATCCCCATCCCTTTAAAGATGGGGATCCCACCTCCAATAGCTGCCAGCCAATCAGAGGTCCGCCAGCTCAGAGGAATTGGCAGCACCACCAGGAGCAGTCGCCACTGCTGGTACTACAAGAGGCCTTGGAACCAGGCTCAGTGCTCGGCCAGGACCCCAGGTAAGTTGTGGGGGGCCAGTCCACCAGGCCCCAGCGATAAGGGGAGGGAGGTTGGGCATTGAGTGCAGGGGGAGGGGAGTGTTCAGGGAGCTGGGTTGATTTCTGCCGTGGGCCCTCTGTGGGCCACAGATTGCCCACAAATGAGGGCCCCATCAAGCCCACAGGGAGGTTGCCTTGTTTTACAGGGTGACCTGTATCCGTGGTGGAGGCTATCCCTGCCATTGGCTTAATGCCAGCGGCAGGGGGAAGAGGCCCTTAAGTGGCTGATAATAGGCCTCCTAAGGGCCTCAATTGGCCTTTGGGTGAGAAGGCTGTCTTCAGTCTATTCTTCCCCCGACTAAATTGTGGTGCAACAGGAAGGTGATGGGCCCTCCACTCCCTGCCCCCCATCGCAATTCTATGGTCTCCCCCGCCTCCTAGTCCATCTCTGGGGGCCTATTAAATCTAATGCCTTCAAGGCAGCCTTCCCTTCTTAAAAAGGAGGTGCACTCATGCTGCAGCGACTGCTGGAACTGTCAGGAAGTGTTTGAGGGTAGGAAAGAGACCACAAATGAAATAACTAGACAGAGAGAGGGATCCCTGGTTCTCTAATCAATCACCGGAGGCCTTAATGCAGGAGGTCAAGTGGATGAGAATGTTCTCAGAGAGAGCATTGAGGATGGTGGTATGTTCCTGTCTTATGCTCCTTTTCTAATAGAATTTCACCATCATCCTGCTAGTGTAAGCTAGTAGGAAGTGCAAGCTGCAGCTATTGCGACCATAGTCCTCTTGCTTTTCACCCCATTCCACTTCCCTCACCCCAACCTTCCCCTTCTGCATCTTAGCTTTCAGATACCTAAGATCTGCTGCCTGGCAAGCCAGTGCTTATCCAGCAAACATCTGATGTAGAAGCACTGTTACTTGATCTGACACTTGCAGCCACCAGCTCAGATACTAGCCCTGTGCATACTTTAGAGGGTAGTATAGAGTCAAAGTCAGCACATGGTGAGCCACTGGGCACAAGTGAGATGCAGCCAGGGCAGGGGGAAAAGATAGCATGGGAACCAACTCACTAGATGGCATCGTCGCACATCAGTTCTGCTGCAGAGGACTCAGATGAGGAGTTTCATGCAGTGGTGTACAGGAGAACGCTGATGATCATGCATACACACAGAGTTGCTTGGTGCATTGGCTGGCCAGCCACAGAGCCTCCTGTCACTGTCAAGGAGCATAAACAAATCTGGCTCCAACTTGGCACATGAATTCCCGTGGAGCTTGGAGCCCATCCTTTCCATTGTGGAAGTGGAGGTCAACACCATGACAGCACTTGCAGGCCCATCTGTAATGCACTGTCTGGTGGCCAATGTCTCACCACAGGTAGAAGCCACTTAACGCCTGAGTGCTGCAGTGGAAGCTCAGACTGAGGTCATACAATCCATGCACACCAGTGCTCAAAGAGGCATGCAAGCTCTCATGGCAATCCAGTAATGTATGCTTCCGCAGATTACCAGAATTTCTGAGGCACCACCCGAGGGGAGTGGTAGTGGCTCTGTGGAGCACAAACCTGCTATCTCAGGGTGACAATACTCATGCTCAGACAACTGCCACTTCACCAGTGCCCTTGCTGTTGCCTTTCAGCCAGCCAGCCCAGACTGCTACTGCCCTTGCTGAGGTGGTGCAATCCAAAGCCGGGCTCACAAGGCCCAGAACTGCAAGAGGTCGTTTTCTAAGGCCAACTGTAGTCACCCCTCCTGAAAGTCAGCAGTTTTCCACTAGCCATGCTACAATCATTGGGGGAGCACTGCATAGCAGCACTAAACCATTCAAAGGCAACTGCAAGACAGACACTGAGGGAATGCACAAGGGTGAATAGTTTAGTTTTGTTTGTATTATTGGAAGTATTGTTGGATAAAGTTGTTATGGAATTTTTTTTTGTGGTGTCTTTTATTTCAGGATTTTGGCCAAGAGGATGCTGTAATGGTCCGTAGCAGAGGGACAGAAAGATGCGGAATTGTGCAGAAGCAGTGATGTGTTGATGAGGTTTTAGGGGAACCAGTCTGAGTAACTGGTCATGGACAGCCTGTCCAGATCGAAGGGATCCTAGATGCCTCCTTTCTTCCACTTCCACTTCCTCTTCCTCCTGCTCTTCCTCCTCTTGAGGTGACCACCGAAGGCCTGGTGGCAAGGGCTGCACCCTCATGACAACGAGGTTGTGGAAAATGCAGCAGATCATCACAAATTTGGAGAAATGCTCCCATGAGAACTGGAGGGCTCTGTCCAAGCAGTCCAGACAAGTGAACCATTGTTTCAGAATGCTAATGGTTTGCTCTATGATGTTCCTGGTGGCATCATGGCTCTTTTTGTAGGCACGCTGTCCATGCATGGTGAGGTGGCGAAGGGGAGTCAGGAGCCAGGTGTAGAGCAGGTAGCCCTTGTCACCAAGCAGCCAGCCTCTGGTTTGTCATGGTGGCTCCAATACCGTGGGTATGGCTGACTGCCGGAAGATGAAAGCATTGTGACTACTGCCGAGATAGCTGGCATTCACCAACATGATGTTCTGTGCATGGTTGCACACCAACTGCACACTCAGGGAGTGGTAGCCCTTGTGGTTGCAGTACAGCATAGAGCCATGTGAGTGCAGTCGATGGCTCCCTTTTTTTATTCATTCATGGGATGTGGGCGTCGCTGGCCAGGCCGGCATTTATTGCCCATCCCTAATTGCCCTTGAGAAGGTGGTGGTGAACTGCCTTCTTGAACCGCTGCAGTCCATGTGGGGTAGGTACACCCATAGCGCTATTAGGAAGAGAGTTCCAGGGTTTTGACCCAGCAACAGTGAAGGAACGGCGATATAGTTCCAAGTCAGGATGGTGTGTGACTTGGACGGGAACTTGCAGGTGATGGTGTTCCCATGCATCTGCTGCTCTTATCCTTCGAGGTGGTAGAGGTCGCGGGTTTGGAAGGTGCTATCGAAGGAGCCTTGGTGCATTGCTGCAGTGCATCTTGTAGATGGTACACACTGCTGCCACTTTGCATCGGTGGTGGAGGGAGTAAATGTTAGTGGATGGTGTGCCAATCAAGTGGACTGCTTTGCCCTGGATGGTGTCGAGCTTCTTGAGCATTGTTGGAGCTGCACCCATCCAGGCAAGTGGAGAGGATTCCATCACACTCCTGACTTGTGCCTTGTAGATGGTGGACAGGCTTTGGAGAGTCAGGAGGTGAGTTACTCGCCGCAGGATTCCTAGCCTCTGACCTGCTCTTGTAGCCACGGTATTTATATGGCTACTCCAGTTCAGTTTCTGGTCAATGGTAGCCCTTAGGATGTTAATAGTGGGGGATTCAGTGATGGTAATGCCATTGAATGTCAAGGGAAGATGGTTAGATTCTCTCTTGTTGGAGATGGTCATTGCCTGGCACTTGTGTGGCACAAATGTTACTTGCCACTTATCAGTCCAAGCCTGGATATTGTCCAGGTCTTGCTGCATTTTTACCCGGACTGCTTCAGTATGTGAGGAGTCGCGAATGGTGCTGAACATTGTGCAATCATCAGCGAACATCCCCACTTCTGAACTTATGATTGAAGGAAGGTCATTGATCAAGCAGCTGAAGATGGTTGGGGCTAGGACACTACCCTGAGGAACTCCTGCAGTGATGTCCTGGAACTGAGATGATTGACTTCCAACAACCACAGCCATCTTCCTTTGCACTAGTTATGACTCCAACCAGCAGAGTGTTTTCCCCCTGATTCCCATTGACTCCAGTTTTGCTAGGGCTCCTTGATGCCATACTCGGTCAAATGCTGCCTTGATGTCAAGGGCAATCATTCTCACCTCACCCCTTGAGTTCAGAACAAAGAAAATTCCAGCACAGGAACAGGCCCTTCGGCCCTCCAAGCATGCGCCGATCCAGATCCTAAATCTAAACCTGTCGCCTATTTTCTAAGGGTCTGTATCTCTTTGCTTCATGCCCATTCATGTATCTGTCTAGATACATCTTAAAAGACGCTATCGTGTTCGCATCTACCACCTCCGCTGGCAACGCGTTCCAGGCACCCACCACCCTCTGCGTAAAGAACTTTCCACGCATATCCCCCCTAAACTTTTCCCCTCTCACTTTGAACTCGTGACCCCGAGTAATTGAATCCCCCACTCTGGGAAAAAGCTTCTTGCTATCCACCCTGTCTAAACCTCTCATGATTTTATACACCTCAATCAGGTCCCCCCTCAACCTCCGTCCTTCTAATGAAAATAATCCTAATCTACTCAACCTCTCTTCATAGCTAGCGCCCTCCATACCAGGCAACATCCTGGTGAACCTCCTCTGCACCCTCTCCAAAGCATCTACATCCTTTTGGTAATGTGGCAACCAGAACTGCACGCAGTATTCCAAATGTGGCCGAACCAAAGTCTTATACAACTGTAACATGACCTGCCAACTCTTGTACTCAATACCCTGTCCGATGAAGGAAAGCGTGCCGTATGCCTTCTTGACCACTCTATTGACCTGCGTTGCCACCTTCAGGGAACAATGGACCTGAACACCCAAATCTCTCTGTACATCAATTTTCCCCAGAACTTTTCCATTTACTGAATAGTTCACTCTTGAATTGGATCTTCCAAAATGCATCACCTCGCATTTGCCCTGATTGAACTCCATCTGCCATTTCTCTGCCCAACTCTCCAATCTCTCTATATTCTGCTGTATTCTCTGACAGTCCCCTTCACTATCTGCTACTCCACCAATCTTAGTGTCGTCTGCAAACTTGCTAATCAGACCACCTATATTTTCCTCCAAATCATTTATGTATATCACAAACAACAGTGGTCCCAGCACGGATCCCTGTGGAACACCACTGGTCACACGTCTCCATTTTGAGAAACTCACTTTCACTGCTACTCTCTGTCTCCTGCTGCCCAGCCAGTTCTTTATCCATCTAGCTAGTACACCCTGGACCCCATGCGACTTCACTTTCTCCATCAGCCTACCATGGGGAACCTTATCAAATGCCTTACTGAAGTCCATGTATATGACATCTACAGCCCTTCCCGCATCAACCAACTTCGTCACTTCCTCAAAGAATTCTATTAAATTGGTAAGACATGACCTTCCCTGCACAAAACCATGTTGCCTATCACTGATAAGCCCATTTTCTTCCAAATGGGAATAGATCCTATCCCTCAGTATCTTCTCCAGCAGCTTCCCTACCACTGACGTCAGGCTCACCGGTCTATAATTACCTGGATTATCCCTGCTACCCTTCTTAAACAAGGGGACAACATTAGCAATTCTCCAGTCCTCCGGGACCTCACCCGTGTTTAAGGATGTTGCAAAGATATCTGTTAAGGCCCCAGCTATTTCCTCTCTCGCTTCCCTCAGTAACCTGGGATAGATCCCATTCGGACCTGGGGACTTGTCCACCTTAATGTCTTTTAGAATACCCAACACTTCCTCCCTCCTTATGCCGACTTGACCTTGAGTAATCAAACATCTATCCTTAACCTCAACATCCGTCATGTCCCTCTCCTCGGTGAATACCGATGCAAAGTACTCGTTTAGAATCTCACCCATTTTCTCTGACTCCACGCATAACTTTCCTCCTTTGTCCTTGAGTGGGCCAATCCTTTCTCTAGTTACCCTCTTGCTCCTTATATATGAATAAAAGGCCTTGGGATTTTCCTTAACCCTGTTTGCTAAAGATATTTCATGACCCCTTTTAGCCCTCTTGATTCCTCGTTTCAGATTGGTCCTACATTCCCGATATTCTTCCAAAGCTTCGTCTTTCTTCAGCCGCCTAGACCTTATGTATGCTTCCTTTTTCCTCTTAGCTAGTCTCACAATTTCACCTGTCATCCATGGTTCCCTAATCTTGCCATTTCTATCCCTCATTTTCACAGGAACATGTCTCTCCTGCACGCTAATCAACCTCTCTTTAAGAGCCTCCCACATATCAAATGTGGATTTACCTTCAAACAGCTGCTCCCAATCTACATTTCCCAGCTCCTGCCGAATTTTGGTATCATTGACCTTCCCCCAATTTAGCACTCTTCCTTTAGGACCACTTTCGTCTTTGTCCATGAGTATTCTAAAACTTACGGAATTGTGATCACTATTCCCAAAGTAGTCCCCAACTGAAACTTCAACCACCTGGCCGGGCTCATTCCCCAACACCAGGTCCAGTATGGCCCCTTCCCGAGTTGGACTATTTACATACTGCTCTAGAAAACCCTCCTGGATGCTCCTTACAAATTCTGCTCCATCTAGACCTCTAACACTAAGTGAATCCCAGTCAATGTTGGGAAAATGAAAATCTCCTATCACCACCACCCTGTTGCTCCTACATCTTTCCAGAATCTGTTTACACATTTGTACCTCTATCTCACGCTCGCTGTTGGGAGGCCTGTAGTACAGCCCCAACATTGTTACCGCACCCTTCCTATTTCTGAGTTCTGCCCATATTGCCTCACTGCTCGAGTCCTCCATAGTGCCCTCCTTCAGCAAAGCTGTGATATCCTCTTTGACCAGTAATGCAACTCCTCCACCTCTTTTACCTCCCTCTCTATCCCGCCTGAAACATCGATATCCTGGGATATTTAGTTGCCAATCATGCCCTTCCCTCAACCAAGTCTCAGTAATAGCAATAACATCATACTCCCATGTACTAATCCAAGCCCTAGGTTCATCTGCCTTACCTACTACACTTCTTGCATTAAAACAAATGCACCTCAGACCACCAGTCCCTTTGCGTTCATGATCTGCTCGCTGCCTACTCTTTCCCTTAGTCACGCTGACTTCATTATCTGGTTCCTTACAGGCTTTAGTTACTACCTCCTTACTGTCCACTGACCTCCTCATTTGGTTCCCATACCCCTGCCACATTAGTTTAAACCCTCCCCAACAGCGTTAGCAAAAGCACCCCCAAGGACATTGGTTCCAGTCCGGCCCAGGTGTAGACCGTCCAATTTGTAATAGTCCCACCTCCCCCAGAACCGGTCCCAGTGTCCCAAAAATCTGAACCCCTCCCTCCTGCACCATCTCTCAAGCCACGCATTCATCCTGACTATTCTTTCATTTCTACTCTGACTAGCACGTGGCACTGGTAGCAATCCTGAGATTACTACCTCTGAGGTCCTACTTTTTAACTTGGCTCCTAACTCCCTAAATTCTGCTTGGAGGACCTCATCCCGTTTTTTACCTATATCATTGGTGCCTATGTGCACAATGACAACTGGCTGTTCACCCTCCCCCTTCAGAATGTTCTGCAGCCGATCTGAGACATCCCTGACCCGTGCACCTGGGAGGTAACATACCATTCGGGAGTCTCGTTTTCGACCACAGAACCGCCTATCTACTCCCCTTACAATCGAATCCTCTATGACTATAGCCCTTCCACTCTTTTTCCTTCCCTTCTGAACAGCAGAGCCAGCCACGGTGCCATGAACCTGGCTACTGCTGCCTTCCCCTGGTGAGCCATCTCCCACAACAGTATCCAAAACAGTATACCTGTTTTGGAGGGAGATGACCGCAGGGGACACCTGCGCTGCCTTCCTGCTCTTTCTCTGCCTTTTGGTCACCCATTCTCTTTCTCCCTCAGCAATCCTAATCTGTGGTGTGACCAATTCACTAAAGGTGCTATCCACTACCTCCTCAGCATCGCGGATGCTCCAAAGTGAGTCCATCCGCAGTTCCAGAGCCGTCATGCGGTCTAACAAGAGCTGCAGCTGGACACACTTCCTGCACGTGAAGGAGTCAGGGACATCAGCCGTGTCCCTGAGCTCCCACATTGAGCAAGGGGAGCATGACACGGGTTCAGCTCTTTTGTCCATGTTTGAACCAAGGCTGTAATGAGGTCAGGAGCTGAGTGGCCCTGGCGGAACCCAAACTGAGCATCACTGAGCAGATTATTGCTAAGCAAGTGCTGCTTGATGGCACTGTTGATGACACCTTCCATCATTTTACTGATGATTGAGAGTAGGCTGATGGGGCGGTAATTGGCCGGGTTGGATTTGTTCTGCTTTTTGTGTACAGGACATACCTGGTCAATTTTCCACATTGCAGGGTAGATGCCAGTGTTGGAGCTGTACTGGAACAGGTTGGCTCGGGGTGCGGAAAATTCTGGAGCACAAGTCTTCAGTACTATTGCCAGAATATTGTCAGGACCCATAGCCTTTGCAGTATCCAATGCCTTCAGTCGTTTCTTGATATCATGCGGAGTGAATCGAATTGGCTGAAGTCTGGCATCTGTAATGCTGGGGACTTCAGGAGGGGGCCAAGATGGATCATCAACTCGGCACTTCTGGCTGAAGATTGTTGCAAATGCTTCTGCCTTATCTTTTGCACTGATGTGCTGGGCTCCCCCATCATTGAGGATGGGGATATTTGTGGAGCCACTTCCTCCGGTTAGTTGTTTATTTGTCCTCCACCATTCACGACTGGATGTGGCAGGACTGCAGAGCTTAGATCTGATCCATTGGTTATGGGATCGCTTAGCTCTGTCTATTGCATGCTGCTTATGCAGTTTGGCATGCAAGTAGTCCTGGGTTGTAGCTTCACCAGGTTGACACCTCATTTTGAGGTATGCCTGGTGCTGCTCCTGGCATGCCCTCCTGCACTCTTCATTGAACCAGGGTTGGTCTCCTGGCTTGATGGTAATGGTAGAGTGGGGGATATGCCGAGCCATGAGGTTACAGATTGTGGTTGAGTACAATTCTGCTGCTGCTGATGGCCTACAGCGCCTCATGGATTCCCAGTTTTGCATTGCTAGATCTGTTCGAAAGCTATCCCATTTAGCTCGGTGATAGCGCCACACAACACGATGGACGGTATCCTCAATGTGAAGGCGGGACTTCGTCTCCACAAGGACTGTGCGGTGGTCACTCCTACCAGTACAGTCATGGACAGAAGCATCTGCGGCAAGCAGATTGGTGAGGACAAGGTCAAGTATGTTTTTCCCTCGTGTTGGTTCCCCCACCACCTGCCGCAGACCCAATCTAGCAGCTATGTCCTTTAGTACTCAGCCAGCTCGGTCAGTAGTGGCGCTACCGAGCCACTCTTGGTGATGGACATTGAAGTCCCCCACCCAGAGTATATTTTGTGCCCTTGCCACCCTCAGTGCTTCCTCCAAGTGGTGTTCAACATGTTCAACTTACCAGCTGAGGGAGGGCGGTAGGTGGTAATCAGTAGGAGGTTACCTTGCCCATGTTTGACCTGATGCCATGAGACTTCATGGGTCCGGATTCGATGTTGAGAACTCCCAGAGCAACTCCCTCCCTACTGTATACCACTGTGCCGCCACCTCTGCTGGGTCTGTCCTGCCGTTGGAACAGGACATACTCAGGGATAGTGATTGCAGTGTCTGGGACATTGTCTGTAAGGTATGATTCCGTGAGTATGACTATGTCAGGCTGTTGCTTGACTAGTCTGTGGGACAGCTCTCCAAACTTTTGCACAAGCCCCCAGATGTTAGTAAGGAGGACTTTGCAGGGTCGACAGGGCTGGGTTTGCCGTTGTCGTTTCTGGTGCCTCGGTCGATGCCGGGTGGTCCGTCCGGTTTCATTCCTTTTTATTGACTTCGTAGCGGTTAGGTACAACTGAGTGGCTTGCTAGGCCATTTCAGAGGCCGTGTAAGAGTTAACCACATTGCTGTGGGTCTGGAGTCACATGTAGACCAGACCATGTAAGGACAGCAGATTTCCTTCCCTCAAGTGAACCAGATGGGTTTTATAACAATCGACAATGGTTTTATGGCCATCATTAGACCTAGCTTTTAATTCCAGATTTTTATTAATTAAATTCAAATTCCACCTTCTGTTGTGGTGGGATTCGAACCCATGTCCCCAGAGAAATACCCTGGGTCTCTGGGTTACTAGTCCAGTGATAATACCACTACATCACCACCTCCCTGCACCATTGGGAATCCTGCTAGCCTGGCAAAGCCACATGCCTGTTCCTCCTGCTTCTCTAAGATAAGAGAAAAGACAATCAAGTCCCTCTACTGGCGTGCAGGCCTCTGTCACCTCCCTGATGCAGCAATGCATGGCGAACTGTGGGATGTTGGCAGTATCGCCTGCTCCCATCAAGAAGGAGCCACTGGCATAGAAATTGAGGGTCACAGTGATCTTCAAGGGCACTGGCACCACTGCCTCGCCTTGATGTACAGTCGCCGGTCCTGTTGCAGGAGTGGCATGGTCCTGTGACCACCTCCTTGATAAAACATAGTGGCCTCACACACTGCTCCTGGAAGAGGTGGAGGTAGGAGAAGTGTTCCCTGAAGACCCTTGGTGGTAACGGCTTTCTCGTGGGAGCCTCATCCTTCCTCTGCACACAGGTACCCCTCTCTGCTGCCTGAGCCCCCATTAGTGAAAGCAGTCTGCTGACAGGCCTCCAAACTCCTCTAACGTTCTTGTCAAAGTTCAGCACCAAATATTCTCATTGACAAATCATGTCATGGAATGGAAAACAAGAAGGAAAGCAGGGAAGTAATTTGAACACAAGGATGAGAAGCATACAGAAATATCCAGCAGGTGCAAACTTTTCCTGACTCAGGTGCCTCCAGATTAGCTCCAAACTAGAGTGTTGACTTTATGTAACTGGTTCCATTCTGTCTAAATTGGGAAGCAGGACAAAACTTGAAATATTTCTCACCAAATAGGAGATAGATTCCAGAATTTAAAAAAATATGTAGGATGAAGAGTATTATCTGAAAGTATTTCCCCTTAGGCTTTCCATTTTGTTTAAACTTTGTTTAAAAAGGTATTGTGCATGAGATATCTATAACTGGAAGTATAAATTTTCATTGATTAATAATAATAGATAATAAAATTGCTAGATAATAGAGGGTTAGTTTGAAAGATGGGTTGTAGTTTAATTGACACAAATATCATTCCATTCAGTGACATGATTTGCCAATTAGAACATTTTTGTCACAAAAGGCCCCACTCTGTTCGAGTCTATCAGCCAGATTCCATTGTACTCAAGTTCATTTGCATCGTCAATTCTACCCACATTAAAAAGCAGCTTCCTCTCTCAATAATGCTATAACTTACAGATTGGCAAGAAGTACCAACTAACCCAATGAGGTAGGGAGGTTGCATGCCAGTTGAGTTTGAGATATGTCCTTCTAACCTGTTTAGCAGCACAATGTTCCACCCTTAAAGGTAGTGCATCTGCCTTTAGGATTAGCATATTCAATTGTACTGTTGAACATTCAACATTCTTGGCAAATCTCTTGCAATAGAGAACATGCATATTTTCAAAAGAGCAAATGATATTCAGTCCTCAGAGAGTTGATAACTGAGACTCATTCTGAAAATAAACAGACGTATATATGAATGGAGGAAAGATTTTAAGTTTTTTGAATCAAACATAACATATTTCAAGATTATAATTTTCAATAAACGCTGCAAGAGGCAAATGTTTAGTGTTTTCCTTTAATTTTATTATATTTTTTATTTATCAAAATTAAAAAAGAGAAAAAATACACAAACCTCAAAAATTCAGGTTATCCTTTGAACAGGCAGATGTGCAGCAGGGTCCAGCTTTTGCCCACCAGGGACGCTGATGCCATCAGAAATCTCTGGGTAAACTACTTTCCATAATTCTAGATGGGACAAGGAACCGAGTCCTGCTGGCAATAGGCCCAACACTCAGCCATCAGTTCCCTCATAAGAGATCCACAAAGTGGTGGTGTAAGATAGCCTGCTCCTCGTGCAGACCCAAGGTAACAAGAATCTTTTGAATTCCAGAAGCTGCAATCCAGGAAACAGAAGAGAAAGATGATGATGTCACTTCTTTCTATCTCATTCATCCTCTCTCTTGAATTCAGAAGCCCAGAGGTATTAACTTGGGGATGCGACAGGGAGTGTGGATGAGGAATTGTGATGTGGTGAGATACAGGGCTCAAGGAAGCCAAATTATGCAAGTGTAGAAGTGGAGACTGATGTCGCTGCGCACAGGCTTAAATCATGTCAGTCCTTGGCTATAGAATGTGAAGATGATGATTTCAGAGGTCCTGCAAATGAAGGATACTAAATGAGCAATAGACAATACTAAATAGCAATAGAGAGTTTCTGTGCAATATGCCTCAAATAGCGGTAGACTCCACTGCCCTGCTGTGCATAAACATCAAAGAGGGTTTCTCATCATTGCAGTTGCAGAAACATCTGCAGACCTTGCCCTGCTCCATGAGGTAGCCAGGCAAGTTAGTCAATGGAGCCGTTGAGTCTAGGACTGCAGACTTAAGGGACCATTTGGCAAGCTCCTTATCAACCTGATTGTGAAATACACAGGAGAGCATCTTGGAGGGAGTACAGGACATTCAGCTGACTCTATCTCAGGGATTTAAAGATCTTTCTGCTTCTTTGAGGTCAGTTCTTCCACCGATCACTGGTAACCAGAATGATGTTCCCAGCACTAGTAGAGTAGCAGGTGTGCATACTGTGTTTTCCTTTACCACAGCAGCTCAGAGGAACAGTCCATGAGCTCCTGCGAAAGCAATCAACTTTGCAGGATCAGGCAAACAAGGAACTTAAAATAGTTTGGAGCAACTTTTTAAGTCACAGACCCAGGCCCTCAGGTGGCATTTAGAAGAAATGTTAGACAAGAGCAAAGGAAAAGCTGCATAGTCACAAGGGTGTTCATGGTGAATAAAACCATGTAATGTTTCTTTGAGTAATTGTAATACATTAGTGAAATTATTGATGCAAGTGAAATTATTGATGAAAGGTCTACTTGGTGTTTGGTTATCTTGTAGGATAATGGAGAAATGGATGCTGTGCTGATGTTGAGGTTCAGGATGAGGATGTGATGGCTATCTGTGAGAAGCAAGGATTTTACTTAGAACACAGAAATCTATAGAAAATATTGGTCTATACTTCTGTGAAAGTGTGTTTGGAAGTCAGTTGTCTAGCAATTGCACCTGTTCATGTTATTCATGGGCCTTATCTTTCAAATCAGAGTTTCATCACCACGCTCTTTAGAATCCTCTGGGACATCTATCATCAGTTTTTTCTTGACTGCAAAGTTGTGAAGCACACACATGCTACTACAGTCTGCAAGATGGTGCTCGGTGCTTACTGCAGGTGCCCCCAGATCAAAGGCTTGCTCAATTCTAATTACTGTTGTGACAGAAACCACACCTGCCAAATGGAAACATATTAATTTTGTCATATGGAGCACTATTTTGAACTGTTACTGGACATTGAAAATAACTTGTTTTTAAAAGACCACAGAGTAGTGGCTGAAAACATGGCTGCACATTTGCATTCTGAGAGACAGTTGCACAGAGAGACAATGGAAATACTCCATGATTCAATTAGCGAGATGGGTTTTGACAATAGTGATGATCAGAAGACATTGAAAGTCATTATTTGTGTAAGAGCCAGCATTCCACCCCCCCCCCCCCAGCCACCACCCCCCCACCCCCTCCCGCCCCCCCCCCCCCCCCGCCCCCCATGAGTGTGTCTGGTAAGCTTTGAAAAATCAACAAACCTCACAGGTGATGCTGTTTCAAACAAAGAGCTAGTCACATGACTAACCTGCTGGCCAACCTGGAAATTGATTGAATTGTGCTTACAGAAAGGTCTTGAGGCAGACTACATTTTGAAGACCAAAGAGAAGCAAGGTCTCTCTCTCTCTCTCTCACACAAAGTTCCAGGGACCCACAGAAGTAACTTAAGCCTCAAGACAGAAGACCCTGCAGCCTTCTGGTACCAGCAAAACAAGTTTGAAAGTGTGTACTGGGCCCCAATGAGAACTGCAAGACTTAACTTCAATCAAAGACTTTACATCCAACCCAAAACCAGTAACTGAATTCCATCTACTAATTCTAACCTTCCCCCTTTAATTCTTTCTCCTCCTCTATCTATTTGTGTGTGTGTTTATCGCGTATGCATGCTGGCGTGGTTGTGTCGTGTATTTTTAGTAGTTTTAACTGAGTTAGAGTTTTAAGGTTAGTAAACTTACACCTTTCTTGTTTAAATCTGAGAAAACCTGTCTGGTTGATTCCTTTACAATTACAATGAGAGAGCCGTGAGCAAGGACTCGCTGAGGGGCAGCTAAAACACTGTGTTTTAAAAGTTAAACCCTGTTACGGCCAAACCAGGAAAAGGCCAAGGGGGAGCCCTAGACCCCTCCTCACCTGGTCATAACACTGTCTTATTGCATGCTTTATTGTTACATTCTTCTGCAGCAACTGGTGGTCCTATGAAGTAGCATCATGTGCCATGGAAAGAGTGGGTATTATGTATTATCCCTTGCCCCTGCTGTTGAAATAGTGCACCTGCACCTGCAATATAGTGGTCTACAATAAACTTTTGGGGTAGAATCCCAGTGCTCTAGAGCCCATCCCAAATTCCTTCCCCGCACAGGTGTGAATCCCAACTTAGGCCCATCCCAACTCAGAAATTTCAGAGCCTCAGTTTTCACAGACATTACAGAATAGAAAATCAAACTGTGAGAGTTTTATAAAGGAAACTTAATACTGAGCTAGTTTGCCCATTGTCCTTTCAGTAAACTTAACTAATCTGTAATGCTATAGTATTGAAATTGTAGAAGGTACATTCACAAACGTATTTCAAACAACTATTTCCTGGGATCTTTATATGTTTGTGGCTGCTCTTTGGTTTTTGAATCCACCTCCAAAGAAACATTCATGTCCCTCAGTGAATTACTGTGACTGGTTCTCTGATCTTTCCCCGACAGAATAAATAGGAACTTCATACATTTATATAATGTGTAATGTTACCTTCCTGAATAAATAGAAGCTCGTACAAGTCCATAGTGAATAACCATTGCCCTCAGGAATACACAGGAATTCCAACAGTTACACAGTGACTGACCCTTGCCCTGTTGAATAAGGCAGAACTCTATACAGTTACACAGTGAATAACCCTTATTCTGAAACAGAAACTTGTATCAACTATCAGTGAGCAAAGCTTCTTTTTCACTTTTTCTGTGTGCTTTCTCCACATTGAAAACTGGCAACCATTGTTTGCTGGTCCTGGTATAAATGGGTTTTATTAGCCCTTCATGTTACACCTGCTCTTTTTAACCCACCATCTACCCAAATCTGTCTTTACCTCCAGATCTGTTAACATCAGTTTTTTTCAGACAGCAGCAACTCAATGACTTTCTTTGTGACTCCAGTGTAATTTCTTTCCCTCATACACAGTCCCATCATTTCTCACTTATTCATGGACCCTCTCATTAATCACTCTTTTTGTACAACTAATTATCAGTGTGAGTTTGTAGGACTATAGGTCAAACATCACCATTTACTTGGCTTAGTTGATAGCATTTTCACCTCTGAGTCAGAAGGCCATCGGATTAAACTCTGTTACAGGTTTTAAATCATCCAGATTGACACATTAGTCCAGTACTGATGATGCTGTCTTTTGGATGAAGCAATGAACTGAGGTCCTATCTGCTTGCTCAGGTGGACATATAAGATCCCATAGCAGTATTCAAAGTAGAGCAAAGAATTCTGCCAGTGGCTTCCCTCAATCAACAGCACCAAAATGTTGGGGTGAAAATTGGTATGCAGTTCACTCACTTTTCAGGCATCAAATGGGTGCAAAGCATACCAATTTTGCAATTGGGATGGTTTGCATCCCATCCACACACATGTTGATCCTGCTGCTAAATGTATGGGGGTTATGTTTTGGGTATCCCGGGTGGATGCTTAAACCAGCTCTTAGACACCTTGAATATGTCAATGAGGAGTCTAATGGCTGCTGAAGGAGCCCTTTACAAAATTAGTTATCGGTGTGCGGGGCCTCGTGTATGGCCTGCCCCACCCAGAATTCTTCAGTAGCTCCCACCTCCCCGCTGCCCCCCATGGTCATCACTTAAAGGTAAGTTTAATTTGTTTTTAACAAACCCTTCCTGTGAAGCCTGAAGGAGCAGGAATGCATACCCTCATTCCACAGGCATCATGAGTCCCCCCCCGCTGACTTCCTCCTACAGTCCACTCCACGCACCTCCCAGGACTTAACTGAGGATGTGCTGAGGTCCTGCAAGTTTATTTTTTATTCTTACTGGAGCATTTAAAGTCAAAGACATAACAACACCAGCTTGATATTACAGATACCAGTATGTACTTCATGTTGTTAAACCCTTTGTTGTAGTTGTTCTATCCTTTGGTTAAGTTATTGGTTGCTTTGACTGTCATGGTCTAATTTCTCTGCTGGGATATTGACTCAGCACCCAATGCCATTGTACAGAACACGGTAAATTGAGGTGGTGGCATAATGACCACTACAGATGGAAGCTCAGTTTTGCCATTGGTCCCAAATTGAGTTCAGCGGCAGGATTGTCTGCTTCTGCACTCCCTTCCCCAGTCCACAATTTTCCACCTATTCATCTTAATGGGTAGAGAATTGTATATCAGGGAGTACAAAAGTGGAACCTGCGACTGTCCCACCACCTCAGCGGAGGCCAGGGACCAATGGGGCTCCTGTCTTTCACAGAAGTACAGACTGCAAATCTGGTGGAAGATTAGACTGAAACTTTCATACTGGCTTGGAGGTCCTGAAGCCAGGATGGAGGCTGTTGTCTCTTAGAATTTTCAGGATTTCATAGCCACTATACAGACCAGTCAGACCACTGATCCGTGTGGATCCAGGGCCCACCTAGCAAATTAGTGGTCGTTGGAGGATATCATTTCTCAGGACAGCAACAGAAGACCAAGATTTGGAAGTACTGTGAACTGTGAGGAGGATAGTTATAGATTTCAAGAGGACATAAACAGGCTGGTGGAATGGGCAGACATGTGGCAGATGAAATTTAATGCAGAGAATTGTGAAGTGATACAATTAGTTATGAAGAGCGAGGAGAGGCAATATAAATTAAAGGGAAAAATTCTAAAAGGGGTCCAGAATCAGAGCGATTAGGACAAATTATTGAAGGTGACGGCAGGTTAAAAAGTGGTTAAAAAGCATACGGGATCCTGGGCTTTTTAAATAGAGGCACAGAGTACAAAAGCAAGGAAGTTATGATGAACCTTTGTAAAACATTGGTTCAGCCTCAACTGAAGTATTGTGCCCAATCCTGGCCATCACATTTTAGAAAGGATGTGAAGGTTTCAAGAGGGTGCGGAAAGGATTTACAGGAATGGTTCCAGAGATGAGGGACTTCAGTTACGTAGACAGATTGGAGAAGCTGGGGCTGTTCTCCTTAGAGAAGAGAAGGTTTAAAGGAGATTTGATGGAAGTATTCAAAATTATGAGGGATCTAAACAGAGTTGATAGAGAGAAACTGTTCCCAATGGCAGAAGGGTTTGAGAACCAGAGGGCAGAGATTTAAGGTGATTGGCAAAAGAACCAAAAGCAACAAGAAAAAATATTTTTACACGCAGTGAGTGGTTAAGATCTGGAATGCACTGCCTGATAGTGTGGTGGAGCCAAAGATTCAATTGTGGCTTTCAAAAGGGAATTGGGTAAGCACCTAAAGAGCAAAAAAAAATATGCAGGGTTATGAGGAAAGGGCAGGGGAGTAGGACCAGCTGAATTGCTCTTGCAGAAAACCAGCCCGGACTCAACTGACCGAATGGCCTCTTTCTGTGCTGTATCCATTCTATGATTTTATATGCCATGCATCTGGTCTTCCCCGCTCCAAGAATCAGATATGTGGCATACAGGAGGCAATGTAACGCAGCCCAGGTATGAAGTCCAGAGATATAGCCAGCAGCAGTCCCCTCCAGGAGCAATCTGCCATGAAAGAGGAGAACAACCTCAGTCTCATGGGTTTTTTTGCAGCACGGAAGCAGATTCTCACAGTACTGGTCCTCAGGTTAAACCTAAGAGTAACATTAGAACATAGGCATGTGTCAACACCCAGTGAAAATAAGAGTAAGGGGTAAGAGTAAATTGGTTTATAGTCACTTTTAAATTAATTACAGAAAAGGAGAATGTGCCTTTGTATTGTTATTTGTGGAGTCTAGCTCTACAGGAAAGGGTTTACTTATTTTGTGCCTTGCCCATTGCATCACTCAGTCCAACTTTATAATGGAACAGGTACTATCATCATTCAAGAATGAAGTCTGTTTACCTATTAACACACAGTCTGTTTGAAGTTTTCAGCGTTTTAAGAAATAATTAACTGAACTTTGTACTTTAATGCCATTGGCACTGTCCCCAGTACAAATGTAATGCAGCTGCCTGGAGTCTCTGCTGGAAAATAGAATGGTATCCATATCTCCCTCTACCCTCCCCACCCCCATCCATCCTTGCCAGTATCTTAAATACATTCAAATGTCACAGTCGTGTAATATAATGCTGGAAGTTGCACCTTTAAAAATAAGTCAGAACAGAAAAAATTCTACCTGAATAACTGCCTACCATGGAAAAGTGCCCACTTATTCTTCACCAGTCTGTCTGCCGTCTTCTCCCACAGTGCTGTCTCTTGCTGGGTCTATTTTTGTGTGTACTAGTTATCCAAGTGATTATTCTGCATGTGTGATCCTAGACTGGCTATGAGTGGCAGCAAGCTATTTGATTGTGCAGGCATCAAGCCTGTCCCCTCACATTGTCCATATGCAGTCTTTTTCAGTCAGCTATCAGTAAGCAATAGCAGGAGCCTGTGTGATTTTCCCATTCCTAGACGTGGAGTAATACAGCCAATTGTAGATCAATATGATCAGTTAACTCAGCACTGCGCTGAAATCGAACCTGAGTCCTTCTGGAATAAAAACAGAAAATGCTGGAAATATTCAGCAGGTCTGGCAGCATCCGAGTCCTTCTGATCGATATGGCCCGGTTACAAACATGCTTTACTAAGCACAGAAACTACTGTTGACAGTATTAACAAAGGAACACATAATATGTTCAAGTGATATCCCTCTGTACACTGTTTTAATGCAGCCATTCACATCTTTATTTAAAATGAGTTAACATAGCAGACAGAGGAATGTCCAGCAAACATGTTACAGTCTCAACTACTAAAACTACCGGCAGTAAATTCTAAACTATGGATATATTTGATTTCAAACCCTGGACTAAATTTTTTTCCAAAAATACACTTTATTCATAAAAATCTGTAAAAAAAAAAATGCATTTTAAAACAGTACCAAGTTGACATTCCAAAAAGTGACATGGAAATCAGTTCTCTTCAATACAGGAGTGAGTTGCCTCACAACCCTTCCATTCCATTTTACATGTCATGTACATTTTACAGCAAACCCATATTTGGTGTTTACAGCCCGAGGGGTTTCCCATGGGTCCAGCCCCTCAGTTCACCTTGGTGGAAGGATCTTACACAGTGGTCTTTCTCCATTGAGCCTTTGCAGCGGCTGCCCCAAGCTTTAGTGCGTCCCTCAGCACGTAGTCCTGGACCTTGGAATGTGCCAGTCTGCAACATTCGGTCATGGACAACTCTGCGCTGGAAGACCAGCAAGTTTCGGGCAGACCAAAGAGTGTCTTTCACCGAATTGATGGTCCTCCAGCAGCAGCTGATGTTTATCTCTGTGCTAGTCCCTGGGAACAGCCTGTAGAGCACAGACTCCTGTGTTACAGAGCTGCTTGGGATGAACCTCGACAAAAACCACTGCATCTCTTTCCACATCTGCTTTGCAAAGGCACATTCCAGAAGGAGGTGGGTAACCATCTCTTCCCCACCGCAGCCACCTCAAGGGGCAAGACTCCGAGCGTGCAGGAAGGATCTGACAGGGAGGGCCCGTCTCACCACCAGCCAAGCTACGTCTTGGTGCCTGTTTGAAAGTTCTATTGATGAGGCATTCCGCCAAATGACTTTGGCAGTCTACTCAGGGAACCATCCGACCGGATCCACCATCTCCTTTTCCCGTAGGGCCTTGAGGACATTCTTTGCAGACCACTGCCTGATTGATTGGTGGTCAAAGGTGTTTTTCCGTAGAAACTTTTCCACAAAGGATAGGTGATACGGCACGGTCCAATTGGATGGAGCCTTCCGCGGCAATGTGACCAGACCCATCCTTCACAACACTGGGGGACAGATAGAACCTCAGCACGTAGTGCCACTTGGAGTTTGCACACTGGATGTCTACGCACAGCTTGATGCAGCTGCACTCATGTGTGTCCCGGGACTTTTTTTTATTTCCAAAATATACTTTATTCATAAAAATTTGTAAAAAATACATTACCGAACCGTTGCAAACAGCACCAATTCAAAAAATACAAACAGTGCATAGGTGATCAGTTTCCTTCAATACAATCATGAGTTGCTTCACAACCCTTCCATTTCATTTGTCATGCCATTACCATTTTTACATTTTACAGCAAATGAAAATTTTTTTCCGATACAGTTCGAGGGGTTTCCCATGGATCCAGCCCCTCAGTTCAGCTTGGTGAGGGGACCTTACACTGTGGTCTTTCCCCATTGAGCCTTTGCTGCGGCTGCCCCAGGCTTTAGTGCGTCCCTCAGCACGTAGTCCTGGACCTTGGAATGTGCCAGTCTGCAACATTCGGTCGTGGTCAACTCTTTGCACTGGAAGACCAGCAGGTTTCGGGCAGACCAAAGGGCGTCTTTCACCGAATTGATAGTCCTCCAGCAGCAGTTGATGTTTGTCTCGGTGTGCGTCCCTGGGAACAGCCCGTACAGCACAGACTCCTGTGTTACAGAGCTGCTTGGGATGAACCTCGACAAAAACCACTGCATCTCTTTTCACACCTGCTTTGCAAAGACACATTCCAGGAGGAGGTGGGCAACCGTCTCTTCCCCAACACAGCCACCGCGGGGGCATTGTGCGGAGGGGGTGAGACTTCGGACGTGCAGGAAGGATCTGACGGGGAGGGCTCTTCTCACCACCAGCCAAGCTACATCTTGGTGCTTGTTTGAAAGTTTTGGTGATGAGGCAGTCCGCCAAATGACTTTGGCGGTCTGCTCGGGGAACCATCCGACAGGATCCACCATCTCCTTTTCCCGTAGGGCCTTGAGGACGTTCCGTGCAGACCACTGCCTGATGGATCAGTGGTCAAAGGTGTTTTCCCGCAGAAACTGCTCCACGAAGGATAGGTGGTACGGCACGGTCCAACTGCATGGAGCGTTCCGCAGCAATGTGACCAGGCCCATCCTTCGCAACACTGGGGACAGATAGAACCTCAGCACATAGTGACACTTGGAGTCTGTGTACTGGAGGTCTACACACAGCTTGATGCAGCCGCACATGAAGGTGGTCATCAGCATGAGGGCCACATTGGGTACATTTTTCCCGCCCTTATCCAGATGAAGCGGAAAATGGCTCGGGTGACCGCCACATCGCACGAGTGGGGTATGGGCCAGACCTGCACCACGTACAGCAACAACGTGAGCACCTCGCACCTGATGACCAGGTTCTTATCCACAATGGAGAGAGATTGCTGCCCCCACAAGCTCAACTTGTGTTGTACCTTGGCTACTCGCTCCTCCCAGGCTTTGGTGCACGCCTCGGCCCTTCCGAACCATATCCCCAGCACCTTCAGGTAGTCTGACCTGACGGTGAAGGGGACAAAGGATCGGTCAGCCCAGTCCCCAAAGAACATGGCCTCGCTCTTGCCGTGGTTAACTTTGGCTCCCGAGGCCAGTTCGAACTGGTGGCAGATGCTCATCAGTCTGCGCACAGACAACGGATCCGAGCAGAAGACGGCGACGTCATCCATGTACAGGGAGGTTTTAACCTGAGTGCCTCCACTTCCTGGGATTGTCACCCCTCTTATGCTCGCATCCTTCCTAATAGACTCAGCAAAGGGTTCAATACAGCAAACAAACAAGACCGGGGAGAGAGGACAGCCCTGTCTGACTCCAGATTGGATCGGGAAACTTTCCGATTCCCACCCATTGATTGAGACTGCACTACTGATGTTTGTGTAGAGCAGCTGGATCCAATTGCAGATTCCCTCCCCAAACCCCATTTTGAAAAGCACGTCCATCATGTAGGTGTGCGATATCCTGTCAAAAGCCTTTTCCTGGTCCAGGCTGATGAGGCAGGTGTCCACCCTCCTGACCCGTACATAGGCGATCGTAACCCTGAGTAGCGCGAGACTATCAGAGATCTTCCTGCCGGGTACAGTACAGGTCTGATCGGGATGGATCACCGACTCCAGAGCAGACTTGACTCGACTGGCTATGACTTTGGACAGAATCTTGTAGTCAGCATTAAGCAGTGAGATGGGCCGCCAATTTCTGATTTCTGCACTCTCCCCCTTCTGCTTGTAGATGAGGGTGATGATGCCTTTCCTCATGGATCCTGACATGCTGCCGGCCAGGAGCATACTCCCGTATACTTCCAGCAGGTCCGGGCCGACCCAGTCCCACAGGGCCGAGTACAACTTGACCGGTAAGCCGTCACTTCCGGGTGTTTTACTCGTCTTGAAGGACTCGACAGCCTTTGTCAGCTCGTCCAGAGTTAGCGGCTTGTCCAGTCTCCCCCTCGTGCTGTCATCTAAGACCTCTGTGATCGATGACAGGAAGGACTGGGAGGCTCTGCTGTCTGTGGGCTTCGCGTTGTACAGCCCAGCATAAAAGGATTTGCTGATCCTTAGTATGTCTGACTGCAAAGACGTTACTGAGCCATCCTCTTCCTTCAGGCTGCTGATAACAGAGCTCTCTTTGTGTACCTTTTGGAAGAAGTAACGCGAGCACGTCTCATCCTGCTCGATGGAGCGGACTCTGGACCGGAAGATGATCTTGGATGCCTCCGTGGCAAAGAGCGAGCCCTGCTGATTCTTCACCTCTTGGAGGTCCTCCTTGACCTCGACCCCCATCGACTGTAGCCAGAGCAGATTTTGCATACTTTTCTGGAGTCAGGACATTTCCCTCTGTCTCTCTCTCGCCCTCTTAATCCCTTTGCGGATAAAGAACCTCTTGATGTTCTCCTTGGTCGCTTTCCACCAGTGAACTGGAGACTCAAAGAGGGGTTTCACGGTCCTCCAACCTTTGTAATCCCTTTTGAGTTCCTCAACGTTCTCTGGGGTCAGCAGTGTAGCATTGAGCTTCCACGTCCCTCTGCCAACCCGCTGCTTGTCCAGTAAGTGACAGTCGGCCAGTAGGAGGCAGTGGTCGGAGAAGAACACCGGCTTGACGTCGGTGAATCCGACCGTGACAGCACGGGACACAAACAGGAAGTCAATCCTGGAACGGGCAGACCCGTCCGATCTTGACCATGTGTATCTACGCTGCGCTCCGTCTGCAGGTTTGCTGAAGACATCGTGCAGTTTGGCATCTTTAACTGTTTCTATTAGGAATCTGGACGTAGCGTCCAGTTTGCTGTCGTCACTGCCGGATCGTCCAGCTGCATCGATGATGCAGTTGAAGTCACCACCTAGGATGACCGGCCTGGACGTCGCCAGCAGCAGTGGGAGCTGCTGGAAGACGGTCAGCAGCTCGCTGCATTATACCGGGGCGTACATGTTGATCAACCGGAGCGGAGCGTTGTTGTACATTACGTCTGCTACGAGAAGGCGACCGCCCACCACCTCCTTAACTTCGGAGATGGCGAAGTTAGCTCCCCGCAGCAGAATACCCAGGCCGGAGGAACGGCAATCATTACCCCCTGACCAGATCGATGTCCCGTGGGACCACCATCGCGACCACTGCCTGTAGGTGCTGAGGTGTGGTATTCCACACTCAAGCAGAAACAGTAGGTTGGCTTTGACCTTGGCGAGGTAATCCAAGGTTGAAATACATCCCGTAGTGGATTTAATGCTACGCACATTTATGGAAGCAATCCTTACACCCATTTTTTAAGTTAGTTGTTGCTTCCCATACTATTTGTCCTTGCTCGTCCCAGTCCTTCAGGATGTTCCTGCATACCCATCGTGTGTGCAAGCTGTTTCACATTGGTTGGGCTCAGAAACCCCTCCTGGTTTTTCGTACAGGGTTTGTTCCGCTGGGGTGACAGCGGGGGAGTCTTGTAGGCAGCAAGGATTGGGTTGTCCTCTGCTGATGCCCTCTGTTCCTCCTCGAAAACATCACTGCTCCCGGCTTCCTGGAGCTGAGGTGCGCCAGACGTGTCTTTGCTCTCAGTGTCCCGGAGCTAGGATGCATTGACCACGTCATTACGTGTGGCGCTTTGGGGTTGGGGCACGCCAAGCCCATCACACCCTCCCGTGTCCAGGGGCTGGGGGGCTTTATCTTCCATCTCCCTGGTGTTCTGCCGTCTCTTTTGAAGGGGCTGTCGTTCCAGCATTTCCCCGTCCAGTGAAGAGGAGCTGTTGTAGTCTGTCTCAGAAGGTAGCCTCCTCTTGCCACTGGTTTGGGTGGTGGCCTGTTTCACTTTTGGAGGTTTTTTCTTCGTGGTTTTCCTTTGTACCACTTGCCACTGACCTGTTTGTCCATCTGCTGCCTCCTCCTCCATTGATTCTGTCTGTGGAGGAGGGGTTTCCGGGTGCAGGGTAGGTGCTGGGTCGCTGGTTTCAGCTGCCTCCCCTTTCTTCTCCTTCTCAGGTTGAAGTTCCTCACTGCGGAGAAGGTTGCTTGTCTCCTTTCGAACACCAGATGCCTTCGTCGAACCTTCTCCCGGCCTTTCCTTGGACCTTGCCGCCTGAGCATAACTGAGGCAGCGTTTGGGGCAGGTTTTGTAGAGATGGCCTGCCGCACCGCACAAGTTGCAACACTTAGTCTGCTTACAGTCCTTGGTCTGATGGCCTTCCTCCTTGCAGTTCTTGCAAACAACCGTGCTGCAGTTTGCTGCCACGTGACCAGATTTGCCACAGGTGCGGCAAACTCTGGGCTGCCCAGCGTAGACGAAGAAGCCTCGGCTTCCCCCGATAGCGAAGCTGGAGGGAGGGTGGATAATGGCTCCACTGGCATCGACCTTCAAGGTCACCTTGACCTGCCGCTTGCTGGTCCAAATCCCAAAGGGGTCCTTGACATCAGTGCTGCTGCCGGCTACCTCAACGTACCTGGCGAGAAAGGTGAGTACATCCACCACCGGAACATGGGGGTTGTAGAGGTGAATCGTCACCACCCAGTCCCGTTCTGACGGAAGCGTGAAGAGAGGCTCCGCTATGAGGATCAACAGTGGCGCCCGGTCCCCTTTCTCCTTGAACGCCTTCAAGAACTTGATGCATCCCGCCACGTTCCTGAACGTCACGTCGAAGTATCCTCTGCTGGGGAAATCCTGCAGGCAAAAGATGTCCGTAGCTTGAAATCCACAGCAATCGATGAGGATTTTCTTGATGAAGAAGGTGCGATTGACCGGTGCATCTCCTTCCTTGTCCTTCACGACCACCCGAACGGTGTTCCGCACTCCCTGGCCTGAAGCTCGAAGATTGGTTATAGCCATTTCACTGTCCCGGGACTTTTTTTTTTTCCCAAAATATACTTTATTCATAAAACTCTGTAAAAATTACATTGCCAAACAGTTTCCAAACAGCACGAAAAAATACAAACATTGCAAAAGAGATCAGTTTCTTTCAATAATGTCATGAGTTTCTTCCCAACCCTTCCGTTTCACAATTGTCATGTCAATTACAGTTTTACATTTACAGCAATTGAGAATATTAACGATACAGTTCGAGGGGCTTCCCATGGTACCAGCCCCTCAGTCCAGCTTGGTGGGGGAACCTTACACTGTGGTCTTTCCCCATTGAGCCTTTGCTGCGGCTGCCCCAAGCTTTAGTGCGTCCCTCAGCACGTAGTCCTGGACCTTGGAATGTGCCAGTCTGCAACATTCGGTGGTGGACAACTCTTTGCGCTGGAAGACCAGCAAGTTTCGGGCAGACCAAAGGGCGTCTTTCACCGAATTGATAGTCCTCCAGCAGCAGTTGATGTTTGTCTCGGTGTGCGTCCCTGGGAACAGCCCGTAGAGCACAGACTCCTGTGTTACAGAGCTGCTTGGGATGAACCTTGACAAAAACCACTGCATCTCTTTCCACACCTGCTTTGCAAAGGCACATTCCAGGAGGAGGTGGGCGACCGTCTCTTCCCCACCACAGCCAACGCGGGGGCACTGTGCGGAGGGGGCGAGACTTCGGGTGTGCATGAAGGATCTGACGGGGAGGGCCCTTCTCACCACCAGCCAAGCTACGTCTTGGTGCTTGTTTGAAAGTTCTGGTGATGAGGCATTCCGCCAAATGACTTTGACGGTCTGCTCGGGGAACCATCCGACAGGATCCACCGTTTCCTTTTCCCGTAGGGCCTTGAGGACATTCCGTGCAGACCACTGCCTGATGGACCGGTGGTCAAAGGTGTTTTTCCGCAGAAACTGCTCCACGAAGGATAGGTGGTACGGCGCCGCCCAACTGCATAGAGCCTTCCGCGGCAATGTGACCAGGCCCATCCTTCGCAACACCGGGGACAGATAGAACCTCAGCACGTAGTGACACTTGGAGTTTGCGTACTGGGGATCTACACATAGCTTGATGCAGCCGCACACGAAGGTGGTCATCAGGATGAGGGCCACGTTGGGTACATTTTTCCCGCCCATGTCCAGAGATTTGAACATCGTGTCCCTCCGGACCCGGTCCATTTTAGATCCCCAGATGAAGCGGAAAATGGCTCGGGTGACTGCCACGGCGCAGGAGTGGGGTATGGGCCAGACCTGCGCCACGTAGAGCAACAATGTGAGCGCCTCGCACCTGATGACCAGGTTCTTACCCACAATGGAGAGAGATCGCTGCCCCCACATGCCCAACATTTGTCGTACCTTGGCTACTCGCTCCTCCCATGTTTTGGTGCACGCCCCGGCACTTCCGAACCATATCCCCAGCACCTTCAGGTAATCTGACCTGACGGTGAAGGGGACAAAGGATCGGTCAGCCCAGTTCCCAAAGAACATGGCCTCGCTCTTGCCGTGGTTAACTTTGGCTCCCGAGGCCAGTTCGAACTGGTCGCAGATGCTCATCAGTCTGCGCACGGACAGCGGATCCGAGCAGAAGACGGCGACGTCATCCATGTACAGGGAGGTTTTGACCTGAGTGCCTCCGCTGCCTGGGATTGTCACCCCTCTTATGCTCGCATCCTTCCTAATAGACTCAGCAAAGGGTTCAATACAGCAAACAAACAAGACCGGGGACAGAGGACAGCCCTGTCTGACTCCAGATTTGATCGGGAAACTTTCAGATTCCCACCCGTTGATTGACACTGCGCTACTGATGTTTGTGTAGAGCAGTTGGATCCAATTGCAGATTCCCTCCCCAAACCCCATTTTGGAAAGCACGTCCATCATGTAGGTGTGCGATATCCTGTCAAAAGCCTTCTCCTGGTCCAGGCTGATGAGGCAGGTGTCCACCCTCCTGTCCCGTACGTAGGCGATCGTATCCCTGAGTAGCGCGAGACTATCAGAGATCTTCCTGCCGGGTACAGTACAGGTCTGATCGGGGTGAATCACCAACTCCAGAGCAGACTTGACTCGACTGGCTATGACTTTGGACAGAATCTTGTCATCAACATTAAGCAGTGAGATGGGCCGCCAATTTCTGATTTCTGCCCTCTCCCCCTTCTGCTTGTAAATGAGGGTGATGATGCCTTTTCTCATGGTCTCTGACATGCTGCCGGCCAGGAGCATACTCTCGTATACTTCCAGCAGGTCCGGGCCGACCCAGTCCCACAGGGCCGAGTACAACTCGACCGGTAAGCCGTCGCTCCCGGGGGTTTTACTCGTCTCGAAAGACTCGACGGCCTTTGTCAGCTCGTCCAGAATTAGCGGCTTGTCCAGTCTCTCCCTCCTGCTGTCATCTAGGACCTCTGTGATAGATGACAGGAAGGACTGGGAGGCTCTGCTGTCTGTGGGCTTCGCGTCATACAGCCCAGCACACTGTCCCGGGACTATGCTTTGCTTCAACTACCACTGCTCAATAAGACTATTGCCAAAACTTTTGCACAGAGTTAACTGATCCACCCTCTCCTCAGTAAGGTGAATGTGCCATCACTATCTTTCAAATAGACCAGGGGATAGAGCTTCCTCTTTGGGCACAATCAGTGATTCTGGTGCAAATTGCGACCAAAATTGCACCCGTTTTGAAAAGTATTTTTCTTCCTCAAGTTTCCATTCTAACTTATTTGCAAATTGCCACATGCAAAATCTGTCATGAACCAGCACCATCAGGTTTAAAATGTAATTTTTATTTCTTTTTTAAATTTTGTTTTAAAATTATTCCTTGATGTATTTAAGAGTGTTTACTTGGTAAAGTTTGATTAATACAGCTGCAAATGGGTTTATCACAAAAAAGCATTTTAAATCAGTATCAATCCATTTCCCGTAACCTGATTTTAAATGGCTGAAAATGACTTTAAAAATATTTTAAAAGCTATTTTCTAGTTAGATTGGGGTACTACAGTCAGTTTCTTAGTTTTTTTTTAAAAATCATTCAAAGCTTTTCAAAGCGATCCAATTCGTGTCCTGGAGTCTAAAAGATGCAGCTTAATTTTCAGAGCCTCAAGGGCCTGCAAAGGAGTGCAATTAACAGAAATTCCCAATGGCGATTAATTCACCCTGGGAGTGTGGCCAGTTTTGTGGATGGGGCCTGTTTCTAGCACAATGCTTTTAAAACTAGCACACAGGATTGCAGAAAGTCAATTTGCACTCAATGCAATTTGCGCTTAAAACTCCACACTCTTTTGCGGCCGTTGTATTGTTACAGGCAAATTGCACCAAGGAAACCAGCACAATCAAGCACTATCTCTCGGCCCAATGTTTTACTCCAATGGAGGGTGAAATGAAGCAGCACTGAGACATGTGTCCTAGCTAAATGCTGCTGATAAGCGCTGCTCTTTTTTATCACAGTCCAGCCAACACCTTTCTTTCAAACATATTAATAGCAGTGTCAATTTGACTTGGATATGATACGACTCTTTTAACTTTTATTAAATTTATTTGTTCTTGTGGCTTATTCCTTTCAAGTGCCACGGAATCCTTCAGGGATCGAGCTATGGTTGGCAGTGAACTCATTGGCTCATTGGTGCCCGTTTGGATGCGGTCATTACCAGAATTTATTTAAACCTAGGCAGGGTTGTCAGGGATTGCTACCTGGTGACAGTTTTCACCATTTAATTGCAAAGTTCTAAAACCAAAAGACAAATCAGGAACAACTCATAATATGACAGTGAGCAGCGTAATTTTTTTTTTATACAATGCTGCAAATGACCAGAGAGCTCTCTTCCATGGGGTTGAAGTTCAGTTGTGCATCTTCCCTACAACCAACAGCAACAACATTTATATAGTGCCAACAACTTAGCAAAATGTTCCAAATCACTTCACAGGAGCATTATCAGACACATGGATAGGCACCAACATGTTGCACCACGGACATTAGACAAAATTATTGACTCAGCCACAGACAGGGGGCGATTAATCTGTATGTAAAAGTATATATCCAATCTAATGCCATCAGAACACAATCCAATTTAAAACACATTTCTCCCTATAAAGTAGCTAAGCATACATATATCAATGGAGAGCAGCACAACTGTATTAGCTAGCTAGCAAGCAAAATAGTATGCAATGCCAATGTGAATCACTTTTGCAATTACTTTTGCTGCTAGGCTATTTTAAAACACAAGGTTAAAGGCTTGAAGCAGGGGTGCCCAACATTTTTGCGTGGGGGCGACATTACAATTTTTGTCTTACACAGGGGGCCAGTGAGACAGTTTCAGAAAGATAAAGGCATTAAAAATTTATATTATTAATCAAAACAAAACAAAGGTGCATTTTTGTGAGGAAACTTTAAATGGGAAGACTAATTTATTGACTTACTTTCTGGTGACTATGATGGACACTGATTTAGTGAGACACCTGGCATTTTATTGCTTGCACAAGTAGTCAATGTTTGCATGCACACTTGTTGTAGCGATGCAGAGTATTCCAGATATGTCAGGAGTGATCTTGATTGCTCTCTCTCCCATTTCACTCTCTCTCTGTCTGCCTGGCTCTCTGTGAGTCACTCTCTCCTCCTCCCTTTCTGTGTCCCTCTAGCTCTGTCGTTTCCCCCCCCCGGTGTGTCGTTCCCTTCCACTCTCTGCCCCTTTCTCTCTCTCTTGCTCTCTGCCCCCACTCTCTCCCCCCTCTCTCCCTTCTCACTCTGTGCACCCCCTCTCCCTCTCTGCCCCTCTTCTCTCTGCTCCCCTCTCTCCGCCCTCCTCTCTCTCTCTCTGCCCCCTCTCTCTCTCCCTCCCTACCCTCTCTCTCCCTCCCTCTCCCTCCCTCCATCTCTCTCTCTCCCCCTCTCTCCCATCCCTCCCTCCCCTTCTCCCCCTCCCTCCCCCTCTCCACCTCCCTCCTCCCTCTCTCTCCCTCTCTACCTCTCCCTCCCTCTCTCACTCCATCTCTGTCCCCCCTCTCCCATCCCTCCCTCCCCCTCTCTCTCCCCCTCTACCCCTCTCCACCCCTCCCTCTCCTCTGATTATTTTTTTAAAACCCTGCCAGAAAACCCCGAATTTTTCCGAATTGGAAGCGCTGTTCCCACTCTAAATACCTACCAGCTGTGAAACTGCTGGCTATGATTTTATTTTAAAAACGGACTGGTTGAAATAGGTCATTAAATGGGAAATTTCTCATCACTGAAATTACCAGTCACAGACCTCAAAATTTTGACCACGGACACTGGTGTCTGTGTACGAACACGTTGCCGACCCTTGATCAGACAGCCAAGGTGAAGTTATTAGGTCAAGGGACCAAATGCTTGCTGAAAGAGATAGGTTTTAAACAGCACCTCAAAGGAGGAGAGAGGTGGAGTGGCGGAGAGGCTTAGGGTGGGAATTCCAGAACTTGGGCCCTCGATGGTTGAAGGTACAGTTACCGATGGTGGAGAAAATGAAATGGGGGATGCACAAGAGGCCAGAGTTGCAGGAGCACAGAATTCTTCAGAGAATTGCAAGGCTGGAACAGGTTACAAACTGAGGCATTGGTGGACCAGGACCCAATGTAGTTCTTATGTTGTTAGTGTCAGTTTTGGTTCAACTGGTAGCACTCTCACCTCTGAGTCAGTAGGTTGTGGACTCAAGTCCCACTCCAGAGACTTAGGCTGGAATTTAATGCCCCATGTGGGAGTGAGCTAGGAGGCAGGGTGGGAGGGCATAAAATAGGGTAGAACGTGGGGCTGCTGTGCCTGTTACCTACCTGCTCCTGCTGCTATTTTATCAGCAAATGGCCCACCTGCCCTTAGGTCTATCGAGGCCCTTCTTCTTCTTCTTCTTTGGCCTCCTTGTCTCGAGAGATGGCAACCTCCTTTTGGACTGAGGCATTACTAATGCTGCAAGATATCCCATTCCCTGGGATTAGTTTTCGGTGTAAACTCACTAAACACTGGGTTGGGACACCCATCTCCAGTAGGAGTGGAGAAGGCCTTTCTGTGAGTCTGTTGGGATTAGATGGCAGCCTCAGAGGAATCAGCACTCTGCACAACATACAGCAAGACAACACAAAGGGACGGTGTGGGTGAGGACTGGTGCGAGCTGGTGAGGGGGGGAAGCTCTCCTCAACAGGCACGCTGTGCCCCCAGCAATACTGACTGTCCCACTCCCCTAAAACGAACCCCATGCCCTAGACTCCGACCCACCCTCCCCTCACTGGGGCCTAGCCAATTGTCCCTGGTGAGGCCCGAACCTCACATACCTTTTCCGGGGCCTCCTCCATTGTCTGCACGGAGTGTGAAGAAGGGAGTTTGGTAAGTGAGTGAATTTTAAGGGTTAATCTCTCAAGACTATTTTTTGTTTTGTTTACATCTAGCAATTAATTGCAATTCCTATTTCAGTTAAGAAGTAAGTTAGGATTCTTCCAGTTTTAAACAGAGGTATAGAACATAGAACACAGAACAGTACAGCACAGTACAGGCCCTTCGGCCCACGATGTTGTGCCAAACCTTTAACCTACTCTAAGATCAAACTAACTACCTACCCTTCATTCTACTATCGTCCATGTACCTATCCAAGAGTCGCTTAAATGTCCCTAATGTATCTGCTTCTACTACCACCGCTGGCAGCGCATTCCACGCACCCACCACTCTCTGTGTAACGAACCTACCTCTGACATCTCCCTGAAACCTTCCTCCAATCACCTTAAAATTATGCCCTTTCCGCCCTGGGAAAAAGTCTCTGGCTATCAACTCTATCTATGCCTCTCATCATCTTGTACCCCTCTATCAAGTCACCTCTCATCCTTCTTCGCTCCAATGAGAAAAGCCCTAGCTCCCTCAATCTTTCTTCGTAAGACATGCCCTCCAGTCCAGGCAGCATCCTGGTAAATCTCCTCTGCACCCTCTCTAAAGCTTCCACATCCTTCCTATAATGAGGCGACCAGACCGCAACACAATATTCCAAGTGTCATCAAACCAGGGCTTTATAGAGCTGCAGCATAACCTCGCGGCTCTTAAACTCAATCCCCCTGTTAATGAAAGCCAACACACCATACGCCTTCTTAACAACCCTATCAACTTGGGTGGCAATTTTGAGCGATCTATGGACATGGACCCCAAGATCCAAGGTATACTAACACTCTGAGAGTAGCTGTATCTAGTTAATTAGGTAGCTATCTTAAACTAGTTTCTGAGCTTTAGCAGAGCTCTAACAGAGCTATCACAGCATTGTTTTCAGAGTATAAATTTAGCAGACTCTCAGTGCTGCTTGTCTGCATTGCATGCTTCTGGAGGGCACAGAGTGTGAAGAAGGGAGTTTGGTAATTGAGGGAGTTTGGGAAGGAGGGGAACTATAAATTAAGAAGAAAATAAGTTTGAGTGCACAGAGTGTAAAGTGGGAGTTTGGTGCATGCGGGAAGGGCTCCTTTCTTTCTTTTGTCTACCTTTTTTCAGCCTCCAGTAGCTGCCTCTCTCTTCGGGAAAAGGGAAGAAATTGATTGGTGAGTAACTGGTAAGTTATTTTACTTCTCATTGTATTAAAACGTTTTTAAAGTTACATTATAGCAGGTCAGCTCAGCCAAGTGGAATGTATGAGTGTCACCGGCAGTAGAAGCTTGAGTGGTTGGACTCGAGTGGCGGCTGGAGTCACTGTTGTGCATCCCCGAGGCAGAGGACTAAGTGGATAGCAAGGTTAGGGAGGTGGTCACACCGCAGTTTCGGAGCACGCAGCCAGAGAAGGAATGGGTGACCGCCAGACAGTCTAAGAGAACCAGACAGACAGTGCAAGAGTCCACTGAGTCTATCTTGCTTGTTAAACGGTTTTCTGTTTTGGATACTGGTGAGCGCAATGGTTCCTCGGGGGAGTGCAGCCAGACCAAAGTCTGTGGCACCATGGGTGGTTCAGCTGCTCAGGAGGGGAGGCAAAAGAGTGGAAGAGCAATAGTGATAGGGGATTTGATAGTCAGGGGATCAGACAGGCATTTCTGTGGCAGCAAACGTGACTCCAGGATGGTGTGTTGCCTCGCTGGTGTCAGGGTCAAGGATGTCACGGAGCGGCTGCAGGACATCCTTTTGGGGAGGGTGAACAGCCAGAGGTCATGGTCCACATTGATACCAATGATATAGGTAGGAAGAGGGATGAGGTCCTGAAAGCAGATTTTAGGGAGTTAGGAAGGAAATTAAAAAGCAGGACCTCCAAAGCAGTAATCTCAGGATTACTCCCAGTGCCATGTGCTAGGGAGCATAGGAAAAGGAGGATTGATCAATTGAACATGTGGCTGGAGAATTGGTGTAGGAGGGAGGGCATCAGATTTCTGAATCATTGGGACCGGTTCTGGGACAGGTGGGACCTGTACAAGATGGGCAGGCTACACCTTAACAGGACCGGAACTAACATCCTCACAGGGAGATTTGCTAATGCTGTTTAAACTAGGGTTTAAACTAGCTTGTCAGGGGGATGGGAACCTGAGAGGTAGCTCAAATTGGATGGAAGTAAAGCTGGTAACAGGAGGTAGAAAAGTAGCAAGTGACATTAGAAGGCAGGCGAAACAAAGGCGAGCATCAACCAGGCTTAGAATGCAGAATAATGTCAAGGAGACAAGGTTAAGGGCACTCTAACTGAATGCACACAGCATTCACAACAAGGTAGATGAATTAAAGGCCCAAATAAAGGTAAATGGGTATGATCTAATTGCAATAGCAGAAACGTGGCTGCAGGGTGACCAAGACTGGGAACTGAATATTCAAGGATATTTAACATTTAGGAGGGACAGACAAAAAGGAAAAGGAGGTGATGTTGCACTAATAATAAGGGATGGGGTCAGTACATTAGTAAGAGAGAATCTCAGATCGGAAGAACAAAATGTGGAGTCTGTTTGGGTGGAGCTAAGAAACAGCAAGGGATAGGAGCTGTTTATAGGCCACCAAACAGTAGTGGTAGTGTGGGGCATGGTATTAATCAGGAGATTAGAAAAGCATGTAGCATGGGTAATACAGTATTCATGGGTGACTTCAAACTGCATATAGACTGGTAAACCTAATGAGCACTAATGCTGTGGAGGACGAGTTTCTGGAGTGTGTTAGGGATGGTTTTCGAGAACATTACATTGAGGAACTGACGAGAGAACAGGCTATTTTAGATCTAACATTATGTAATGAGAAAGGGCTAATTAATAATCTGCTTGTAAAAGAACCTTTAGGGATGAGTGACCATAATATGATAGAATTTTACATCATGTTTGAAAGTGAGGTATTTCAATTTGAAGCTAGGATGTTAAATTTGAACAAAAGAAATTATGAAGGTATGAGGGGCAAATTGGCTGAGGTGGATTGGGAAAATACATTAAAAGGTATGACAGTACATAGGCAATGGATAGGCTTTAAAGAAATATTACATAGTTTACAGAAACTACATTCCTTCAAGGCACAAAAACCCAAAAAGTAAAGGCAGTGAATCATGGATAACAAAAGAAGTTAGGGATTGTATAAGATTAAAAGAAAAGGCCTATAAAGTTGCCAGAAATAGCAGTAAACCTGAGGATTGGGAGGATTTTAGAATACAGCAAAGAAGGACGAAGAAACTGATAAAGAAAGGGAGAATAGAATATGAATGTAAGCTGGCAAAAAATATAAAAATGGACAGTAAAAGCTTCAACAGGTACGTAAAAAGGAAACGTTTGGCTAAGACAAATGTGGGTCCATTACAGGCAGTCAGGAGAATTTATAATGGAAAATAGAGAAATGGCAGAGAAGCTAAATGATTACATTGTGTCTGTCTTCACTGACGAAGATACAAGAAATCTCCCAGAATTAGAGATTCAAGGGATTAGGGGGAATGAGGAATTGAAGGAAATTAGTATAAGTAAGAAGGTTGTATTGGAGACGTTAATGGGGCTGAAGGTCGATAAGTCCCCAGGACCTGATATTATACATTCCAGAGTGTTGAAAGAGGAAGCTATAGAGATGATGGATGCATTGGTGATCATCTTCCAAAATTCTATAGATTCTGCAGATTGTAGGTCGCAGATGTCACCCTACTTTTTACGAAGGGAGGGAGAGAGAAAACAGGGAATTACAGACCTGTTAGCCTTATAGCAGTCGTTGGGAAAATGCTAGAATCTATTCTCGGATGTGATAAATGGACAATTAGATAATAATGATCTGATTAGCCATAGTCAACATGGATTTATGAATGGGAAATGATGTTTGACGAACCTGTTGGAGTTTTTTGAGGATGTTACTAACAGAATTGATAAAGGGGAGTCAGTGGACGTGGTATACTTGGATTTTCAAAAGGCTTTTGATAAAGTCCCCCACGGGAGGTTGATGTGCAAAATTAAAACACATCGGATAGGAGATAATAGACGGGCATGAATTAAGGATTGGTCAACAGGCAGAAAACAAAGAGTAGGAATAAACGGGTCATTCTTGCATTAGCAGGTTGTGACTAGTGGGGTACCGCAGGGATCAGTGCTTGGGCCCCAGCTGTTCACAATATATATATCAATGATTTGGATCTGGGGACCAGTTTAGTATTTCCAGGTTCGTGGATGACATGAAACCAGGTGGGAATGTGTGTTGTGAGGAAGATGCAAAGTGGCTTCAGGAGGATTTGGAAAGACTTAGTGAGTGGGCAAGAACATGGCAGATGGAATATAATGTGGAACAATGTGAGGTTATCCACTTTGGTAGGAAGAACAGATGTGCAGAGTATTTCTTAAATGGTAAGAGATTAGAAAGTGTAGATGTACAAAGGGACCTGGGTGTCCTTGTCAATAAGTCACTGAAAGCTAACATGCAGGTGCAGCAAGCAATTAAGAAGGCTAATGGTATGTTAGACTTTATCACAAGAGGATTTGAGTACATGAGTAGTGAAGTCTTGTTTCAGTTGTATAGAACCTTGGTTAGACCACACCTGGAGTACTGTGTGCAGTTTTGTTCCCCTTACCTTAGGAAGGATATTATTGACATAGAGGGCGTGCAACCAAGATTCGCCAGACTTGTTCCCGGGATAGCGGGACTGTCCTATGAAGAGAGATTGGGGAAACTGGGCCTGTATTCTCTGGAGTTTCGAAAAATGCGAGGTGATCTCATTGAAACCCACAAAATACTTAAAGGGAGAGACAGGGTAAATGCAGTTAAGATGTTTCCCCTGGTTGGGGAGTCTAGAACCAGGGGATAAAACTTCAAAATAAGGGGAAAGCCACTTAGGACAGAGATGAGGAGAAATTTCTTTACTCAGAGGGTTGTGAATCTTGGAATTGTCTACCCCAGAGGGCTGTGGAAGCTCAGTCATTGAGTTTGTTTAAAGCAGAGATTGACAGATTTCTAAATACAAGTGACATAAGGGGATGAGGATAGTGTGGGAAAAAGGCATTGAAGTGGATAATCAACCATGATCGTATTGAATGGTGGGACAGGCTCAATAGGTTAAATGGCCTACTCCTGCTCCTATGTTCCTATGTTTCTATGTTCCTGGTCCTGGCTGGGTGCAGTCCCAGTAGTAGCCACCGCTCCCGGTGGTGCTGCTAGGACTGAACAACTGTCGGCCCTCTGATTGGTCAGCAGCTCTTGTAGGCGGGACTTCCTACCAGATGGGCGAAAGCCCCAACTGAGGGCCTGAGCCACACAAAATAACAGTGTGGCTTCCAAGCCTGGCAGAGCCGTGCTTGCCCCTGGCATTCCAGCCAGTGGGTAGGGTCACCGCTTCACTGTTACATTCCAGCCTTGAGCACAAAAATCCAGGTTGACACTCCAGTGCAGTCCTGAGGGATTGCTGCAGTGTCAGAAGTGCCATCTTCTGGGTGAGATGTTAAACCGAGGCCCAGTCTGCCATCTCAGATGGACATAAAAGATCCCATGGCACTATTTTGAAGAAGAGCAGGGGAGTTATCCCGACTGGCCATACCAATATTTATCCCTTTAATCAACATTACAAAAACAGATTATTTGATCATTATCTCATTGCTGTTTGTGGGACTTCGCTGTGTGAAAATTAGCTGCTGCCTTTCCTACATTTTAATAGTGACTAAACTTCACAGAAGTATTTCATTGGCTGTAAAACACTTTGGGATGTCCTGAGGTCATGAAAGGCGCTATATAAATGCAAGCTTTTCTTTTTTCTGTGTTTGTGACATTCTCCTTAACTGAGCATCACTATTGTGACACACAATCATTCCTGTAACTACAAATCATTACCACTTGATGCAGCTTCATGAACTGCAGAAGATGCAGACCCAGTTCTCAATGCCTACAGCATTCATATTCACAGCTCCAACTTTGCTATTCTTTCTCCAGGATAAAGGTTAAATCTGGAACATCTATTGTCTTCTTCCCTTGCTTCAGATTCCCCTGTCTGTGTTTCGGTTAATGGAACTTTTCTAAATATTTTCCTTGCTTTAACTCAGCAGTTCAAGAGCAACTCACCACCACCTGCTCAAGGGCAATTAAGGATGGGCAATATATGCTGGCCTTGCCAGGGACACTCACATCCCAAGAATGAATAAATAAAAAGGCATCTTCTTCAATCTGTTTTACACCTTCTAGGACTTCTTGCTCCTTCCGAATGTCTTATAAAATGTTCTGTCTTGATGACCCATTTTTGAGCTTTTCTGGCTGGTTTTGGCAGCTCCTGGCAAAATTTCTCTTTAGAGAGATTAATTCTGCAGATTGATCCTGACACTGCCCCTCATGTCGATAGTTGCACACTTTTGCCACTAGATGGAACTTCACAGGCTCCAGAAGCTGCAGTTTTCCAAACATATATCCACAGCATCACTACTCCCATGGCTGACTTTCTGTGAGAGTACCATAGGGTATTCATTAATTTCTTGAAAAACAAAACGGAATCCACCTTGTTGGCTGGGACAGAGCATGCATAATTCACATTTTTTAAAAACAATTGCAGTTTAAACAGTCACTTGTTTGAAATATGAGCAATTTAAAATATTCATGCCTTTGTTGTTGCTCTCTTTCAAATATCTGATACAATTTACATAAGAATTGATAGTTTAAAAAATATTAAGTTAATGTACAAGTTTCAAAAAATAATTTACTTAAATAAATGGAGTCTTTTAAAAATATACTACTGTTGCAGTTAGTCTAATATTTCTGTCATAATGTGCTGTTTGTCTAAACATCTTCTTTGGCCTCCTTATCTCGAGAGACAATGGATAAGCGCCTGGAGGTGGTCAGTGGTTTGTGAAGCAGCGCCTGGAGTGGCTGTAAAGGCCAATTCTAGAGTGACAGGCTCTTCCACAGGTGCTGCAGAGAAATTTGTTTGCCGGGGCTGTTATACAGTTGGCTCTCCCCTTGCGCCTCTGTCTTTTTTCCTGCCAACTGCTAAGTCTCTTCGACTCGCCACACTTTAGCCCCGTCTTTATGGCTGCCCGCCAGCTCTGACGATCGCTGGCAACTGACTCCCACGACTTGTGATCAATGTCACAGGATTTCATGTCGCGTTTGCAGACGTCTTTAAAGCGGAGACATGGACGGCCGGTGGGTCTGATACCAGTGGCGAGCTCGCTGTACAATGTGTCTTTGGGGATCCTGCCATCTTCCATGCGGCTCACATGGCCAAGCCATCTCAAGCGCCGCTGACTCAGTAGTGTGTATAAGCTGGGGATGTTGGCCGCCTCGAGGACTTCTGTGTTGGAGATACAGTCCTGCCACCTGATGCCAAGTATTCTCCGGAGGCAGCGAAGATGGAATGAATTGAGACGTTGCTCTTGGCTGACATACGTTGTCCAGGCCTCGCTGCCATAGAGCAAGGTACTGAGGACACAGGCCTGATACACTCGGACTTTTGTGTTCCGTGTCAGTGCGCCATTTTCCCACACTCTCTTGGCCAGTCTGGACATAGCAGTGGAAGCCTTTCCCATGCACTTGTTGATTTCTGCTTCTAGAGACAGGTTACTGGTGATAGTTGAGCCTAGGTAGGTGAACTCTTGAACCACTTCCAGAGCGTGGTCACCAATATTGATGGATGGAGCATTTCTGACATCCTGCCCCATGATGTTCATTTTCTTGAGGCTGATGATTAGGCCAAATTCATTGCAGGCAGCTGCAAACCTGTCGATGAGACTCTGCAGGCACTCTTCAGCGTGAGATGTTAAAGCAGCATCGTCAGCAAAGAGGAGTTCCCTGATGAGGACTTTCCGTACTTTGGACTTCGCTCTTAGACGGGCAAGGTTGAACAACCTGCCCCCTGATCTTGTGTGGAGGGAAATTCCTTCTTCTGAAGACTTGAATGCATGTGAAAGCAGCAGGGAGAAGAAAATCCCAAAAAGTGTGGGTGCGAGAACACAGCCCTGTTTCACGCCACTCAGGATAGGAAAGGGTTCTGATGAGGAGCCACCATATTGAATTGTGCCTTTCATATTGTCATGGAATGAGGTGATGATACTTAGTAGCTTTGGTGGACATCCAATCTTTTCTAGTAGTCTGAAGAGACCACGTCTGCTGACGAGGTCAAAGGCTTTGGTGAGATCAATGAAAGCAATGTAGAGGGGCATCTGTTGTTCACGGCATTTCTCCTGTAGCTGACAAAGGGAGAACAAATGCTAGGAAAAATATCAGAAACTATTACTTGCTTGAAAATGTCTTACCAAAAGAAGGTTAGTGGAGTTTCTATTTGTATTCTACGTTTCGGATGGGGCTGTGTGCACCAGGGAAAGCGTCCACCCTTCAACTGGCAGTGCTGTGGAGCAGGATAATATAAAAATACATTTTTAAAAAACCCTCACGTTTTAGACATAAGTTTTAAACTTATCTGTAGAAAAACCTCGGCAGAGTAAGCGTTCAGATTTGTCTCACAGAGCCACCCAATGGCCAAACTGTGCAATTACAGTCTGTCAAGTTTGCAGAGGGAGGGGTGAAATTTGTCTTCGGCAGTTAATGGGTAGCCCATTGCACAACCTGCCTCATTTTCTTTTCCACAATGGTCGAAGATCAATTCGGATGTGGAGTGTCTGTTACAAATGTGGACAAAAGAATGTAACATAAAATGTTGTGACAAAAAGGTGACAGGAGGAAGTAAGATTCTGCAGACAAGAAACTTTAGTCCCCACAATCTGATAATTCACATCAGCCAAGCAACAATTTAAAGTGTCAAACTTATCTTATTTACAGTCACTCCACAGAAGAATTGCAATTGCAGTCCTGTCTTCAATCTGTCTTGCTGAATGAAGGAGCCACAGGAAGCAGCACATGTCTGTTGTAAACCAGCCACTGTGGCTCATAAGGTGGCTGTTACAGAATACTGGATGTTTGACTCCCTGATGATCGTCATTCAGGAACACGGATACGTAGACTCTGTGTCCAAAACCCAAACTGTCCAGTTCATGTGTATGTAGAAGGTTTCGGCCACTAGTTGATTCATACGCCGGTAACAGTCACTCCTTCATGACAGGAAGTGAGGAAAAAGACCTTACTGCAAGCTGCAAATAATATGGGTATCCAGCCTGACTTCTGCTCTATGCTAGAACTGTATGCCCTTTAGCCTTGTACTCCTGTTAAAAATAAATGGCAGATCTCTTACTCTTCTCCTGAGGCCATTGACTCTTACAAAGGCATAACTCCACAGGTACCAGGAGCTCTTCAGTATCTCTTCCAAGTGACCATCCTTGTGTGACGTCTAATCAGTGAGAGCTTATCTGACAGAGGCATGATGCCCTCAACCAACCTCCACAAATCACCATTTTCTAGCAGCAGGTCATGAATAGTCACCAGAAAATAAAACTGTATCGTTATTTTTCCTTTCTAGACTAGGAACTCTGGTACCATAGAAAAGTTAGGGCACAGAAGGAGGCCATTCAGCCCATCGTGTCTGTGCCGGCTGAAAAATCTAACTGCCCAATCTAATCCCAAAATTGATGAAGATCACCATTAGACTAGTATTTTTATTAATTGAATTCAAATTTTACTATCTGCTGCAGTGGGATTTGAACCCATGCCCCCAGAGCATTAGCCTGGGTGCTACTACACCATTACCTCATAATAATCTCTAGTGCTAGAAACCAGCTAACACAACACTGAATAAGAATCAAACTGGGACCTTCTGTCCAGCATGGCTCACCAGTGGAATCCAACTCATGTTTTCTGGGTTCCTCTCTTGATTTACTGTTGAGTGTGCTTGGTGTTCTTTTACTTTGCCAAATAGCATGCTACTGATTCCTTTTTCAAGGTTTCTGTATTTTTTAAATTTTATGTAGAGAATGAAAGTGTTGAAAACTATGGTGCTTTAGGGAAAAAGAGAAAACCAAATCCAATAACATCACCATGAATCTCAAGATACACCAAGGTCTGCAGCTGATCCTTGGAAGGAGCCAAAAGTAAAGAGGTTCAAGGCCACAGTAATTTTGACAGCCACTGGATGGGCATAGCGAGCAGTACTGTGAGGTGCGAGGTCTTCGGCGACAAGGGCACAGATCTCTATGACCATCTGCCTGGAGAGTCACAGTCTCCTGCAGCACTGGGTCTCGTTCATCTCCAAGTAGCACCATCATGGGCAGTATATCTTCTGGTGATGATATGGACTTTGTGTCCTTCCTGCCCTTCTTTCCTCTTCCATGCCCTCCTGCTGCTTGTGGTTCTGCTCTTCCTGTGGAGGGTGTTGCCCCTCATCGCCACTGAGCTCAAAATCTGACAGTCGTGCCTCCATTGCTAGCTGCAGCCTTGTTTTGGACAGGTGGCCACCCTATTGTGATTAGCAACATTGCCCACTGCTCTTCTGCCCCTGCGATTCCGGTGGAGGGTGGGAGGGTGGTGAGGTGGTGACAACCCCATTCAGTGCCTGAGCGCTGAGTGCCCACTCTCCCCACCACCTGCTCCATGCCAAGGGCACCTCATTTCCAAATACTGAGTTCCCCTTCGCCCTGCTGACCCTCTTATGGAGCTGGGGTAATTCCCTGGGGCAGCCACGACTGGCTCACCACTCTCTACCTGCCTCTCTTTAGCTGGTCAGCAAAAGATAGTGCATGAAAGCTGTGCACCCCCTTGAAAATTTGAACCTCCTCCTCTAACAAGCTCTTAACGAACTGTTTAACTACTTTAATTGGCCTCAATCGGGAGGTGGACGGGATCGCTTGGTGAACATTGCCGGGCATGGCCAGTCGAAACTGACATACCCGCCAGCACTAGTATTTCTGATCCCAACCTCTGGGGGGGGGCGGGGACTGAAAAGGCAGCTTTAGCAGTCTGAATTTGGCTTGCACAAACCTTCTTACAATAACAGGTTTGATTATATTAAGATTAACCCTACCAAACTCAAAACTGGGCATCCATGAGGTGCTGTGAGCCATCAGCAGCAGCAGAATTGTATTCAACCACAATCTGTAACCTCATGGCCCAGCATATCCCCCACTCTATAATTACCATCAAGCCAGGGGACCAACCCTGGCTCAATGAAGAGTGCAGGAGGGCATGCCAGGAGCAGCACCAGGCATACCTCAAATTGAAGTGTCAGCCTGGTGAAACTACAACGCAAGACTACTTGCATCCAGACAGCATGCAATAGACAGGGCTAAGCGATCCCACAACCAACGATCAGATCTAAGCTCTGCAGTCCTGCCACATCCAGTTGTGAATGGTGGTGGACAATTAAACAACGAACAGGAGGAGGAGGCTCCAATAATAACCCCATCCTCCATGATGGGGGATCCCAGCATATCAGTGCAAAAGACAAGGCTGAAGTATTTGCAGCTAGAAGTGTCGTGTGGATAATCCATCTCGGCCTCCTCCTGAGTTCCCCAGCATCACAGATGTCAGTCTTCAGCCAATTCGATTCACTCTACATGATGTCAAGAAACAGCTGAAGGCACTGGATACTGCAAAGGCTATGGGCATTAACAAGATTCTGACAATAGTACTGAAGACCTGTGCTCCAGAACTTGCTGCGCCTCTAGTCAAGCTGTTCCAGTACAGCTACCACACTGGCATCTACCCAGCAATGTATTGCCCAAGTATGTCCTGTACACTAAAAGCAGGACAAATCTAACCTGGCCAATTACTGCCCTATCAGTCTATTCTTGATCATCAGCAAAGTGATGGAAGGGATTGTCGACAGTGCTATCAGGCGGCATTTGCTCAGCAATAACATGCTCATGCTCAGTTTAGGTTCCACCAGGGCGATTCAGCTCCTGACCTCGTTACAGCCTTGGTCCAAGCATGGACAAAAGAGCTGGACTCCAGAGGGGAGATGAGAGTGACTGCCCTTGACATCAAGGCATTATTTGACTGAGTATAGCATCAAGGAGCCCTAGCAAAATTGGAGTCAATGGGAATCAGGGGAAAAGATCTCCACTGGTTGGAATCATACAAGCTCAAAGGAAGATGGTTGTGGTTGTTGGAGGCCAATCATCTCAGTCCCAAGACATCATTGCAGGAGTTCGTCAGGGTAGTGTTCTAGGCCTAACCATTTCCAGCTGCTTCATCAATGACCTTCCCTGCATCATAAGATCCGAAGTGGGGGATGTTCGCTGTTGATTGCACAATGTTCAGCACCATTCTCGACTTCTCAGATACTGAAGCAGCCCGTGTCCAGATGCAGCAAGACCTGGACAACATCCAGGCTTGGGCTGTTAAGTGGCAAGTAACATTCGCGCACACAAGTGCCAAGCAATGACCATCTCAAACAAGAGAGAATCTAACCATCTCCCTTGACGTTCAATGGCATTACCATCACTGAATCCCCCACTATCAACATCCTGGGGGTCACCATTGACCAGAAACTGAACTGGACCAGCCACATAAATGCTTTGGCTACAAGAGCAGGTCAGATGCTGGGAATTCTGTGAAGAGTAACTCACTTCCTGACTCCCTAATGCCTGTCCACCATCTACAAGGCACAAGTCAGGAGTGTGGATGGGTGCAGCTCCAACAAACCTGAAGATGCTCGACACCATCCATTTAGAGCAGCTCGCTTGATTGGCACCCCATCCACCACCTTCAACATTCACTCTTTTCACCACTGACGCACAGCAGCAGCAGTGTGTACCATCTGCAAGATGCACTGTGGCAACTCACCAAGGCTCCTTCAACAGCACCTTCTAAACCCATGACTTCTACCACATAGAAGGACAAGGGCAGCAGAAGCATGAGAACACCACCACCTGCAAGTTCCACTCCAAGCTACACACCATCCTGACTTGGAACTATATCACCGTTCCTTCACTGTCGCTGGGTCAAAATCCTATAATTCCCTTCCTAATAGCACTTTTGGTGTACCTACACCCCAAGGACTGCAGCGGTTCAAGAAGGCAGCTCACCACCACCTTCTCAAGGGCAATTAGGGATGGGCAATAAATGCTGGCCTAGCCAGCGATCCCCACATCCCATGAACAAATAAAAAAATCACCTTATGAAGATACATATAAGCTAATGAGTGAATAGGTTAATCTTTTCTTGCCAATGTTGTCAAAGAGTAAGTTGAACAATGAAATCATGCACTAGCATTTATTAATACAATTAGGGTAATACAGTTTGTAACTTCTTAATATTGAACAGTAACAGCATGCAAGGTGCAAAGATAGATAATATTAACAGACAAATTAATACATGAGGTCACAAAGACAGTTCAAATGTGTCACAGTAATCCAACATCGCTAGGCTTTACTTATAAGATAACATTATGTTTAACATACGCAATTGACATAGAGTCAGCAATGTTTAGATTTGATTCTGTGTGTAGCTGACAAGTTAACAGCTTTGACCAACTAGGCCTTCTGAGTCTGCACAGTGGATTTGCCTGTCTTGCCATCCTCTGGAACGTTTAGGATTGATGCTTGAATTTTGACACATGAATCACAGCCTGTTTTCATAGGCCTAACCTTTCCTTTCTTATCAGGGGCTTAACTTTTGTGTAAATGATATACTGAGTGCTTGAGGAGCAGCAACTCACCTTTCGATTAGGTACCTGACAGCACTAACTCAATATTGAGTTCAACAATTTCAGAAGGTAACCACTGCTCACATTTTTTCAGACAGTAGTTACTGGTAATGATTCTGCTGTTGTTATTTACAGCTCCTCTAGACCCATTTTTGTTTCTTTTCTTGTCCCCAAACTACCCCCTTTTGCCTTGCAACATCATCACTTTTGTCATTTAATCACTCCTGCCTTCCACTCTATCAACTATTATATCTCTAACTTCTTCCAGTTCTGATGAAAGGTCATCGACCAAAGACATCGAGCTGAATTTTATATCGGTGATGGGGGTCACGGCGACAGGCCAGTTCCTCCCGCCTCAGCCCTCCATCGGATCCCCAGCAGAATTCAAAGGCGGGCAGGCAATTAATACCGGGATCATTGGGGCCAGTCAAGACCATAGTGAGGGGGGCGGTTGGTGAGGGCAGGGGGGTTGTCTTTCTGTGGGTGTAGCCATCACTGCCGGGGGCAGCCCCTCTGGGGGCCATGGATTGTTCCCCAGTTGTGCCCGCTCGGAGGCCATTAGGTCTCACTTGGCTGTCTCACCACGCAACAGCGCCACCACCACCCCCCCCCCCACCCCTCCCCAATGTTAGCTAAATACTAGTGGAGGTGGGTGTCAGCTTAATTGGCCTCCCAACAGACTTCCCGTCCACCATGGTGCATGCCATGGACAAAATGGCATGGGGCAGGACAACGTCAGGCACTCCGCCCGATGCCATCCCATGCCATTTTGTGTGTGTGTCCCCACCCCCGCCTTCTAGCCTGTTTCCAAGAGCTGGATAAAATTCATCCCATTGACTCTGTTTCTTTTTCCACAGATGCTGCCTGACCTGCTGAGCATTTCCAGCATTTTTGGTTTTATTTCAGACTTCCAGCATCTGCAGTATTTTGCTTTTGTACTGAATTTATATATCACTATCTAATGGAGTTCTTAAGCTGTTCTGAACTCCTGTAACCTCTCTCTATGCTGCTTTATCTTTCTATTCCAGATCTATTCCTTCCTCTAATTTGACTAACCCACTGTTGACTGTGACTGATTTCTGAACTTTTGTATAAAAACGGCATCTTCTATACTTTTGATTTACAATGCAAATGCCTTCAATTTCATTTCAGTCAATCTCTGAGATACATCCTTTATCCAGTTGATATACTAGCTGATTAGATTTTTAGTTTGTGGCAAAGATTCCCTTTTTTGGTGACAAATATCTTCAGACTGGCATATGTCATACATATGTAATGAACAAATTCTTAAATGCTTGGGAAAAGGGCCAGTTTGACCGATTAGCTGTAAACTGTTTATTTTGCTGGGCCATAAATACATGGACTAAGACTCCTCAAATAAGAATCAGATATTTGGGGTTGTTTGTGAAGATTATTTTCACATTGTTTCACTATGTTCACAACAGCATGGAGGATAGGAGAAGGTATAGCATAATAATTCTCATGATTGTCAGAACATAATTCTTCATTCTGTAATCAAGCTTGAGTGCTTTTGTTTCTTGTCATTAATTGGTACCAGATGCTACTGTGAAAGATTCTTTTTTTTCACACACATTTACAGCTATCTTGGAGTACACATGGTTCTTGGCATTGACTCTGTTTCCCCAGATTAATTTTAAGAGCATCTTTGTAAATTTTATGATTATTTGCCTATAACTACCTAAGGAACAGTGCTTAAGGAAATCAAGATTCCCAAAAGGTATGCACCATGAGTTATGCAGGATACTGGAAGATGTAAAGTAGTAAATGTAGGATGGCTATTCAAGAAGAGAGAGAGAGAAAACAGGGAATTCCAGGCCAGTTAGCCTGATATCAGTCATCGGGAAAATGCTGAGATCCATTATTAAGAAATCTAACAGACCACATAGAAAATCATAATATCATTAGGCAGAGCCAATATGGTTTTATGACAGGGAAATCGTGCTTGAAAAATCTACTGAAATGTTTTGAGGATGTAACTAGCAAGATAGATAAAGGAGAATGAGTGGATGTGGCATATCTGGATTTTCAAAAGGCATTTGATAAGGTGCCACACAAAAGATTAATATGCAAGATATGCAAGCTCATGGACTGGGGGGTAATATATTAGAATGGATAAAGGATAGAAAACGGAGAAAAGGAATAAACGGGTCATTTTCAGCTTGGCAGGTTGTTCCTAGTGGGGTGCTGCAAGGATCAGTGTTGAGTCCTCAGCTATTTACAATCTGTATTAATGACTTAGATGAAGGGACTGAGTGTAATATATCCAAGTTTGCTGATCATACAAACAAAGCTGGGTGGGATAGTAAGCTGTGAGGAGGACACAAAGGCCACCATTTTACCAGGCCATTGGAGACAGACTGGGAAACGGGGGAAGCAAGAAAGTGGTGATGAAAGGCATCTGAAGGGAAACCTGACATGTTTACGCCACCAGAGGATATTCCCAGCGGTGGGAGCAGCAGCGGCTCGGCCACCCACCAAACAAAGACCAGCAGACAATTAAGGCAATTAATTGGCTTATTGATGGCCATTTTACCAGGCCACCAGCAATTTTCCAGCGTGAGAACGCCCCCTCCCTGATACCCCTCCCCCCCACTGCACGGGTGTCTGCAAGCTGTATCAAGGCAGCCTCCCAGCAGTTTTCTAGTGGGGTTACTTCCTTTCTGGAGGCTCCCTGTCCCCGTCGTGGCAATAGCCAATCCTGCAGCCCCGACGCTGCCACTGGAGGGTTCACCTAGCACATCAATAAATTTTCTTCCAGCCCTTTGAGGGCACCTCAAGATGGAGATGTCCTCTGCTTCTCCTTGCAGCCTCAGCAGCACCACTTCTCTCAGTGGCGCTGTTGAGGCTGCAGAGCTGCCGACCCTTTGATTGGGCCAGCAGCATGGAGTGCCAGCCCACTTTCCGGTCCGACGGCAGCCTCTTTATTGGCCGCCACTGGTAAAATTGCTGCTGTAGTCCCATCCACATGGGCTTGGGACCTGCATCTGGTCCCAATGTCAGGACTCAGCTCATGTCGGTAAGATCCTGGCCAAAGAGGCTACCAAGTAATACAGATAGGTTAAGTGAGTGGGCAAGAAGGTGGCAGGTGGAGTAAAATGTAGGGAAATGTGATAGGAAGAATAAAAAAACAGAATATTTTTTAAATGGTGAGAAACTATAAAATGCTGCTGCTCAGAGGGATTTGGGTGTCCTTGTACACAAAACACAGAAAGTTAATATGCAGGTACAGCAAACAATTAGGAAGGCAAATGTTATGTTAGCCTTTATTGCAAGGAGGCTGGAGTACAAGGTAAGGAAGTCTTGATGCAACTGTACAGAGCTTTAATGAAACCACACCTGGAGTACTGTGTACTATTTTGGTCTCTGTACCTAAGGTAGGATATCTAAGACTCCGAGATGGCTTGACAGGTTACATGCTGAGAGGTTGTTTCCTTTGGCTAGAGAGTCTAGCACCAGGGGGCATAATCTTAGGATAAGGGGCCAGCCATTTAGGACTGAGATGAAGAGAGATTTCTTCACTCAGAGGGTTTTGAACCTTTGAATTGTCTACCACAGAGGGCTGTGAATGCTCAGCCATTCAGTATATCCAAGGCTAAGATTAATAGATTTTTGGATTCTAAGGGAATCAAGGGATATCGGGATCAAGCAGGAAAGTGGAGTTGAGGGAGAAGATCAGCCATGATTGATTGAATAGCAGAGCAAGCTTGAGGCATCGTATGGCCTACTCCTAATGTTTTTATGTTCTTATAGAACCACCCTTAAGAAATGTCACTGTTCTGTCCACAGAACTAAAGTTATCCATTTTATGTATCAAGTTCCTTCTAGTCTGCTTCAGGGAATCTCTGCAACATTTTGCCATCAGTGCCATCCATCACTGCGTTAGACAAGCAACCAATGCCTTATTCATTGAAACTGGTCAGTTTATTTCAATCCTCATTGTTATGAAAGCTGGACTTTGTAGCATGATAATATTTTTAAAACTGTGATTTTTAATGTAGTCTAAAATGGAGTCAGTGAAGTCAGTGACCTCACATCAACTCTGCTTAAAGACAAGACAGGGATCTTGGTTACCAGGACAACAAAAGAATCCAGATCAAAGACCTTTTTTAAAAGCACAGACTGCAGGGGTATAACACCTGAAGATCATCGGTTTCACCCTACCGAGACTTTCAGATCGTAGACAAGGAGTCTGTGGTTCTAAAAATGTAAATACAAATGGCAGTTGCTAACACCTGGAAACAATGGAATGTGCGGGTGGTTCTTCTGCAGCCAGACTTGTGGACTTTGCATATTGGAAAAGGACAATTGGCTATTGACTTTTGATTCGAGATAAATTCAACAGATTTTTAGAAGGCAAGCATGCTGTAAGGAAGACAAGCTGTGGCAGCCTCAGAGAGAGGAGACAGAGGAAAAACCTGCTCTCTGAAGACTGATACAGTGAAAGGCTGTGAAGGCTTGAACCTGTTTTGAAAGCTAAAGTTTGGAGAGAAGTAAAAGACCAACAAGATCACCAGAGATCACCGTATTCACGAAAGTTCAGGTCGAAAGTGCTCGGCGAAGTGAGCGAATAGGACATTGACTTTGAGAAAGGTCTGGGAGATCCAACCCATTGCAACTGGGAAGAGTTTTGGACTTTTAGCTGCAAAGATTTCAGCATCAAGGAGGACTGTGTAATGTATAAAAGTGTTTTAATCAGTGAAGAAAATACCTTCCTCTGTAATTTGGGGTATCAGCTACTTACAAAGTATTATTTAGTTAATGGGGATTTCTTTTAGTTTAGTTGTTAAAATAAAAATCTTGAAATAAGAAATCTTGTCACGTAATTCTTTAAGTTGGTCTGAGGACTTCATATCTTGTGTTTTCATGGTAACAGTCTCCTGATGTCATAACACCATGGACTCAGCTTCTCATCATCGAAGGACATTGGGACTTTTCAGGGTGGCAGACTCCTCTAGGGATTAAGGGGCAGTGGACTGCACTCACATGACCATTGCAGTGTCAGTAAATGCTACGTTGATATATATTAACAGAAAAGGATACCACTCCCAAGGTGTTCAGCTGATATGTGACAACAGGCATAAGATACTGCATGTCAACATGAGATAATCTGGCTGTTGTATGATGGATTTATAATGAGGCTATCATCCTTATCAGTTCTTTCAGTTGACCAAAGGAAGGTTTCTTGATTGCTTCAGGGAGATAATTATTACGCTCTCTAATCCTGGCTAACAGAATTCCTCAGTTAAACTCAGGAGAGATACAATGAAGCTCAGTCAGACCTCAGAGTCATAATAGAGCACAATTTTGAAATTCTGAAAGCAACAATAACTTATATAGCGCCTTTAATGTAATAAAACATCCCAAGGCACTTCACAGGAGCATTACAAAACATAAGGAGATATTAAGTCAGATGACCAAAAGCTTGGTCAAAGAGGTAGGTTTTGAGTGTCTTAAAGGAGGAAAGTGAGGTAAAGAAGCAGGGAGATGTAGGGAGGGTATTCCAGAGCTTAGGGTCTAGGCAACTGAAGGTGCAACTACCAATGGTGGAGCGATTAAAATTGGGGATGCTCAAGAGGCCAGAATTAGAGGAGTGCAGATATCTTGGAGAGTTTTGGGGCTGGAGGAGGTTCCAGAGATAGGTAGGGGCGAGGCCATGGAGGGATTTGAAAACAAGGATGAGAATTTTATAATCAAGACATTGCTTGACCAGGAGCCAGTGCAGGTCAGCGAGCACAGGGGCGATAGGGAACGGGACTCGGTACGAGTTACGAAACGGGTAGCAGAGTTTTGGATGACCTCAAGTTTATGGAGGGTAAAACGTGGGAGACCAGCCAGAAGTGCATTTGAACAGTCAAGTCTAGAGGTAACAAAGGCATGAATGAGGGCTTCAGCAGCAGATGAGCTGAGACAGGGACAAAATCGGGCGATGTTATGGAGGTGGAAATAGGTGGTCTTAGTGATGGCACAAATATGTGGTCAGAAGCTCATCCCGGGGTCAAATGTGATCTCAAGGTTGTGAACAGACTGGTTTAATCTTAGACTGTTGCCAGGGAGAGGGATGGAATGGGTAGCTAGGGAACGGAGTTTGGAGTGGGGACTAAAATAATGGCTTCAGTCTTCCCAATATTCAATTGGAGGACATTTCTTCCCATTCAGTATTTGATATCCGATAAGCAATCTGATAATGTAGCAACTGTGGAGGAACCGAACTGACTGAGGTGGTGGTGAGGTAAAGCTGCATGTTGTCAGTGTACATGGGAAAACTAAGGCTGTGCTTTCAGATAATGTCACCATGTAGATGAGAAATAGGAGAAGACCGAAGATAGATCCTTGGGAGACATCAGAGGTAACAGTGCAGGAGCAGGAAGAGAAGACATTGCAAATGATACTCTGGATACCATTAGATAGATTAGAATGGAACCAAGTGAGACCAGTCCCACCCAGCTGGATGACATAGAGAGGTGTTGGATGATGATAGTGTGGTTAACCATGTCAAAGGCTGCACACAGGTCGAGAAGGACAAGGAGGGAAAGTTTACCTTTGTCATGGTCACATAGGATGTCATTTGTGACTTTGATAAGTAAGAGCTGTGGTAGGGGCGGAAACCTGATTGGAGGGATTCGAGAAAGTTTGGCAGGGATTTAGGAGGCAACAACATGTTCAAGAACTGGAGAGGAAAGTGAGGTTGGAGCTGGAATGGTAACTTGCAAGGACAGTGAGGTCAAGTGTTTTTTGAGGAGAGGATGATGATGGCAGATTTAAAGGAAAGAGGGACAACACCTGAAGAGAGAGAACTGTTAACAATATGGGCACATATATACACATATATAACACATATGTGGACATGTCTGGTGGTGCTATACAATATGCTAAAGCACAACTCTCATTATGGCATGAGGTGCCACCAGAGTTTTTTTATTCATTCATGTGATGTGGGCGTCGCTGGCCAGGCCAGCAATTACTGCTCATCCCTAATTGCCTTGAGAAGGTGAGCTGCTTTCTTGAACCGTTGCAGTCCTTGGGGGGTAGGTACACCAACAGTGCTGTTAAAAAGGAAGTTCCAGGATGTTGACCCAGCAACAGTGAAGGAATGGCGAAATAATTCCAAGTCTGGATGATGCGTGGCTTGGAGTGAAATTGCAAGTGGTGGTGTTCCCATGCATCTGCTGCCGTTGTCCTAGGTGACAGAGGTCACGGGTTTGGAGGGTGCTGTTGAAGGAGCCTTGGTGAGTTGCAGTAGTGCATCTTGTAGATGGTACACACTGCTGCCACTGTGCATCGGTGGTGGAGGGAGTGAATGTTGAAGGTGGTAGATGGGGTGCCAGTCGAGTGGGCTGTTTTGTCCTGGATGGTGTCGAGCTTCTTGAGTATTGTTGGAGCTGCACCCATCCAGGCAAGTGGAGAGTATTCCATCACACTCCTGACTTGTGCCTTGTAGATGGTGGACAGGCTTTGGGGAGTCAGGAGGTGAGTTACTCGCCGCAGGATTTCTAGCCTCTGACCTGCTCTTGTAGCCACGGTATTTATGTGGCTGGTCCAGCTCAGTTTCTAGTCAATGGTAACTCCCAGGATGTTGATAGTGAGGGATTCAGCGATGGCAATGCCATTGAACATCAAGGGGCGATGGTTAGATTCTCTCTTGTTTGCGATGGTTATTGCCTGGCACTTGTGTGGCGCGAATGTTACTTGTCACTTATCAGCCCAAGCTTGGATGTTGTCCAAGTCTTCCTGCATATGGACACAGGCTGCTTCAGTATCTGAGGAGTTGTGAATGGTGCTGAACATTGTGCAATCATCAGCGAACATCCCCACTTCTGACCTTATGATGGAGGGAAGGTCATTGATGAAGCAGCTGAAGATGGTTGGGCCGAGGACACTGCCCTGAGGAACTCCTGCAGTGATGTCCTGGGACTGAGATGATTGACCTTCAACAATCGCAACCATTTTCCTTTGTGCTAGATATGACTCCAACTAGCGGAGAGTTTTCCCCCTAATTCCCATTGACTCCAGATTTGCTGCGGCTCCTTGATGCCATACTCGGTCAAAAGATGCCTTGATGTCAAGGACAGTCACTGTGGAGTTCAGCTCTTTTGTCCATGTTTGGATCAAGGCTGCAATGAGGTCAGGAGCTGAGTGGCCCTGGTGGAACCCAAACTGAGAGTCAATGAGCAGGTTATTGTTGAGCAAGTGCTGCTTGATAGCACTGTCGACGGCCCCTTGCATCACTGTGCTGATGATCGAAAGTAGACTCATCGGGTGGTAATTGGCCGGGTTGGATTTGTCCTGCTTTTTGTGGACAGGACATACCTAGGCAATTTCCCACATTGCCGGGTAGATGCCAGTGTTGTAGCTGTACCTCCATTTCAGTGTTCATGAAGTTGGAGATTACCTTTCTGCAGGTCTTCTGCTTCCTTTGACTTTTGAACTTCATATCTAACCTTTAATTGCTATCAATTCTTCTTTCTGCTACTACAGGCATTTAAATCCTGTGACTGTATGTCAGTTTCTGCCACCATGGCCAAATGCAGCCAATCTCTAGTGGTCTCCAATGGAGCTCTTCAAACATATACGAAATGGCTGACCCAAGGCTATCTGTCATGTCAGCAATTTGGCCATCGGACAGGCAGAAATGTGTCTTCACTGCACTTTCACCGGTGGAATGGAACAGTGGATAATTAGGCCCGTGTCTTTTCCAGTACCGGGAGCTACAGAGATGTGGTTTGAACAAGCAAGGCGGGAATAAACTGATCACTGTGAGGTGAGATGCAACATTTTTCTACAGTGCAGTAGGGGATGGCATTGGATTTTAGGTCACATTACAGGCATCCAGAACATCTTAAACCTTACATGCTTTTCCTCATTGGTACCAGCCATGGCTTTAGTGGTAACATTCTCACCTCTGAGTCAAGTGAATATGGAATTGAAAGCAAGTCTCAGTAATGGTACCATGAAACTATCATCAATTGTCGTAAAAACCCATTTGGTTCTCTAATGTTCTTTAGGAAAGGAAATCTACTGTCCTTACCTGGTCTGGCCGACATGTGACTCCAGACCCATAGCAATGTGGTTGATACTTAACTGCCCTCTGAAATGGCCATTCAGTTCAAGGGCAATTAGAGATGGACAACCAATGCTCGCCTGCCACCAACTGCCACACCCCATGAAAGAATAAAAAATGGTCGTGGGTTCAAGCCCTATTTCAGAAACTTGAGTATATAATACAGGCTGACGTTTCAATGTAGTATTGAAGTAGTGCTGCACTTTTGGAGGTGCCATCTTTTGGATGAGGCATTGAACCAAGACTTCACCTGCCCTCTCAGCCAAAATAGATCCCACAGCACAATTCAAAGAAGAGTAGGGGATGTTCTCCTAGTGTCCTGGCCAATATTTCTCCCTCAACAGATTAATTGGTCATTAATCTCTTGCTATTAGTGGAAACTTGCTGCGGCCAAATTGACAGCTGCATTTTCCTACATTTCAATTGTAATTAAATTTCAAGAAGCACTTTATTGGCTATGAAGTGCTTGGGATGTCCTAAAATTGTGAAAGATGCTACATAAATTCAAGATATTTCTTCTTTCTTTAATACTCACCTGTAATAGAAATGAAGAATAATTATTTATTCCAGTCATTGCAAGTGTGAGTATATTGACAGATTGAGCGTTATTCAATCCTATAATTCACCTGTGAATTTGGGGAGCCCCAAAATAAAATATGGTGAATCTCCAGCCTAGATGAGGCAAGGGTCTATTGTGCACACAGTTGAAAGTAAGAGAAATACAATTGAAAGCTTTAGATTAAGAGCAGATAGAGATAATTGAATAATGTAAGGAAAATGGTTTTTCCTGTCCTGCTGAGACAATGCAAATTTCATGGCAAGGAAGACCAGCAGTGGAAGTTTAATATTGTGTGATATACGGTTTGACTGATACAGATATACCATAAATTTATTTGATTTACCTTTGAGTGGCATGAAAGAATTTGGTAGAAAAATTTCCTCAGGAGACAACGTGGTTTGAATAAGGCAGATTTAAGATGGTCTGTGGACAGAACAGACGTGAAGAACTGAATGACCTTTCAAATTTAATGCATATGCAATGTTTTATATTCTTTTAACATCCTGCCTCCTTTCACAATACCTAGATATTGGCTCTTCCAGCCTTTCAGGAGCCTCAACCTTTGTGTAACGAATCCCACCTCAGTTGAGACTTTCCTCTGAGGTTTTCCCTATCTCATTCTCAGTGTTGAGTCATGCTTTTATGGCTCCTACTGAGTCCTTTGCTTCGTATAAAGCAAGCATTCCAACTCCAGGTACTCCTCTTCCAGATAAATTGGAAGTAAATTTATGGGTTATTATCTTACTTCAAAAAGGTTATTTTTGGTCCACCAATTATTTTGAACTTTCTTCTCTGTCTCCCCTTCTGCTGCCTCGTAGGCAGTTTAGATACCAAATTTAAAGAATTGCTTACTTCAGGCCACCCAGTGTATCAATCTGACATGTCCATGTGCTCCTTCAGCCAACGTAATGACAAATTTGCAAAAGGTTTTAGCTAGTCAGGTGCCCATCATGTACAAGTTCCAAAGTTGCTATGATAAATCACCTGTGCCATTTGTAAATTGAAATCTTCAGTTTTCAGGCATCATCAGAACATAAGAAATAAGAGCAGGAGTAGACCATATCGCTCCTCAAGCCTGCTCTTCCATTCAATACGATAATGGCTGATCTTCTGCTTCAACTCCATTTTCTCACATGCTCCCCATATCCCTTGATTCCCTGAGTGACCAAAAATCTGTCTATCCCAACCTTAAATATATTCAATGATAGACCATCCATAAACCACTGGGATAGACAATTCCAAAGATTCACAACCCTTTGACTGAAGAAATTTCTCCTCATCTCAGTCCTATATGATCAGCCATCTTGAGACTTTGCCCCCATGCTCTAGATTCCCCAGCCAGCAGAAACAACTCTCAGTGTCAAGCCCCTTCAGAATCCTGTATGTTTCAATGCGATCACCTCTCATTCTTCTAAACTCCAGAGATTATGGGCCCAATTTACTCAGCCTCTCATCGTAGGACAATCCTCTCATCCCAGGAACCAATCTAGTGAACCTTCGCTGTACCGCCTCCAAGGCAAGTATATTCTTCCTTAGATATGGAGGCCAAAACTGCAAACAGGTTTGGGCTCACCAAAGCCCTGTACAATTGTAGCAAGACTTTCTTATTCTTATACTCCAATCCCCTTGCAATAAAGGCCAACATGCCATTTGCCTTCCTAATTGTTTGCTGTACATGCTAACTTTTTGTGTTATTTATATGAGTACATCCAAGTCTTTCTGAACATCAACATTTACAAGTTTCATGCCTTTTAAAAAATATGCTGCTTTTCTATTCTTACTACCAAGTGAATAACCTTATACTTCCACACATTATACTCCATCTGCTACCTTGTTGCCCACTCACTTAACCTGACTATATCTCTTTGAAACCTCTGTGACCTCCTTACAGCTTACATTTTCACCTACCTTTGTATTGTCAGAAAGCTTTCTCTTTGTCCAATTCATTAATATAGATTATAAATAGCTGAGGCCCCAGCGCTGATACTTGCAGCACTCCACTAGCAACAGCCTGCCAACTTGAAACCACCCTGTTTATCCCTACTCTTTGTTTTCTGTCCATTAACCAATCCTCTATCCATGCTAATATATTAACCCCAACACCATGAGCCCTTATCTTGCATCCTGATCTTTTGTGTGGCACCTTATCAAATGCCTTTTGTAAATCCAAGTATACTATATTTGTTGGTTTCCCTTTATCTACCCTACTGGTTACATCCTTAAAAACTCTAATAAATTTGTCAAACACAATTTCCTTGTTGACTTTGTTAAGACTTCCTTGCTGTAAGATCGCTTCAAGCGTGATGTCCCTTTAAGAACTCAATATGCTAATGAGCTAAGTACCAGGTCATGTGACTAGAAGCCATCGACACTCTGAAACTGTAACTCCATAGACAAAGGTTTTGCACATAGTTTGCTCTGTATTGTATATAATAGCTGTTAATAAACCTGTTTGAGATCTTCAAGGAATTGGAATCCACGTAACTCATTGTGTTACTTAAGACAACACACAGAACACATGATATGATGGCAATAGTGGTGAAAAGACAAGGCATAACCTTGAAGACCACGGGCGAAAATAGCAAACCAGTGAAGAAAGGTGCAACCGACAGTATCGGCAACTAAGTCGCAAAAAGCAAGCAAGCTGTGTGGTAAGTGTGGTCTGTCCCACTCACGGCGAAGTTGTCCTGCATTTCAAGACCTGTGTGGTGCAAAAGGACACTGGGTCTGCCAATGCAAGAAATCTAGCTCCAAGGATGCAGCCAGAAGCCACAATAGGACACAAAAAAACAGAAGACAGGCGCAACAACAGGGCAACAGCAGCAAGGAGAGCACTAGAGACCTGCGTAACTGCAAGCCATGCATGAAACCACAGTGAAATAGACCCGAGACAAGGCTCAGAGTGGAGCGATTCTCAGCCAGAAGACGATCAGGCATTTCACACTGTGAACCTGACACATTGTGTTAATGAAGTCAAACAACTGAAAACTTTTGCTACTATCAATATCATGTGCCCAAACAAAGCTGGCAAACACACAATCAAGGCTAAGACTCACATGGAAGCTAGTGCAAACATTCTACCAGTCTGAATCCTGAAGGATATGTACCAGGTTCATTGGAAATTAATGAATCAACTGACAGCTGCAAAGTTATCTGCATAGAATGGGTCACCCATCCCTTGCAGTGGCACACTAACAATACAATGCAGCTACGGCAAGTTGGCATGGAAACCACAAATATTTTACCTGGTAGACACGAGCGGATCAGAAGTGGTAGGACTACCAGCGTATAAGGACCTCAACATCGTGACCATCCATGAGATCATCAAGGTGCCCATGACAGCAGAAGAGACCAAGGGTACCCACATTGAGTCAGTCCAGGACCTACAAGACGTTTGGTGCCATAGGAGATTTCAAAGGTGACGCCGTACTGCACCTCAGAGAGGATGCACTCCCTGTGTCCAGCCCCCTGATGTCTGAGATTGAGTCACAGTTCTTCTAGGATCTCAGTGGTTCTGGTTTGGAGATCATCAGCCCCTTCTCAGAGATGCCACACCAAGAGAATGAAGAGCCAAATTCAGATGGTGGAAGTTCCTTGTCAACAAGCAGTGTTTCTTCGTGCTCCAGCGACTCAGAAGAAAAGGTTGACGTTGTAAACAGTGAGAAGCAAAGGCTGGCAGTGGGGGTATGGCCAAGGGGAAATCTCCAAAGACTGGAACCCACTAGCAGACTCTGGCTAGCATCAAACGGTGCAGTCTGGAAATCCGGCAGCAGCACCACTGTGCCCTCACCTCTGCTCCCGAGACAACCGCCAGCACCAAAATGAGCCAGAATGGACAGGTTCCTCCAAGAGGCCAAGTACTCCTCCCCCAACAAGTTCTTGACCTTGAGCCCCAGGCCTTCAGACACTGAGGATGAGAAGAGGCGAAGGACATGCAATGTCCTGAAGAGGCAGAGGAGGAATGAGTTGAAGCATTGTCTGTTGGCGCTTTGAGATGAGGTGCCGGAACTTTCCAAGAATGACAAGGCCTCAAAAGTGGTCATCCTGAGAAAAGCAACGCAGTATCTTAGCAGGCTGAAGGCAGAGCAACAGAAACTGAATGCAGAGAGGGAGAAACTTTGGAAAAAACAGCAAAAGCTTATACGCAAATTCTCTGAGATGCAGAAGACACTGCTCAAATAGCGAAAGGTGAAATCCACATTCCCAGAAGGTTGTACCATAACAGCATCCGGAAGAGTTGTTAAACCGCCGAAACGATATATGGACTCTTAAGCTTCTGCACTTGTAAATTTCAGAATCTCTATCCCTGTGTAAATAATTTTGTTGTTATCCAATTTTATGTCTTTTTACTTGTAATGTATGTGACTTATCTTTGGAAAGAAAAGGGATGTTTTATGATCGCTTCAAGAGTGATGTCCCTTTAAGAACTCAGTATGCAAATGAGCTAAGTACCAGGACATAGTCATGTGACTAGAAGCCATAGTCACTCTGCAACTGTAACTCCCTAGATATCTTTCGTAGATGGAAGGATACCAACCATAAATGCAAATGTGTTCATTCTTTTCTTATTATCACCTGTGTATTGTTGGCATTCTTCCACCTATAAATGATGGATAAATGATAAATGCAGTAAACAATCCATTTAGGTGGGGTGTCTTCTCTTGGTGCACCTTTGCTGATGGCTGTGAAGATCAAACCTTGACAGGCAGGTTCTGCCACAAGTGCTGCACATGAAGCTGCCAATTGATGCTGTGAGTTGTGGTTTTCAGTGTTGATACCTGTTCACAAGCTACTGTAGCCACTGGTTGTTGTGGTAGTGCATGCCAGTCCACAAAATGTCTCGCCATTTCCCTCTTTTACCAGCTAGTGACTCCCAAGTGCAATAGTCGACATTTAGGGCCTTCATGTCATGCGTGCAAGCAACCTTGAACCGTAGCTTTGGACACCCCATTGCTTGTCTGGCCCCCTCTACCTCATTATGCAGAAGGTCCTTGGGTATGCGACCGTCTTCCGTCCTGCGGACGTGTCCGATCCACCGAAGCCAGGACTGATGAATTTGTGATTTTGTCCTGCCAGGATATACCCATAATGCGCTGCAGGCAGTGCAGATGGAAATTATTGAGCTTCTTTCCTGATAGCTGTAAGTGGCCCATGTTTCACAGCCATACAGTAAGGTGCTGAGAACACAGGCCTTATAAACTATCAGCTTGGTCCTAAGGCAGAAGATGTATGGCAGATTGTTATACAGTTAGAATCATAGAATGGTTACAGCGCAGAAGGAAACCATTTGGCCTGTTGTATCCATGCAGGCTCTGTGCAAGAGCAACTAGTTGCACTCCCCCACCTTATCCCCATAGTCCTGTAAATTATTTTTCTTCTGATTATTGTCCAATTCTCTTTTGAAAGCCATAAATGAATTTGCTTCCATTACACTCTCAGGTAGTGCATTCCAGATCCTAAACAGTCGCTGCCTAAAAAAGTATTTCTTCATGTCGCCATTGTTTCTTTTGCCAATCACCTTAAATTGGTGCCCTCTGGCTCTCCATCCTTCCACCAACGTGATCAATTTCACCCTAGCTACTCTGTCCAGACCCCTCATGATTTTGAACACTTCTATCAAATTTTCTCTTAATTTTCTCTTCTCCAAGGAGAACAGTCCTATCTTCTCCAAACTATGCATGTAATTGAAGTTCCTAATCCCTGGAACCATTTTCGTGAATCTTTTCTGTACTCTCTCTAATGCCTTCACATCCTTCCCGAAGTGTGGTGCCCAGAACTGGACACAATATTTCAGTTGAAGCTGAACCAGTTTTTTATGCATGTGTATCATAGCTTCTCTACACCGTGCCCCCACTTATAAAACACAGAATCCCGTATGCCTTATTATCCGCTTTCTCAAACTGCCCTGCAACCTTCAATGATTTGTGCACATATACCCCAGGTCCCTCTGCTCCCGCACCCGCTTTAGAATTGTACCCTTTATTTTATATTGCCTCTCCTCATTCTTCCTACCAAAATGAATCACTTCATACTTCTCTGCATTAAATTTCATCTGCCACTTGTCCGTCCAGTCCACCAGCCTGTGTCCTCTTGAAGTTTATTACTATCCTCACAGATCACAGTACTTCCAAGTTTTGTGTCTTCTGCAAATTATGAAATTGTGCCCTGTACGCCCAAATCTAGGTCATTAATATATACCAGAAAAAGTAGGGACCCTAATACTGACCCCCTGGGAAACCCCACTATATACCTTCCTCCAATCCGAAGAACAACCATTCACCACTCCTCTCTGTTTCCTGTCACTCAGCCAATGTCTTGTCCATACTACTACTGTCCCTTTCATTCCATGTGCTTCAGCTTTGCCGACAAGCCTGTAATGTGGCACTTTATCAAATATTTTTTGGAAGTCCATGTTCACCACATCAACCCCTTTAACCCCTTCTGCTACATCATCAAAAAACTCAAGCAAGTTAGTTAAACACGATTTACCCTTGAAAAAAACAAGAAATGCTGGAAATACTCAGCAGGTCTGACAGCATCTGTGGAGAGAGAAGCAGAGTTAATGTTTCAGGTCAGTGACCCTTCTTCCCCCTTGAAAAATCCTTGCTGGCTTTCCTTTATTAATCCACATGTATCCAAGTGACAGTTAATTTTGTTAGTTCTACTTTGTTGTTTGCTTTTTCATATAAAAAATGTGGAAATATATTCAGGCCAATTTTAGGAAAGGGCTTTTTTTTGCCTGGAATTTATCCTAATCAGAATTTATGAAGGTAGATTTGTAAGTCATAAACATTCAAAAGTTTAGAAGTATTCAATTGAAACTATTAGGCACTTATTTCTAGCTCCCTCTTGTGGAATATTCACAAGGTTGCTAGAAACAATTTCATTGAAGGCGGGAAACAGCAGGGTGGGGCTCCTCGGGCTGGCCCTGGAGATTCGCACTTTGGGAACATCTTTGTCAGGCTGCGCCTTCTGGCCTGTCGATCATCGCACACCTTCCGTGCCTGACAAACCTCCGTTCCGGAAGCTTTAGCCCCACCCTCTACTCAGCCTACCTCGCCCACGGCCATGCCCAATCATTTCTGTTCGCCCTGCCCACACCATTGTCAATCACCGCTACCCGAACTTCCGCTCAGAAAGACAGTTGTCGCTGTGTCCCTCAAGCTGTCAATCTGCTCGCCACTGCCCCGCCCCTCCAGTTGTCAGTCAACGCTCTCTGCCCCGCCCCTCGAGCTGTCAGTCAGTGCTCCCTGCCCCGCCCCTCCAGCTGTCAGTCAGCGCTCCCTGCCCCGCCCCTCCAGCTGTCAGTCAGCGCTCCCTGCCCCGCCCCTCCAGCTGTCAGTCAGCGCTCCCTGCCCCGCCCCTCCAGCTGTCAGTCAGCGCTCCCTGTCCCGCCCCTCGAGCTGTTGGTCAGGTTGCCTGTACCGCCCCGCCCCTGTGCACGGTGTGAGGGAGGGAGAGTGAATCCCAGCGGACGGTTAGTGTTGAGCCTAGGCTGTGGGAGACGGTGTGTGATACAGTTATCGCGAGCGCCGGCTCGGCCCTGCCGGGAATCCGATTGTGGCCGGTACATCCCAGCGGGTGGGCAGCCTGTGCGGCCCCTGCTGCCAGGTGAGCCGGTGTCGTTGAGAGTGCGTCCCCCGGGTAGGGGTGCAGCATGCCCGCGGCGGGCCCCCCGCCCCAGCTCGCATCATGAGGAGCGCAGCGCTGCTGCTGGCTGTGCAATGGCTGTGGAGCGCGGCGCAGGCGGCGGCGAGCCCGGAGTCGGTAGCGGCGGCGGAGACAGAGGCAGAGATCGAGGTAGTTCAGTATCGGCAGAGTCAGAACGGCGTGGTGGCAAACAACAGCACCCTTCGCCTCCAGGGACGCTTCGCCGGAGCCGGCATGACAGTGGCAGCCGAGGGCAAACTACTACAGGTAAATAGGAGACGGCACTTAATAGAAAGCATGGAGTTCGAGAAAGTGGTGCAGCTAATGGGGAGACACTGCTTTAACAGACTGAGTGAAGACTGAAAGTGTGACAGGGAGATGTCACTTTATAGAGTATGTGGTGACTGAGAAAGTACTGCTGGGAATGCCAAAATAGTAAAAACAGACCGCTTTATTGCAGAGATCGAGTGCATTGGAGATAAAGGAAATCAGTGCTCCATATACAGGGAATGGAGACTGAGAAAATGTTCCAGGTATATAAACTGAGATTTTTGATGTTTGAGAAATGTCTAAGTCTTTCCATTTGTACAAACCAAATGATGTGTTAAAAGAAAACTTGAAGTCCTATAAAGTAGTAAAGTAATGAGATTTTGAGGGTTTTTTGATTTACAATTTTAATGCCAAGCTTTTTAAAGTCAATATGCAGGTCATAGTTATTCTGACAAACTGTTCATCCAGGGAGATGTTGCTTTTGGGGGTAATGCTTCCACTGGCACTCATAACGTCTGGTATTACAGTGGAGACTACATGCTTGAATAGTCAAGACATGGAAATCTGGCATTATATAGTCAGATGTAGTGGCACATTCAGTGGAGAACAGTTTAATGACTGTTGAACACTGCGATGGGGGAATGGAAACTACCATGTACAGAGTAGTAATAAAAAAGAAAGTGCTGGAAATACACAGCAAATCTGGTTGCATCTGTGGCAAGAGAAACAGTTAACGTTTCAGGTCTGTGACCTTTCATCAGATCTCTTTCCTCTTTGCTTGGGTGGTACTGAGTAAGAAGTCTGGAGAATCTCTCATTCTCATTAGCTGTTGGTGATAGGTAAATCTACCTGGAGCAACTATTCCAAAATTGTCAATTTAAAACAAACCCGTGAAGATTTTCATTCCTCGCTCCTGCAGTACTTCAGAAACAAAATATAAAAATCTGAAGCAATAGACATAGCAGAGATTTACAGTAGTTTAATTCTGCCGACTGAGCCATACAGACCAATAAAATAACAAGTTTGATCTCTGCTAGAATGATATTCTAGTTTGAAAATTTTAGCCTGCGTGATGTTTGGAGTCTGAGCCACTGGCAGAAGAGGAGAAAAGTCAGTTGGAGTCACTATTCTATGACCCCTGTTTAAAAAGTGTATGTGTATGGCTATTGGTAAGGACAGGATTCTGCTCTACTGTGGGTGCTCTCTGGGTAAATATTCTGCCATCACACTGCTTAGGCTTGCACACGAATCATGACTGAGACAGGGGCTGCTGGCATCATGCAGCAATACCCAAGACAAAGTTAATGCCTTTAGGGGAGGAGGGATGAAATTTATCTTTTTAAAATATAATTACTGTACAGCATGGAGAACAGTGCCCCTGGTGCATAAAGGCAAATTTACAAAGGATGATTTTCAGTCACTTAGGAAATGTGTTCGCCATTTGCTGAAGTAAACTCCCCATTGATGGTTTACAAACTTGTTGTATTCTGTAAGCTTATGTAACTGGTCAAATGTGGCGAGCTAGCATTCTGCCATTTGGCAGATGTTTTATCTGACTTCTATGCTTGGTTCTGTTGAACATTGACATTGCTGTGCTGAATGAGGTGAAACAGCTTTAAGCAGGGTCCTGACATTTGCTCTGCTACAAACATTCTCGCATTTTCTCCATGCAAGTATTTGGTTTCCCTGGTGTTTATTTCTAGGATCTGTTAGAAGAAGAGTGTTGCTGCTAGAATCCAAATAGTTTGATTAGTTGCAGCGTGATTCTGGGTGATTCAATAGCTATTTAATGCTTTGTGTAATTCTGCTCGAATTAAACTTGGTTAATATAATCGGACTTCTTATCCTTGGAGTCACAGTTTTTTTTCTATCTTTTCCTGGTGTTGGGATTCACATAGTGCAGGTGGCAGCCACTCCAGGCAGTTTTTAATGTGTGAACCATGACTTGCTACAGGTAAATAGCCACCTCAAACCTGTGAGTGTGGCGAATATCATAAGCAAGCTCTATCTTCTACTTATGCAGAATCAGTGCATTATCCTGCAGGAGTCACTAGATAGCAATCAGCAGCAGAAACACTGGATCATTTTATACCCCCACTTTCAGTTCAGTTGTATTACCCCATTGCTACCCCAGTCGGGATCAGCTTTTTCAGCACAGACCAGGGCATAAACCTGGGCACTTTGTGTTTGTGTGGTTGAGTTACCATGCCATACGTTGCGTAAACCCACAGAGCTGGGTTAGTCGGCCATTATTATAATTAAATGGCTTAAGATCGTTTACTGTGTACAAAGTTCTGGGTTATTTAGAAACTATGGAAATATAATCATTTATCAAAAACAAATCTCTTTTTGTTAGAAAATGAGTAGTTGAGTTAACTTGCTTACTGTGCTATAAAGTGCTCTGTAGAGATGGAAGTCCTTATTAAACAGTGGCATGTGGTGTACTTTGAATTATTGTGTAGTGTTGTAAAAAGTAAACTTGAGAGTCTGTGGATAGGGCACTTTGAGATGGACTCCACCGCCAACTGTAGAGATACCAAGCAAATTCTTATACTGTACAACCTCCTGTTGTTATTAACTAGGAATGTGTCAGAGCATCAAACAGAGTTCAACTAGATGTACAGTACAAGATTTTTTTAAAATAAAAGGAGCTGGAGTAGGCCATTCGCCCTCTTGAGCCTGCTGCACCATTCAGTAAGATCATGACTGATTTTCTACCTGCATCTTACTGCACTATCCCCTAAAACCCTTGAGGCTTGATTCCCTTAAAATTCAAAATCTATCGATCCCTAACTTGCATATACTCAATGACTGAGCACTCACAGCTCTCTGGGGTAGAGAATTCTAAAAATTCACAACCCTTTGAGTGAAGAAATTTCTCCGCATCTCAGTCCTAAATGGTCTACCCCTTGCTCTGACGCTCTGACTCCTAGTGCTAAACACTCTAGCTGAGGTAAACATCCTTTCAGTATGTACCCGGTCAAGCCTTCTAAGAATTTTATATGTTTCAATGTGATCACCTCTCATTTTTCTAAACTCTAGGGAATGTAGGCCTAGTCTATCCAATCTCTCCCAATGGGACAATCTCCTCATCCCAGGAATCAGCTTAGTGAACCTCTAAGGCAAGTATATCCTCCCTGAGGTAAGGAGACCAGAACTGTACATATTACTGCAGCTGTGGTCTCGCCAAGGCCCTATAAAATTACAGTAAGGCTTCTTTACTCTTTTTCTCTAATCTCTTTGTAATACAAGTTTTCATACTGTTTGCCTTCCTAACTGCTGTATCTGCATGTTAACTTTCTATAATTCAAGTACAAGGACACCTAGATTCATCGGCATACCAACATTCCCCAAACTCTCACCATTTAAAAAATATTCTGCTTTTCTATTTTTCCTTCCAAAGTAGATAACTTCACATTTCTCTGCATTATATTCCATCTGCCAAGTTCTTGCCCACTCACTTAACTTGTCTAAATCCTTTTGCACCCACTTTATGTCCTCCTCACAGCTTACTTTCCCAGCTAACTTTATATTGTCGGCAAACCTGTATACATTACACTTGATTCCCTCTTCTAAGTCATTGATGTTGAATATAAAAAGCTGAGGTCCAGGCACTGATCCTTGTGGTACCCCACTAGTAAAAGCATGTTAACCTAAAAATGGCCTGTTCATTCCTGTTTTCTGTCCGTTAATCCTCAGTCCTTGCTAATATATTACCTCCAATCCCATGCACCCTAATTTGGTGTAATAACCTCTTGTGTGGCACATCATCGAATGCCTTTTGAAAATCTAAATACACTACATTCACTGGTTCCCCTTTATCTACCCTGCTAGTTACAATGTCAAAAAACTGTAGCAGATTTGTTAAACACAATTTCCCCTTCATAAATTTGTGTTGGCTCTGCCAATCATATTGTGATTTTCTAAGTGCCCTGCTACCACTTCCCTAAAAATAGGTTCAATCATTTTCCCTACTGCTGATGTGAGGCTAAATTTTTTTTTTTATTCATTCATGGGGTGTAGGCGTCACTGGCTATGCCAGCATTTATTGCCCATTCCTAATTGCCCTCGAGAAGGTGGAGGTGAGCTGCCTTCTTGAACCGCTGAAGTCCATTTGGGGTAGGTATACCCACAGTGCTGTTAGGAAGGGAGTTCCAGGATTTTGACCCTGCGACAGTGAAGGAACGGCGATATAGTTCCAAGTCAGGATGGTGTGAGACTTGGAGGCGGACTTGCCGGTGGTGGTGTTCCCATGTCTTTGCTGCCCTTGTCCTTCTAGTTGGTAGAGGTCGCGGGTTTGGAAGGTACTGTATAAGGAGCCTTGGTGCATTGTTGCAGTGCATCTTGTAGATGGTACACACTGCTGCTACTGTGCATCGGTGGTGGAGGGAGTGAATGTTTGTAGATGGTGTGCCAATCAAGTGGGCTGCTTTGTCCTGGATAGTGTCGAGCTCCTTGAGTGTTGTTGGAGCCTATCGTTCCCTGTTTTCTCTCTCCCTCCTTTCTTGAATAGCAAGGTTACCTTTGCGCCCTTCCAATCCACAGGGATTATTCTAGAATCTAGGGAATTCTGGAAGATCAAATGCAATGCATGTTTGGGAAAGATATAGCTGAATTAACCTTATTATATCATGATTGAGGCACAGCAAAGCTTGCAGGTTGTGTAGTTGCACAGGTCTACTGAGACAACAGTTGCCAATGTCATCTTTGGGGTCAGTTAGTAGCACTCAGTGATTGTAAGTTCCTCCCCACTCCATGGCATCAGTACGCTTTCTAGACAAGCAGTTGTTGGAGGTGCTGCCTTTCAGATGAAAGCCTGACTGCTCAGGTGAGAGTAATAGGCCCCATAACACCTTTTAAAGATGAGAAAAGGGGTTTGGGTGTCCTCCCAACTGTCTTCCCTTGGCTGTCACTGCCAAACATATTAACTAATCATTCAACTCATTTTCTATTTATGGGACCTTGATGTGCCAAGTTTACTAACCTAATTACACTTCACAATTAATTCCTTGGTTGTGGAGCACCTTAGACATTCTGAGGAGGTCATAAAGCATTATATAAATACAAGTTCTTGCTCAGGATTCTCTGTTAAACCCCAAAAGACTGCCTGTTGCTGTCACCTTTAGGACTGACTGCGGTTGTACTTAGCTCTCCCATGTATTACATGACTATAACTTGTACTCTGTTAAATATTTTCTCAGTGGAGAACTGAGTAGTCCAGTGGGGTAAATGCTGCCTAGGGCTTGGGTTCAAATCCAGCCTGAACTGATGGGCTGAATATCCACTCTGCCTGCAGTCCATTATTAAATTAGTTCAGGCAGTATCAATCCAGTTCCTAATGGGCATGGACCTGTGCACAAAACTGGTCCCAGTTCAGCACTGATTGGCAAACACGCTGAGAGGTTAAGGGATAGCTGGTGTGGGAACTTGAGAGATTGTCAGTGGGGGCTTGTGGGTGTCTTGAGAGTGGAATAGAGGCACTTTTATTTTGGATCTGACTGTGCTGTACTCGATCTGGGAGTACCTTATGCTGACACTAAATCCTTAAAGTGGGTAGAGTGCCAAACAGATCATTCACTTTGAGTGCAATAAACAAGTTGCTCTTGCCCAGGATCTGTTCCGTATTTTCTCACATTGGAAAGCCACAGTTGTGAAATATTGCTAGCACAAGCAGTATGAATTAACTAGTCCCCTTAGAGATTTCGACTGTTCAGATGAGGAGGATTGAATGCTTGGCATCTTGCATGCAGATGCAGCACCAAGATTGTAACTTGTTGAAGCAGTGTGATGAATTGACGTTCGGTTCTTGCACAACCCAACGCATGATGTTAGATCGTCTTTCCTGTTGTAATGTTGCTATCTCCACACTGAGCACCGCACAGTTGCAGTATACAATCTCGTATCGCCTAAGGGAATGCTTGCTCTCCCGAGCGCACGATTCTCTCATCTCCCTTTGCATCAAAATAAAGTACAATCAGGGCCCTGAACTCCTGGGAACATTGGTTGATTGTTTGACATATGTCTCAAGGATAAGTTAGGACGTGCCAACAACTTTGAGAAAAACGATCCTCCTATCTATATAACTCCAGTAGTTCTGGGAATCTTTGTTCTGGCATGTGGAGATTACACTAATATGTGTGTGTGGATATTGTACCTGCACAGCGTGCATCCCCATGGGGCATGGCCCTATCTTCTGACACTTATTTCCTTAATCCCTTCCTGTTTCTGGTATATTAACGGTGGCATTGCTATGTCAGCATTTTCAGTGATTGTTGCCATCCTCCTATGAAGGATTAAAATTGTAATTTGCTGGCAAAACAGATATAACAAGAGGTGTAAGAATTCCTTGGCCTGTTTGATTCTCTTTCATGATCTGCTGCTATATTTTTGGTCTCTCAGGGAATCAAGGGATATGGGGAGCGGGTGGCAAAGTGGAGTTGAAGCTGAAGATCAGCCTTAATTGTTTTGAATGGCGGAGCAAGCTCGACAGGCCGTGTGGTCTACTCCTGCTTCTATTTCTTATGCTGTTGTGTTCTGAATTAATAACCTGTATGGTGTGTAATGTAAAATGCACATTTTATAAACTGCAAGCATTCCATGTTACAGTGGAATTAAACCCTAATTACATAGATACATTTATGAAATACTTGTAAATTTTTTGTGTGTTCATTTTACTGGGATTTTGTCTACTTTCATAGGAGTTTTCTCCAGGATGTGGAAAGATTGACAGGTTGGCAGTGAAGGTACAGTTGGTGGTTGGGGCAGGAGTTGATGTGTTACAAAAGTGCCTCTGTGTTTTGTTAAATATATTTTTTGAGGATTCATTTTTGAAAGATTGAAGAAATGTTAAACTTTGGGGTTTTCAAAGGGGGTTATGTAAAGGCCACTTGAGTTTGAAAAACAGTCCCTGGAAATGTTTTTTTAAATGGGGTGCTTAGAAGTCTTGTGAGGAAAACCAGCCTTTCCGGGAAACCACGTGACTTCCAGCAGCAACAACAACAAGCCTTTCCGGGAAACCAACTGACTTCCGGCTGAATAAACAACAGAGAACTTTGAACACCTGGCAAAGTTGTTTACAAAGAAGTGACAGGTCAAGATTAATGGATGCCTAAAGGTTGACCTCCTGTTGTTGTTGGTTTCGCTTTTGAATTGTTTTGAGTTTGGGATGAACTGTATAAAAAGGGAGAGAACTTCCAAGGAGGGGAGAAAAGAGAACTTCCAAGGAGAGAAGAGAATTGCCAAGAAAGGAGAGAAGACCACAACCCAGCTCAGCTTTCCAGCACCTCCCTGAGAATTCCGCTTTGTCAACTCATCTCGTCTCCTGTCCTTGAAGAAAAAGCCTGTTAAATTATTTCTCAATGCCGCCTGAAAAGAACTGTTCTAAAAGATCCCAGTGACCCATCTACATGTACTCGAGGAGGCCAGACTGTATGCCAGTTTTGGAACACAACATATCTCATCTGCTATTTGTTCAAGAATGAGCAAGTATTCAGCCCGTGTTTTTTTCTTTGTCTGTAATAGAGCTCTTAAAAACAAAAATCCCTTTATTTTTCCGGTTAACCGGCATATCTGGGGAAAAAAAAGGTAAAAAGGGAACTTTAATATTTCAATCTGTGAGTTTATGCTTTACTTCATTACTGGTTAAGACTTGTTTTATAATAAACAGATAATTTTATTGTTTATTAAAGAAACCTGGTTGGTGTGTTTTATTCCGGGATAAAAATAGAGTATATGATTGACTATATGAGTAAGTGGGAAAAACTTTAAATATATGTTTTGACCTGTGGAGAAATGGAACTAGAATGAACAGTGCACTCCTCCCACCTCAGTTGTAACATATGTGACAGGTGGTTAGTAATATTAGGAGACGAGACCTGTGGAGGGGCTGTGGTGAGTTGGCAGTGAGTCACATCAATGGGTCACAAGATTGGTGAGTGCCATGTTGGGGGGTAGGAGGATGTTGAGGGTTGTATATTGGGCCAATGAGAGGTCAGTGAGGGTGTGGGAGATTGATAAGGATTGCATCTGGCCGGTGGGAGGTTGGTGAGGGTTGTGTATTTAGTCAATGGGAACTTGGTGAGGGTTATATCTTGCTGGTGGGAGGGTGGAGGGGATTGTGGCTGGCTGGAGGTTGGTGAGGGTTGTGTATTTGGTTATTGGGAGGTTGGTGAGGGTTATATCTGGCCAGTGGAAGGTTGGTGAGAGTTGTGTATTTGGTTATTGGGAAGTTGGTGAGGGTCGAAGCTGGCTGGAGGTTAGTGAGGGTCGTAGCTGACTGGGAGGTTGATGAGGGTTATATATTGACCCATTGGGAGATTGGTAAGAGGGGGATAGTGTTGGTGGTTGGTTGGTGCTAGTAAGGATGTCCTTTGAGAATGGACTCTATTTTATTTGGCTGTCTTTAAATGCAGGGTGTTTTCTTTCCATTGTGGACCAAGTCTTTTGAACAGACAGCGATCACAGCTGGTACAGCAGAGAGAATCATATAATAGTCAAATTCTTCTAGATTTATAACTTTAACTGGCTTCAAAAATTGTATTTACTGGCACAGTAAATGTCTCTTTGCAGCAGTGCCATCAATGTACAGTAATGTCTTGTTTGTGCCAAGTTTCCAAAGTCCCGCCACCATTGGATTAGTGAATGGTTTTCATATAATGTTTGATCTCCATCTATAAGCAATGCTTTTGTTTCTCTTCCCCACCCAGACTTAGTTACGGAGGAATCCCTGTTGATTGTATTAATGCTCTGAGTGCTAGATACCTCTTTCTGTCAGCCATGGCGCGAGTGCTTGTCTTTGTGTTGGCTGAAGCTGGATACTATGTCCCTGGTGGTCTAGTTTGCTGCATTTTCACTTTGTTGATAGGTGGTAGTTAGGCTTTATATTCAGTGGCTGTTCAAACAGATCAGGATCAAAACCCTCCTGTACGAATATTTGTAATTCAATTCCTGTGCAGGGGTTAACCCAGGCTGTTTGTAAAAAGAACATTTCTCTCTGAACACTGTTACTTTAGAGGAATGTATTGGACAGGGTGAGAGCTATGAAACTGATAGGGATCTGTTGTATTTTTAATTCTTTTTAATCTTCATGGCTGACGAATTGAATACATTAAGTAGATGAAAGGCTGGGTTCTGACTGAGGAGGTGTTTATTGAGTAGAGAATTGTAGCCCAGCCCTAAGTACAGCTAAAACAAGCCAAAAGCAAACATGAGAGATTTGTTTATCTGAGTACTTCAAAGCAGTTTTCCCTCAGATCACCTGATAACCAGTCCTAAAGTCACACTGACTCTAATAAAGATGAAGATAAAGAACTCTTTATCTCTGAGCCATATCTTTGCAGCCTTGTATACAAGGAGCCTGGCTTGGACAACAGCTAGAAACTCATTTAAAGTAACTAAAAAGAGAAACTAAGGGAACCCACCTGCGCGCATCGTATTCAGTTTGAGCTGTGTGCTCGTTACTCTATCTTCTTGTGGCTCCTGTTTGATCCTGACTGAGTCACCTTGGCTCCAGGTGCATGCATCATGATACTACAGGAGGGGTAATGGGATCCAGGTCCAACAGTATTCTGTGGTGAGCATCTCAAAGTGCAGCAGAACCCATTCCCTTTTTGAGAGCATAGACTGTGGTGGTATGGTCTCCCATGCAGCCACCAAGTACCATTCTTTAATGTGTGACTTAAATATAGAGTGATGGCAGGCTGAAAGAGCAAATTAAAAGTGCTATGAAATAGAACACTATATCAAGCTATTCAACCATGATGGAGCATCACAACCATTTCTGATCCTGTCTTTATCTGGCATCTACACACTTTGTAGCAGGGGTCATTGGCTGTTGATCAGGGACAGGAATCTTGGCTGATTTTTGTGTTTCTAAGTCCAAGGGCACTGAAACCAGTTATAATGCCTGACTGCCATTCAGTTGAGATCTGCTAACTCAGCACTTGTGGAGCAGTCCAACCCGAGACCACCTTAGTCTGTGTGTTCAGTATCACACAGGGCAGCACACGTTTTCACTGAGCAAACTGGGGCAAGTTCTGAGGTCATTATTCTCATATTGCTGTTCTATCACAGTTTGTTTTTTAAAAATTATTTTTCCAGTTTATTTATTCAAACTCAATTTTTGATGAGATTTCAAAAGGAGTACCATTGGTTAAAATTAAACAGTAGTTATTGTGTGGTTGAGACCAGTGGTGTGAACTGGCAAATATTGGTTGAAGTTGAACCTGCCTGTGGCGCATCATCTTTGCAAAGCTCACTAAGTGAAGGCAGTGTTTAACTGAGCCATGTACACCATGCTGCAGGTTCAATTCCTAGTCTGCTGAGCTAGCTGATTCCATTTGGTGCACTGGTGTTAGAGTGGGATACAAGTGGCCTCAACGCCCCATAGACAAGGTAGGGGAAGAGTCATACCAGGTTAGCTCCCACATTTCCTCCACCCCTGCAACTCTGATTGCTATCTAATAAAAGCTGCTAACTGTTCTTCTGTGGATGTTGGGACAAGATCTGACTCTGATGCCCCTATGGTTGATTAACTTGAAGAATGCTCCCTGGGGTGAGATGCTACAGAGCTGGGACCCACTAGGAATCAGCAGAGGAGGTAAGAGCATTTTTTAAAAACACACACTAAAACAATAGCATAACCAAAGAAAAGCTTTGCAGACAATGACCTAATACAGGCATGACTTTATCTTCAGGTTTATTTCCCCCAACATATTTACATATTTTATCAGTTTCAAATGATTTTCAAATTGAAATGTCATCAACCGGATCTGGGAGTGCAGGGGTAAGATGAAAGTCTTTTAAGCTGTCCTTTTTTTTCCCCCTGCCACCCTCCCCCCCCCCCCCCCTCCCCCCCCAAAAAAAACACAAAACAATGAACAGATTATTCCACCAAACAGACATTCAGGAAAGGAACTAATGAATATTAGGCAGATCTGCGGAAATATGTCTAGGCTGATCTTCAAGTCACTGGGAGTAGAAACTTTCACAAGTTCCATTTTGATTTTTTAAAAATGCAGGTTCACTTCATTGTTGATGGAAATGTTTAACCAGGCACTTGAGTTAAATGAACTTCCTGAGACATTAAGATTGGCATAAATCACAGTGCTCTTTAAAAAGAGCAAAGATCCACTTCTAAGTGAAATGATAGGATAACTTCTGTTATCAGCTGCAACTACAAGATAGTTAAATGCTGCTACTTGCCTCAAAGGGACCTTATCCTGTCTGATTCATGAAGACAAGCTAGATTTTGTGAAAGGGAGGGTGTTCATTTACAACTGTTGCCGGTTTGTAGCCTTATTGCAGGTGTAGACAGGCCTGGAACACTTGCCGAGAGTAGCATGTTTGCCAATGTTGAGTGATAGATTCTGGATTTTGGACACAGCCTTCTGAATCCCAGATGTCTGCACTTGCCCAATTTATGATGTACCTTACACATCGTCAGCAGGGGCTGTCCAAGTGCAAGCTGAGTGATTAGCAACCTCACTGGCAAATCAGTCAATTCACAATCACTGAAAATGCTGGAAACGTTGTTTTTGCAAAACTAGTGGGAGCTGTTAAGGATTTCAGAACTCGCTATTAGACAGGCACAAAGAGTAGCAAACAAGCATTTTACACTTGCTGCAGTTGCATCTGGAGTGTTGTGCTCAGTGTTGTCTCTGTTTTAGAGGTTTTTGCAGAATCATAGGAGGGAATCCAGAGAAGGGCTTAAAAGGCTGATTCCGAAATGTAGAGGGCCGAGTTATGAGAAAAGATTATCTACTCTTTAATAGAATTTAATATCTGTGGAGGAGAATGATGAGGGGGAACTTGATGGAGGTCTTTTAATGTTTTCATGGGAACAGAGAATTTGGATCCAGGAAATTTCTTCTATGAGGTGGAGAATTTAAGGATGCCTTTTAAAGTTGAAGTTGTTGAAAGATATGAAGGCACCTGCTTGCTTTCAGTAAAAGGGCGGCACGATTGTGGAACAGATTCTCAGTAAGCGGTAGAACAGAAAACCATGATAGATTTTTTTAAAAAAGGAATGAATTCCTGGTAGGGAATATGAGACAGGGCTACTAGTTCAAAATCATGGTAAGAAGCCTGATGGGAGGTTTGGAACAATAATCTAGATGAGCCAATGGTCTTTATCTGCTCCAAATATTACAGTATTGCTGTACAGCAGTCAAACAGCAAGTTCCAAGAACCCTGGGGAAAAGGTATAGAGTGAAAAATAAGAACCAAGGAAGAGGAGCCGGGTCATATAGAGGTGAGCCAAGCTGGACTGGTGCCCAGAGAAAAGGGAAGGGCAGCAGATAAAAGCCCTACGGTATTGTCCTTTTTGAAGTTAAATTTGAGTTCTGCTTACTAGCGCACTTGAGCAATAATTTGAAAACACTTTATTGTCCAACACTCAACATTCAAAATGTTGACCCTGTACTAATGATAATTGCTGATACTATAAATACTGATTATGAAAAAGTAGTCCTGTTACAGGAGTTTTGAGCTTATCTACTCTGCATCCTCTGTTGTTGTTCCCTTTTTGAGGTCTCAGAATAAGAGGCAGGCCATTTAGGACTGAGATGAGGAGGAATTTCTTCACTCAGAGGGCAGTGAATCTTTGGAATTCTCTGCCCCAGAGGACTGTGGAGGTTGACGTTGAGTATCTTCAAGACTGAGATCGACAGATTTCTACATATTCAAAACATAGAGGGTTACAGGGATAGTGCAGGAAAATGGTGTTGAAGTAGAAGATCAACCATGATCTTATTGAATGGCGGAGTGGGCTCGAAGGGCTGAATAGCCTACTCCTATTTCTCGTGTTCTTGTGTTGTGTTCTTGAGGTAGATGTCAACTTAAAATCTTATCACTTCTGTGGCTACGTACCCCAATATGACCTCCATCTTGTCCTATTAAGATCAAGTTATGTAGGGGACCTGGCTTCTTTTATTATAGGAGTACCCCAGAGTGATTGGATTCTGAGGCGATTCTTGCCAAACTGTGTGGCTGAGACAGATCCATGGGAATTCTGGATGATGCAGGGTCTCTCTCCTTGAAAAGGAAAGCTTGCATTTATATAGTGTTTTTCATGACCACTGGACATCTCAAAGTGCTTTATAGCCAATACATCACTGTTGTGATGTAGCCTTGCTGGGCATCCTGTTGGAAAGGAAATGTTATGTATGAGGATAATACTTAGATAGTTGAGAGTTAGGTATTGCAGACTGCTTACATATAGAGGATAAGAGAATATACTAAAGAATAGACCTCTTTGAGACAGTCATTGAGAAGAAGTTGGGGAATTAGCCTGGAGCACAGGAGAGAAAGAGTCTCCTTGAGTGGAAGTTGTATTTAGTGTTCTTATCTTAATGTTTAAATTCTTAGTTGTTGTATGATGCTGGTATCCTTTGATGTGTTTAGTGTAAAATCTTTTCCTTAAAACGTTTTACATCAAAACAACCTGAGAGATTTGAAATGATACGATAGCAAACTGTTTTGCTTATATCAACACAAGCAAACCTAACCCAAAAAAACCAGCTGCTGTAAAACTCAGCCAGGGCCAATAGGAAACTGGGTGTGGGTGAGAGGAGGAAGTACTGCCTCTAGAATTTGTTAACGAGGAACATTTTAGAGAAAGTTCTCCAGAACATCTGTGTGGAGTAGAGTGGACACTGTGTTTCTTGGACATCCAGAAGTTGAACCTGACTGCTCCCAGTAGCAGAAGGAACCAGGTAGTACCCTAGCTGGAAGGGTAGGTTTGGCATCCCTTACCAATGCGCCTTCTTTAATTGCTTGTTTGTTGAAAGGGGGGAAAAAACTAATTATGATGCCCAGGCCCATTGCAGAAAGCAACAGCAGTTTCCAGAAAGCCCTCTACTAGTGCTTGGATTAGTCCCTAAGTATTGTGATATTGCAGCTATTTGGAATTATTTCCTCATCTAGATGCTGCCCTTTGGCTGTATCATCCAAAACCATGGGTCAGGTCCCACATGAATGCTGATGATAATCTGTACCTCTCCACCGTCTCTTTTGACTCCTCCATTCCTGCTGTGCTTGTCCTGGATGAGCAGTAACTTCCTCCAGCTATGCATTGGGCAGAGTGAAGCCAAAGTCTTTCGCTCCTGCTACAGCTCTGTGCCCTGATGACTGACGTCGTTGCCCCTCCCAGCCATCATCTCAGGCCAAAACACTCACTCGTGCCTTTGTCATCTCTGGACTACTCCTGGATGGCCTCACGTTCGTCATTAACATCAACTCAGCCATAACTCTGTTGTTCATATCCTGTCCCACACAAAGTTTCCATTGCACCCATTCTTTTGATCTGCACTAATTCCTGGTCACCAAGTGCCTCCATGTTAAAATTTTCATCTTTATATTCAAATGCCTTTATGTTTTCACGTCTCCCTATCTGTGTAACCTCCTCCAGCCTTGCTATTCCTGCCCCACTGCCTACTCTCTCTTCCTATGGCATTGGTCTCTTGTGCATTACTCCTCTCCTCCCCCACCCCACCCCACGTCCCATCATTGGCAGCTGTGCTTTCAGCCAACTAGATTGCACTCTGGAAACCCTCTGCCTCTCCACCAACCTATCCTCTTATAGCCCGTCCTTGAAACTCACCTTTTGTCACCACCCCTAATCACCACCTCTTTGGCTAGGTGTACATTTTGCTTTCACCTCTGAAGTACCTTGGGACATTTTTCTATGTTACTGATATTTAAATGTTGTTTTTTGCCCAATATCTGGGTCTAGAACTAAATTACATCAGTGAGAATACAGCAACTTTTAGTATTTCACTTAAATTGATAAGCAGGAACTAAATATCCATAGGATAGAAGCATTCAGCATCTGAACCATGGTGGGATCTCAGCCTGTTGTTCAAGGTTACAGTGCATTTCTTGAACCTATGTCGTCATGTGGTTTAGCACTTGTTGAGTAGTTAAAGGTGACCCTTTATTAAAAAAAGATAGGTCAGCTCTCCCTCACCACCATCTCTTTTGACCACTGCACTGGCTCTGGTTTGTGATGCTGCTGTTCACTGGCACATCCAAGATAGTGCTGCCCATATCCTAACTTGTACCAATCTCATTCGCCCATCACTGCTGTGCATGCTGACCTACATTGACTCCCGACAGCAGTGCCCTGATTTTTAAAATTTTCAGCCCTATTTTCAAATTCCTCCATGACCTCACCCCTCCCGGTTTCTGGAACCACCTCCGAGCTCTCTGCGCTCCTCCAATTCTGGCTTTTTGTGTATCACTTATTTTCTTTGCTTCACTATTGACGGCCGTGCTTTTAGCTGTCTGGATGCTAAGCTCTGAAATTCCCCCCCTAAACTTCTCTGTCTCTCTCTCCTTTTCAGATGCTGCTTAAAACTTATCTCTGACCAAACTTTTGGTCACCTGTCCTAATATCTCCTTATGTGGCTCTGTGTCAAACTTTGTTCAAACATTCTTGTGAATTGCCTTCAAACATCTTACTATGTTAAAGGTGCTTTTTAGGTGCAAGTTGTTGTTGCTTCACTGTTTCTCAGTGGGAAGAGTTGGTAAAGTCCAAAACTAAATTGTTCATCAACCTTACCTCATTTAGCCTGGAGACTTGGTTTGAAGTGTTTCCCTATTTCTAGGCATTTCACCTTACCCATGAAAGTAGTCATCATTCTATTCAGCACTTCAAGCCTCTTAAACAGTGTCAATTGTACTATATGGATGCAAAGTAAGTTTTGTCTTTCTACATACCTATAACAAAGCCAATCTCATTGGTAAATTGACACCCACATTGTTTAGCAAGGAGGCAACCTTGCAATTGCCACAGCCTCGGTTGAATGGTACTTGATGTAAGCACATTGGCCATTTTGAAGAGCGTAGCCGGATATCATCTGTAAGGCTTCTGCTTTCAGCAAACCTTGTGTTACGATGGTTTGGGATTGAACATCAAAAAGGATTTGAATTTTTGGCAAATCATTCTCCAAAACAGGTGTTAGAACCACATAAAAAAGTTCACCGTGCTCTGATGTATGCCAAATGGCAATACGGATGGTGTGCGAAATGATGCAGTGTCATTTGACCCATCAAGCTTAACTTTTCCGTAGATGGTGCAGAACCTGTGTCATTGTGAATCCAGCCAGCACATTTCTGAGAGGTTCTGTGAAGACTTTGCCTCTCGTAGCACAATCTTTTTGGAAATAATGAAAAGAGTCCAAAGAGTCTCCCTGCATAACTTTGAGCCCACAACATTCTTGTTGCTCTTGTTTGAACCCCTTTGATGCAGACGTGTCCTCTTGAAGGTGGGTTGCTGCCCTGCTATGTAGTGTAAAGTCTGATCTGTGCGGAATATCCCTAACAATGTGGAGGCACTCAAGGATTTTCAGTTTTGGTCCCAGGTGCACTCCTTTCTTGATGTAATGTGGGCACTGAGTGACCAATGCATCTCAATAATTTCTGATTTGATTTTCCCTCTCCCAGATTTCTTCTCACTGATGTTACCAGGACTTAGATTTGTAGTTTTGTGATATTTCAATATCATTGACATTTCAGCTTTTTCCTTTTTTTAATTACATGGTTTACATGCTCTGAAGTTTATTTTAACTGTTATGAATATTTTGCTAAAGGTACCATGTGTGGCTAAACAAGATCTTTCCCTCAGACCACCACCACCCTGCCCCCGAACCATTCTTCAAAATGTAGTCTCAAGGAGGCAAGTGAAAAGTTTTTGCTTTAGGTTGTTTCCCTTGACCCTGACCACTGGTGTTGGTGATAATGGTTCCCTCTGAGGGTTACGATGCTGTCAGGTTTCTCTCTATGCTATTCCCCTGCAGCATAGTTTGAGTTGAAGGTAGCATTGTGGATGGGGTGGAGAACTGTTTGTAGTTGTTCACTAACCCCATGTAACTGGTTAATAATGAGCATGTTTGGATTATCTCTTCCTGTTCCTGAAATCCCCAGTCTTGGTTTCCTGCCATCACTGAAAACCTGTTTACACTTAAAATACCAACTTAATTCACATCCAGATGTTCCAAATAAAATCTTCAAATTTGGATGAGACCTGTATTTAAAGCTGATTGATCTGTGGACGGGTGGGTTGTCAACTTTTGTGAAATGGTGTTCTCCACAAACAAGCATTACAACATTTTCTGTACTGTTATCTACACAAGTAATTTGGGTGACAACAGCAGATAACATATGTGCCACTGTCTGCCGTGGGGCTGTCGGAACTGTAGAGTATACATTGTGATGGTGTTTTGGTTTGGAAGTGGGCAATGCTTGGTTTCAAACTGGAAGGCAGCAGGCAATCTGAGGCTGGAATATTCCTGCACTTTTTTTCTTTAGTTTGGTGCCAGTTTTTCTATGAATTAGAATTGACTTTAAACATACTGGTTTGAAACATCAATTTAAAGAACAACACAAGTATTGAGTTACTTTTGTTGCCATGTATGGTTTAAATCTTATTATTCCTGCTTTTTTTTTGCAATTTGTTTCTGTGACACACCTTTCTGTTAGCCGTAGCTCAACTGGAAGCACTGAATCACAAGGTTCAGGGATCAAGTCCCACTCCAGGGCTTGAGCACAAAAATCAAGGCTGACACTCCAGTGCAGTACTGAGGGAGTGCTGCATTGTTGGAGGTGCCGTCTTTCCGATGAGATGACCGAGGCCCCATCTGCCTGCTTGTGTGGATGTAAAACATCCCGTGGCACTATTTTGACAAAGAGCAGCGGAGTTATCCTAGGTGTCCTGGCCAATATTTATCCCTCAATCAACATCACAAAAACAGACTATCTGGTCATCATCACATTGCTATTTGTGGGAGCTACATTTCCTACATTAGAACAGTGACTACACTTCAGAAGTACTTCATTGCGTTTTGAGACATCCAGTGGTTGTGAAAAGCGCAATATAAATGCAGATTTGTCTTTTTTTCCCTCCTTGTTCATCCTCAAACTTTATTAACGTTTATTCTTCTGGCTCACTGTTGCTGTGCATTTTGCAGAAATATGGTTTTGGGGTGGGGGGGGGGTGGGGGGACAACTTATCAGACTTGCAGACAGTGGGAAAAGCCAATGCAGTTCATTTGGAGTCCAGTGTTTAAATATGTTCAGTGGAGAGAGTGTTTAATTGTACTGTTTTCATTTTGATTGGTAGTAGTGTGGTTGGCAAGCAGGTGGTACAATGGTTAGAACTCTGATCTGAGGTTTGGATGTACTGTTCTGATGGATTGAGCATCTCCCCTCACTCTCTAGTTGTAAGGGCACTAAAAGAAATATTAGGACATGTGCTGTGGCTTCTTGCATGTGTGTGTATATTGTATGCATAATTGGTACTTTTGCCATTTGTCTTACCAAACAATGACTCTGTGGGCTTCCTGCATCTATATTGCCAAGACTGGATCCCTTATTACCAAAATTATGATGCAGAACGAGAGCATTCAGCCCATCAAGTCCATTCTGGTGCTGTGTCTTCAACTGGAGCTATTGCCTCATCCTGTTTCCCTGCCAAATAAAAATAACTTCCTTGTCACCTCAAAATCTTTAGCAGGAGTTGAATTCTTTCATTTAGTGCATGCAGTCAGTGCCGGCATTGAGGCAGCTTTAGATCAGCAATTGGTGTTTTGTACTTTTTAAAAGAGAAACTAGGATGTTATTGCACAGTGTATTAATTGCATAAGCCTCCTAAAACAGCAGGTATCTGGATCCCTGGGAATAGAAGTAGAAGTAGAACATTACAGCGCAGTACAGGCCCTTCGGCCCTCGATGTTGCGCCGACCTGTGAAACCATCTGACCTACACTATTCCATTTTCATCCATATGTCTATCCAATGACCACTTAAATGCCCTTAAAGTTGGCGAGTCTACTACTGTTGCAGGCAGGGCGTTCCACGCCCCTACTACTCTCTGAGTAAAGAAACTACCTCTAACATCTGTCCTATATCGATGTCCCCTCGTGTTTGCCATCACCATCCGAGGAAAAAGACTCTCACTATCCACCCTATCTAACCCACTGATTATCTTATATGTCTCTATTAAGTCACCTCTCCTCCTCCTTCTCTCCAACGAAAACAACCTCAAGTCCCTCAGCCTTTCCTCGTAAGACCTTCCCTCCATACCAGGCAACATCCTAGTAAATCTCCTCTGCACCCTTTCCATAGCTTCCACATCCTTCCTATAATGCGGTGACCAGAACTGCACGCAATACTCCAGGTGCGACCTCACCAGAGTTTTGTACAGCTGCAGCATGACCTTGTGGCTCCGAAACTCGATCCCCCTACTAATAAAAGCTAACACACCATATGCCTTCTTAACAGCCCTATTAACCTGGGTAGCAACCTTCAGGGATTTATGTACCTGGACACCAAGATCTCTCTGTTCATCTACACTACCAAGAATCTTCCCATTAGCCCAGTACTCTGCATTCCTGTTACTCCTTCCAAAGTGCATCACCTCACACTTTTCCGCATTAAACTCCATTTGCCATCTCTCAGCCCAGCTCTGCAGCCTATCTATGTCCCTCTGCAACCTCCAACATCCTCGGCACTATCCACAACTCCACCGACCTTCGTGTCATCCGCAAATTTACTAACCCACCCTTCTACACCCTCTTCCAGGTCATTTATAAAAATGACAAACAGCAGTGGCCCCAAAACAGATCCTTGTGGTACACCACTAGTAACTAAACTCCAGGATGAACATTTGCCATCAACCACCACCCTCTGTCTTCTTTCAGCTAGCCAATTTCTGATCCAAAGCTCTAAATCACTTTCAACCCCATACTTCCGTATTTTCTGCAATAGCCTACCGTGGGGAACCTTATCAAACGCCTTACTGAAATCCATATACACCACATCCACTGCTTTACCCTCATCCACCTGTTTGGTCACCTTCTCGAAAAACTCAATAAGGTTTGTGAGGCACGACCTACCCTTCACAAAACCGTGCTGACTGTCGCTAATGAACTTATTCTTTTCAAGATGATTATAAATCCTGTCTCTTATAACCTTTTCCAACATTTTACCCACAACCGAAGTAAGGCTCACAGGTCTATAATTACCAGGGCTGTCTCTACTCCCCTTCTTGAACAAGGGGACAACATTTGCTATCCTCCAGTCTTCCGGCACTATTCCTGTTGACAATGACGACATAAAGATCAAGGACAAAGGCTCTGCAATCTCCTCCCTGGCTTCCCAGAGAATTCTAGGATAAATCCCATCTGGCCCAGGGGACTTGTCTATTTTCACACTTTCCAAAATTGCTAACACCTCCTCCTTATGAACCTCAATCCCATCTAGCCTAGTAGTCTGAATCTCAGTATTCTCCTCGACAACATTTTCTTTCTCTACTGTAAATACTGGCGAAAAATATTCATTTAACGCTTCCCCTATCTCCTCTGATTCCACACACAACTTCCCACTACTATCCTTGATTGGCCCTAATCTAACTCTAGTCATTCTTTTATTCCTGATATACCTATAGAAAGCCTTAGGGTTTTCCTTGATCCTATCCGCCAATGACTTCTCGTGTCCTCTCCTTGCTCTTCTTATCTTTCCCTTTAGATCCTTCCTGGCTAGCTTGTAACTCTCAAGCCGCCTAACTAAGCCTTCACGTCTCATCCTAACATAAGCTGCCTTCTTCCTCTTGACAAGCGCTTCAACTTCTTTAGTAAACCACGGCTCCCTCGCTTGACAACTTCCTCCCTGCCTGACAGGTACATACTTATCAAGGACACGCAGTAGCTGCTCCTTGAATAAGCTCCACATTTCGATTGTGCCCATCCCCTGCAGTTTCCTTCCCCATCCTATGCATCCTAAATCTTGCCTAATCGCATCATAATTTCCTTTCCCCCAGCTATAATTCTTGCCCTGCGGTGTATACCTGTCCCTGCCCATCGCTAAGGTAAACCTAGTCAAATTGTGATCACTATCACCAAAGTGCTCACCTACATCTAAATCTAACACCTGGCCGGGTTCATTACCCAGTACCAAATCCAATGTGGCATCGCCCCTGGTTGGCCTGTCTACATACTGTCAGAAAACCCTCCTGCACACACTGGACAAAAACTGACCCATCTAAAGTACTCGAACTATAGTATTTCCAGTCAATATTTGGAAAGTTAAAGTCCCCCAATAGGAATGAAATGCTCGTTCAGAATGTCTTACCATCTGCACGCAGCAGCAACACTTTGCATTTACGTAGCAATTTTAACTTTTTTTTTAAAAAAGTCCTGAGATGTTTCGCAAATGGAAATAGGGAAGCGGATACCATCCTGCGGAAGGAGAGACTGAAACCTTGGTTGAAGAAAGGGAGCAGTGGAATGGTGAAGTGATATAATGAGAGAGTTACAGAGAATGGGTTAAACTGTGCCACCAATTCTGGAGTGGTGGGAGATGCACTAAAGACTAGAGCCGTTGGTCTGAAACGTGCATGAGGGCTTGTGAACCTGGAGGAATTTGCAGAGGTAGGGTGAGGCAAGGTCATGGAAGGGGGAACTTGAATTTAATACTTGAGGGGAAAGATGAGGCAATTTAGGTGAGCAAAGATGGAGTTATTCAGTGTGTGGGACAAATTACCGTCACCTGAGCTTTGGTGAAGCTTTAGTTTGTGGAAGGTGGGAGGCCGAAAGGCAGGGTATTGGAATAATTGAGTCTAAAGGTAATAAAAGCATGTGTAAGGGTTTTTGTGACAGAGGAATTGAGGTAAGTTTGGGTCCTTGCTGATTTGCAGAGGCGACAGTACAGAGCTGGGAAGAGAAGCCATTGGTAGAGATGCATTGGCTATGTTTGGATAGGTTAGAGTTGAAGCATGCAGTGGCAATCCCACGGTGTTGGACAATGGAGGAGCAGCATTGGAGGAGAATGATGAGGTTCATTGTTTGAATGTTGCATAGTGGTTGAGGACAACAGGTAGGATAAATCCCTCTAAACTCAGAAGATGTTGTGATATTGATCAGGGCACACTGGTGCTGTGTGGAGGGTTTTGAAGAGGTTGTTTTAGATAAATGGACTAGAAAGCTGGAAGGCAATGACATGTTCAAGAACTTAGGAGACAAATGACAATCAAGATGCGGTGGTATTTGAGGAGGGGTTTGTATCTAAATGTGTCAGAAATCCAGGGATTGGGATTGCAGTAAATGGGCTCATTCCCCCAGCACTGTTAGTGTGACTTGAATGTTCCATTTAATTCTGCTTTTAACCCAAAAGTGACTTAAGTGAAGTTTTTTCCACAAATAGTTTGATCAGAATTGCGCGACTCCAATATTTACACATTTGCCTTCAATTCATACAGAATCCAAATATTGTATAGAGACACGTTGTCACTGGCATGGTTTGGTTTGGATCCATCTGATGCTTGTTACGCCATGGTGTCTGACTCAATGCTCTTCTCCCAGAACCAATCCCTCACATTTCATTTGCTAACAGCAGTATGTAAATGAGCCATACAGCCCTAAATGTTCAAAGTTCAAATCATATTTTGAGCTAAGATAGCTGAGAGAGTGGGAAGCGGGAGAGGGCTACAATTGTCTTGTAACTCTGCGCAAGGAAGAGGAAAGTCATCCAGGGATTCTGTGCCATGAGTTAGTCAGATCTTTGCCCCTTTATGGTCAGGCTGGCTGCTGTCACTCACTATCCAGGTTCTTTGGCGTGAAGAATGGATAGGCATTTGAACAAAGTACCTCACCACAGAATGAACACGTTAGATGACCAGAGAGAATCTTTGCCTCCTTTCATAGGTGCGTGTTTCAGTTCCTCCACTGGTTTGGTAACTTGTCTATCTTGCACAGTTACAGATTATACTCCCTTGCCTTTGGTGGAACTCATGGCCTAGTTCTGTCAATATTGGGGTAGTGCTGTTGGTTTTGCTTGTTCCTGGGATCTACAGTTACTTATTAACTTTGCAGTGTCATTTAGAGCTGATGGTAGCAAGCAGCAGGGAACAGACACTGAGCTAGTAGCATTCAACACTAAACACCAGATATCTTTGGCACCCACAGCCCATGTAGCATGCAGTAAACGCCACCAGAGAAAATCTGAGCACCCCCCAACCTGGAAAGTACAAATGAATCTTGCACTACCCCCCATCCCAACATGATAGAAATCTCAGCCCCCTTCAACAGCATGACAGAAATCTGAGCCGCCCTAGCAGCACAACAGAAATTTTAGGCCCTCCACCCCCGACAACGCGAATGCATTTAAGCTCACACCCCCTCCTGATAGTGTGACAGAAATCTCATCTGTTTTCTCCCAACCACCCCGCTCCCCGTGCACACAAGCAAATTATTTCTCAGGCATCTGACTGTAGCTACTTTCTTCCGTGCCAAATCAAACAAATTGCTGTTTACTCTTTGGACATGATGCGCTGTTTGTCATTTCTAAGAGGTGGTTGAGACAATAGTGCCACTGACTGTTAGTGTATTAGCTACCTATTTAGATGATTCTTAAATTTGAGATTTGCCAGTGACCTGTTGAAAATCCTAAACTTGGAAGGATTGGAAATGGGAATCAACCTGAGCAGCTGCAGTTTACAGTCTTCAGTGTAGCTGTTTACATTACTTCAAGGACTGGAACACCACTCCCCAGTTCGACCTGAATCCAGTTCATGTGCATGCTGTCCACGTACATTCCACGCAAGGCTAATTTGTGTGGTATTGAGTCTGTATTTCCACTGCAAAAGTAGTAAAGCCTAGAGAAGCCAGGTGCATCAATTTGGATCCAGTAAGTGTCAATTTATAAGAGTATGTTCCTTCAGTCCAGCATGGCAGAATGTACAATTTAGTTTTAATCCATTACGGACTTAGTAAGTTGTCCGTTCTCTCACTTTTTAATCTACAGTTGCTGGATGCTCCTGGTTCAATCCAAATCTGTCACAATTGCAGTGCATAGCCAGTTTCCAGCAGCACTTTCAGAGTGAGAAGCTTTCAACCATTTGAGATTGCCTTGAGCCCTTTCAGGCAATTCATATCTGCTGATTTTATAGTGGACTGTCCAGAGCACAACATGTCCAATACACATGCATTAACTCTGGCTCAGTTCTTTGTCCAATATTTTTTAATTCATTCTTGGAATGTATTCACTGGCTAACACTGGCAAGGGTGGTATTTATTGCCCATCCTAGCTGCCCTGGAAAAGTGGTGAATCACTGCAGTCTCTGTGATAAAGGTGTTCTCACAATGCAATTAGGTAAAGACTTGCATGATTTTGACGCAGTGATAATCAAGACACTTTTTAAAATTCTTCCATGGGATGTGGGCGTTGCTGGCAAGGCCAGCATTTATTGTCCAATCCTAATTACCCTTGACAACTGAATGGCTTGCTAGGCAATTTCGGAGCGCAGTTAAGAGTCAACTACATTGCTGTGGGTCTGGAGTCACATGTATGCCAGACCAGGTGAGGACAGCAGATTTCCTTTCCAAAAGGACATTAGTGAAGCAGATGGGTTTTTACGACAATCGATAGTTTCATGGCACCATTACTGAATTTAGCTTTCAATTCCAGATTTTCTTAATTAATTGAATTTAAATTCCACCAGCTGCCATGGTGGGATTTGAACCCATGTCCCCAGGGCATTAGTCAGGGCTTCTGGATTGCTTGTTCAGTGACATTACCACTATGCCACTGTTTCGCTCAACTTTATACGTCGAAGGCAGGATAGTGTGTGACTTCGAGAGGAACTTGGAGGTGATACTGTTCCCATGCACCTGCTGGCCTTCTCCTAGATAATTGAGGACATGGGTTTGGGACATGCTGGAGAAGCCTTGGTGAGTTGCTGTATTGCATCCTATACATATAGCTGTGGTGTGTCATTGGTGGAGGAAGTGAACATTTAGGGTTCATGGGTGATATGCTGATCAAGCAGACTGCTTCTTAGGGATTGTTGCAGCTGCATTCATCCAGGCAAATGGAAAGTTTCCCATCACACTCCTGACTTGTACCTTGCAGCTAGTGAATAGGTTCTGGGGCATTGGAAGATGAGCTACTCGCTGCAGAATATCTGGCTGACTTGCTCTAGTATGCTTTTATATAGCTGGTCCAGTTGAGTTTCTGGTCATTGGTGACACCAGGATGTGGATGATGGCTGACTCGGTGATGGTAATGCCATTGAATGTAAAGGGGAGGTAGTTAGGTTCTCTATTGTTCAGATGGCAATTTCCTGGCATTTCTATGGCCAAATGTTGCTTGTCACTGATCAACTCAAGGCTGGATGTTGTCTAGATCTTGCTACATGCAGGCATGGACTGTCTCCTTCTCTGAACACTGTAATCTTAAGCAAGCAACCCTACATCTGATCTTATGATGGAGGGAAGGTTACCGATGAAGCAGCTGTAGATGGTTGTCCTAGGACACAGTCCTGAGGAACTCCTGCAGCAATGTTCGAGGGCTGAGAGAATTGGCCTCCAGTGATGACAATTTCCTTTTGTGCCAATTATGACTCCAGCCACTTGAGAGTTTTCCCCTGATCCCAAAGACTTTCGTTTTGCTAGGGCTCCTCGATACCACATTCCGACAAATGCTGCTTTGATGCATATATTGACTTTGGTTCAGCACTCCCTTGAACGTCTGAAGAAACCTGGGTTTTATTGGCTTATTCCAAATATACCCTTTCTACAGCAGAAGGTAAAGTGGTACCAGAGAGCCTCCACGTGAGCAATCTAGATACGACCTCTGTCATCAATGACCTCCTTTCATTCATAAGGTCAGAAGTGGGGATGTTCGCTGATGATTGCACAATGTTCACCATTTGCGACTCCTCAAATACTGAAGCAGTCCGTGTAGAAATGCAGCAAGACCTGGACAATATCCAGGCTTGGGCTGATAAGGGGCAAGTAACATTTGCGCCACACAAGTTCCAGACAATGACCGTGTCCAACAAGAGAGAATCTAACCATCTCTCCTTGACGTTCAATGGCATTACTATTGCTTAATCCCTCACTATCAACATCCTAGGGGCTACCGCTGACCAGAAACTGAACTGGAGTAGCCATATAAATACCGTGGCTACAAGAGCAGGTCAGAGGCTAGGAATCCTGCTGCGAGTAACTCACCTCCTGACTCCCCAAAGCCAGTCCACCATCTACAAGGCACAAGTCAGGAGTGTGATGGAATACTCTCCACTTACCTGGATGGGTGCAGCTCCAACAACACTCAAGAAGCTCGACATCATCCAGGACAAAGCAACCCGCTTGATTGACGCACCATCCACAAACATTCACTCCCTCCGCCACCGACGCACAGTGGTAGCAGTGTGTACCATCTACAAGATGCACTGCAGCAACACGCCAAGGCTTGTTCAATAGCACCTTCCAAACCCGCGACCTCTACCACCTCGAAGGGCAAGAGCAGCAGATGCATGGGAACATCACCACCTGCAAGTTCCCGTCCAAATCACACACCATCCTGGCTTGGAACTATATCGCCGTTCCTTCACTGTCGCTGGGTCAAAATCCTGGAACTCCCTTCCCAAAAGCACTGTGGGTGTACCTACCTCACATGGATTGCAGCGATTCAGGAAGGCAGCTCACCACCACCTTTTCAAGGGCAATTAGGGATGGGCAATAAATTCTGGCATAGCCAGTGACGCCCACTTCCCATGAATGAATTTTAAAAAAAAAGGATTATAGGGTGGAGGGTTTGAGATCTGATGTAACAACCTGCATTTATATAGAGCCTTTAATGCAAGAAACATCCCAAGGTGCTTCACAAATTGAATAAGATTGGGAAACGTACTCCAAGCATGGAGAGGAAAGGGAACCCAAAACCTGCTTGCTAAAAGGGTTTTGAGATACTAGGTTGTGTATTCTTGTAAGATTTCTCATTATTATGCTTTAGCCTACAAAGGCAGTTGTACTGCTTGTTGTGGATGTACAGATTGTATCTTTCAGTTGTGTTGGCATTTAAAATTTGAATGTCATAAATTGAAGTTGCATCATACTATTTATATTAATACGCAGTTTTTGTCTGTCTGACTGTTTCGATTGGTCGGATGTTGCAACGTTTTACGGCAACACTAAGGTACATTGTATACTGAGCATAAAAACATTTGGGGACATTTCAGCTTCTTCCGATGAATGCAGGCTGAGAGATCAGAAAGTGAGAGCAACAGGGCTTGAAGCTGTGTCTTCCACATGCTCTTTGACGCCATCCCCTCAAAAAAGAGCCTTACTTTTTGGCGAGCTTTAGTTCGTGGTTGCTGCGTTGAGGCGTAGCTGCTCTGATATGCTGTTGGCTGGCATGGGAAGGGGGTGTGGGGAGATGGCATGGGAAGGGGAGTGAGGTTGTGGACAGGACAGCATGGTGGGAGATGGCATGGGGGTGTGGATAGGTTGGCATGGTGGGGCGGGAATGTATGGGAGGTATGGAATGGGGGATTGGGATGGGATGGGGATGGCAGAAGAAGAAGGGGTGGACTGGAGGATAGGATCGGGATGATACGAGCAATATGAAAGGAATGGGATGGATATGACATGAGAAGGATGGCATGGGAAGGATGCCATGGGATGGGGATTTAAAGAAGTACTGTTGCAATCAAGATACTAATTATAAAGATACTAATTTCACCGCAAATATTTTGCGGGTCTCTGCTAGTATGTGTATATTATCAACATAACATGTATGTCTGTATGTGCTATTTATATGTCTTTCCTAAAGTACTAATCTTCTACCTTCCCGCACCTGCCCAACTTCACCCAAACATAGGGAAGAGGTTTTGAAATTAATAACTTTTACATTCAGTGGGGGCGGGGGGGTGGGGGCGGCGGCAACGTGTTGGATGGTGAGTAACCAACTGGATTCTTCGCTGCTGTCAATGAACGCTGCTGTGCAATAACCAATGATAAAAGCACAGTGTTTTTATTCCTTAAAATAACAGCAGTTCTGATGAAAGGTCACAGACCTGAAACATTAACTCTGCTTCTCTCTCCACAGATGCTGCCTGACTTGCTGAGTATTTCCAGCAGTTTCTGTTTTTATGCCTTTATTCCTTGTTGCTCAATTCAGTCCGACAGATCTCAAAGTCAATTTAATACATTTTAAATAAATTTGAGGATCTCGATTGCTGTGGCGGTGCTTCATGCAGGCCTGTTCCATTGGGAATTGTTTAGACAAATAATGTAACTTTTTCCCATTTACCACAACAGCCATTGTGAGTTCTCTAAGTGAGATTACCAATCTTGTGTTCAATCAAGTGCAATTTTGCACCTCCTGTCCATGACCACGAGGAACTACTTTGAGTTGAATCAAGCTGTTGTGACATAGCACCCTTACAACTAGCAGAGAAGAATGAAAACGCTTTTATTTATGCAAGCGCATCCTCAGAACATTACACAGCTTTTCACAGCCAATTAATGAATTGTAATCACTGTTCTGTAGACAACTGCAAATTTGCACATAGCAAAGTAAAAAACAGTAAATAAGATAAATGATGCTAATTTATTTTGGTGGTGTTGGTTGAGAAGGAATGCTAGCCAAGACTTTGGGCAAACTGCCTGTTCATCAAATGTTGCCATGGGATTTGTAACACCGCCGAACAAGCAGACAGGGTCATCTGAAAGATGGCATCTCTGACCACAGCACTCCCTCACTGAAGTGTCAGTGAAGATTGATTTTTAAAAATTCTTTCATGGGATGTGGGCGTCGCCGGCCAGGCCAGCATTTATTGCCCATCCCTAATTGCCCTTGAACTGAGTGGCTTGCTAGGCCATTTCGAGGACATGTAAGAGTCAACAACATTGCTGTGGATCTGGCCAGACCAGGTAAGCAAAGCAGATTTCCTTCCCTAAAGGACATTAGTGAAGCAGATGGGTTTTTACAACAATCGACAATGGTTTCATGGCCATCATTAGACTAGCTTTAAATTCCAGATTTTTATTAATTGAATTCAAATTCCACCTTCTGCTGTGGTGGGATTCGAACCCATGTCCCCAGAGCAATACCCGGGTCTCTGGCTTACTAGTCCAGTGACAATACCAGTACGCCACCGCCTCCCTCTACAATGCTCAAGTTCTGGGGTGGAGATTGAAACCTCCAATTTCTGGCTCGGAGGTGAGTGCAGCCATCAATCATTATCAACCATCATTAATCACAGTTTGAACTCTGGCGTCAGATGTGAAAAGTTGGAGTTTAACCACCCTCCCTTACTGAAGATGCAAAGTTCAAGATAACATTAGTATTTATAGAAGGTTGGAATTGGTGCTAGTCATACTTGTTGTAACTTGTGTCCCACCTGAAAGCTTTTACATGAAGATCATACTCTTTAAAAGGTTGTTGTGGATTTTGTTTCTGCCATAACATTATGGGCTCCCCCACCCTCACGGAGTGCTGAGACAAAGCTGCTTTGCTACAGTTTGAGTAGCTTTATCCAGGTGCTAAATACACAGTAATGTGTTTTAAAAAGGATTAGTAGAAACTGCAGAAAGACTAGCTTCCCAGCTGCACCAGGCTGCAGTGTCTGAGTAAAGGCCGGCTACCCGACGAGATCCGAAAACATTTGGCGGGCATAGAGGAGTTTGAAAACAAGGATGAGAATTTTAAAATCAAGGAGTTGCTTAACTGGGAACCAGTGTAGGTCAGTGAGCACAGGGGTGATGGATGAACGGGACTTGGTGTGATTTAGGACATGGGCAGCAGAATTTTGGATGGCCTCAATTTTACAGAAGATAGAATGTGGGAGTCCAGCCAGGAGTGTGTTGGAATAGTCAATCCTTCAGCTAACAAAGGTATGAATGAGGATTTCAGCAGCAGATGGGCTGAGTGGTGTCAGGCGATGTTACGAAGTTGGAAGTGGGCTGTTTTAGTGATAATGTGGAGATGTGGTTGGAACCTCATCTCAGAGTCAAATATGAGGTCAGGGTCAAGGTTGTGAACAAAAACAAGAAATGCTGGAATCACTCAGCAGGTCTGGCAGCATCTGTGGAAAGAGAAGCAGAGTTAACGTTTCGGGTCAGTGACCCTTCTTCGGAACTGACAAATATTAGAAAAAATATTATTTCAGATTTCCAGCATCCGCAGTATTTTGCTTTTATTCAAGGTTGTGAACAGTCTGGTTCAGTCTCAGTTTCCAGGAAAAGCGATAGATTCAGTAGCTAGGGAACAGAGTTTGTACCTGGGACCGAAGACAATGGAGGAGTCGAGAGAGCGAATGCTGGTGAGATAGAGTTGGGGGTCGTCAGCGTATATGTGAAAACTAACATTGTGTTTTCGGATGATGTTGCCAAGGGGCAGCATGCAGATGAGAAATAGGAGGGAGCCAAGGGTAGATCCTTGGGGGACGTGAGAGGTAATGGTGCAGGAATGGGAAGAGAAGCTATTGACGGCAATTCTATGGTTACGATTTGAAAGATAAGAATGGAACCAGACGAGTGCAGTCCCACCTAGCTGGACAACAGTGGAGAGGCGTTGGAGGATGTTGAAGAGTAGTGAGCCATGTCAAAGGCTGCAGGCAGATCGAGAAGGACGAGGAGGGATAGTTTACGTTTGTCACAGTCACATAGGATGTCATCGTGACTTTGGTAAGTGCAGTTTCGGTGCTGTAGCAAGGGCGGAAACCTGATTGGAGGGATTCAAGCATGCAATTCCAGGAAAGATGGCTACGGATTTTGGGGGGGTGGGGGGTGGTGCAACAACACGTTTAGGGATTTTGGAGATGAAAGGGAAGTTGGAAGTTGGTAGTTTGCAAGGGCAGTGGGTCCAAGGGCTGTTTTATTGAAAAGTAGGGTGATGACGGCAGATATAAAGGAGAGAGGATCAATACCTGAAGAGAGAGAACCGTTCACAACATCAGCTAACATGGGGACAGGAAGGGAAGTTGAATGGCCAGCAGTTTAGTGGGAATAAAATGAAGGGAGTACGAGGTGAGTCTCATGGACAAGGTGAGCACTGAGAGGCTTGGGGGGGAGATAGGAGGGAAAGTTAAGAAGCAAGTTCATGCCTTGGGCTGGGGCAAAGGACAACTTTAAGTTTGGGTTAGTGGAAGGGAGGGAAGCAGCAGAGGCAGCAGGTCAGGTGGTCTCAATCTTAGTAACAAAGAAGTCCATGAGCTCCTTGCACTTACTGTTGGAGGTGAGGGTTGAGGAGACGGAGATGGGTTTAATTAGAGAGAAGAGGCCAGAAGTTGCCTTGCATACCAGGATAATCCTGGAATAGTGAGTAGTTTTAGCAGACAAGAGAAGGACCCTATAGTGCTTTATATAGTCCAGCCAGATCTGGTGTTGAATGGCTAAATCAGATGTCTACCATATCTGTCCAAGTCTGCGCGCCTTGGACTTAAGGAAGCGGAGGTGGGTGCCTTACTCGGGGAACAACCAGGATAGGAGAGTGTAATGGTTTTATTGGGGATGAGGGCATCAAAGGTGGAGGTGAGAGTGAAGTAAAATATCTATAGGTGAGTTACATGTTAAATGTAGTGACAAGTGTGTGAAATTTCTATCTGGCTGCACTCTGGTGTTTGTCATTAGGAATTTGGATTCTGAGTTTGCATTCTGTCCAATTGTGAAAAATCCCCAACACTGCAATAGAAAATGTTCTTCCAAGCTTGAGGAAAGCATTTTGAGCTGTATAATACTGGTGGTGCAAGCTTGTTACCAGGACTGCTGAGTTAAGACAATCACACAACATTTAGGACTTTTGGTTTTGCTACCTGTCTTGTCCAGTATAGCTGTTGTAAATCTTTGAGCTTGAATCTGTTGTCCTGCCATGAGACACTGCCATGGGCATTTCCCTCTGCCCTGGCCCCCTCATGCCACAATCCTCCTCCAGTTTACAATCAGGGCTACGGTGTCTTCATCAGATACTCGCAGTCTGAATAAAACTGGTTCTGCTCTGCCCCAGTGATGTGCTCTGACCATAGAGGAGTATTTCCTATTGCACCAGGTGATGTTTTGGATTTTTCTCATCAGCCACCCTGTTGCCATTTAGTGCCAAAGTGAGTTTATAAAGCTGGGTGCAAACTAGAGTGATTGAAGTGAACTCCCCTTGGTTCAGAATGAATCTACCAGTGAGTTGGGGGCTCATTGCAGTTTGGGTTGTGACACTGAAGTCACACAAGCCCTAAACAGTTAAATTATGATATTTTTGGGGAGGGGGAGGGGGGGGGCGGTGTTGGTGGGTGCAGCGGAGGAGGCATTCCATGGAACTTGTTGGTTACTCTGACCTGTTCTTTGCTGCTGGCCTTGATATAAGTGCTTTCTCATTCTGGCAGTCTGGAATGCATTTAGTCTGCAGATAAAGCAGGAATTCTGGCAAGGGGGAGTCTGACCTTCTGTCTATCTCGCACTCAATCCCCACACTAAGACTCCAGGAAGCACTGGCACCCTTCTGTTTAATCATTGGTCATTAACCAGAGAGTTGGCTGACTCTAATCCTGGTTTCACATTAAATTGACAAGTTTGGTAATTTAACTGTTCACGGTTGCCCTCTGGGTACGATAGCATAGTGGTTATTTTACTGGACTAGTAATCCAGAAGCCTGGACTAAGGATCTGGAGACAAAGTTCAAATCCCAACATGGTAGCTGGGGAATTTAATTAAGTTAGTTAAATAAATCTGGAATAAAAAGTCAGTATCAGCAATGGTGACCATGAATCCATTGGTTTGTCATAAAAACAAATCTGGTTCACTGATGTCCTTCGGGGAAGGAAATCTGCTGTCCTTACCTGGTCTGACCTATACATGACTCCAGACCCATAGTCAATGTGGTTGGCTCTTAACTGCCCTCTGAAATGGCCTAGCAAGCCACTCAACAACTTGTATTTATATACCACTTTTAACATCATAATAAAATGTCCCAAGGTGTTTCACAGGGGCATTATAAAATGAGATATGAGACCCCGCCACTTTTAATATTGGGGCAAATGACTAAAAGCTTGGTCAAAAAGGTAGGTTTTAAGGAGCATCTTAAAGGAGGAAAGAGAATTTGCTGACAACACCAAACTTGGAGGTGTGGCAAACAGTGAGGGTGATGTGAATCACCTGCAACAGGACAGAGGCTAGCAGAATGGGCAGAGAGGTGGCTGATGGAATTTACTGCTGACAATTGAACAAGTGTGAGGTGATGCATTTTGGCAGAAGGAATAGGGAGAGGCAATTTATACTTAAAGACACAATTCTAAAGAGTGTGCAGGAACAAAGGACCTGTGGGTGCATGTGCATCGATCTTTGAATGTGGCAAGACATATTGAGAGAGTGGTTAGTAAAGCATATGGGATCTTGGGCTTCATAAATAGAGGCATTGAGTACAAAAGCAGGGAAGTTATGCTGAACCTGTATAAAGCTCTGGTTAGGCTCCAACTGGAGTATTGTGCCCAGATCTAGTCACCACACTTCAGGAAAGATGTGAGGGCTCTTGAGAGGGTGCAGAGGAGATTTGCCGCAATGGTTCCAGGGATGGAGGATCTTAGTTACAAGGTGAGATTGGAAAAGCTGCGTTTGTATTCCTTAGAACAAAGGAGATTGAGGGGATATTTAATAGGTGTACAAAATTATGACAGGCTTAGATAAGTTAGTCAAGGAAAAGCTGTTCCCATTAACAAATGGTACAAGGACTAGGGGACATAGATTGAAAGCTTTGGGCAAAGGTGCAGGGGGAAATGTGACTCAGCACTTTTTTTACATAGTGGGTAGTAATGACCTGGAACTCTCTGCCCTCAAGGGTGGTGCAAGTGGTGACAATTAATGACTTCCAGAGCAAGTTAGATGGCCACATGAAAGAAATAGACCCGCAGGGCTACAGGGATCAAGCCGGGGAGTGGGACTGACTACGTAGCTCCATGGAGAGCCAGCATGGACCTGATGGGCCGAATGACCTCCTTCTGTGCCATAAATGACTCTGACTGGATGAGAGGTGGAGAGGTTTCGGGAGGGAATTCCAGAACTTAAAGCGCAGGCAGCTGAAGGGCTTGGCCACCGAGGGTGGAGCAATTAAAATGGGGGATGTTCGAGGCCAGATTTAATAAGCGCAGATACCTTGGAGGATTGTAGGGCTGAAGGAGATTACAGAGATAGGGAAGAGCGGCTGTGGTGAGATTTGAAAACAAGGATGAGAATTTTAAAATCAAGGCATTGCGTAACCAGGAGCATTGTAGGTCAGCGAACAAAGGAGAGATGGGTGAACAGGACTTGGTGCCAGTTAGGACACAGGCAGCAGAGTTTTGGGTGGTCTCAAGTTTATGGAAGATAGAACGTAGGAGGCCAGCAAAGAGTGTGTAAGAATAGTAAAGTCTAGAGGTAACAAAGGCATGGATGAAGGTTTCAGCAGAAGATGAGCTGAAGCAGGGGCGGAGTTGGGTGAAGTTATGCAGGTGGAAATAGGAGATCTTAATGGCGAAGATATGGGGTTGGAACCTCATCTCTGACAAATATGACACCAAGGTTATCTGGTTCAGCCTCAGACAGTTGCTGGGGTAGGGAATGGAGTTGAGGGCTAGGCAGCAAAGTTTAGTGGGGAATGAAGACAATAGCTTCAGTCTTACAAATATTTAATTACAGGAAATTTCTGTTCATCCAGTACTGGATGTCTGACAAGCAGTCTGACAATTTAGAGACAGTGGCGAGATCAACAGAGGTAGTGGTGAGTTATCAAACTGCTGCAAAAAAGATGCAAGAAAACTGGATGGACAAACTGGCATCAACTCAGGCATTGGACGCAAAAAAGGCATACCCAGTCCTGTCAACCCTGCAAAGTCCTACATGCTAACATCTGGGGACTTGTGCAAAAATTGGGAGAGCTGTCTCACAGACTAGTCAAGCAACAGCGTGACATAGTCATACTCACAGAATCACCATTCCTGGGTATGTCCTGTCCCATCAGCAGGACAGACCCACCACATCTAAAATTGTCAAGAGTATTGTTCCCTTTCAGATTTTGGTTCTTCTATGTGCAATTGTGTTTTGGCCTTGCCAAGTTATATGGAAAATGAGTCAGTGGAGTTGTGATAACACTTTCTGTTTGTGTTATGAACGATTGGTGGGTTCCTGGAATGATTGCACCTCATGGTAGATGAGCAAAAGTGAGGTATTGACCAGTAGACAGATTGTTGCCTCTGCACCTATTGAAATATTCAACCCCTAAGTACTTCAAGAAGCACAGCAGATCACTGAACTGTACAGTAAGCTTGTATTTATTGTGCTATAGTTCCTTTTTTTTATTCATTCATGGGATTTGGGCGTCACTGGCTATGCCAGCATTTATTGCCCATCCCTAATTGCTCTTGAGAAGGTGGTGGTGAGCTGCCTTCTTTAACCGCTGCAGTCCATGTGAGGTAGGTACACCCACAGTGCTGTTAGGAAGGGAGTTTTCATTCCTTTTTATTGACTTTGAAGTGGTTAGGTACAACTGAGTGGCTTGCTAGGCCATTTCAGAGGGCATGTAAGAGTCAACGTCATTGCTGTGGGTCTGGAGTCACATGTAGGCCAGACCAGGTAAGGACAGCAGATTTCCTTCCCTAAAGGACATTAGTGAACCAGATGGGTTTTTACAACAATCGACAATGGTTTCATGGCCGTCATTAGACTAGCTTTTTTAATTCCAGATTTATTAATTAAATTCAAATTCCACCTTCTACTGTGGTGGGATTCGAACCCATGTCTTCAGATCAATACACTGGGTCTCTGGGTTCTAGTTCAGTGATAATACCACCAAGCCACCCCCTACCCACCTATCCTGGTCATGAAGGGTGCTAAATAAATGCAAGTTCTTTCCTCCTTTGCTCTTAACGATGAAATTACAGTGGGGCAGTGATTCTAGACCTATGTACAGTAGGCTTTGTCCGTGCTTGGTTCAGTGTCTAGATGCTGCAGGCTGTACAGTATAGCGTAGAGGTTGTGCTGTGATTGGTACCACAGATCCCAGTTTCAGTATAGGCTCACAGTTTGGTGGATTGACATTTGTGCGCCATTTCTGCTATGCAGGTTTTCCTTCAGAGGGCAATTCCTGTCGTGTAAACGACCCATTGGAAGTGCCAAAAGAAACCTTTCATAAGTGGGGCTTTACCACTGCTATATTTCATCTGATACTGAGGAACGTTCTTCTTCTTTGGCCTCCTTGTCTTGAGAGACAATGGGTAAGCGCCTGGAGGTGGTCAGTGGTCTGTGGACTAGCGCCTGGAGTGGCTATAAAGGCCAATTCTAGAGTGACAGACTCTTGCACAGGCGCTGCAGATAAAATTGGTTGTCGGGGCTGTTGCACAGTTGGCTCTCTCCTTGCACTTCTGTCTTAGTGTGAATATGACTTTGCACAGTTTCTTTGCACACCGTGTTGGTTCAGTAATTGCAAAGGAACACAGAGGCAGCTGGAGTGAGGCTGTGTATTGTGCTCTGCAGTGGCCCAGTCCTCCTTGTTCTCACTCATAGAACACTTTAGATGGAAAGATTTTAATCAGATTCATGATTCTCATCAGTGCTGGCATTGAACAATGACCTTATAGACTTTGAAATTATATAGTGTTTCCTTTTATATATGTTGAGGGTTATTGGGATTTCTCGAGCTATTTTAATAAGTGGGTGCTCAGATGTAGTGCTTGTCACTGCAGCAAGTCTTGGAGCCCAAGGCCATGTCATAAACCAGGGCTGTGCTGTAGAAGACACAGTTAATTATCAAATTGGATGGAATGTGTAGGATGGCTGCATATTTGTCAGATAGATCAAACGTGCATAAGACATAACTGATGTGCTGAACAGCTATGTTACTGTCTTGGCCTGAGGCAGTGAACAGCCCAGCATACTGCTGACTTTGTCCTTTCACAAGATGTATTTTCAGTCTCGAGCTTTTTTATTATTTTTCCACCCTCCCCCATTCCTTCAAATAGCCAGGATTCCAGTCCAGAACTTTGAGAAGGTTAGTGTGTAGACAATAGAAACCCTTTCTAGTTTAATTATTTAAAGAGAAAAACATATTTAGTTTTTTGGTTGGATTCGTGTCTGTTCTACAACATTACTGTTTGTTACTTTGATCTTTTATGTTGATTATATTTGTTAAGGGAATGGGGATGAAGAACGCCATAAAGGAACATCTGACCCTGTGCCTCAGACCCTAAGAGCTCCACCCAGATTCTCACCAGCAGCAATTTTAGCACTGTAGTGTGTAGTAAGAAAGAGGGTGTTTGAATTTTCTCTCATCCTTTTCTGATGATGCTGACGCTTGTTGAAATTGGTGGAGGTGGTGCCAGTGCCCCCACTTGTCTCCAGGCAACTTCACCAAGTGACCATTCTTATGTGAGCCTGACAGTTAAATTGATCCTCAGGTGCATTGTGTTGGAGGCTGATTCTCTCAATATCTGTGCGAATACACAGGCTGATGTCTCTGATTCCAGGCCAAGTCTAGTTGTACGCCCAGTGCTGCTGCAGCTGAGATTGGCTACGTCACCACAGACCCAGAATCAAACCTGGGACCTCCCTGGTCACTTGTGCTCTGTGTCATCCCTTGAATTGCAGTTACCCTCTGAGTCAGTAGATGAGTCCTCAGAATGTAGTTTTCTGCATTTGGAATGATGAATGTAGTACACTAGCTTAGTGCCAAATTGTGTCAGGTCTAGTAGGTAAAGAAATGGGACAGGTGATGATTGAAGGAGGTGTCAAGTATACATTGTTGTGTTACCCGCTCTTGGTTTATTTTGTATATTTTTTAAATGAGCAATTAAGTCTTGAATTTTAGAAACAAGTTATTAGATAACAAAAATCAAATTCATCAAGGGGGTTCTTTCAGTTTCCTCTTTCTAGAGATAGAGCATTGTGACTGGAGACTGCAGTGTCCTCACACTACAGTGAGGAGTACAGTGGAGCTGCATTGGTTTCTGACCATTTAACTCTGACAAGCATGTCATAGGAAGGGGATTTCGGGTGGGAGGGTGGTGGAGGTAGCCCTGTAAAGTAAGTGACCCAGTGTCAGTGCTGTTGGATATTGGAGGTACCACTTTACGCAGTCTAACCGCATGGAGCCAGGGGAAACCATTGCACCTTATTGTCCCTGTCAGCTCACCAATGCACGCTGACCAGGTTTTTTTTCTTGCCATTTCTGATGGGCCACCAGAATTTCAAAGTTACCAATATGTTTTTGCACTTTAAAATAAAATACACTTTTTCCACTATTGTCAAATCTCTACTGTATCAAAACACTATTGTACAACCGTGATAACGAGAGATCCCAGATATATTGCAGAAGCAATTAAGTAATAAGTGAATATTAAAAAATTCCTCACTTCTTGGTTCAAGGTTACTAGTGCCTCAGCTTCAAACTTTTCTAGCCATGTGCTGTACTTGTGCCTTTCCCTGCCTTTGATTAACTTGGCTACAACTGTTGTAAAGTGTTTTTGAAGAGCAGTGTGTTTGCTGTCTCACTGTGTGTGGGTGTACAGTCTTGCTGTGTTCCAGTTTATCAGAGGTCAGACCTTAAAACAGTCTTATTTAGCTGCCCTGGCCAAAAGCTGCCAGTTAACTTGTGAGATCTAAACTTAAACAGTGTGGATGGTGGCATCATGCTATTTTGTTATGGTTGTTTATTGATCATTGGTAGGTAATAAGTTTAAATTGCATAAAGCTAATAAATTCTTGCCTATTTATGTTAAATGCAAATAGTTGAATTGTTGTATCAAATGTAATTGCTGCAGATTATGACTGCTTTCTCGGGGGCTTTACACTTATAGATTTGCCTCATGAATGAGGTTTTCCAGAAAATGTAAATCTAAGTTCGTTGCAAATGAGATTTCCTTTCACAGTTTATATCATTTAGCTCACTGGTATAGTCATAGAGAGATACAGCACCGAAACAGGCCTTTGGCCTACCGAGTCCGTACCCAACCATCAACCGCCCATTTATACTAATCCTACATTAATCCCATTTTCCCCTCTCACATCCCCACCTTCCCTCAATTCTCCTACCACCTACCTACACTAGGGGTAATTTTTACAATGGCCAATTTACCTATCAACCCGCAAGTCTTTGGCACGTGGGAGGAAACCGGAGCACCCGGAGGAAACCCATGCGGTCACAGGGAGAACTTGTAAACTCCACACAGGCAGTACCCAGAATCGAACCCGGGTTGCTGGAGCTGTGAGGCTGCGGTGCTAACCACTGCGCCACTAAAGAGCTAAACTTAAGATTTCTTGGAATACAATGACCAACTAATCAGAGCAACTGCCTCGGGAAGAATGTCACCTATAACTCCATGTGCTTGTTGAGAAATAAATACTTGTGGAATAATATTGTGTGTTTGGCCTCTGCTGGAAAGTTGATGATTCTAAGAGCAGAAACGACCCAATATAGTTTGCTTCACCAGATGTCATATTTTCCTCTGTTAAATGAAAACCTGTTCAGAGGCAGATGTATGAAAGCAATGTGTGATGAAAAATCTTTGGTCTGTTTGTAATTCCCTCAGCAATTCTCTGCAGTAGGATGTACCCCTTCAGAAAATTCATCAACCATAATTTAAGTGTAGGTTATTATATCAGCTAAAATTACAGGTTGCAAGTGCTGTACTAAATGCTTACTGGCATGGCTGCTTTCTACAGTTGATTGAAAATGAGTGGTCCAGACTGTATTCAGCAAAGATCAAGTTAATAAATAGACTTGATATGATAGTCTTAACTGTGGCGCACAGCTCCTTTCAGTGTCTGGACTGGCCTCGCCTTGTGTACAACATGTATACAGTGCAGGTGCTCAGGATCATGCCCTGTCTGGTCTGTCTTAATGCCTTTGGCTATCTTGTATCTTAAGGAGAGTGGTGGGGGTTGATGCATGTCAGAGCCATCTCACAACAGGAATACCACAGTGTCTCATCTCTCTGCTCAGTCAGTACCAGACTGATTGTTAAAGTGGTGCATATGATTTGAAACCTTTATACCCAGCAGCTATGCCCCACCTTCCACTGTACTGCCAAGAGTGGACAGATGGTGTCCTTTCCCTTTTGTAGTCGGAAAGTGTTTGGGGCAGACTTTTCACTCCACAGTTGAGCAGAAGGCTGCACCCTGCTCAGACTGCGGATGTGCTCCACAGGTGGTCAGGCTGAAGCTAAAGGCTTGCCATTCTATTGAAACAGCTTTTTCATTTGAACTAGTCTCACAAAGGAACAAAAGCAAATAAGGGAAAGTTGTTTGAAATATTCCCAAACAGGAAGTGATGTGAACAAATGTCCTGTGCACAGGTATCCAAGCTTTTTTTTTAAAGAGACCTGTGTGTATGTCTTTAAGATTGCTCTGTTTAAATTGACTGGAGGAGCAACATTGTTAGAAATGCACATTTCCTACATTTTCCCGCATCATGTTGTGCAAGGGCTCCCTGATGGATTTATTGCAAAATCCCTTTAAAGATCAATTTGGCATAGAGGGAATCTTGAGACTTAATGAATGGGAAGCTGATGTCTTTGAAGGTGGATACAGATAAGTACTATCGTGTGCAGGGTTTACAGTCACTCAGGCCAGCAGTCAGCCGGTGATTGTAAGAGGTGCTGATCATCTTTAGCTGCACGCCAGCAGAGGAGGAGTGGGTGCTGGTTACTTCCCATTTCATAATTACTGGATGATGGATACAGAGGAAAGAGATTGTAAAGAAGCAGTAGGAAAAGTTTCAGCACTGCTGAAATATAAGTGCCTTTTACAGCAAATGTTCAATTTTCAAAATGCTAAAATTCACAACGGTAAGTAAGTTGTTAGCTTCCCGGTGTATTACTCAGCTACACACAACAGAAAGTCACAGAATCAACCTCTGGTTCCCAAACTGAATTAGCTGACCTGTTCCAGAGATCCCTGTTCTAGTGAGAGGAAAGCAACACATCAGGGTATCTGCTCCAGATCACTATCCAGCGATTTACTATCCAAAGTGACCAGGTGTTCAGAATCTTGCTGGAAGTGCATGTGTGGGTTAAATATGTATCTTCAAGTGAAGGCACGATCCAATTTAAGTTGTTTTGAAGTAAGAACATGTCCAACTTGAAATGTCAACTGTTTCTCTCTCCACAGATGCTGCCAGACCTGCTGAGTGTTTCCAGCATTTTCTGTTTTTATTTCAGATTTCCAGAATCCGCAATGTTTTGCTTTTATTGAAGTTGTTTTGATCCTGGCAGTGGAGCAGTCTACTACATTTTTGGACTCACTTGGACAAGATACGAGAGAGCAGCCACCAGCCATGGAATTATAGTTCAGTAAGTGTCGAGCGAGGATGGAAGACAGGAAAATGTACAGAGAAAAGGGTAGCAAGGAGTGATCACCAGACAGCAAACTAATTGGAGGTTGGGTCACAGAGCAAAGCTTGAACAGTAAGCGGCAATCACCTGAGCTTGGTTATTAAATTACTACTGTCTCTTTCATTGGAGTTGGTTTTACCTGGAGGGTTTTTTTGGCTTGTTTCAGCAGCTGTCAGTGTTGACATCTGTTGTCCATCTACTTAGTGTCACTGACCCAAGGGGATCAGTGATTGTGACAGAATTATCACTGATACTCAACACTTAACAGCTGACAGCTACCAGTAACTGTAGGTCTGTAATAGAAACATCTAATCTTTGGCATCATGCATCTATGGTCTTTAGATAGTCACTGATCTATAACGCTGTATTTTTGTATGACTTTTTTCAGGGATAACCCTGAAGTTAGTAATTAATAAAACTCCAGTGGTGTTTGGGGCCATGAGTCGTTTCAGTCAACAGGTCAAAAACTTTAGGAATGGTTCTAAATGAAAATTCTCAGCATTAATGGAGTGAGAGATGCAGGGCACCCAAACGCTGTATAGTTCTGCATGTATCTAACTGTTGTGGATGCAGTGTCCATGGCAAGATTTGTTGTATTGGCCCCTGCTGAAATGGAGTACTTCTCTCCGCATGTGTTTACTAAGTGCCACTGATCCTTAGTGGAACAGTTGGCTGTCTTTTAGGATGAAGGCCTGCATTTTCTCTTGATCTGGGACCCACAAACAGTTGGAACCTGAGCACAGTTGGAGATCCAGAGTTTGTCTTTTTTGTGGGAACACGAGTGCTATCAACATGTGCCAGTGTCACATTGCCTGAGTAAAAGTATTTTCACATCAAAGTTTATCCAGGTTTTCAGTATCCTGCTACAAATTTTGGGTTGGTTCCTTCTTTCCCTGTATGAAAATCATACTGTCTACATCTCCATTTCCAAGCTCAACAGGACTCTGAAATTTTGAAACTCCCTATTTCTCTCTGTCTTTGTTTCCTGCTGCAGTCAATTATTTTTAAAACCCATTTTCTAGTGACAGCCCCAATATACACTCTTAATTCTTTGGCGCTGCTATTTGCCTGGTCTAATGTATGGATACACCAAATGGGGAGTACGGTTTTGAATGCTCTCATTTAAATTTCATCAATGTGAAGTCTTGGTGAGGAACCTAGCTCACAGTGCAGACACTAAGATTGAATGAATGGGGAAAGAGTTAACTGCAGTAATGATTTGTGTATAGGCTTGGTTTTTAAAAGGCTGCGTATTAAATAAAGACAGAGAACTGGAGAGCTCCACAGTTCTGAACCTTGAAGAGTAGCAAGTGAGAATCAGAGTTGGTGTGATTTTAACACAGTAAGTAGGAAGAAAAAGTTATGGGCCAGCCTATTTGGAGCTTGAGAAGGGACCAGGAAGGAACATTTTAAGAGTCATTGACAGTCATAGAGTCAGCAAAACAGAAGATAGAGACCAGAAGGGTTATGATAGAGTTGACAAAAAGACCCCTGTTGGATGGCTAACTGTTCTCTTGTGTCCTGCCCAGTAAAGAAATGCAGCAAGACCTGGACAATATCCAGGCTTGAGCTGATAAGTGACAAGTAACATTTGCGCCACACAAGTGCCAGGCAATGACCATATCCATCAAGAGAGAATCTAACCATCTCCCCTTGACATTCAATGGCACTACCATCGCTGAATCCCCCACTGTCAACATCCTAGGGGCTACCATTGACCAGAAACTGAATTGGAATAGCCATATAATACCATGACTACAAGAGCAGGTCAGAGGTTAGAAATCCTGCGGCGAGTAACTCATCTCCTGACTGCCCAAAGCCTGTCCACCATCTACAAGGCACAAGTCAGGAGTGTGATGGAATACTCTCCACTTGCTTGGATTGGTGCAGCTCCAACAACACTCAAGAAGCTCGACATCATCCATGACAAAGCAGCCCGCTTGATTGGCACCCCATCCACAAACATTCACTCTCTCCATCACCGACGCACAGTGGCAGCAGTGTGTACCATCTACAAGATGCACTGCAACAATGCACCAAGGCTCCTTAGACAGCACCGTGACCTCTACCAACTAGAAGGACAAGGGCAGCAAATACATGGGAGCACCACCATCTGCAAGTTCTCCTCCAGGTCACACACCATCCTGACTTGGAACTATATTGCCGTTCCTTCACTGTCGCTGTCAAAGTCCTGGAACTCCCTTCCTAACAGCACTGTGGGTGTACCTACCTCACATGGACTGCAGCAGTTCAAGAAGGCAGCTCACCACCACCTTCTCGAAGGCAATTAGGGATGGGCAATAAATGCTGGCCTAACCAGCGACGGCCACATCACATGAAACAATTTAAAAAAAAGGCCTGCTCGGATCTGCAAATGAAACCCGTCCCGAGTCCGACACAGCCACATCCGGCCCAAGTCCTTTCATTTTTTCCCGTGCCTGACCCGACCCGACCCCACCTGACCACCGGAATGTTCAGTTAACCTAGCTTCCGTTTTTCACTTTTTAAGCTTGTGCAGATAAGCAACCAGAACTGTAACTGGACTTGAAAGGTTGTTTAAAAAGTACATTAAGATTGGAACCATGTACTGGAGGTGGTGAGCCGAAGATTGTTAACATAGAAGTTAGTGATTGTTTGGTCACTGGTTAAACAGAAACCTATGGAGTTGTGCCCAGACAGGTTGTCCCACTGCACAGTAAGTTGAAATACCAAGCAGAGTAGGAAGCATACTTCAAAAGATCTGGTGTTTCACTAACACAGTTGTAATGCAAGGCTGTTATAGAGTGTGTCTGACCCGAGCCCGAATGCTGGACCCGGAAGAGTGACCCAACCCGAACCCGACACATGCCGTCGGGTCCTGTCGGGTTCGGGTCGGGTAGCCTTGCTCTACTGCCCAGTACTGAGAAAGTAAAACTGAACTGCCTGCATTGATTTTTATCATTCCTTGATGTGAATGGAGCTGATGACTTGCTTTCTTTCAGAGGCTGGTGTGAGCCTTTTACCTCGAAGGAGAATGATAGATAATGTCTGTGTATATTTCTTTACATTCTACTTGAATATACATTTCACGGATAACTTCAGGGAGTCAAAATAAGTGTCGCTGGAAGCGGTGTGGATCTTACGAAACAATGTCCCTGTACCCTGTGGCAGGGAACTGGTTAGCCGTTTCTGTGGTTAATCAGCAATGTTAACAAATGCAGTCGGGTTTGGGGAATCAGATATCTCTGCTTGTTTATGTTTGTGCTTCAGCAACAAAGCACTTAACTTTTATCCTTTTCAATATAACTGATATGAGTCTGCTGAGCATGGAGTTCAAACAAGGTTGAGAAAGACTACAAAATTCAGCTGGGATCTACAAGACTCTGTCAAAGTTTAGGTGCAGCCCACAAGTTTCTAGTTCCAGTGATTAGTTAATAGCAAACATCGTCCCGCACCCAAGACCGTTGATATTAACTATACTTCCAGATATGTCCCAGACAAATCCTCACACTCTCTGCTGCTGAGTAAATACAGAAAACTGGAGCAGGCCCTCTCACTGTCTCTGAGGACAGCTTGTGAGATTTCTGATTGTGACAACAACTGAATAACTTGGGCTAGGGTCACAGACCATTGTATTTTAACCAAAAAGATGTTAACAGTCAAATGGCGTATTTAAAATCTTTAATCTGACTGGGATGGCTTTTAAGCTTTTGTTAAAATTCAAAGTTTTTTTGCCTATCAGATGGTTAATGGTCTTTTCAGATGGAGTAGTGCTTTTTCTCCTTGTGTACAGACTTTTAACCCTCCTCCCCGCCGGCTTTAGGCTCCTTTATGTGCCATAAAGTGTGAAGAATAATAACTCACAAAAAGAAGGGAGTGAGGAGGTGAAAAGGAGAATCAGAGTGAGTAGCTAGTAGCCCACTATGTAGTAGCTGATTGCGAGCCCCTTTCACCTTTCGATTGGTAAAGGCAGGGTGATATAGACAGGAGGCACTAGGCTCAGTTCCTGGTCTCCAGTGTGGCAGCACAAGGTGCACTTCAGTTGAACTTAGTGCTCCAGAGCTAGAGAGGAGAATTAATCTTCATCTGTTGTCGCCTCTCAAATTCATGCCTATCTTTTCCAGAACTCCATGTTTGAATCCCTCCAAACCAGTTTCCATCCCTGTCACAGTACCGAAACTGCTCTTGTCAAAGTCAGAAATGCTACCCTATGTGACTGTGGCAAAGGTAAACTACTCCGCCTCCTCCTCCTTCATGTGCCTGTAGCCTTTGACATAGTTGACCACGCCATTCTCCTTCAAAGTCTCTCCACCATTGTCCAGCTGGATGTGATTGCATTACCCTGGTTCCATTCTTATCTAACTAATCGTAGCCTGAATATTACCTGAAATGGCTTCTCTTCCCATTACCTCTGATGTCCTCCAAGGATCTATCCTTGGCTCCCTACTGTTTCACATCTATATGCTGACCCTCAGCGACACCATCCAAAAACAGTTAGTTTTCCTGTGTACGCTGATGACATCCAACTCTACCTCATCACCACCTCTCTTTGCTCTTCCACTGTTCCTAAATTAATTAGCTGCTTGTCCGTCATCCAGTATTGGATGAGCAGAAATTTCTTCCAATTAAACATCCCAAGCAATGGACTATGTTTCTATCACTGGCAACTGTCTGAGGCTGTAGCAGACTGATTGCAATCTGTCATATTTGATCTCAGTTGAGCTTCCGCATATCCGCACTGTCACTAAGACTGTCTATTTTCATGTTTGTGACATAACCCGCTCATCCATTTGGTTATAGTTGTGAAGCAAAAAGGATATGATCATGCTACTTGGGTGTATTATATCGACCTTCAAATTTCCAGGGGGATCAGAGAGATGTGCAAGAAATTGTAGAGTGGTGATATTGGGGTCTTTACCTAAATATCGATTGGGATAATGAAAGGAGGGGGAGGAATTTCTGAAATGTGTTCAGGAGAACTTACTAGACTGGTACGTTCTCAGTTCAACTAGGAAGGAGGCATTGCTGGATCTGGTGTTGGGGAATGAAGTGGGCCAAATGTCTGTGGGAGAGTGCTTGGGTAAGATTGATCTTTGTATCATAAGATTTAGATGAGTAATGGAGAAGAGTAAGGAACAATCTATAGTAGAACTTCTAAATTGGAAGGGGGCTAATTTCAGTGGGGTGAGAGGGGATCGGCCAGGGTAAAATGGAGCCAAAGATTGACAGGAAAAACTAACAGAACTCTTGATGTTCTTTAGCCGTTTCAGGTATGGTCAAGGTACATTCCAACAAGAGGGAAATGCAGGGGAACCAAAGCCAGGGATGACGAGGGAGATGGAGAATATAGTGAAACAAAAAAAGAGGGTGTATGATGCATGTCAGGTGAATTTTTCAAGTGAGAACCAAGCCAAAGACAATAAGTGAAGAGGGAAAATAAAACTGGCAAAGAGAGAATATGAGAATAGAATGGCAGGTAACGTGAAAGGGAGTCCAAAAATCATCATCTAACATGTAAATAATAAGCAGGTAGTAAAAGGGGGTGCAGAGTCCATTCGGCGGGACAAAGAGGGTGATATATGCTTTCGAGGTGCTGGACAAAGATAAAATACTTAACGAGTACTTTGTATCGATATTTACTAAAGAAGAGGATGCTGATAAAATATCGGTAATGGGTGGGGTGAAAATTGATGGGCAGGATGTACTGGAAAGGTTGGCTCTGCTTAGAGTGGATAAGTTGCTTGGTCTGGGTGGTTTGCATCTCAGGTTGCGAATGCAAGTGGGGGTGGAGATAGCGGAAGGCCTTGTCATAAGCTTCCAATGTTTCCTTGATAAGGGGAGGTGCCAGAGGATTGGAGAGTGGCAAATGTGACACCCTATAGGCTGGTCAATTTAACATCAGTGGTGGGTAAGGTTTCAGAAACAATAAACGGGGAAAAATGTTAGTAGGCATTTGAAGAGGTTTGAGTTAATTAAGGAGAGCCAGCACGAGCCTACTTCATTCTCATGAAAGGTCACTGACCTGAAATGTTAACTCTCCTCTCTCCACAGATGCTGTTGAGTATTTCCAGTATTTTTTGTTTTTATTCCAGATTTCCAGCATCTGCAGTATTTTGCTTTCATTATTAGAGGCAATATCTACTTAATGCCACAGTTAGAGGGACCTTGGGGGGGCGGGGGGTGTGGTTTGCGGGGGCAGGTTTCATGTGCAAAGATCTTTGAAGGTGGCAGGATGTATTGCGAGAGTAGTTGGCAAAGCATATGGGATCTTGGGCTTCATACATGGAGGTGCTGAGCACAAAAGTAGAGAAGTTATGCTGAACCTTCATATCTCTGGCGAGGCCACAACGTCCAGTTCTGGCCACCGTACTTTTGAAAGGACGTGAAGTCCTTGAGAGGATGCAGAGGAGATTTACCAGAATGGTTTCCGGGATGAGGGGATTTAGCTATAAGGTTAAATTGGTGAAGCTGGCGTTATCCCCTTTGGAGCAGAGGAGGTTGAGGGGAGATCTGATAGAGGTGTACAAATTATGACAGATTTAGATCAGATAGAGAAGGAAAAGCTATTTTGATTAAATTATGGTACAAGGACTAGGGGACACAGATTTAAGGTTTTGGGCAGAAGATACAGAGGGGATGTGAGGAAGAATTTTTTTATGCAGCAAGTGGTAATGACCTGGAACTCGCTGCCTACTAGGGTGGTGGAAGCGGAGTCGATCAATTATTTCAAAACGGCACTAGAGGGAAATAAACTGGCAGTGCTATAGGGATAGAGTGGGGGAATGGGACTGGTTGGATTGCTCGACAGAGAACAGGAATGGACTCGATGGACCGAATGGCCTCCTGTGCCATAAGGACTCTATTAACTGCTGCTGAAATCCTCGTCCATGCCTTTGTTGCCTTTAGACATGACTATTCCAATGCGTTCCTGGTTGGACACCCACATTCTACCCTCCATAAACTTGACGTCGTCCAAAACTCTACTGCTAGTGTCCTTACTTGTGGCAAGTCCTGTTCACCCAGCGCCCTTGAGCTCACTGACCGACATTGCTACCCATTCAAGCAACACCCCAATTGTAAAATTTTCATTGTTTTCAATTCCCTCCATGGACTCTCCCTCCGATCTCTGTAATCTCCTCGGGTCCAGCAACCTCTGAAATACCTGTGTTCATCTAATTCTGGCCTCCTGAGCATCTCAAATTTTAATATTTCCGCCAGTGGTGACCGTGCCTTCAGCTGCCTAGGCCTTAAGCTTTGGAATTCCAAGTCTAAACCTCTCCAACTTTCTACCCCTCTTTTCTCCTTTTAATATGCTCCTTACACCTACCTCTTTGACCAAACTTTGGCCATCTGCCCAAATATCGCCTTATGTAGTTTAGTGTCATATTATGCTTTATAACACTCCTGCAAAGTGCCTTGGAACATTTTATTACGTTAAAGATGCTATATAAATACAGGTTGTTGTCACATTGCTGCTGTAGATTGCTGTGCAGTGACGTCTACTGGATAGTGCGCTTTGGTACCAGTATCAGTGAGTGTTAGTAATTTGACCATAGAGAACATTCTAACCTCACTGTTACTGAGGGAAATAAAGTAGCTAAGTATCTGGAGTTGTCCCTCTCTGAAAGAAAAGAAAGAATTGCATTTATATAGTGCTTTTCACAACCACCTGACATCTAAAATAAAAGCAAAACACTGCAGATGCTGGAAATCTGAAATAAAAGCAAGAAATGCTAGAAATACTCAGCAGGTCTGGCAGCATCTGTGAAGAGAGAAGTAGAGTTAACGTTTCAGGTCAGTGACCTCTGCTTCTCTTTCCACCGATGCTGCCAGACCTGCTGAGTATTTCCAGCATTTCTTGTTTTTATCTCTCAAAGTGCTTTGCAGTCAGTGAAGTACTTTTTGAAGCGTAGTCACTGTTGTAATGCAGCAAACATGGCAGCCAACGCAGCACAGTAAACTCCCACATACAGCAATGTGGTAGTGACCAGATAATCTGTTTTTGTGATATTGATTGAGGGATAAATATTGGCCTGGACACCTGGTCATCTTCAAAATAGTATGATGGGATCTTTTACATCCACTCAAGCAAGCTAGTGGGGGTCTTGGTTTAATGTCTCCTCTGAAAGGCAGCACCTCTGACAGTGCAGCACTCTCTCAGGACTTGATTTTTGTGCAGGGGCCTTGAACCTTGTGATTCAGAGGCAAGAGTGCTACCAATGGAGCCACAGCTCTGGAGCTGTGTTTCCTATGTTAAAGCTAAAGTATATTCTCCTGAATTGAACCATCCTCCCAGGGAGTTGTACAGCTTTCAGTCAACTGTTCTCATGTGTTTCAGGATGGCTGGGTGGAGGCTGACAGCTCAGATATTTTGTTTAAATTCTCTCACATTGATGATTTATTTCAAGTCACATCATCCTTGTACATATTTGCTGAAGAGGAGTTTCTACCTCAGCTTGCCTGCTACTAACACTTCCAAAACTGAATAACCAGGGAGATACCAGTAAACCTATCGCTGTCGCCCTTTGTTGCATTTAACTTTGTGGTCCGGTTCAGTGGGCTACACTATTCTTTCAAAATTGTTGTGTACTTGTGCCAGGTGCAGCGGCTGTCATGCTAAGTGTGTGTGAGCAGTTGTGAATGCACAATTTTGGTGATCTTGGCATAAACTGCCTCCAACCTTTCTGCACGCGCTCCCTTAGTATACCTGTACCTGTGTGGCAGAACTGACAGTCCCCTGTTTCAGTACAGCTATGTCATTAGCACCTACTTGACAATGTGGAAAATTGCCCGAGTACATCCAATGTAGGAGAGAAGTAACAGGGGTAAGTAGATAAGAAAAGGAAGATGAGGATGAAAAGAATTAAAAGATGTAATATTTTGCAAAATGCAAGAGGCACAAACTAAAACTGAGCCCTTTTAAAATTCTCTTTGTCCTCAGTCCTGAACAAACTGGACTGGATTTACATGGTGCTCCATATTTTTAAAAAAAATTCTGAAGATAACTGGTGTCAAAAGCTGTGCATTGTTGGCAGAATGCACATCAGTTGACAAAAATCCACTATTGAAGATGTCTGGCTGTATCCAGTAACCCTGTTGAAAATTATTGCGTTAAAATAAAGTTAATGAGAAACAGCACATGTACCTGCTGTAAATGTTGCATTCAGCCCATTGACATTGTGACCTCCAGGTGGAATTGGCAGGGTTGGAAAGGACAGAACTGTGGTGCATTGACTGATTCCACTGGGATTGAATAGAAGAGTGGGCGGGCTCACTGCCACTCTACAGCGGTCAGGGTCGTGATACAGGTATCTTTCCACTTTCAGATAGGTGGGAACTTGGCATTCCTTCAAAATCAAAGGAACTAAACGTGTAACCTAATCTGCTACCTCTCCACTTTCTACTGAAGCTTAAATATCAAAAAGTGAGGGCAGGAACAATGACGTCTAACTGAATTGTGTCTGTGCCAGTGGGAAACTGAGATTCCTCCACTGTGCATTGTGTTTAGAGTCTTGGATTTCCCCATGGTGTTTATGTAAAATTTGGCCAAGATTTATTTAAGCAGTTTTGCTTCCAGTGTGAGCAAGACTGCTGAACTGGATTTGACTGCTTCATGCATTCTTCTCTGTCACATAGTTAATTATTTTAAAACTTTCACAACCTGCTGGTTAAACATATTTCAGTAGCTCGTGTCAAAAAAACAGTTCCCAGTCATGCTGGGCTGTGAATAAACTGTTTATAATTCTTTGTCACCCTGGGAGTTCTTGTATTTCCTTTCTAAGATGGTAAGATGACATAGCTGGGGACTGGTCATATTCATGTGTAATTCAACAATAATGAAAGTTTGTATAACAGCTTTCATTTATATAGCGTCTGGAAAGTAGTAAAATGTCGGTTCAATCCCGTCACTATAAGTGACTGAACTAACTGCCAGTGCAGATTCCTATTGTGATATGAGAATTTCTCCGTTGTGGAATTGAGCCAGCTCCAGCTGGGGCAGTGTGTCAGCCCTGGCCTATCATGCCAGCAATGTTTCTGTGAAAGCAGAGCTTGCTCACAGGGTTTAACTTAATGAGATGCCCGAACTTCTATTGAACAATCGTCACTGCGATCGCTCTTTCCTCAGTGCTGTGCTGGACAGCTCCTTGTAAACCACAGCATACACTTTTCCAGAGAGGAATTTTCTCGCTTAATAAAAGCTATAACCTTTTATAAAGGAAGAGATTTGTTCTTTCAATTATTTTACAATACTGAGGTTCAGTACAAGGTTCATCTTAGTCAAACGATATCTTCTAGTTGGCCCTGTGGCAATAAGTGACACAATTACAGTTTTATAGGGATGCAGTCAAAATAATCCGACAGATCTTCCAGGTAGAATTTTTAAGTCCTGTGCAGCGGATATAAATTGGTGGAAGTCGGGTTTGAACTGACAGACAAATAGTGCTGCTGATTTCAGTGTAGCGGGTTAGTGGAAGAGACCTGCCCTTTGATTTCGACAGTTACTGCCACTGTCAGATGCCATCTGTATGAAATGTTTAGAATCGTAGAATGATACAGCACAGAAGGAAGCCATTTGGCCCATCAGGCCTGTACAAATTCTTTGTAGAGCTGTCCCGTGGGTCCCACTCCCCTGCTATTTCCCTGTAGCCCTGTATTTTTTCTTTTCACGTATCTATCCAGTTCACTTTTGAAATTTGCCATTGAATCTATTTCCATCACCCTTTCAGGCAGTGCATTCCAGAACACAGCAAACATGTGTTGAACTTTGAGGTTGCTGAAGGATGCTTATACCCTGTGAACAGATCCAATTGGGTAACAAAGAAATAGCTACTGCCAAAGTTTTTGAAACCACCTTGCTTATTCTACAGTTTTACTTAAAAGTGTTGATGCCTGCACATGCTGTGCGCTGCGTTCCTACTGTGGATCTGTGCACAAACTCGTCTTTCCTCAGCTTTAGTGTATCCATTGATCTCTGCTGAATCCTGCTTTCGTCAACCAGTGATGATCAGTAATCCATAAACTCCTCTGCGGCAACCTGTTGTAAAGGTGAGAGGAGGCCATTCCTGTACTCATTGTTGGACTGAGGATTTTCATAATGGTTACCTGTTTCACGGTGAAGGTTTTTCTCTCTCTTGCTTTTACTAATGGGTTTTGAACTGGACTGTGGTGTTGAGTGGTGTCACTGCAAATTTCTAAGTTGAAAATTTGAAAGAGAAGCATCTGTGTCTTGTGGTCCAAAGCTATTATAGCTTATTAAGGTTAATGAGGCTTTCAGTGATATTTTGTCATGACTTGAGCCAGGAGGCATGACCCTTACCCCTGCCCTGGAGACATTATCCTTTACTATCCATGCTCCAGCTTTTGTCTTAATAAAAGAGCAACTATTAACAAAACAGACCTGTTCTGCTGGGGTTACAACCCATTGGGAAATTTTAAAGAATGAAAATCTGACAGCAAGAGCGGTTGACTCAGATGAGGGTGGTTTAGCGATATGTTGGTTATAGTGGATCCTAATGGGATGGAGCCAACACCTCCCGCTGGAAATTTTTGTAGCAGTAACCTCGAAAATCACATTTATCTCCAAAAACGCAAACTAACCGAATTAGCCTGATAAATTGTGTCCTCTGTCATGGAAGTATTGCTGTGATGCAGCAGGTACCCCATCATGGGGGCACTGCTGTGGTGCAGCGTGTATGCTGTTATGGAGGTGGTGCCATGGTATGTGTACACAGTCATGAAAGCATTGCCATGGTGCTGGTGTGTCCTGCTGTGAGGATGCTGGTTTCCCTATTTGTTTCTATGGTGCCCTGTTCCAAGTGTAAAGCAATAATGGAGATTTCCATTTAAATGTATAGTTTTACAGCTGAGACAGAGTGCCCACTTTACCAACCGATTCATGGCTCCACTTTTACCTTCACAGATGCTAATCAGTTTATTCATCTAAAGGGTCAGATTATCACACTTCATTATTTAGGTTTACAGTGTGAACCATATCCAGTAAATGATGAACCCTGATCAGTGTCAAAGTTGTGTTACTATAAAGTGAAAGCTTGTTTCTTACTCTTACTCATGTTCCACTCCTCGCAGCTGTCATTAAATCTGGGCGGAGAGACCAGGATCAGGCACAACAATGCTGCTCCTCCAGCATTGATTATCTTACCAATATATGCCGAGGTTTAGGAGAGGAAGGAAGGAAGAAAATTTGAGTGGTGGAGGGTTGACCTGTATTGGTTTTGGGGGGGTAGGCAGGGGGGCAATATTCCCTCTAACTTTTTTTATACTGGGTGGGCTATAAGCTCCTGAGCGCTACTTTTTTCTCTGTGGGCAGCTTACATCTTAACAGTCACTAAAATTTCACGAAGTTGTGAGTGGCCTGTTTATTTCAATGTGTGGTACGCTCCAGATTGCTATCTGGCTGTGCATGTACACACCTTAGAGGAAACATTGCTCTCCTCCCACTGGTCCCTTTTTTACCTCTCCTCAAAGGTCTCATTCCACCTCCACCTTCCACTGGTCTGAATCCACCTCTCATCTAACAGGTCTCATTATATGTCTACTCTTGTATGCCCCAAACCAACTCTTTTCTCACTGGTCCCATCGGCCTTCTCCTCCCTTGTCCCATCAGTCTCCGCACATCCCACACCTGGACTGTTTGCTCCCCCTTCCTGATACGAGCTCACACTTACAGGAGGGATGATGAAATGTGAGAGGAGTGGGGAGGATGCACGCAGCTTGAAAGTTTGGGCTGAGATCATAAACAACCTTTAAAAATCCAGTTATTGTACCAGACAATGAAATGAAACTCTCATAATTAGGTCACTTAAACAGCTTCAGTTAACCTGCAGTTTACAGGCTGGAATATGTGGTTCAGTCAATGCTTAAGGTAGGTGTTCATTGACCATGCTCCCTATGTATAACCAATAACCCAATCAGCGTCATAAACCTGCCTGTCAGAAAGCATGAGGTTCTATTTGTCATTCCATTTGTCTTCCTAATCACTTGCTGTACCTGCATACTAACTTTTTGTGAATCATGCACCGGGACACCCAGATACCTCTGTATAGCAGAGTTCTGCAATCTCTCTATATTTAAAGAACATGGTGCTTTACTGTTCTTCCTACCAAAGTGAACAAGCTCATATTTTCACACATTATACTCCATCTGCCAAATTTTTGTCCACTCACTTGACATATGAACATCCGAATTAGGAGTTGGGGTAGCCCATTCGTCCCCTCGAGCCTGCTCTGCCTTTTGATAAGATCATGGCTGATCTGATTGTGGCCTCAATTCTACTTTCCTGTCTAGCCACTATAACCTTTGACTGCCTTGTCAATCAAGAATCTATCTAACTCAGCCTTAAAAATATCCAATGACCTAGCCTCCACTGCTCTCTGGGGAAGATAATTCCACAGACTAACAACCCTCTGAGAGAAAAAAAATTCTCCTTATCTCTGTCTTAATTGGGAGACCACTTATTTTTAAACTGTGTCCCCTAGTTCTAGTCTCTCCCATGAGCGGAAACATCCTTTCAGCAGCCACCCTGTCAAGTTCTCTAAGGATCTTAAATGTTTCAATCAGATCACCTCTCATTCTTCTGAACTCGAATGGATACAAGACCAACCTGTCTAACCTTTGCTCACAAGATAACCCCTTCATCCCAGGAATCAGCCAAGTGAACCTTCTCTGAACTGCTAATGCAATTATATCCTTTCTTAAGTAAGGAGACTAAAACTGGATGCAGTACTCCAGATGTGGTCTCGCCAATGCCCTATACAACTGTAACAAAAGTTTCCCTACTTTTATATTCCGTTCCCCTTGCAATAAATGACAACATTCCATTTGTCTTCCTAATCACTTGCTGTACCTGCATACTAACGTTTTGTGAATCATGTACCGGGACACCCAGATACCTCTGTATCGCAGAGTTCTGCAATCTCTCTATATTTAAAGAACATGATGCTTTACTGTTCTTCCTACCAAAGTGGACATTTTCACACATTATACTCTGCCAAATTTTTGTACACTCACAACCTATCTATATCCCTTTGCAGACTCCTTATGTCCTCTTCACAACTTACTCTCCTACCTATCTTTGTGTCATCAGCAAATTTAGCAACCATGCATTCGGTCTCCTCATCCGAGTCATTGATATAGATTGTAAATAGTTGAGGCCCAGCACTAATCCCTGTGGCACTCCACTAGTTACAGTTTGCCAACCCCAAAATGCCCAATTTATGCCTACTCTCTGCTTCGTGTTAGCTAACCAATCCTCTATCCATGCTAATATGTTACTCCCTGCACCATGAGCTCTTATTTTGTGTAGTAACCTTTGATGTGACACCTTACCAAGTGTCTTTTGGAAATCAAAGTATATCACATCTATAGGTTCCCCTTTATCTACATTGCTTGCTGCACTATTTCCCTTTCACAAAAGGCTGCGTTTGCTGACAATGCAAATGCAGCCAGTGCCACTACAACGTCACAGTCTGCGAGGTTCAGGCAGCTGTCAGGACAAAAGATGGTGTTGCTCAAATAATCACACAAAGGCAATGTAAGCACATGGCTGCACATAATGGCCGGAGGGAAAGAGCGAGCAGGCCGGGGAGGGAGGGAAGCAAGCGGGCTGCAGGGCGGTGGGGGGGGAGGAGGAGAGCGCATCTGCCGCCACCAAACTCTTCAACCGATCTCTCCTGCTTCCCCCGCTCTCTCCCCGCGTTATGCGATGACTTCATCTGCGCGTGCGTCAACCAGTCCTGGCAATGTGGAACGCAACGCATGTGCAGAAAGCAGGAGCCCGTTGGCGCATGTGCGCATCTTGGTGCAGTCTGGTGACGTCAGGGGTTGGCTGCCTTGTCAAGAATCACTTTGTTCACAAAACCATGTTGATTCTGCTGAATCGCATTAAGCTTTTCTAAGTTCTCCGTCCTCCCTCGCACCCGCTCTCTCTCTCTCACTCTTTCCCTGCTCGCTTGCTCTCTCTGTCTCCCTGATCGCTCGCTCTCTCTCTTCCTGTCCCTGCTCACTCGCTCGCTTGGTCTCTCCCTCTCTCTCTCTCCTTGCTTGGTCTCTGTGTCTCTGTGTCTCTGTCTCTCTGTCTCTCTGTCTCTCTCTGTCTCTCTCTGTCTCTCTCTGTGTCTCTCTGTGTCTCTCTGTGTCTCTCTGTGTCTCTCTCTGTCTCTCTCTGTCTCTCTCTGTCTCTCTCTGTGTCTCTCTGTGTCTCTCTGTGTCTCTCTGTGTCTCTCTCTGTCTCTCTCTGTCTCTCTCTGTCTCTCTCTGTCTCTCTCTGTCTCTCTCTGTCTCTCTCTGTCTCTCTGTCTCTCTTTCCCCCCGCTCTCTCCCCCCTCCCCCCCGCTCTCTCCCCCCTCCCCCCCGCTCTCTCCTCTTCTCCCCCCCCCCCCCCCCCGCGCTCTCTCTCCCTCTTTCTCTCACCCTGCTCTCTCTCTCTGACCCCCCTCCCTCCTCCTCTGACAATTGCCGATGGTTGGTCAGGTTTTTTTTTAAATGTTAAGTTAGTTACACAGCTGACAGGTGCTGACATCAGGAGCAGCTGTTTTCCAACTTCAGACAGATTTGGGGTTTTCTGGCGAGCTCCTTTTTTATAAAAAAAAAAGCCACTGGAAAATCACGAATCTGTCCGAAGTTCAGAAACCGCTGATCCCGCGCTCATGTAGCACCTGTCAGCTGTGAAACTGACGGGATTTTTTTTTAAAAGCTAGTCTGTAAGAAGAAGCCAATGGAAAATTTCTCATCTCCAGTCACAGATCCTTGGTGAGACGAGGAGCAGCTGGGTACAGTTTACATCCGTGGGCCGGATGGAAACCTTTGGTGGTCTGGATCCTGGCCGGTGAGCCATTCGTTAGACAACCCTGGTCTAACACTACATCTCTGCTGCGTTAAATTTGTCTTCACCATCTGAAACATATCATAGGGGTGAGGGGAGAACTAAAATCAATCAGTTGAAGGGCTCCAAAGGGAAAGTTGGGCTTCCTTTCTGTTTAAGATGCTAACAAACCTGCTTTATATCTCCAGGGTTTTCTATCTATATTTTAGATTTCTAGTAATCACCTGTTCTTTTTGCTAATACTGCCAGTTGCATTGTCGGAGCAAGCCATTGGCTTATTGGTAGCTTAGTAATAAGAGAACAGCAAGAAACGGTTGTGTTATTTCAGACTGCCTCTCTGTGCATTGTAATAGTGCCTCATCAGTTGGGGTCAATGGATATGTCCAAGTTGCTGTGACACGGCTAAGCATTTTAAAAAAATACATGATGGGTAACAGTGAAGCCAAAAAGCCGGAATAAAATCCTGGATTTTGATGCTGAAAGCAAAGACATAAAAATTGAACAGCTCCTATTTTTGCTTTTTTTTTTCTCTGCTAGAATATATCTTGTTGCATGAGAGATTCCAGATATCTAATGCCTTTATTTCTCTTCAACACCATCCCCTGCAAACCCTCCCCCCCCCCCACCCCCCCTTCCCTGGACCTACTCAGCAGTCCAAGATTTGAATTACTTTTTTGATTGATGAGACAAAATGACTTGGATATTGGAATACAGAGTAAAATTTTAAAATTTGCCAAAAATATGAAACTTGGAGGCATGGCAGACAGTAAGGATAATGCCAATCAATTGCATTAGGGCATAAATAGACTAGCAGAATGGGAAGACAGGTGACAGATGGAATTTAATAGAGAAGTGTGAGGTGATGCATTTTGGCAGAAGGGATTAGGAGAGGCAATACAGACTTTATGGCACAGTTCTAAAGAGTGTGCAGGAACAGGGGGACTTGGGCGTTCTTGTGATAGATCTTTGAAGGTGGCAGGACATTTCGAGAGCATAGTTAGCATAGCATATGGGATCTTGGGCTTCATAAATGGAGATTTTGAGTACAAAAGCAGGGAAGATATGCTGAACCGTCTTTAAAACTCTGGTTCAGCCACAATTAGAATATTGCATCCAGTTTTGGTCACCACACTTTAGGAAGGATGTGAAGGTCCTAGAGAGGCTGCAGAGAAGATTTACCAGAATGGTTCCTGGGATGAGGGAGTTTAGCTACAAAGTTGGTTTGGCAGGGGGAGGGTGCTGGTGTTCTCCTTGGTGTGGGGGAGATTTGATGGGGGTGTACAGGATTATGCTGGGTTTAGATAGGGGAAGAACTATTGGCTGATGGTATAAGGACTAGGGGGCACAGATTTAGGGTTTTGGGCAGGAGATGCAGGGGGATGTGAGGAAGAAATATTTTACTCAGCAAGTGGCAATGACCTGCAACTTACTGCCTACAAGGGTGGTGGAAGTGGAGACGATGAATGATTTCAAAAGGAAATTGGATGGGTACTTGAGGGAAATAAACTTTCAGGCCTACGGGGTTAAAGCAGGGGAATGGGACTGACTGGATTGCTTTACAGAGAGCAGGCATTGACTCGATGGGCTACATGGCCGCCTCCTGTGTCGTTATGTCTCTACCTCCATGCTTTGTTTGGGTCTTGAAGATGAAATAGTGGTGATGTTGACCTTGTACTTCCATACCATTCTCAATGCAAAGTCAATTGAAAAACTGGTTTTCTGCCCCAAAATCAATCCGAAATTATGAACATACAAATTAGGAGCAGGAGTAGGCCAATCCCAATCCTCTGGTACCTTGCCAGTATCTAGTGAGCATCTGCTGTTTCCTCCCTGGCTTCCTTTAACAGCCTGGGATCCAATCCATCTGGCCTTGGTGATTTATCCCCTTTCAAGGATGTCAGACCCTCTAGTACTTCCTCTCATGCTTATCATATCTAATATTTCACACTCCTCTTCTTTAACTACAATGTCTGCATCATCCCCCTCCTTTGTGAAGACAGAGACAAAAAACTCATTAAGAACCCTGCCCACATCTTCTGCATCTACGCATAAGTTACCTTGTACATCTCTGATGGGCCCTACCCTTTCTTTAGTTATCCTCTTGCTCTTATGTACTGATAAAACATCTTTGGATTTTCCTTGATTTTACGTGCCAATATTTTTTCATGTCCTCCTCTCTTTGCTTTCCTAGTTTCATTTTTTACTTCACCCCTGCACTTTCTATACTCCTAGGCTTTCTAAAGTATTAAGTTTTTTGTGACTGTCATAAGCTTTCTTTTTCTGTTTTTTCTTACCCTGTATGCTTCTAGATAACCAGGGACTCTGGATTTGGTAGTACCACCCTTTTTCTTTGTGGGGACGTGTCTACACTGTGCCTGTAGAATCTTGCTTTTGCATGCTTCCCACTGTTTTGCAACTTATTTTCCTTCGAGTAGCTGTATCCAGTCCACTTTCACCAGATCACCTCGGCTTTGTAAAATTTGCCTTCCTCCAATTTAGAACTTTTACTCCCATTCTATCCTTGTCCTTTTGCATAATAATAAATCTAACTGTATTATGTTCACTATCTCCAAAATGGTAACCCACTGTTACATCATCTACTTTCCGAAGACTAAATCTAGAATTGCACCCTTCTCTTTGGGTTTGTTACATGCTGACTTAAAAGTGTTCTCTTGAATGTAGTTCAAGAGTTTTGTGCCCTATGTGCCCTTCACACTGTATCCCAGTTGATATTAGAGTAGAGGGCGGCACAGTGGCGCAGTGGTTAGCACCGCAGCCTCACAGCTCCTGCGACCCGGGTTCAATTCTGGGTACTACCTGTGTGGAGTTTGCAAGTTCTCCCTGTGTCTGCGTGGGTTTTCTCCGGGTGCTCCGGTTTCCTCCCACCGCCAAAGACTTGCAGGTTGGTAGGTAAATTGGCCATTATAAATTGTCCCTAGTATAGGTAGGTGGTAGGGAAATATAGGGACAGGTGGGGATGTGGTAGGAATATGGGATTAGTGTAGGATTAGTATAAATGGGTGGTTGATGGTTGGCACAGGCTCGGTGGGTCGAAGGGCCTGTTTCAGTGCTGTATCTCTAAACTAAAACTAGTTGTAATCCCCAACTATTATTGCCCTATTGTTTTTGCACTCAGAAATTTGCCTACATATTTGTTCTTCTATCTCGCTCTTGCTATTTGTGGGTCTAGAGTACATTCCTAGTAGTGTGGCAGCCCCTTTTTTATTTCTGAGCTCAGCCATGTGGCCTCATTTGGTGATTTATTTGGCATATCATCCCTCCTCACAGCTGTAATTGATTCTTTAATCAAGGAGGAGGGGGTTCCACAAATAATCCCATCCTCAACGATGGGGGAGCCCAGCACATCAGTGCAAAAGACAAGGCTGAAGGATTTGCATCCATCTTCAGCCAAAAGTGCCGAGTGGATGATCCACCTCGGCCTCCTCTTCAGGTCCCCAGCATCACAGATGCCAGTCTTCAGCCAGTCCGATTCACTCCACGTGATATCAAGAAACGGCTGAAGGCACTGGCTACTGGAAAGGCTATGGGCCCTGACAACATTCTGGCAATAGTACTGAAGACTTGTGCCCCAGAACTAGCTGCGCCCCTAGCCAAGCTGTTCCAGTACAGCTACCACACTGGCATCCACCCAGCAATATGGAAGATTGCCCAGGTATGTCCTGTGCACAAAAAGCAGAACAAATCCGCCCGGCCAATTACCGCCTAATCAGTCTACTCCCGATCATCAGCAAAGTGATGGAAGAGGATGTTGAGCTGCCATTTTTGTCTCTCTTTAAGCCAAGTTTCCATTATAGCAATAATATCATGCTGCCATGTGTTCTTCGTCAAACATTTCACATTCTTCAGAAGCTCAAAAACTCCTCACATATGCCCATCCCACCAGCTGCACCTCACATTCTAACTAACCCCTGGTTCATTGCAAGCAGGAAATTCTGCACAGCAACACATCTGGCCCTCAGTTACATTTATTGTGGGCTCACTCTGGACTCAGTGAGAAGATCGCAGGAAAGACTAAAAAGTGCAAGCGATTAAAAGATTGATAAGGAAGGTAACATTAGAGTACGAGAGAAAGCTGTCTGGAAATATAAAAACAGACAGTAAGAGTTGCTATAGATATTTAACAATGAAACGAGTTAACAAAGTGAGCGTTGGTCCTTTCGAAAGTGAGTCTGAGGAATTAATAATGGATAATAAGGAGATGGCAGATGAATTGAACAGATATTTTGCATCGGTCTTCACTATTGAGGATACAAGTAACATTATTAGCTGTAAGTCAGGAAATGGAAGGGAGGGAGGAACTCAAGAAAATTACAATTACTAGGGAAGTGGTACTGAACAAATTGTTGGGGCTGCAGATTGACAAGTCCCCGGGTCCTGATGGACTTCATCCTAGGGTGTTAAAAGAAGTGGCTAGAGAGATAGTTGATGCGTTAGTTTTAATTTTCCAAAATTCCCTAGCCTCGGGGAAAGTTTGGTTAGATTGGAAAATAGCGAATGTAACTCCTTTATTCAAAAAGGGAGGGGGACAGGAAGCAGGAAACTACAGGCCAGTTGGCTTAACATTTGTCTTAGGGAAAATGTTAGAAGCTATTATTAAAGATGTTCTAGCAGGGCACCGAGAAAAATTCAAGGTAATCAGGCAGAGTCAACATGGTTTTGTGAAAGGGAAATCATGTTTAACCAATTTATTGGAGTTCTTTGAGGAAGTAACATGTGCTGTGGATAAAGGGGAACCGGTGGATGCATTGTATTTAGATTTCCAAAAGGTATGTGATAAGATGCCACATCAAACGTTATTGCAGAAAATAAAAGCTCATGGTGTAGTGGGTAACATAGTGGCATGGATAGAAGATTGGCTAGCTAACAGGAAACAGAGAGTAGGCATAAATGGGTAATTTTCTGGTTGGCAAGATGTAACGAGTGGTGTGCCGCATGGATCTGTGCTGGGGCCTCAACTTTTTACAATTTATATAAATGGCTTGGATGAAGGGACCGAAGGTATGGTTGCTAAATTTGCTGATGACACAAAGCTAGGTAGGAAAGTAACTTGTGAAGAGGACACAAGGAGGCTACAAAGGGATAGGTTAACTGAGTGGGCAAAGATCTGGCAAATGGAGTATAATGTGGGAAAGAGTGAAATTGTCCACTTTGGCAGGATGAATAAAAAAAGCATATTATCTAAATGGTGAGAGATTTCAAAGCTCTGATGCAGAGGGATCTGGGTGTCCTTGTGCATGACTCGCAAAAAGGTTAGTATGCAGGTACAGCAAGTAATTAGGAAAGCTAATAGAATGTTATCATTTATTGCAAGGGGAATTGAATACAAATGTAGGGAGGTTATGCTTCTGTTGTACAGGGCATTGGAAAGATTACATCTGGATTACTATGTACAGTTTTGGTCTTATTTAAGGAAGGATGTAAATGAATTGGAAACAGTTCAGAGAAGGTTTACTAGACTAATGCTTGGAATGAACAGGCTTTCTTATGAAGAAAGGTTGGACAAGCTAGGCTTGTATCTGCTTGAGTTTAGAAGAGTATGGGGCAACTTGATTGAAACACACAAAATTCTGAGGGGTCTTGACAGGGTGGATGTGGCAAGGATGTTTCCTCTCGTGGGAGAATCTAGAATTAGGGGTCACTGTTTAAAAATAAGGGGTCGTCCATTTAAGACAGATGCGGAGAATTTTTTTCTCGGAGGGTCGTGAGTCTTTGGAACTCTCTTCCTCAAAAGGCGTTGGAAGCAGAGTCTTTGAATACTTTTTTTAGATTAGATTAGAGATACAGCACTGAAACAGGCCCTTCGGCCCACCGAGTCTGTGCCGAACATCAATCACCCATTTATACTAATCCTAAACTAATTCCATATTTCTACCAAACATCCCCACCTGTCCCTATATTTCCCTACCACCTACCTATACTAGTGACAATTTATAATGGCCAATTTACCTATCAACCTGCAAGTCTTTTGGCTTGTGGGAGGAAACCGGAGCACCCGGAGAAAACCCACGCAGACACAGGGAGAACTTGCAAACTCCACACAGGCAGTGCCCGGAATCGAACCCGGGTCCCTGGAGCTGTGAGGCTGCGGTGCTAACCACTGCACCACCACTCTGCCTTTTAAGGCAGAGGTAGATAGATTATTGATATGCAAGGGGGTGGAAGGTTATTGGGGTAGGCAGGAATGTGGAGTTGAGGTTACAATCAGATCAGCCATGATTTTATTGAATGGTGGAGCAGGCTCCAGGAGGAATGGGCAGACAGGTGGCAGATGAAGTTCAATGCAGAGAGATGTGAGGTGATTAATTTTGGTAGGAAGAACATGTAGAGACAATATAGAATAAACAGCAAAATTCTAAAGGGGGTACAGGAGCAGAGGGACCTAGGTGTATATGTACATAAGTCATTAAAGGTGGAATGACAGGTTGAGAGAGTGGTTGATAAAGCATGCAGTATCCTGGGCTTTATTAATATGGGCATAGAGTACAAGAGCAAGGAAGTTATGTTGAACTTGTATAAGACACTAACTTGGCCTCAGTTTGAGTATTGCATCCAATTCTGGGTGCCGCACTTGAGGAAAGGTGTGAGGGCGTTGGAGAGAGTACAGAAGAGATTCACGAAAATGGTTCCAGGGATGAGGAACTTCAGTTATTAAGATAGATTGGAGAAGTTAGGACTACTTTCCTTGGAGAAGAGAAGGCTGAGAGGTGATTTGATAGACGTATTCAAAATCATGAGGGGTCTGTACAGAGAAGATAGAGAGAAACTGTTCCCACTCATGAAAGGATCGCGAACAAGAGGGCACAGATTTAAAATATTTGGTAAGAAAAGCAAAAGTGACATAAGGAAAAACTTTTTCACGCAGCGAGTGTTGAGGTCTGGAATACACTGCCTGAGAAAGTGGTGGAAGCAGGTTCAGTTGAAGCATTCAAAAGGGAATTAGGAATTAAACAGTTATGCGAAAAGGAAGAATGAGAAGGTAGGGGAATGGGACTGAGGGAATTGCTGTTTCAGAGAGCCAGTGTGGACACGATGGGCCAAATGGCTGCCTTCTGCACTGTAACATTTCTGGATTTCTACTTCTTGTTCATATGTTCGTATTGGATAGGCTAGAGTTGTTTTGCTTAGAAGATGAGGCTGAGGGATGACTTAATTGACAGGAAGGACCTGTTTCTCCTAGCGGAGAGAAACACAATGCAGATTGCAAGCTGAATGTGGAGATTCACGTTCAGTGAGTGTCGAGTTCAGTGAAGGGGGCAGGAGGTGCTCCATTTTTCTACTTTTTTTCTACTTTTTTTTTAACCCTCCTGTATTTGATTCCTGTTTTGGTGCAATGGAAGGAGCTGTTTGGTGAGTATCTGGTAAGCTATTCTACTTATAATAAATAGTCTGTAAAGTTAAGGTATGGCAGGGCAGCTCTGCTGAGCGGACTGTACAGCCTGTGGCATGTGGGAAGTCATGGATGCGCCATGTGTCATAGACAAACACATCTGCAGAAAGTGTTCCGGCTGTAGAAGCTTGAGTTCTGGGTTTCGGAAGTCACCGTTGTGCATCCACGAGGTGGAGGGCTACATGTATAGCACGTTTAGCAAGGTGGTCACACCACAGGTTAGGAGCATGCAGGCAGATAAGGAATGGGTGACCACTAGGCAGTCGAAGAGAACCAGGCAGGTAGTGCAGCAATCTCACTCGCTAATCGGTTTTCCATTTTGTATACTGGTGAGCGTGGTGGTTCCTCAGAGGAGTGCAGTCAGAGCCAAGTTTGTGGCACCACAGGTGGCTCAGCTGCACAGGAGGAGTGGAAGAGCAGTAGTGATGGGGGAATCGTTAGTTAGAGGAACAGACAAGCATTTCTGTGGTAGTACACGTGACCCCAGGATGGTGCCTCCCTGGTGCCAGGATCAAGGATGTCATGGAGAGGTGGAGAGGCTGCAGGACATTCTTCTGGGGAGAGTGAGCAACCAGAGGTCATGATCCACATTGGTACCAATGCAATAGGTAAAAAGGGGGATGAGGTCCTGAAAGCAGATTTTAGGGAGCTAGGAAGGAGATTAAAAAGCAGGACCTCAAAAGCAGTAGTCTCAGGATTACTCTCAGTCCCACATGCAAGTGATCATAGCAATGTGGAAAATTGCCCAGGTATGTCCTGTACACAAAAAGCAGGACAAGTCCAACCCAACCAATTACCGCCCCATCAGCCTACTCTCAATCGTCAGTAAAGTGATGGAAGGTGTCATCAACAGTGCCGTCAAGCAGCACTTGCTCAGCAATAACCTGCTCAGTGATGCTCAGTTTGGGTTCCGCCAGGGCCACTCAGCTCCTGATCTCATTACAGCCTTGGTTCAAACATGGACAGAAGAGCTGAACTCAAGAGGTGAGGTGAGAGTGACTGCCCTTGACATTAAGGCAACATTTGACCGAGTATGGCATCAAGGAACCCTAGCAAAACTGGAGTCAATGGGAATTGGGGAAAACACTCTGCTGGTTGGAGTCATACCGAGTGCAAAGGAAGATGGCTGTGGTTGTTGGAGGTCAATCATCTGAGCTGCAGGAGTTCCTCAGGGTAGTGTCCAAGGCCCAACCATCTTCAGCTGCTTCATCAATGACCTTCCTTCAATCATAAGGTCAGAAGAGGGGATGGTCGCTGATGATTGCACAATGTTCAGCACCATTCGCGACTCCTCACATACTGAAGCAGTCCGGGTAAAAATGCAGCAAGACCTGGACAATATCCAGGCTTGGGCTAATAAGTGGCAAGTAACATTTGCGCCACACAAGTGCCAGGCAATGACCATCTCCAACGAAAGAGAATCTAACCATCTCCCTTTGACATTTAATGGTATTACCATCACTGAATCCCCCACTATCAACATCCTAGGAGCTACCATTGACCAGAAACTGAACTGGAGTAGCCATATAAATACCCTGGCTACAAGAGCAGGTCAGAGGCTAGGAATCCTGCGGCGAGTAACTCACCTCCTGCTCCCCAAAGCCTGTCCACCATCTACAAGGCACAAGTCAGGAGTGTGATGGAATACTCTCCACTTGCCTGGATGGGATGGCAGCTCCAACAACACTCAAGAAGCTCGACACCGTCCAGGACAAAGCAGCCCGCTTGATTGGCACACCATCCACAAACATTCACTCCCTCCACCACCGACGCACAGTGGCATCAGTGTATACCATCTACAAGATGCACTGCAGCAACGCACCAAGGCTCCTCAGACAGCACCTTCCAAACCCGCGACCTCTACCACCTCGAAGGACAAGGGCAGCAAATGCATGGGAACACCACCACCTGCAAGTTCCCCTCCAAGTCGCACACCATCCTAACTTGGAACTATATCGCCGTTACTTCACTGTCGCTGGGTCAAAATCCTGGAACTCCCTTCCTAACAGCACTGTGGGTGTACCTACTTCACAAGGACTTCAGCGGTTCAAGAAGGCAGCTCACCACCACCTTCTCAAGGGCAATTAGGGATGGGCAATAAATGCTGGCCGAGCCAGCGACGCCCACATCCCATGAATGAATTTAAAAAAAGCAGAATTGAGCAATTGAACACGTGGGTGGAGAACTTGTGTAGGAAGGAGGGCATCAGATTTCTGAGACATTGGGAACAGTTCTGGGGCAGGTGGGATCTGTGCAAGATGGATGGTTTGCATCTTTAGCAAGACTGGGTCGAATATTCTTGCAGGGAGATTTGGTAGTGCTGTTGGGGAGGGTTCAAACTAAATTGTCAGGGGAATGGGAACCTGCGAGGGAGCTCAGATTGGAGGGAAGCAAAACTGGTAACTTGTCTGGGTATGGGAACCAGGTGCAAGTATTAGAGAAGAATATCAAGGTGCACAGAATACTGGGGGAGATGGATGGCACGAGCGTAGGGAAGAGTACGTTATTAGGTGGGATCAGAGTAAGGGAAAAAGTAATAAACCCTGAATCAGGGTTAATGTGCATGTATGTGAATGCACAATATGGTTAATAAGACTGGTGAGGACAGGTGCAGATTGCCATGTGGAAATATGATGATGTGGCTATAACAGAGACCTGGCACAAAGAAGGATAGGACTGGGTGATAAATATTCCTGGATACAGAGTGTTCAGGAAAGGGGGAGGGGTGGCGGTGTTGTTTAAGTGGAGCATTGCAGTGCTCGAGAAAAAGGATGTCCCAGAGGGGTCGAGGACAAAATCAATTTGGCTTGAGCTATGAAACAAAAAAGGTGCAATTACATTGCTCGGTGTTGTCTATAGGCCACCAGCTAGTGGGAAGGACACGGAGGAACAAATTTGTCAGGAAGTTACAGAGAGGTGCAAAAATTATAAGGTAGTTATAATGGAACTATAATTATCCAAACATAGACTGGGATAATAGTAGTGTGAGGGGCAAGAGTTCCTACAGTGTGTTCAGGAAAATTTTCTACAACAATATGTTCCTCGTCCAATGAGAAAGGAGGCACTGCTAGACCTGCTTCTTGGGAATGAGGTGGGCCAAGTGGATCAAGTTTCAGTAGGAGATCGTTTAGGGGATAGTAATCATTGTATCATAAGGTTTAGGCTGACTATGGAAAAGGACAAAGTGCAATCCAGGGTAAGATTAATTAACTGGGGGAAAGCCAACTACAATGGGGTAAGAATAGAGCTGGGGCAAATAAATTGGGATCAAAAGCTGGCAGGAAAACCGGTGGATGAACAATGGGCTACCTTCAAAGATGAGATAGTTCGGGCACAGTCAAGGTATGTTCCCTCGAAGGGAAAAGTAGGGCAAACAAATCCAGAACTCCCTGGATGACAAAAGAGGTAGAGATTAAGATAAAGAAGAAAAAGTTTGCTTGTGATAGCTGCAAGGTAGAAAATACTATTGAGAACCAGGCCGAATATAGAAGGTCCAGAGAAGAAGTGAAAAAGCAAATAAGAGAAGCAAAGAGAAAGCATGAAAAGAGGCTGGCAGTTAGCATTAAAGGAAATCCAAAAGTTTTCTATAAGCATATAAATAGTAAAAGGGTGGTAAAAGGAAGAGTGGGGCCGATTAGAGACTAGAAAGGGGATTTACACATGGAGGCAGAGGGCATAGCTGAGGTATTAAATGAATACTTTGCATCTGTCTATACCAAGGAAGAAGATGCAACCCAGGCAATATTGAAAGAGGAGGTAAGGCAGACAGTAGAGGGGTTTAAAATTGATAAAGAGGAAGTATTAGATCGGTTGTCTGTACTTAAAGTGGATAAAGCACCAGGGCCGGATGAGATGCATCCAAGCATACTGAGGGAAGTGAGGGTGGAAATCACAGAAGCACTGGTCATTAATTTTCAATTTTCCCTAGACTCGGGTGGTGCCAGAGGACTGGCGAATTGTAAACGTTACACCTTTGTTCAAAAAAGGGTGTAAAAATAAGCCCAGCAACTACAGGCCAGTCATTTTAACTTTGGTGGTGGGAAAACTTCTAGAAAAAATAATTTGGGACAAAGTCAAGGGTCACATGGACAAATGCGAGTTAATTAAGGAACGCCAGCATGGATTTCTTAAGGGAAAATCATGTTTAACTAACTTGCAGGAGTTTTTTGAGGAGGTAACAGAGAGGGTTGATGAGGGCAATGCTGTTGATGTGGTGTACATGGACTTGCAAAAGGCATTTGATACAGTGCCACACAACAGACTTGTGAGCAAACTTGTAGCTCATGGAATAAACAGGACTGCAGTAACATGGATATGAAACTGGCAAGTGACAGGAAACATAGAGTAGTGGTTAATAGATGCTTTTTGGGCTGGAGGAAGGTTTGTAGTGGAGTTCCCCAGGGATCAGTGTTGGAACCCTTGCTTTTTGTGATATATATTAATGACCTTGACCTTGGTGTACAGGGCACAATTTCAAAGTTTGCAGATCATATGAAACTTTGAAGCATTGTGAACTGTGAGGAGAGTGTAGAACTTCAAAAGGACATAGACAAGTTGGTGGAATGGGCAGATGAAGTTCAATGCAGAGAAATATGAAGTGATCGATTTTGGTAGGAAGACCGTGGACAGACAATAATAGAAGTGTACCCTTTATTCTAAAGACAAATTGGTGGAGTGGGCAGTCAGGTGGCAGATGAAGTTCAATGCAGAGAAATGTGAAGTGATTCATTTTGGTAGGAAGAACTTGGATAGACAATATAGAATAGAGGGTACAATTCTAAAAGGGGTGCAGGAGCAAAGGGACCTAGGTGTATATGTACATAAGTCATTGAAGGTGGAAGGACAGGTTGAGAGAGCAGTTAATAAAGCATACAGTATCCTGGGCTTTATTAATAGGAGCATAGAGTACAAGAGCAAGGAAGTTAGTTGAACTTGTATAAGACACTAGTTCGGCCTCAGCTGGAGCATTGCATCCAAGTCTGGGCGCCGCACTTGAGGAAAGATGTGAGGGCATTGGAGAGTACAGAAAAGATTCACGAAAATGGTTCCAGGGATGAGGAATTTCAGTTATGAAGATAGATTGGAGAAGTTAGGACTGTTTTCCTTGGAGAAGAGAAGGCTGAAGACGAGACTGAGTGAGTGAGACCAGCAGTGTTTAAAAAGAGCAGCGGCAGCGGGAAAGAACGAGACTGAGTGAGACCAGCGGTGTTTAAAAAGAGCAGCGGCAGCGGGAAAGAAGGAGACTGAGTAAGACCAGCGGCGTTTAAAAAGAGCAGCGACAGCGGGAAAGAACGAGACTGAGTGAGACTAGCGGTGTTTAAAAAGAGCAGCGGCAGCGCGCCTGAGTTTGGAAAAGCCAACAGTGACATCGCAGGAGAGCTGCAAGGTGATTGGTTGGTGAGTCACTGCTGTTGGGGAATAGCTCTAAATAACTGGGTAAATATCTCCGGTAAGAAAAAAAAGGGGAAAGTTTTTTTTGTTGAAAAAAACCTCTGGTGATAAGCTGAGTACTACAAAAGTGTTTTTTTTTAAATTCAGTGTAGCTTATTAAGGACTTTAGATTGTAGTGGGTAGAACAAGGCCCCTAGTGTAATTAGTAATTTTTAAAGGGAGTAACTAAATTAATTTAAAGGTAAGTCATGGCACCGCAGCCTCACAGCTCCAGCGACCTGGGTTCAATTCTGGGTACTGCCTGTGCGGAGTTTGCAAGTTCTCCCTGTGACCGTGTGGGTTTTCGCCGGGTGGTCCGGTTTCCTCCCACAGCCAAAGACTTGCAGGTTGATAGGTAAATTGGCCATTATAAATTGCCCCTAGTATAGGTAGGTGGTAGGGGAATATAGGGAAGGTGGGGATGTGGTAGGAATATGGGATTAGTATAAATGGGTGGTTGATGGTCGGCACAGACTCGGTGGGCCGAAGGGCCTGTTTCAGTGCTGTATCTCTAAATACATACATAAATAAATATGTAGGGAAATCACAGATAGGTGTAGGAATTATAGGGTCGTAATGGTAGGTGATTTTAACTTCCCTAATATTGACTGGGACTGCCTTAGTGCCAAGGGATCAGATGGGGAAGAATTTGTTAAGTGTGTCCAGGATAGTTTTCTGAAGCAGTATGTGGCTGGCCCTACTATAGAAGGGGCTACACTCGACGTCCTGTTGAGAAATAAGGCTGGGCAGTTGGTTGATGTGTCAGTGGGGGATCACTTTGGGACTAGTGACCATAACTCTATTAGCTTCAAGATAGTTATGGAGGAGGATAGGACTGGTCCTCAGGTGGAAGTCCTAAATTGGGAGAAGGCTAATTACAATGACGTCAGACAGGAACTCTCAAAAGTTGAATGGGAGAGGCTGTTTACAGGTAAAGGGACGTCTGGCAAGTGGGAGGCTTTTAAAAGTGAGAGAGGAAGAGTTCAGGGCCGGCATGTTCCTATTAGATGGAAGGGCAAGGCTGGCAAGTTTAGGGAACCTTGGTTGACTAGGGATATTGAGGGTCTGGTCAGGACAAAGAAGGAGGCATATGTCAGGTAATAGGCAGCTGGGATCGAGCGAGGAGTATAGGGGATGTAGGAGTACACTTAAGGAGGGTGAAAAGGGGCAATGAGATTTCCCTGGCAGATAAGATAAAGGCGAATCCTAAAAGATTCTATAGGTACATTAAGAGTAAAAGGGTAGCTAGGGAGAGAGTATCCCTTAAGGATCAGTGCAGTAATCTCTGTGTGGAACCAAGGGAAATGGGCGAGGTCTTAAATGAATACTTCTCGTCTGTATTTACCGTGGAGAAGGTCATGGAAGCTAGTTAGTTCAAGGGAGGGAACAGCGATATCCTGGAGCATATCAAAATTACAAAGGAGGAGGCGTTGGAGGTTTTGAAGTGCATTAACGTGGATAAATCCCCAGGGCCTGACCAGGTGTATCCTAGGATGCTATGGGAAGCAAGGGAGGAGATTGCTGGGGCCCTGGCAGAGATTTTTGTATCATCGTTAGCCACGGGTGAGGTACCGGAAGACAGGAGGATAGCTAATGTTGTGCCTTTATTTAAGAAGGGCAGCAGGGATAAGCCAGGGAACTACAGGCCGGTGAGCCTTACATCAGTGGTGGGAAAGTTATTGGAAGGGATTCTGAGAGACAGGATTTATATGCATTTGGAAAGGCAAGGTCTGATTAGGGATAGTCAGCTTTGTGCATAGGAAATCATGTCTCACGAATTTGATTGAGTTTTTTGAGGAGGTGACCAAGCGGATTGACCAGGGCAGGGCGATGGACGTTGTCTACATGGACTTTAGCAAGGCTTTTGACAAGGTCCCTCATGGTAGGCTGGTCCAGAAGGTCCGAACACATGGGATCCAGGGTGAGCTAGCCAATTGGATACAAAATTGGCTTGGCGATAGGAGGCAGAGGGTGCGAGTGGAGGGTTTTTCAGATTGGAGGCTGGTGACCAGTGGTGTGCTGCAGGGATTGGTGCTGGGCCCTCTGCTGTTTGTCCTATATATTAATGACTTGGATGTGAATGTAAGGGGCATGATTAGTAAGTTTGCAGATGACACCAAAATTGGTGGTATCGTGGAAAGTGAAGAAGATTGTCTAAGGTTACAACAGGATACAGATCAACTGGGAAAGTGGGCAAGGGGTTGGCAAGTGGAATTTCACGCAGACAAGTGCAAAGTTATGCATTTTGGGCAGTTAAACCAGGGCTGGACATATACAGTGAATGGCAGGGCCCTGGGGAGTGTTGTTGATCAGAGAGACCTTGGGGTGCAAGTACATAGTTCCCTGAAAGTGGCAACACAGGTAGACAGGGTGGTGAAGAAGGCATATGGTAAGCTTGCCTTCAATTGGCCGAAGCATTGAGTACAAGAGTTGGGACGTCAAGTTACAGTTGTACATGACGTTGGTTAGGCCGCATTTGGAGTAGTGTGTGCAGTTCTGGTCGCTGCACTACAGGAAAGATGTGATTAAGCTAGAGAGGGTGCAGAAAAGATTCACAAGGATGTTGCTTGGTTTGGAGGGCTTAAGTTTCAAGAGAGATTGGATAGGCTGGGTCTGTTTGCCCTGAAGCGAAGGAGGCTGAGAGGGGTCATGATAGAGGTATATAAAATTATGAGAGGCATAGATAGGGTAGATAGTCAGAGTCTGTTTCCCATGGTAGGGGTGACTAAAACTAAAGGGCATAGATTTAAGGTGCAAGGGAGGAGGTTTAAAGGGGATCAAAGGGGTAAATTTTTCGCACAAACAATAGTGGGTATCTGGAATGAGCTGCCTGAGGAGGTGGTGGAGGCAGGAACAGTAGCAACATTTAAGAGGCATCTGGACAGGTACTTGAATGAGAGAGGCATAGAGGGATATGGAATTAATGCAGGTAGGTGGGATAGGTAGAGATGGGCATTATGGTCGGCATGGACGCGGTGGGCCGAAGGGCCTGTTTCTATGCTGTACGACTGTATGACTCTAGGTGATTTGATAGAGGTATTCAAAATCATGAGGGGTCTGGACACAGTGGATAGAGCAAAACTATTCTCACTCGTGTGAGGATCGAGAACAAGAGGGCACAGATTTAAAGTATTTGGTAAGAGAATCAAAAGTGACATGAGAAAATACTTTTTCACACAGCGAGTGGTTAAGGTCTGGAATGCACTGCCTGAGAAAGTGGTGGAGGCAGTTTAAATTAAAGCATTCATAAGGGAATTAGACAGTTATGTGAAAAGGAAAAATGTGCAGGGTTATGGGGAAAAGGCAGGGGCATGGAACTGAGGGAATTGCTCTGTCATAGAGCCAATGTGGACATGATGGGCCGAATGGCCTCCTTCTGCACTGTAACGATTCTGTGATTCTAAGAGATCAATTACAGGAGGCACAGATTTAAGGTGATTGGCAGAAGGATTTGAGGGGACATGAGGAAAGGCTTTTTCACCCAGAGGGTGGTGGGTGTCTGGAATTCACTGCCTGGATCGGTGGTGGAGGCAGAAACCCTCAATTCTTTTAAAGGTTACCTGGACCTGCCCTTGAAGTGCTGTAACCTGCGAGGCTACAGACCAAGTGCTGGAAGGTGGGATTAGAATCGGCGGCTTGTTTTTTCAGCTGGCGCAGACACGATGGGCTGAATGGCTTCTTTCTATGCTATTACATTTCCATGGAGTCAATGGGAATAGGGGAAAACTCTCCGCTGGTTGGTGTCACACCTAGCACAAAGATGGTTGTGTTGTTGGAGGTCAATCATCTCCATCCCAGGACATCACTGCAGGAGTTCCTCAGGGTAGTTGTCTAGACCCAACCATCTTCAGCTACTTCATCAATAACCATCCCTCCATTATAAGGTCAGAAGTGGAGATGTTCGCTGATGATTGCACAATGCTCAGTATCATTCACAACTCATGCACTGAAGCAGTCCGTGTCCAGATGCAGTGAGATCTTGATAGCATTCAGGCTTGGGTTGATAAGTGGCAAGTAACGCTTGCGCCACACAAGTGCCAGGCAATGACCATCTCAAGCAGGAGAGAATCTAACCATCTCCCCTTGATGTTCAATGGCATTACCATCGCTGATTCCCCCACTATCAACATCCTGGGGGTTACCATCGACTAGAAACTGAACTGAACCAGCTACATAAATGCTGTCACTACAAGAGCAGGTCAGAGGCCTGGAATTCTGTGACAAGTAACTCACATACTGACTCTCCAATGCCTGTCCACCATCTACAAGGCACAAGTCGGGAGTGTGATGGAATACTCTGCACTTGCCTGGATGGGTGTAGCTCCAGCAACACTCAAGAACCTCGACACCATCCAGGACAAAGCAGCCCGCTTGACTGGCGTGTCATCCACTCCCTTCAACATTCACTCCCCTCACCACCAATGCACAGTGACAGCAGTGTGTAGCATATACAAGATGCATCACAGAAACTCACCAAGGCTCCTTCAACAGGACCTTCCAAACCCGCAACTTCTACCATCTAGAAGGTCAAGGGCAACAGGTGCATGGAAACAGCAGCACCTGCAAGTTCCCCTCCATGCCAAACACCATCCTGACTTGGAACTATATCGCCGTTCCTTCACGGTCGTTTGGTCAAAATCCTGGAGTTCCCTTCTTAACAGCACTGTTGGTGTACCTACACCCCAAGGACTGCAGCAGTTCAAGAAGGCAGCTCACCACCACCTCAAGAGCAATTAGGGATGGGTAATAAATGCTGGCCTAGCCAACGACGCCCACATCCCACGAATAAAAATCATGTCAATGGATGGTTCATAGTTGAGGGGCCTACCCTTGCACCCATCGATAATGATCCCAATTACTACTGCCTTAACTCCTTCACCCAGGGTTTCTGCTCCTAATTTCACTTAGTGACCCCCTGTCTGAAAGTACATCTATGGACATTAGATGGGAATAGTGGATCATGATTGGTTGTTATCTTTCACGATCAAATAACTAGCCAGCTTGCTGTCTGTGTGAACTCATGATAAAGGATGGCCACTTTTGTTGAGGCACTGGACAGCTACTTGCATTCCCAGAATGGTACCCCAACAGGAATTGGCTCCATTTCATTGAATAGACAGATAGTTTGATTTCTCAGGCAGTCAAGGGATGTGGGGAGCGGGCAGGGAAGTGGAATTGAAGCCCAAGATCAGCTGTGGTTGTATTGAATGACGGAGCAGACTTGATGGGCCTTATAGTCTACCCCTGCTCCTATTTCTTATGTTCTTATGATAGGGGCGTGAAGGGGGGAGGCAGATTTCCTGTTACTGAGTTATGCGATTAGACTTGAAGCTCTTGAGACCTTCCTGATGTGGATGGTTTAATTTCATGCCACGCCATTCATTTACCCACTTAGCCATTTCTGTCTTTTGTAAAACCATTTATATGGAAGCTGTTTTGGGGATTTAAATCCTCAGTACCTGATTGGGTGAGTTTAACTATCACCCCTATTTTATTCAACAACTTCATTAAGTTCCAGGAAGTTGACTGACCCCAAGGTGATATAAAATAATTGATTTCTGCAATCAGATTATGGTTGTGATATTTAGAAAATAAAGCTGTTTAACTTCAAACACTTTCTGCAAATTCAACAGCACAAATGGATCTTCATAGGCAGAGAGATCATGCCCGAGGTTTGACTCTTGTGCCTTTGATTTAAACCCGCCTTTAAATTATGAATTGTTTCAGTGGGTCCTGAAGAGGGTTCGTAACTCCGGTGGTGTCAGTTTATTTATGTTATTGGGATGTTTGAGTTACCAATGTTGTGACATTATTGTGTCCCTATACAAAAATAGTGCACAGATAAGGAGGGCAGTGCACTCCACAAGAAGTCCTGCAGCACTACATTGAAACCCCTTGGTTCCCCCTTCACCCAGTTGAGATAATTTAATGTTGCTTTGATGCTCCTGAAACCATTTCCACACACAAATGGTGCCAAACGTCATAGAGGGGCAGGAGCAGCAGAGTTGTAGATCCATTCCCCCATCCAGAGCAGGTTTTTAAAAATTCGTTCTTGGGATGGGCATGTCACTGGCAAAGCCAGTATTTATTTTCCATCCCTCATTGCCCTTGAGAAGATGGTGGTGAGCTGCCACCTTAAACCGCTGCAGTCCATGTTATGTAGGTACACTCATAGTGCTTGTTTCTGCAGTGGTTTGATACAACTAAGTGGCTTGCTATGCCATTTCAGTGGGCTGTTAAGAGTCAACCACATTACTGTGGATCTGGAGTCCAATCAGAACTGGGTAAGGATGTAAGATTTCCTTCCTTGAAGGACATTAGTGAATCAGACAAGTTTACAACAATCAGATAATTTCATGATTATTATGCATAGCATATATTCCAGATTTATTAATTAAGTGAATTTAAATTCCCCAGTTACCGTGCTGGGATTTGAACTCTTGGCTCCGGAGCATTAGTCGAGGCCTGTGGATTACTAGTCCAGTAACTACTATGCTACCGTCCCCGTTAACTTACCCGGTTGACCTACTTTAAGATGAACTCTGTTCCTGATTAGAATTCAGAATCTGCGACTTTTTTGTTCCCCATTCATGAGTTCAGCGAATCACCTCTGCCCCATGAAGATGAGAAGAGGGCTGTATAACAGCAGCTTGAAGCATGGAGATGTGGCACCATTTGCTACCAGCAGCACTGAATCTTGATTCATCTGAATGAGGATTGGAGGAAAAGGGCATTTTGTGCTTGTGTGATTTAGACACGCGGTCACACCTTTCATTGGTGTACTACTTCAGTAGGTCCAGTTTTTATCTCCCAAAACACTGCTAACCAGGTGTGACCTGAATAAAAGCTGGTGCCGCACTGCAGGCAATATCAAAGGGCTCTGAGGAGTGACTAACTGGCTGGAATTGTTTTAATCACAGGCATGTTTCTACCTTATCGTGAAGGGGGGTGTAAAATGCTGCCTAGTCATTAATGAAAGTGTGCTGACAATAGAGCCTTGTTCTTTGACATTGGGGAGCAGGGAACTGATTAAAGTATAACATGCAGCACACAGATAAGGCTGAGTTGGAACTCGAGGTTGGATTGCAGAACATGGGCTTTAACCCGTTCTTTGACTTGATCTTGGTAACTGTGAGCTTATTTTCCAATTTTGTTCCATTTTTTTAATCCCTCCTCCTCCTGAAGGTGCTGAATCTTGCTGTTGTACAACTGCACCAGTACCAGACACCCCACCCTCCAGTACCTCCCCCAAGTGACCTAGACACTGGGTGCATCATAGCAAAATCCAGTGGAGTTCTTGTATGACCCTCTTTTTAGGCAATGACAACAATATGTTGCAGAAACCGTACCAGATTTCTCCTCTCTCCCATTCCTGGAGTGCTATATTCTAATACCAATGCATGCACAATGGTGACCTGCTCCTGCAACTGCTTATGTCCTTCCCTCTGGAATAACCACCACAAACTCCTGTGCCTTGCCACCAACCTCCCTGCTTTCAAAATCCAAATTTTTCAAAGCAATTCTTTAGCCTTGTTTTCAGCTCACCTAAAAATGCTTTGTTTTCCTTCCTACTCACTGGTCCCAGTTTTCCTTATCCATGTTCCAAGATGCCTTTCTGTATACAAGAGCAATCATAGAATCATACAGCACAGCAGGAGGCCATTCAGCCCATCATGCCTGTACGAGCTCTTCAAAAATATTATCCAATTAGTCCAACTCCCCAGCCCTTTCCCGTAGCCCTGCAATTTTTTCCGTTTCATGTATTTATCCAATTCCCTTTTTAAAGTTACTATTGAATCTGCTTCCACTGCCCTGTCAGGCAGTGCATTCCGGATTATAACAATTCGCTGCACTTTCACCTCATCCTGCCTCTGGGTCTTTTACCAATTACGTTAAATCTGGTAATTAGACATGAGCTGAAGCCTTATCAGTGATTGGTAAAGTTTCAGCATAACTTCCTTGCGTTTGTATTCTATGCTTCTGTTTATAAACCCAAGGATCCCAATGCTTTTTTAATGGTCTTTTCAACTTGACTTATCGCCTTCAAGGATTTGTGTACTTACAGCCCCCAGGTCTCAGTTCCTTCAACCCCTGTAAAATTGTACCATTTGGTTCATATTGCCCTTTGTTCTTCCTACCAAAGTGCATCACTTCACATTCTCTGCATTAAATTTCATATGTCCTCTTGAAGTAGTTTCATATCATCTACAGACTTTGAAATTGTGTCCTATACACCCAAATCCAAGTCACTAATATATATCAAAAAGAGCAGTGGTTCTAATACCACCGGCGGGGAACACCATTGTGTACTTCCTTCCAGTCTGGAAAAGTAACCATTCACCAACTTAATAAAATTCTTTGAGGAAGTGACAAAGTTGATTGATGAGGGAAGGGCTGTATATGTCATATACATGGACTTCAGTAAGGCGTTTGATAAGGTTCCCCATGGTAGGCTGATGGAGAAAGTGAAGTCGCATGGGGTCCAGGGTGTACTAGCTAGATGGATAAAGAATTGGCTGGGCAACAGGAGACAGAGAATAGCAGTGGAAGGGAGTTTCTCAAAATGGAGACGTGTGACCAGTGGTGTTCCACAGGGATCCGTGCTGGGGCCACTGTTGTTTGTGATATACATAAATGATTTGGAGGAAAGTATAGGTGGTCTGATTAGCAAGTTTGCAGACGACACTAAGATTGGTGGAGTAGCAGATAGTGAAGGGGACTGTCAGAGAATACAGCAGAATATAGATAGATTGGAGAGTTGGGCAGATAAATGGCAGATGGAGTTCAATCAGGGCAAATGCGAGGTGATGCATTTTGGAAGATCCAATTCAAGAGTGAACTATACAGTAAATGGAAAAGTCCTGGGGAAAATTGATGTACAGAGAGATTTGGGTGTTCAGGTCCATTGTTCCCTGAAGGTGGCAACGCAGGTCAATAGAGTGATCAAGAAGGCATACGGCATGCTTTCCTTCATCGGACGGGGTATTGAGTACAAGAGTTGGCAGGTCATGTTACAGTTGTATAGGACTTTGGTTCGGCCACATTTGGAATACTGCGTGCAGTTCTGGTCGCCACATTACCAAAAGGATGTAGATGCTTTGGAGAGGGTGCAGAGGAGGTTCACCAGGATGTTGCCTGGTATGGAGGGCACTAGCTATGAAGAGAGGTTGAGTAGATTAGGATTATTTTCATTAGAAAGACGGAGGTTGAGGGGGGACCTGATTGAGGTGTACAAAATCATGAGAGGTATAGACAGGGTGGATAACAAGAAGCTTTTTCCCAGAGTGGGGGATTCAATTACTCGGGGTCACGAGTTCAAAGTGAGAGGGGAAAAGTTTAGGGGGGATATGCGTGGAAAGTTCTTTACGCAGAGGGTGGTGGGTGCCTGGAACGCGTTGCCAGCGGAGGTGGTAGATGCGGGCACGATAGCGTCTTTTAAGATGTATCTAGACAGATACATGAATGGGCAGGAAGCAAAGAGATACAGACCCTTAGAAAATAGGCGACAGGTTTAGATAGAGGATCTGGATCGGCGCAGGCTTGGAGGACTGAAGGGCCTGTTCCTGTGCTGGAATTTTCTTTGTATTACTCTACTTTCTATCCCTTAGCCAATTTTGAATCCATGCTGTCACTGCCCCATTAATCCCACAGCCTTTTAATTTTGCAAGTAAGTCTAATTATTGCTACTTTAACAAATGTCTTTTGGAAGTCAATATGAACCAAATTAACCACACTACCTTCTGCAACTTTGTTACTTCAACAAAGAACTCAATCTTAAAACACCATTTGACTTTTTTAAAAAAAATTCATGCTGGTTGTTGGTTATTAATCCACACTTTTCCAAATGGCAATTTTGTCTCGGATTATTGTCTCCTAAAAAGAAATCAAAGTATAAGTTGTAATTATTTCACATAGCTTTAATAACTCTGTTTCTTGTCGGATTTGCAATGCCACATAATTAGAAATGTTGTTTGTTTCTCTTCATGGTCCAGTTAAAAAGGGAAACTAGTAAGGCAATGGAGAAAGAGAGACAATTAAGCAGATCTTCAAAATGCTTTGTGGTGGTGTGGCAGTTTTTTTTTGTGGAGGGGGTTCATCAAATACTGAATAAATGAAACTTCTACTGTTGCCAGTCCTTGAAACTTAAGTTTCCAGTTGAGAGTGTAGTTGGTAATGAGAATCAGTGTTGTAATTTTGGGACCGAGTTGGTTTTCAGATTACCATCAGGTGCATCAGACTGATTTGTTTTTGACCTAAACATGAACATTGTTGTACAATTTTTTGGCATAAATGACAGGTTAAGAAAGTAAAGTTTGGGAGGTGTGCAGGCGCTGGCAAGCAGGTATGCGAATGCACAGACGTCGTGCAGCGGATGGATGAAGAGACTCTGCACAAGGGGTAGTTGTGAAGGTCAGTGCGCTGCGGGCGAACGTTCAGGTATTGCCTGGCGGTATGTGCCAGTGCTGGCTGGTTGACAGTTATGCAGTATATAACTTGGGACACGGTGACTTGTTTTGGGACAGTTGCATTTTGCAGTGAATTCGCAGTGTTGTGTCACCCTTGGGATTTCAGTCCTGATAACAGGATGAACGTTTCTGCTGGTAGTGAACATGCAACACGATAGGATTTTGGGTGTCTGAATTCAGTCAGTGTAGATTGAATGCTGCCCCTAATTTGGCAATTCAGATCATTTTGGCTGTTGTGAAATGAGAAATAACACACTGGTGCAGGAGAGACCTGAGTTTGAGATGATGCATGAGGGAGCTTTGCTCTGCATCTCACCTGTGAATGACATGGGAGTGCTTGTTTCTGACAGTGAGGCTATCAGTAGGAATGTATTCTATTGTCTAGCACTGAAATAACAAATAATATCACCAAATATTGAATTTCAAGCAAGGAGCCAAGGGAATTTCCTAAAGACACTCTATTATCAGTAACCAATCGAACAAAACTCTTCTGATTGCAGTTTAATGTCAGTGCACTTGGAAATGGAATAAAGATCCAGTGAAGTGTTAACAATTTGAGAACTGAAAGATTGCTGCTGAAATGAAACATAATGGTATAATTACAAGTATAATTACAGAGAGCACCTGTGTGGGAGTGTCTCTGAGACTGGTGCACTCTATACAGAATCCAAGAACTCTGTAAACAGTTTGTAGAGTGTGTGACCTATGCACTAAACTGAATAAATAACACTTTGGATGTGATCTTTTCCTCCTTAGTTTTCCCATCACCTTCAGCCCTTACCCAAGTGACTGTTATTCATGTGTTGCTGGCAGGCAGTTCAGTTGCCTGAATGCCACTGGGGGGGAGATGGAGGTGCAGTGGTAATGTCACTGGACTGGTAATCCAGAGGCCCAGGCTAATACCCTGGGGACACAGGTTCAATTCCCACCATGGCAGCTTGTGGAATTTAAATTTAATTAATAAATTTGGTTAATAAAAATCTGGAATTGAAAGCTAGTCTCAGTGATGGTGCCATGAAACTATCATTGTTGTAAAAACCCATCTGGTTCACTAATGTCCTTCAGGGAAGGAACTTTGCCATCCTTACCTGGTCTGGCTGACATGTGACTCCAGACCCATAGCAATGTGATTGACTTTTAACTGCCCTCTGAAATGGCCTCGCAAGCCACTCAATTGTCAAGGACAATTAGGCATGGGCAATTAATACTGGCCTTGCCAGCGATGCCCACATTCCATAAAAGAATAAAAAAAAATCTTGCTGCTTCTGACTTACAGGTGTGATTATCTTCCAATAGAGAATTTAGACGAAAGAGTCATTCTCTGAATTCCCCATTGATGGCCTTCATTATTTTAAATACCGCAATAGGATCAGCCCTTAAACTCCTCCTCATCTGGAAACGCAAAGTGTCATAGCCCAATCCCTTTACCCCAGTGCGTCAACAAGATTTGTCTCGTTTTGATCCCTTTATCTAATCCTTTACAGTTTTTCTGTATTATAAAACGTGTGAATTTTTCCCTTCAGAAATCTCTAGCTCGCCCTATCTCTCTGCAATTCTGTCTTCCTCCGCCCACCTGCCTGCTGGTCATTGTGTTCTTGTTCTTTTTGTTATCTAATTCTCCCATTTTCATTCCTCCCTCTATTCTTTCTGGTTGACTTAATGAATAGGGAAATATTATTTCGTTTGGTTGGGGAACCAGTGATGAGGGAAATCCTCCATGAGGAGAGAAGTTCGGAAAAATCTCTTTCCATGGAGAGTTGTTGGAGTAAGGAATGTTTTGTCACTAGTTGAGGCAGAGAGTAATGCATGTTTTTGCAGAAAGTTATATGTGTTTGAAGTAAATGCAGGGCTATGTGGAGAGAACAGAGCAGTAGGATGAAATTTGAAATACTCTAGCAAAACCTAGCACAGATAAGATGGGCTAAATGTCCGCCTTTCTGTACACTTCTATAGTTCAAAGCTGCTTCATTTGTTTAATACAGATCCTAATTACTCTCGTAGGCCTTAGTTCCAACAACACAAGTTATTCCTCTTCTCTTCCAGGCTATATTCTGAAAGGTTCTGTTGATGGTTTAGGGGAGGCATTAATGGAGTACAATTGCTGATTGATTTTGGAGAAGCACTAAGACAGTGAAAGGAACACCAATGTGTGCTGTTCCTTTAAGAATAATTGGTTGTGAAGCAGTCAGTGTCAGATTTCTGAGCACCTATTATGAAGAGTGCAGGTTGAATTCTGTTCTTGATATGAGGGCATATTTTGCCAGTTTAAGCAGAGCTATACAGAGTGAACTAAGTGGATGGCCATTTGATCGTGTAAACTTCATTGATATCTGATTGCTGAATTACCTCACTTTTCAATGAGGGCTGCCGAGAATTCAAAGAGGAGTGGCATGGGAAAGGGAAGTGAATTGGTGATTCCAGGATCTTTCAAAGCCTAATTTGATTAACGTAGTGTTATAAAGAACTATTTCTGGACATCCTCAACTCAGAGCCACAGTGTAGTGGGGTAAGAGTTAAACTTGCTTTGTGTTACTGGTACTGACTTTCTGTTTAGTTTACTGTGAAGCGTGCTTAAATGATCCCAGCTTTGACTTTGTTGTGTTGAAAGAGTTTGGGCTGCAGCAGTACTTTCATGATGCACTGGGGTGACCTTGGTCAAGCCAGGACTTTGTTTACTCTCAGTTACACTTCAGCTAACTGAGCGCAACTCAGCACACAGAACAGTGCCAGGGAGGGAGCTGCCAGATTAGAAAGACACATGAAACAGTGTTCCCTGCATCATGTGGAGTCAGAAGGGTAAATCTGGTCCAGTGGTCACTGGATTGGGTTTACTTTGTGAGGGGTTGAATTTTTTGTGGTTTCTCTCTCTCTCTCTCTCTCTCTTCCCCTCCACCTAGATCCTCAAGTTGACAGAAATCTCAAGTTCTTGTGTATGGCTCAGTTGGTAGCACTCTTGCCTCTGAGTTAGATGTTTGTGTCCCACTCCAGAGACTTGAGCTCAAAAATTTAGGCTGACACTCCAGTGCAGTACTTAAGACCGCTGTAGTGCCAGAGGTTCCACTTTCGAATGAGATGTTAAACTGAGGCCCATCTGCTTTCTCAAATAGATGTAAGAGATCCCATGGCACTATTTCAAAGAAGAGCAGGGGAGTTATTCCTGGTGCCCTAGCTAATATTTATCCCTCAATCAACATCACAAAAATGGATTATTTGGTCATTATTGCATTGCTATTTGACGGAGCTTGCTGTGTGCAATTTTGGCTGCCGTGTTTCTATGATACAACAGTGACTACACGTTTTACTTCATTGGCTGTAAAGCACTTTGGGACATCCCCTGTGGTCGTGAAAGGCACTATATGAATGCAAGTTTTTCTTTTAATCTAATAGTAGTTGTGCAAGAAGTTGCTGAGCCAGTGGGGCTCCCATACCTCTGCTTCGCTTCCTCTAAAAGCAATTTAGATTGAGACCAGGAATGTGCGAATCTGTGAGTGGGGTTTGGCAGTTGAATATTAACCGTTTATAGTCAAGTATCCAGTGGCACTAGTCCAACCCTACTCTACTAGTGCTGCAGTGCAACTTCCTGGCTGCCCAGTTAGGATTCAGTTCAATTCTTGTTGCATCTAAGTTCACTCAAAGCAAACAGCGATTCTGACTTCAGTCTTCATCATTTTGAAGTGAGTCAGTCAACTCGAGTAGAGTTGGGAGCTTTTTGCTGATGTGATGTTACCTCACTTCTGTCATCAGAATGTCGTAATGAAGGAAAGCTTTCCAGTACCTCCAAAATGTTGTCATCAAGTCCTTTCCAGAATCTATTTTCTTATTTCCTAATCTCTAACATCCCATTCTCAATTATACTATCTGAAATTGATCCTTTCCTTATTGTTGAATTCCCTTTTTTGATTGTCTCGGAACTCTTCTCCTACTGGTAACTACATCTGTCAGTTCTAGCAGAATCCTTTGAGCATTTTTCAAAACGTGGTACTTCAGCTGCTGACCATTTATCTGGATCGACCCATGTTTATTGAACCATGAAGATCTTATTTACATCTGCCCCTGCTTTGACCTTAACTTTCTGCAGTATTTCTGGATCCTTCTAGTTCTGTTGTTTTATAACCATCTGAACATTTCAGGTTGTGGTGATTTCATATTTATCTGTCTTCTCCATGAATTGAGATGAATCTCCCATCTTCCAGTGAACATCCCAGTGAACCTGTTTAAAAAAAAAAAAAGACTAGCATTATTGTCTCCCAATATCTCCGTTTCTGGCATCTCTGTACCCTGTCCAGTCTGGTCATCTTTTCCATAAATCCTCCCCTTCTAAACTGTTGATTTATGCTGGCATTTAACAGGCACCAATTTCCTGCAGTACCTTTTCCCTGTGTGTGCCTAGACCATGAATGTTGGTAGGCTGTTTAATGTGGGAGGGCTGGTGGAAATCACGTCTAAAATCTTCCTCATCCAGTTTGCACAGCTACATTTACAGTAGGGGTCATTGGATAGGGGTCAGAGACAAGAGACTGTGCTAATCTTCCTAACCCATGAGAACAGAGGCCGATAGTAATACCTCTCTCATTTCCTGAGAGCCACTCACTCTGGGCAGACCAGGCATCAAACCTAGTACCTTTCTGTTCTATATGGCTCAGCTATTCACTGCATAAACAGTGAGTCACTAGGGGAGAATTTACAAAGTTGAACTTGGAACTGAATTACAGACATTTGGAGTAACTTCAATTCTCCAGCATAAATGCAGCCTTTCAGTGCTTTTTGTTTAATTCCACAAGCTGAAACAGATAGAGCACCAGCCTCAAGCTAAACGCTTTGATGTCTATATCGGCTCATTCTTTGTCAAAGGCGACTTGTTTCTTTAATTACCTAAGAAGCGCATTATTTCAACAATAAGTGGGGGGGGTGGGGGGGTTCAATGCAAGATTAAAATGCTAGGGCTTGTATGAACTCAACTTCACTGCTCTGAGGGAGGTTGGAAATCTCTTCATATTAGCTTGGGTGCAGCAGAGTGTGTTTATAATACTATGGTATGAAAACCAACAGTTGATTGAAGGTTAAACACACACAGTGATGGAAACTCAGTGAGTTATTCAGCATCAGTGGAGATAAATTAAAGTTTTTGGGTGCAGAGCCGCCTTGAAAATGGAAAAATAGGAGACAGGCAGGCATACAATCAGAACAATAAGAAGGGGGTTCTATGTGATCATGAGCAGAATAATATAGCAGATCATCTGTCAAGTATTGGACAGAAGCATTCTCTCCATAGATGCTGACCAACCTGCTATGTGTTTTTGGCATTTTCTGTTTCATCTGCAGTGCTTTACCTTTGAATTAATGCTTATCATTGATGGAAAAGATTTATTTAATGGTATTTTGTTGGCTATAGCGGGGAGCTGTGGTTCGTGAAGTGACAGTTTCAATCAGGTTTTGAATGAAGCACTCTAGACTTAAAGGCCTTTAATGTAATAAAGCATCCTAAGGCACTTATACTAGTGATGCAGGCAGGACCTGCATGTCCTACCTGCAGTTACATATAGTAGCAGCAGTGAATGGGGTGGGATTGTATCTACCTGGCAATGGCAAAGCATTAGTTATGGAACTCACAGGCCATAGGCAGGTATGAACATTTCCTGAAAGCTACTCTGCATCTGGAATAAAAGATGTCCAGAACTCTGTGTGTAACTATATGGAAATGAAAAAGAACATGCACCCTGAAGATACACAACAGGTCTGTCGGGGATTGGTGATTGTGAGAGGACTCGAAATAGGAAAGCTAATATTTGTTGGGGAATAAGCCAGAGCTGGAAAAGCCAGGTTTACGTTATGGATTAGAAGCACTTTAATTCACTTGGAGGGTCTCCATTTGAAATGTTAGCTTGCTGTTTTCAGTTTTGAAAGACTCTGTACCCCCAGCCTCTCCCGTCTGATATTGCTAGCTCCCATGTAGCAAACATTTTGCGAAAAAAATCTCCAGCTGACTTGTGTGTAAACCTCTCCATCTTAAAATGTCCCAGAGTATCTGACGCTTGCATGCACAGGCATGGGACGGTAATTGTACAAGTCACTGAATGCATGTAAGGTAAATGTGCAGCTGCTGTGCCAATCAATCTGAAAGCTTTGATCAGCAATGATGGCATGTATAATTGTCCAATTTTGGTGATTTTTGAAGTATAAATTACATTGCAAACCTGCATATTTTCATTAGTTCAGTATTTTAATTTAGGGTTACTAATTGAAAGTGTAGCATTTGATGATTCTTTTTCAGGAGTTCTGCAGAGGAAATGGAAGGGCTGCACCACAGAGTATAAATCAGACAGCAGAGCTGCGTTATGCATTTGCCAAATCAGATCTAGTTATTTATGCATAAGGAGTTCCAGCAACAGTTGTTGCTATTCCAGTCTGGAACTAGAGATTAGCATATTGTGCTGCAGGTAGCATTAAGTACTCAGATTTACCAGACTGGGCATTACCATCTAACTGAAATAATTCACTCTCAAAATTGTAGTTCTTGCATTAGGGTTCATGTGAATCAGGAATTCTATATAGCGATCACTGGGGGAAGATTTTTCAGAACTGTAGATGGCAAATGCAATGTGAAGGAGTTTGAATTCCTGGGAATAAATGAGAAACTGGGTTTGGAATTCTGCTGGATTATTTGCTGATTAATTGAGTGTTGGCTGAGTCAACTGTAGTTTGGCATCTTGTTATATGTGCCTTACTCTTTAATCAGCCAGCAAAAGCAAATGTGTGTCTTGGTAAAATCTATCCAGTCGCACTTTTTTTGGACCATGCTTTATATGTCAACACTTGGAATTGAACTATAGTGAATGTGAAGGAGCCTGTAAATTCCTTTCTTCCTCCTCCATTTCTCTCACTTTCAGTCCTCAAGGTCTGACACCCGTTGGGGTACAGTTTCACAAGAACTGGTGAGACTTTCTGGTACTATGTCCATGTACCGTGGCACTGTGTCCCAAGTGTCCATATGTAAAACTATTCGGGTGCACAAAGGCAGGAAGTTTGACCATAGGGAGCACTGCAACTGAGCCCAGTCATGTCTTTAGATTAGAGATACAGCACTGAAACAGGCCCTTCGGCCCACCGAGTCTGTGCCGAACATCAACCACCCATTTATACTAATCCTACACTAATCCCATATTCCTACCAAACATCCCCACCTGTCCCTATATTTCCCTACCACCTACCTATACTAGTGACAATTTATAATGGCCAATTTACCTATCAACCTGCAAGTCTTTTGGCTTGTGGGAGGAAACCGGAGCACCCGGAGAAAACCCACGCAGACACAGGGAGAACTTGCAAACTCCACACAGGCAGTACCCGGAATCGAACCTGGGTCCCTGGAGCTGTGAGGCTGCGGTGCTAACCACTGCGCCACTGTCCTGTCATCTGTACACATTCATTTTCAGGAGCAGGAATCCTGGCTGATTTTTCCTCTTCATTAACTCTGGAGCACGAAGATCAATTGTACCATTCTACCTGCTCCCTGGCTGAGATTTGCTAACTTCACTCAGTTCAATGGTAAAACCAGGAACTCAATTGAATGATTTAGTGCTGCTGTTTACCAACCAGGCCAATGCAAAACTAGCGGTATCCTATCAACTGCCTATTATTTAGCCTGCAAGATATTGAGTTCCATTGGGAATATTAGGCTGGGTGAATAACAGACAGCCTGTGCAACTGCAGCCCTTTTTGCAATATGGGCTGGGCTCCACTTATATACTCAACCCAACAGACAGCAGATGCACAGGATCATTTCTCCCCATTTATATTACTGGACAAGTATGCTGATCCCAAAGGTAGAATCATCAGTGTGAGCAAACTCCATGGACATACAGAAACATCTTTCTCTGTGAGTTTCTCAGCAGTTAGTTTTGAAGATTCTTAAATATGATAATGGATTTCCATATATGTGAGGCCAAAAAAAATATATTGTGGAGTAGTAGTAGTAGTAGGGGAATAAAGAGATCCGACTGAATATTTCTTCACTTCAGTATTCTAAATGATATGCAGAGCTAATTTTCTGACTTTGTTTCTGTGTTATCTACCACCAGCTGCAGCTTTGAAGAATCGCTATACTCCAGTGCAGCATTCAGAATATCTCTTGGCAAAAGAGTAATGGAATTTATATATTTTTCCCTGCTGCTTTAAACCTTGTTGCTGGGTTGGTGCTCATCATAGTGTGGGCCTGGGCTAGGCTCTGTTTTGTTTCCTTTTATAGTCTTGTTCGATTGTAGTGTTGAACAACTATAATTATAGATATAAATATATATAATTACAATATCTGCTTTTGAACAGTGTGGGTTTGAGAGATTAGACACATCTTTGTAGATGTGAGAAGCTGGAGCTGTGAGCCGTCTCCTGCTGTAAGCTTTGTTCCACTGGGATATATGATGTGAATTTTGGTAATGGTACTGTACATGAGGGAGCTTCTCTGGAGTGTCTGTTTGCAAGAGGACTGGCTGCTGCAGTGGATTAGTGCAGGGTGATTGTATGAAGATCTCTTTGCTCGTGAGGTTCTTGTATGAAATAAGTTCAGTCATTCTTGATCCTGTTCCTACTGGACAGCTATCCTCAGCGCAAACTGCTTCAAATTTGACACTTTTGTGGCCACAAGGAGAGGGTTTTGTGGAATTCAGAACTGTTACTGGAGCAGTGCAACATGTTCTGCTGAGGTTGTGGCGAGACTTTGCTTTATAGCTGTGCACGCCAAACCCAGGACTCTGATTTCTACTGCTTCAAAGCCAATATCATTTGCAAGTTTTGCCATGTTTGGGGCACATCTTAATATAAAAATATACATTCTAAAACATTCTTTATAGTTAAATGCCAATGAGTTTAACAATATCAAGTTGTCTTACCCAACTTTTACGCCTTGCCAAATGAGGAACTAAGTAGCAGATAACTTTCTTGTTTGTAAAGGGTAGATATTTACAACCATGCTTATCTTAGTCTGGTGAGCAAGTGCCGAAGCGTCAAAAAGTACTTTTAAAACTAATCTTCTCCATTTCAAATTTTAATCTAGCTGGACAAATTACCAGAGTTCTTTGAAGATATCAGGGAGTTAATTCACAAGTGCAACTCCAGATAAGGGAAACAGATAGTGGGACTGCAAAATAAATGGGAGCAATTTACCGAAAACGACACAGGAGAGGGAATTTTAGTGGGGGGGATAAACACTTAAATCATCAGCACAATGTGCAGCAGTGTCTAAAAAAGAAAGATCATATCTCAAGCTATTAATTCAAGGGACAGAGCGCAAGGCCTAGACTGGATTGTTTGTGCAAAGCACTGGGCCAGCCTCATCTTGAAAATTATGTAAAGTTATAAACATGGCAAATAACATGATAAATAGTATTGGACTCTTTATGAAAAAGACGTAAGGATATTAGGGATGTTTTCATTGGAAAAATTATGGCTTGGTGATAATCGAGGTACTTAAGGGAATAGATAAATGGGATCCCAGAGATCACTTGCTAACACAAGTTTTAGCATAAAGACATATAATCATGATTGGTTTTAAAATCTATATCAATGACTTGCATGAGGATCCAAATGTGTGTTTGCTGCTGATACAAAGTTAGGTGGGGAAGTAAGCTGCAAGGAGGATGCAGAGGGATATAGACAGGTTAAGTGAGTGGGCAACAACATGGCAGATGGAATATAATATGGGGAAGTGTGAATTAACCACTTTGGAAAAAAAAAATACAAAAGAAGAATATTTTTTAAATGTTGAGAGAATAGGAAATGTTGGTGTTCAGAGGGACCTGAGTGTCTTTGTACACAAACCACAGAAAGTTAACGTGCAGGTACAGCAAGCAATGAGGCAAGCATTGGAGTATAAAAGGATTGGAGTATAAAAGAAAAGAAGTATTATGGCAATTGTATAGTGCCTTGATGAGATCACACCTGGAGTATTGCATACAGTTTTTACCTCATGGAGAATGTACTTGCCTTAGAGGGAGTGCAACATAGGTTCACTAAGCGATTCCTGCGATGGGGGATTGCCCTCTAAGGAGGGATTGAGTAGACTAGGCCTATATTCACTAGGGTTTAGAAGAATGAGAGATGATGTAATTGAAACCATCGAACCATAGAAAAGTTATGGCACAGAAGGAGGCCATTCAGCCCATCGTGTCTGCGCTGGCAAAAAAATTATAAAAATGTTGTAAGGTTCTTAAAAGGCTTGAGTGGGTAGATGATGGGAGGATGTTTCGTCTGGCTGGGGAACTCAACTAGGGATCATGGTGTCAGAATGAGAGATCTGAGATGCAGAGAAATTTCTTCATTCAAAGGGTTGTGAATCTTTAGAATTCTGAACCCCAGAGATTTGGGAATGCTCATTAATTGAGTATGTTCAAGACAGAGATCACTAGATTTTTGGGTACTAAGGGAATTAAGGGATATGGGGATAGTGCAGGAAGGTGGAGTTGAGCTAGAAGATCTGCCATGGTCTTGTTGAATGGCAGAGCAGGCTCACAGGGCTGAAGGGTCTACTCCTGCGTCTATTCCTTATTTAAAGGAGCTAAATTTAGATTTGACCGCTTAAATGGCAAAGACTTTTGATATGTAACACATTTCTGAAATTGTCAGCATGACCAAGCTGAATGAACAGCAAGAGAGAAGGAGCTTATCTTCCTTCATGTGCAACATATACCTAACCACCCCCATCCAGCAACCAACAAAAGAAAAAGTGATGTAAGGAAGGACACGGAAAGCACAAAATAAATTTGGAAGCTGTGCGAAGTAGATTTTGCCACTAGGCATAATATAAAAGCTGTCGAACGGAGCTGAGGGATGAAATTGATCTTTAGAATTCGCTCTTCTCGCTGAGGGGCATACTCTTGAGGTGACCATGGTATTCTCCCATTCCGAGAAACCCAGCTGAATGTGCTGATCTTTGTGGATTATGGATCCATTAACATTGATGCATTTCTGTATTTTGCCCAAGTGCCCATTCCTCTTTTGGGCCTTGTCCTGTACACCTGACCCCCTCCCCATCTCCCCAAATTTTTAAATATGTAGGATCACTGGATCATCATCAGGAGTGGAAACCTAGAACTGTTTATGCTGAAACCCATTAGCACAGCATATATCCCTCCATTTATAGAACAATTTCATGTGACCTCCGGCACTTGTAGCTTGCCAGCTTTTAGTTTAATCTTGTGTACATTTTGTTCTTGAACTGGATAAATTGTGAACAAGGGTGTGGGGGAGACTTTAACCAAATAGATCAACTAATATTTATTTTGTTTCTTAAAAGTTTAATGCTCATTTTAAAGGCTCCTTCTGGTTCACAGACTACTGTTGAACAAAGTATCATCAAAAAATGGCTTCTTCACAAAAGAAATGTGCTCAATCAGGTGAGGTTAGTACTGGGGAACTGATTTGCTTTCCACTTCAGGCATTCAGCTAGCATCATCTGCTCCCAGATCATGTGTTAGCAGTGATGGGTGAGTGGGACTCAGTGTGGAATAGGATTCAGGCAACAGAGTTTGGGCTAATGCTACTGCATGTTATCATTTTTTTTTAAATTTAAAATATCTGTGCTTTCAGTAAATTTCAGCTTTGCACAGTTGTCATTAATCTTTTCAGATAGGTATTTTTAATGTTAAGCTTATTAAGCAGGCAGTGTTCTGATGGTTGGTGAGTTCTATGTTCTGGGTTAGGGCCTTTCCCCTTCAAAAGTAACATTTAGTTAGACCACCTGCAGAGTTACGATTGCATCTTGAGTTAGATTCATTTTGGAACTTGTGCTGAGATTTATCTCCCAGTTCTAAATATGACAAGAGCCTTGGCGTTTTTGCTCACAGTCAAAAGTTGCTTACTAGTTCAGGCAGACTTGCTTGGTGGCGGCATTTCAGGAACATTCTTCATTAAAACAGCCAATGAACTATCTTTGGCTTATCTTCAGCTGGTCGTGATCTACCAGGAAAAAGATTAAAAGATGTTCTGCTGTTCTGTGACCTCATCAGGAGCGAGAATGTAAAGCGTTTCTTCTAATGTCCTTTACAAGACTGCTTGGTGGCGTTTCTTTTTACACATGTTTATAAAACATTGTCTTTATTTGACAGCACGGGTTGATGAGCAATGTGGCTCTAAAATCAATATTAACCACTAGAACAAAAGATCTCAAACTTTCTAACAACATGGCTTCACACTGAGAAAAGCTATAACCCCTCTCTAGTTACTGACTACTCAGTATTTACTGCATGCACACAGTACTTGCTCCTCTAAGAAGGACTGAAATTTACAGAGCACTCCTACTTAGCTGATTTTAAAAACTACTGCACATCAGTATTCACCATCAGAAATTGTTACCCTGGGTTCCTTTGTCACACTTTCCATGTTGAATCAAAAACTCGGTCATTGCTAGGTACAGCAGGAATCATCAGAAGAGAAATTAAAACCGAAAATAAAAGCAAAATACTGCGGATGCTGGAAATCTGAAATAAAAACAAGAAATGCTGGAACCACTCAGCAGGTCTGGCAGCATCTGTGAAAAGAGAAGCAGAGTTAACGTTTTGGGTCAGTGACCCTTCTTCGGAAATTAAAACCTCCTTGTTTTCATAAATAGCTGTAGATCTAGAAGGTAAAAATAAAAACAGCAGTCCAAATATCCCCAGTTCTCCCTGGTGTCCTGGCCAACATTTGTCCCTCAATCAACACCACAAAAACAGATCATTATTACATTGCTGTTTGTGGGAGTTTACTGTGCGGGTACTGGCTGCCACATTTCCTGCATTACAACAGTTGCTACACTTCAGATAAGTATTTCATTGGCTGTAAAGTGCTTTGAGATGTCCTGTGGTCGTGAAAGGCATTATATAAATGCAAGTCTTTTTTTTTCATTTTTAAAAGAAAATTAAAAAGTAGTTTTATCAAACTAAAAGTTATTAACTACATAGCTAGATATTGATGGTGCCAAGGCTTGGGATCTGATCCTGTATGCATAGTGTAGTACAAACAGCTTTATATTTCTTATGTATCCATGATATAATTTTACACTTCATGGTATTTTCCCTGTGTAGGGTGAACCTTCTTTCTAATTTTCACAAGGTCTGCAGGCCCTCTTTCTCTTTGCTTTCCAACACCTGCACCCACCCCACCCCCCACCACCACCACAACCACAGATTTCATGACTTTGTTCGCTGCAACTTTCTTGTCCAATATGCTGTGCTGACAGACCCCCACTTCCAGCCCAGCATTGCTGTGCTATTCATTAGCTTGCATTCTCTGTCCTAGCTACAGTGTTTTGTGAAGCATCCCTAGTTAGTTTGAACCAGGCAGCGCCATGCTGTCAATGGACTGGAATGACAGTCCTGTGATCTGCCAAACCCGCCTTTACATGGAAGCAGTGGTAACCAAAGCAACTGGTCCATTCCAGAAGGGACTGTAGGAGTGCATTCAGATCCTTGGATGAGACAACTGGTGATTGTAACAGATGTAACAGAGCACTTTGTGATGGGAATAAGCTCTCCACAGTGTTGCTGTTGAATAGTGGAATACAAACATCATGCAGACGGTGAGAGCACTTGCAAACCAACAGGCCAGTCGCCTCCAGGTAGAATTTCAAGATGACTTTGTGAGGATACATAAAAAGCACATTTAAATCAATGTGTCCACATGTCAGCCCTGCCCTTTGGAACATTCTGAAACCCATGCCCATCGGACACTTGTTTCTTGCATACTGTGGGGGTCTGTGAGTGCATTTGCATGTGGATTATTTTTGAGCAAGTAGAATCATCTAACAGTAGAGTACTGATGGAGGCCATTTCACTCATCGAATCTGTGCCGGCTCCTTCGAAAAGCAATCCAGTATACTACCTGTTATGGGCATGCTCCTCCTGATTTGAAAACTATTATAAATCTCCTGCACCATTAAATTATTCTGCTAAAGGATATCCAGCCAAGCCATTACTGACATTTTTTGTTTGGCCTTTTTCTGGCTTCTATTAGCCTGTCTCTGGATTATTGCCACTTTAGCCTGAATTAAAGAAAAGAAAGACTTGCATTTCAGTAGCACCTTTCACAACTTCAGGATATCCCAAAGCTCTTTGTAACTAATGAAGTACTTTTTTGAAGTAATACTGTTGTAACATATGAAACATGGCAGCCAATTTGCACACAGCAAGCTCCCACAAACCGCAATGCTATAATGTCCAGTTAATCTGGTTTCGTGATGTTGGTTGCAGGATAAATATTGGACAGGACACTCTGGAGAACTCCTCTACTGCTCTTTTAAATAATACCATGGGATCTTTTATATTTTCTGCAAAAATAGATGAGACCTTGGCTTAATATCTCATCTGAAAGATGGCACCTCTCACAGTGCAGCATTCCTTCAGTTACTGCTTTGGGATATCAGCCTAGATATTGCGGTCAAGTCTCTGGAGTAGGACTTCCTATGTCCATCATTGAATCCTAGACATCTATTAGCAATGTGCGTAATCTCCTCAGCTGATCCTGATGATTAATTTACAAAAGGCACCATGTACCTTAACCATACCAAGTAGAAGGATGAAAACAACAAAGCCTGTGGCCCCGATGGTATTCCAGCTGAGGTCTTCAAAGCTGGTGGGCTTTTGCCCACATCAAGACTCCATGCGCTCATCCTATGAAAAAGAATTCCCTCACCCCCCGCCCCCACGAGACTTCAGGAATACGACAATTTTAACTATCTTCAAGATGGGAGATAAATCATGCTGTGAGAACACCACCAGGAACTCGTCATTGCATTCATCGATCGGACCAAAGCATTTGACTCATTAAATCCCGAGACTCTGGATTGTGCACCAAATATTTGGATGTCCAAGAAACGTCATCACAATCTTGCAGTTGCTCCATGATGATGTGACTGCAACCGTCTTGAGTGGGAGTTCTGAAACAGATGCCTTCAAAATCCGGACCAGGGTCAAGCAAGGCTGTGTGATAGCCCCATACTGTTTTCAATCTACCTGACAGTGGCTATTCACCTCGTGAAAGATCAGCTGCCCTCTGGTGTATTACAAACCATCTAGATGGAAAACTCTTTAACCTCAGTTGCCTCCGTGCCAAAACTAAACTGACCACCATAGACATACACGATCTACAGTTTGCAGATGACTACAGTGCTGTTGCTCACTCTGCACCAGATTTGCAAGCCACTCTCTATCTCTTCAATTCTGCATACATGAGACTCAGCCTGTCCTTGAATGTTGCCAAAACAAAACTCCTACCAACCCACACCTGGTCAGCCAAATAATCCACCTCCCATATATGTTGAAGGAGAGACTTTGGAATATATTGAGCACTTCCCATACCTTGGCAGCCACCTCTCTCAAAAGGCCACCATTAACGAGGAGATCCAGCACCGGATCAGCTGCACCAGCTCAGCCTTCTACGAACTACAGCAGTGAGTGTTTGACAAAAAAGACTTGTCAACAGAAGTTGTAATGTACAGAGCAGTTGTTGTTACCTCACTCCTGGACTGCGTATCAGTGATGCATAAGAGCGCTAGAGAAATTCCATCAGCACTGCCTCTGCTGCATCCTCTGGATTTACTGTGAGGACTGTCGAACAACTGCTAGTGTCCTTCTTGAAGCCAGCTCCACAAGCATTCAGACAAAACTCCTGCAAACCAACTTCGATGGCCGAAAACTCTCTTCCCCCACCATTCTTGTTTTCTCAACTCTCAACTGGCCAGTGTTCCAGTGAAGGACGAAGAAAACGCTTCAAAGACACTCTGAAGCTCTCTTTGCAGCTTGGCAGCATTGACATTGATGACCGGTGTTATGACCGAGACGGGAGGAGTGCACTGTTTATTCTAATTCCACTTCTCTGCAGGTCACAACATCTATTTAAATGTTTACCCGGTTACTGATACAGACAATCATATGCTCTTTTTTTTTAATAGCACAAAATACACCAACAGGTTTCTTTAATAAACAGCAAAATTATCAGTTTACTAAACAAGACTTAACCAGTAATGAAGCCAAACATTAACACAACGAATAAAATATGGAAGTTCCCTTTTTAAAAATTCCCCACCTACATTCACACACACACACGCACGCATACACACACACACACACACACACACACAGGAAAAAATACAGAAATTCACTCTGCAGAGGTTACAAAAAAAAAGACAAAAATAAACTACTCTGGCCAAATACTTGCTAATTCTTGACAAAAAAGAAAGAAGATATGGAAGGAAGTCAGTTGTCCCTTTTTTGGTTTGGCATCTGGATATATGGAGACGGGTCGCTAGGATCGTTTCAGAAGCAGTCCATTCTGGAGATGTCAAGAATTATTCTCGTAGGCTTTCTAAGGGAAATGTGGCAGCAAGGTTTTTCTGCCAGCACACACTTGAATGGCAGAATTTAGTTTCAGCTCCTCAGGAGCTATATGGCACCAGGGATTTTTTTTTTCCCACACTGTATCTTGGCAGGATTCCTTCAAAAAGGTAGAGAAGGTGGTGAGCTGGGTGATTTCTTTTCGCCTTCGCAGGAAAACGCCCACTATCTTCAAACAGTTCACACCACAACTAAAACTGAAAACGATGTTCAAACCCCAAACAGTCGACCTCCTGACCTCGACATGTGGCTTCTCTGTAACTTTTCTTTTTCCAGGTCACCAAGGGTTCTGCTGTTTTCTGAACCCAAATCACAGGTGGCTTTCAAACAATATCTTGTCCTGTCAGTGAATTTTGATTTAAAAAAATACACATCAATTGAATCTTTTCAGTTTTAACAAGTCTTCAAAAAATGAAATATTAAAAAAGGAAGCACTTTCATAACACAGGGCGGAGCTTTCTTCCAATCGTTCAAAATGGCGACAACTTGTCCATCAAGCTGCATCATGTTTTGAGTCCAAATGCCATAATGATGAGGCAGAATGGTGACGGAGAAGGAAAGAAAAGGAAGCAAATCCTGCATTCTGGATCCCACTACCTTGTGGGACATCCTGCCCCACGTGCCCAAAGATTTGTGGGTCGAGAATCTGCCTGTTCAGTTACCTGAAGACCAATGGCAGAAACTCGTGACCTTGAGTAGACATCATCCTCGAATCGAGGGACAGCTGATGACAAATCTCCTCAGCTGACCGTCCTGATTCGTTTACTAAAGGCACCATGTAGCTGAACCATACCAAGTAGCAGGTACTGGGTTTATCAGTGGTCTGTGCCTTGTTGGCTGATCTCAGTTAGAGCTCCTGGCCTAGAGAGATAAAAGCAAAATAGATAGGCCAGTGTTCCCGCTCCTGATTGTAATCTAGTGACCCTGCCAGCTAGAAAGTTTGTCGTGGATGTTAAGTAAGGGCAGGATTGGGTTTGACTCTGTTGGTCCTCCATGATCAACGTAAAGAACTGCCACTTCGGTCCAGTTCCTGTGGATAACCGTTTCCATGGAATCATATCTGGCCAGAAGCTGTGCAAGAGTTATTGTTACCTTTTCATAATCTAATTTCCTATTTAATGTGTGTACAATACCACCAACTTTGGAAGTATTGGGTAAACAGTAGATATTATCATTTTGGCTTGATTGAAGTTACTCATTATTACACAATACAGTCTATGCATATCCTTCATATAATCTCATCATACGCCATTGTCTTGATCCCGTCAAGGTCTTTGTAGCAGACCCCTATTGTTAACCCTGTCCTTAGTTGTTAACTTGGGCAGCATTGCAATTTGTGTCTTCCCTGGGATACTAATTCACCTTTAACAAACTATTATTTTCCTTGAACATGTAATACTATTACTTCCTCCTTTACTGTCACTTCTGATTTTGTCCTCTACGTTCTGCGGTGAGCCAGGTTTCTGAATTCCAATAGCATCATCATTTTCTGCCGCTTTAGCCAGCTCCAACATGTGCAACTTAATCTGTACATTTCCTGCCTTAAGGTAAAGGCAGTTGATTGCATTCCTTGAATATTGGTTTACTTCCACCTGTTAATCTCTCTCTCTCTCCCCTCTTGACAACTCTTCAACCTCTGTTTTGCTTCTGAGTGTTCTCTCCAGCCATAACCCACATTTGAAGGGGTAGAATTTGGAGTTGCACTTCTGGATGTTTTTCAATTTAAGTAGACACTGGATAGAAACTTTACAAATCTGTCATGACACTTGACTGAAATCCTCGTGATATTGCATGGGACAAGGGTACAATCAGTCAAGTAACACAGTCAATGTAACTCAGTGGAAGAGAGATTTTACCTTTATAACAGTATAAATATGTTACCTCCTGGTCAAGTTTATCAAGCACCTTGAATGTGATACTTTACCAAGCCATCTATTTAGCTATTTTCAGCTCATCATAATGGGACACCGGCGAAAATTAAACATAGAATTCCTCCACATAAAATACTCGATAGCCAGAGGCTTGTGCAGTCAAATAGTATGGCCTTGCACTATCCATTTATACTTCTAATGTATGCAGGCACATCAGAGCGTTGATTCAGTATTCTACATTAAGCCTTCAGCAATATCAACTGAAGACCCACATGTTCCAATTTGGGAGAAGTCACGATGCCAAATCTTGGTGGTAGCTAGTGTCAGTAATACAGGAATCAAACCCCCAGCTCTAACAGAAAAACTCTTGAATGGAAAGGAGAAAACCTGCATTCTAGAAAACAAGCTGGGTTTGCCTTCAAACTTAGATGGTTGTTACAGTCTTAGGACCTGGGCCCAATGTCTACCCTCATACATTCTGCAGCACAACTTAGCACTTGTTGTCCTCTCAGATAGATGTAAAAGATCCACAGCACAATTTGAAGAAAGGACTTTCATTTTATATAACGTCTTTCATGACCTCAAGACATCTCAAAGCATTTTACAACCAATGACATACTTAAATGTAGTCACTGCTGTAATATAGAAAACACAGCAGCTAATTTGTGCACAGTGAGGTCCCACAACAGCAATGTAATAATGACTGGATAAACTTTAATTGCCATGTCTACCTGCATTACAATATTGACTACACTTCAAAATGTATTTAATTGGCTGCAAAACATTAGAGGTTAGTATGCAAAGTTAAAGCACATGGGATTGGGGGTAATATACTGGCGTGGATTGAGAATTGGTTGACAGACAGGAAGCAGAGAGTAGGAATAAACTGGTCTTTTTCTGGGTGGCAGGCAGTGACTAGTGGGGTACCGCAGGGATCCGAGCTTGGGCCCCAGCTATTCACAATATATATTAATGACTTGGGTGCGGGAACTAAATGTAACATTTCCAAGTTTGCAGACGACACAAAGCTGTGGGGGGTGGAAAAGTGTACTGTGAGGAGGATGCAAAGAGGCTCCAATGTGATTTGGACAAGTTGGGTGAGTGGGCAAATGCATGACAGATGCAGTACAACGTGGATAAATGTGAGATTATCCACTTTGGTTGTAAAAACAGAAAGGCAGATTATTATCTGAATGGTGATAGGTTGGGAAAGGGGGAGGTGCAACAAGACCTGGGTGTCCTTGTACACCAGTCACTGAAAGCAAGCATTCAGGTGCAGCAAGCAGTTAGGAAGGCGAATGGTATGTTGGCATTCATTGCAAGAGGATTTGTGTACCGGAGCAAGGATGTCTTACTGCAGTTATACAGGGCCTTGGTGAGACCACATCTGGAGTATTGTGTGCAGTTTTGTTCTCCTTATCTGAGGAAGGATGTTCTTGCCATGGAGGGAGTGCAAAGAAGATTTACTAGGCTGATTCCTGGGATGGCAGGATTGACGTATGAGGAGAGATTGGGTCAACTAGACCTATATTCACTAGAGTTTAGAAGGAGAGGGGACCTTATAGAAACCTATAGAATTCTAACAGAACTAGACAGGCTAGATGCAGGAACGATGTTCCCAGTGGCAAGGGAGTCCAGAACCAGGGGTCACAGTCTCAGGATACGGGGTATGCCATTTAGAACCGAGATGAGAAATTTCTTCACTCAGAGGGTGGTGAACTTGTGGAATTCTCTACCGCAGCAGGCAGTGGAGGCCAAGTCATTAAATATATTCAAGAAGGAGATAGATGTATTTCTTAATGCCAAAGGGACCAAGGGATATGGGGAGAAAGCGGGAACAGGGTACTGAATTAGATGATCAGCCATGATCTTATTTGAATGGCGGAGCAGCCCTGAAGGGCCGAATGCCCAACTCCTGTTCCTGTTTTCAATGTTGCTAGGACATTCTGAGGATGTAAAAGATGCTTATAATTACAAGTTTTTTTTTCTTCCTTTAACCATCCTTTATTCTGGATCAGAAGATCTGACACGATACCATTTATTGTATAAAGTACATTTTTGAAGCCAGCCAGGCTGATAGCAGGAAGCTATTACAACTGATGTCAGCATTCTGGAATACAAAGGGGAAAAGCTCAGCCTGGGTTCTTGCACCTAATCACTATTCAATAACTCCAGCTAAAAATACTTCCAGTTTGGATAGCAGATGAGGACAGGATTGAATAATCTGCTGACCCTCACTGTCTAGGTTGATGCATGAGCAATGACTTCTTGGACTGGCTTTTCTAGTTCCGTAGCTCAGCAAAAATCAACACCTTCAGGAGAAGCGAAGTGTCCTTGGACCAGTCATTTTCCGTTGCTCCATCAGTAACCTTCCCAACGTCATAAGGTTAAGAATGGGGCTGTTCATTGACAACTCTGCATTGTTCAGCTTCATTTACAACTCCTCATCATAAAGTAGGCCATACCATCCTATATTTGGATATTACTTAGACTTGGGCTGACAAATGGCTGGCAACAGTTGGGCTACATTAAGTTCAGGGTAATAATCTTGAGCAAGAGAAAGCCCAGCTATTTCCCCATGACTTTCAATGGTATCACCATCACCAATTTACCTCCATCAATATTCTGGAGGTTCACGGTTGACTAGAAGCTGAAATGGACCAATCATAATCAATGCAGTGTAGCATGTACAATATACAGAATGCACTGTAGCACCATGGTTATTTCAATGGCATTTTCTATCCCATGTGACCTCTATCTCCAGGAGCTACAAGAGCAACAATGTTTTCGGACTATCATCACCTCCAAGTCACACCATCCTGACTTTGACTTATATCACTGTCCCTTCGTCATCATGAGGCCAGTTGTCTGGAATTCCCTACTAGGACCATTTTGGGAGCATCGTCACAAAGAGTACACTTGTTCAAGAAAACCCACCAACCAACTCAGGACAATTAAAGATAGGCAATAAATGCGGACTTGCCAACCATACCCATATCCCAAAAGCAAATAAGTACAATAATCTTGTCAGGGTGATAAAAAGAGGCAACAATAAAATAAGATTATGAAAACTTAAAAATCACACATACAAAGCATTTATGCAGACTCTCCTAAAATATGTGGCTTTGTAAATAATTGAGGACGAGACGAATATTGTTGAGATGAGTCTTGTATATGTAATAAAAGTGACAGATGTAATTGAGTGCCAGTAAATGTGAAATGGTACATTTTGATGAAAAAAATTACAGTAATAATTATAGTTTGGGAGAAGGTTGGGTGATGTGAAAAAGTATTTGGAGGTCCGGGCTTGCAAGATTTTAAAAACAGCAACTCAAGTGGATAAGGCCTTTATAAAAAGAGAATGTAACACTGGGTTTCTGAAGTATAAAACATAAAAATCAAGATGCAGTGGTTAATCTTTGATCTCGAAGACCATGGTTGTTGAATTTTGTGTGTGTGCTTCATACTATAGGAGGGATGTTGTGATTATAGAGAGGGTACATCATAGATTCAGTCAGTCTGCTGCCTGGTATGAGGAAATGCAAATAGAAGGAGTGACTTTAAAATTGGGGCTGTTTTGTTAAATTAGATACAAGTAAAGTATAATGTCATAGTGTATAAAAGTAAGAGTAGATGGCATGAAACTACTCCAGTGACAAAGGGGTGTAGAATGTGGGGACGGAGATTGAATGTAAGAAATTTAGACTAGAGAGCCGGAGAAACTTTTTTACGAGGAGGGTACATAATTGTGGAATGCAGTTAGTGTCTCATGCAGAGACCATGTTGACATTCAAGAACTGGTTAGGTAGGTGGTGGAACAAAAGGGGAATAAAGAGATATAGTAACAGGGCAGGCATATTGCATTAGGTTGGCTATTCATGAGGAAGATAAATACAAACACAGACTGGTTGGACTGGCCAGCCTGTTTCTTCTTGTTTCTGTGCAATTCTATTATTCCATTCTCACTGGTATTCCCACACATGCACTTATAGTGAGTCTAAATGAACAGTGATCAGGGACAAGAACCTCACTGATTTCTTTTCTCCCTTATTAGCCCAAGGACAGGCACTGATGCCAATTGTAGCACCTCTAATTTTATTCTGACTGAGATTAGCTAACTCAGCACAGACCAGAGTCATCCTGATTTTCAGCTTCAGTGCTGTACTGAGCAGTGCTTAAAACCTTAAGAAAACACATGGCCCTGGAGATTCCACCCAACTGCACTGGAGTTTTCAGCACAATTTGCCAAAAATTAATGTAACCAGCACAAAAGATTGCATTTGGCGGAAGTAGTTTCCACGGTCTTCTGGCCCTACCACACAGTTGGTCATGCCCCATTGGGAGTTTCTGCTAATTGCACTGGTTTGAATGTCTTTGAGGAGGCTCCAAAAATTAAGTTGAATCTTTCAGGTGCAAAGACATTAATAGAAACGTTTTGAATATAATTTTTTTAACTTTGCAAAACCACTGATTACAGTACCCCAATATAACTGGAAAATTGCTTTATATTTTTTTGTCATTTTCATTAATTTAAGATCAGGTTACTCTTACATGGAGGATTGACAATGTGATTAAAAATGCTTATTTTTTTGTGATAAACCAATTTTCAGCCGTATTAATCAAACTGCACCAAAATGCCACTCTGAAATATATATAGGGTGGTGCAGTGGTTAGCACCACAGCCTCACAGCTCCAGGGACCCAGGTTCAATTCTGGGTACTGTCTGTGCGGAGTTTTCAAGTTCTCCCTGTGACCGCGTGGGTTTTTGCCGGATGCTCTGGTTTCTTCCCACAGCCAAAGACTTGCAGGCGATAGGTAAATTGGCCATTGTAAATTGCCCCTAGTGTAGGTAGGTGTTGGGGAATATGGGATTACTGTGGGGTTAGTATAAATGGATGGTTGTTGGTCGGCACAGACTCGGTGGGCCGAAGGGCCTGTTTCAGTGCTGTATCTTAAAATAAAATTAAAATTAAAAATTAAAGATATCAAGGAATATTTTTTAAAGCAAAGCTTTTATTAAAAAATTGCCTTTTAAATGCTGCCCAAATGCTGGTTCATGGCTGATTTTAGCATTTGGTGATACGCAAATTGGTTTGTGGGGAAAGTCTGGGTGGGGGGTCGTGGGTAAGAGATACTTTTCAAATGGGTGCAATTTTGGGCCCAGCTTGCGTCAAAGTCACCAATTGCACCCAAAGCTCGACTCCATAATGCTGTCATCAGAGCAAGAACTCTTGAGAGTAGCTTTGGACTGGCTGTGTATGAATTTGTCCCAATCCTACAGTCAACATGTAATCTGCGGGAAGAACATTCAAATTGGTGCCCAGAGTGAGAATGTAAGAACATTAAATAAGTAGATGTTCAGTAATTCTTCCCCATTTCTGTCACCAATGCATCCTAAATCTAAGCCAAATGCCCTTGCACATCAAGAGAAACACTGAACTTCTAAGCTTTAAGACTTTTCCAGGTGTAAATTGGATTACTATGTTTGCAAAAAAAAAAATTGAGCAATGTGTAATGGTGAGAAAAAAAAATGAAGTATGAAGTGTAGTTTGTACTCGCCAGGCTGAGATTTGTCAAAACACATTTAATTAAATACTTCAACAACTTGTATTTGTATCTATTTGGCCTCCTTATCTCGAGAGACAATGGGTAAGCGCCTGGAGGTGGTCAGTGGTGTGTGAGCGCCTGGAGTGGCTATAAAGGCCATTTCTACAGTGATAGGCTCTTCCACAGATGCTGCAGAAAAATGTGTTTGTCGGGGCTGTTACACAGTTGGCTCTCCCTTTGGCTTCTGTCTTTTTTCCTGCCAACTGCTACGTCTCTTCGACTCGCCACGCTTTAGCCCCGCCTTTATGGCTGCCCGCCAGCTCTGGCGAACGCTGGCAACTGACTCCCACGACTTGTGATCAATGTCACAGGACTTCATGTCGTGTTTGCAGACATCTTTAAGGCGGAGACATGGATGGCCGGTGGGTCTGATACCAGTGGCGAGCTCGCTGTACAATGTGTCTTTGGGGATCCTGCCATCTTCCATGCGGCTCACATGGCCAAGCCATCTCAAGCGCCGCTGACTCAGTAGTGTGTATAAGTTGGGGATGTTGGCCGCCTCGAGGACTTCTGTGTTGGAGATACGATCCTGCCACCTGATGCCAAGTATTCTCCGGAGGCAGCGAAGATGGAATGAATTGAGACGTCGCTCTTGGCTGACATACGTTGTCCAGGCCTTGCTGCCATAGAGCAAGGTACTGAGGACACAGGCCTGATACACTCGGACTTTTGTGTTCCGTGTCAGTGCGCCATTTTCCCACACTCTCTTGGCCAGTCTGGACATAGCAGTGGAAGCTTGTTGATTTCTGCTTCTAGAGACAGGTTACTGGTGATAGTTGAGCCTAGGTAGGTGAACTCTTGAACCACTTCCAGAGCGTGGTCGCCAATATTGATGGATGGAGCATTTCTGATGTCCTGCCCCATGATGTTCGTTTTCTTGAGGCTGATGGTTAGGCCAAATTCATTGCAGGCAGCCACAAACCTGTCGATGAGACTCTGCAGGCACTCTTCAGTGTGAGATGTTAAAGCAGCATCGTCAACAAAGAGAGGTTCCCTGATGAGGACTTTCCGTACTTTGGACTTCGCTCTTAGACTGGCAAGGTTGAACAACCTGCCCCCTGATCTTGTGTGGAGGAAAATTCCTTCTTCTGAAGACTTGAACGCATGTGAAAGCAGCAAGGAGAAGAAAATCCCAAAAAGTGTGGGAGCGAGAACACAGCCCTGTTTCACGCCACTCAGGATAGGAAAGGGGTCTGATGAGGAGCCACCATGTTGAATTGTGCCTTTCATATTGTCATGGAATGAGGTGATACTTAATAGCTTTGGTGGACATCCAAACTTTTCTAGTAGTCTGAAGAGACCACGTCTGCTGACGAGGTCAAAGGCTTTGGTGAGATCAATGAAAGCAATGTAGAGGGGCATCTGTTGTTCGCGGCATTTCTCCTGTATCTGACTAAGGGAGAACAGCATGTCAACGGTCGATCTCTCTGCATGAAAGCCGCACTGTGCCTCAGGGCAGACGCGCTCAGCCAGCTTCTGGAGCCTGTTTAGAGCGACTCGAGCAACGATTTTCCCCACTATGTTGAGCCGTGAGATTCCACGGTAGTTGTTGCAGTCACCGCGGTCACCTTTGTTTTTATAGAGGGTATTTGTATAGCGCCTTTAATAAAATATTCCAATGTGCTTCACAAGCATTATAAAGAAAAACTTGACACCAAGCCACATAAGGCAATATTGGGGTTGTTGGACAAAAGTTTGGTTAAAGAGTTAGGTTTTAAGGAGCGTCTTAAATAAGGAAACGAGACATGGAGGCGGAGGGATTTCGGGAGGAAATTCCAGAGCTTAGGGCCTCAGTAACTGAAGGCACAGCTACCAATGGTGGAGTGGTTAATATCGGTAATGTCCAATAAACCAGAACTAGATGAGCATGGATATCGAGGAGGCTTGTAGGGCTGGAGGAGTTTATAGAGATAGGGAGGTTGAGGCCACGAAGGGATTTGAAAACTGGGATGAGAATTTTAAAATTGAAGCATTGCTTAATCGAGAGCTAGTGTAAGTCAGCGATGGGTGAACAGAACCTTGTGTGAGTAAGGACAAGGACAGCAGATTTTTGGATGATGTGAAGTTTACAGAGGATAGAACGTGGGCAGACAGGTTAGATGTGCATTGAAATAGTCTCAAGGTAACAAAGGCATGAATGAGGGTTTCAGCAACAGCTAAGCTGAGGCGGGGAGGTCTGACGATATTATGGAGGTGGAAATAGATGTTATTAGTGATTGTGTGGATACTTGCCTTTATGTAGAACCCTGCCACGTTGAAACGTCTCAGTAGTTTGTGCAGAGTTCTCTTTGAAACGCCCCGACAGTTATGTAAACAAACTAGGTAACCATTCTGCCCTGTGAACAAGAAGTTAATCTGCCTTGCTTTTAATTGATCGAGGGAGGAATGTTAATCAGGAAACTGGGAAATCTCCCAACTAGAGATCACAATTGTGCAAGTAAAATGATACTGTTGCTTGTACGGCCGTGAATTCAATTGGTCTCTGCTGTAGTTGCTGCGTCACTGGTCTCACTAGGATCCCACTTTTTGAAAGTGAAGACTGTCACCAGGCATGTTTATACTGGAACAAGAAAGAACTTGGCAAGTAGGGGCAAGCACACAGTAGAACAGGAGCAACAACCGAAGATGAGCCAAGGCAGGAAGGTATGCTGGACCGCAAATTAGTGCATTTTGCTGGTCAGTTTTTTTTTAAATTATTTTTTTTTTGTTGCACACTTGTAAGCTGAAGGAGGCCAGGGCTGGGCATTGGGACACTTGTTTTGTTAATCCTGCTGTTTGTATTGAACACAGTCAGGTCAGATAAAGCAGTTGAGAAATGCAGAGTAACGCTGTCTCGGCTTTTCTCAGCCTCATTGTGTACCCACTAAATTCGTGTGACATTTTCAGTCTAAACACCAGCCATCATAAGTGGCTCCTGAATGAGAACTTGTGCTGAGTTGTGGACAGTTTTCTGCCGTTGATTTGATCAGACTCTGGACTGTGTTGAGTGGCTTTGAACTCCCATAATGTCAGACCCTTGCAATTAGAATAGGGAAAGAACTTCAATTTTCATCAGGCTGGACTAGAATTAAGGCTGGAATTTTACGCGCCTCCAAACAAGCGGGCTGGTGGGGGGGGGGGGGGGAGGTGGGGGTGTAAAATTGCGTGGGGAGGGGTATGTTCCCGACCATGTCCCGCCACTGCTTCAATTTTACATAGGGCGGTGGCGGTGAGAGATAGCCTGCCGCCCCAGGCCAATCAAGGCCCTTAAGTGGCCCATTAACTGGCACTTGAGGGCTTCCGCCCACTGCCAGGGGTATTTTATCCTTGGCGGCCTGACAGCATAAGCCTCAAAAACCCTGCCTGGTGAAACCTGACGGCTTCTTGCGGGCTGATGGGAGGCCCTCCTGATCGGGCAACTTGTGTCCCATGGAGGGCCGCCCTTGAAGCCTCATTGCACAACATTTCCCCCCCCCCCACCCCCCTAAACAACCCCCCTTGCCTCGCCAGGGCCTGACTGATTGTCCCCAGTAAGGCCCTCAAAACTTACCTTAGTTCCGGGCCATCCTTCATCTTGCTTGCGAAGGCTGGTTTTTTTATTTCCAAAATATACTTTATTCATAAAAATCTGTTTAAAAAAAAATACATTACCAAACAGTTTCAAACAGCACCAAGTCAAAAAATACAAACCGTGCAACGGAGATCAGTGTCCTTCAATGCAATCATGAGTTGCCTCACAACCCTTCCATTTCATTTGTCATACCATATACATTTTTACATTTTACAGCAAACGTAAATTTTCCGGATACAGTTCGAGGGGTTTCCCATGGATCCAGCCCCTCAGTTCAGCTTGGTGGGGGGACCTTACACTGTGGTCTTCCCCCATTGAGCCTTTGCTGCGGCTGCCCCAAGCTTTAGTGTGTCCCTCAGCACGTAGTCCTGGACCTTGGAATGTGCCAGTCTGCAACTTTCGGTCGTGGACAACTCTTTGCGCTGGAAGACCAGCAAGTTTCGGGCAGACCAAAGGGCGTCTTTCACCGAATTGATAGTCCTCCAGCAGCAGTTGATGTTTGTCTCGGTGTGCGTCCCGAGGAACAGCCCGTAGAGCACAGACTCCTGTGTTACCGAGCTGCTTGGGATGAACCTCGACAAAAACCACTGCATCTCTTTCCACACCTGCTTTGCAAAGACACATTCCAGAAGGAGGTGGGCAACCGTCTCTTTCCTACCACAGCCACTGCGGGGGCATTGTGCGGAGGGGCTGAGACTTCGGGCATGCAGGAAGGATCTGACGGGGAGGGCTCTTCTCACCACCAGCCAAGCTACATCTTGGTGCTTGTTTGAAAGTTGTGGTGATGAGGCATTCCGCCAAATGACTTTGGCGGTCCGCTCGGGGAACCATCCGACAGGATCCATCGTCTCCTCCTCCCGTAGGGCCTTGACATTCGGTGCAGACCACTGCCTGATGGATCGGTGGTCAAAGGTGTTTTCCCGCAGAAACTGCTCCACGAAGGATAAGTGGTACGGCACAGTCCAACTGGATGGAGCGTTCCGCGGCAATGTGACCAGGCCCATCCTTCGCAACACCGGGGACAGATAGAACCTCAGCACCTAGTGACACTTGGAGTTTGCGTACTGGAGGTCTACACACAGCTTGATGCAGCCGCACATGAAGGTGGTCATCAGGATGAGGGCCACGTTGGGTACATTTTTCCCGCCCTTATCCAGAGGTTTGAACATCGTGTCCCACTGGACCCAGTCCATTTTGGATCCCCAGATGAAGCGGAAAATGGCTCGGGTGACCGCCACAACGCACGAGTGGGGTATGGGCCAGACCTGTGCCACGTACAGCAACAACGTGAGCGCCTTGCACCTGATGACCAGGTTCTTACCCACAATGGAGAGAGATCGCTGCCCCCACATGCTCAGCTTGTGTTGTACCTTGGCTACTCGCTCCTCCCAGGTTTTGGTGCACGCTCCGGCCCTTCAGAACCATATCCCCAGCACCTTCAGGTAGTCTGACCTGACGGTGAAGGGGGACAAAGGATCGGTCAGCCCAGTTCCCAAAGAACATGGCCTCGCTCTTGCCGTGGTTAACTGTGGCTCCCGAGGCCAGTTCGAACTGGTGGCAGATGCTCATCAGTTTGCGCACAGACAGCGGATCTGAGCAGAAGATGGCGACGTCATCCATGTACAGGGAGGTTTTAATCTGAATGCCTCCACTGCCTGGGATTGTCACTCCTCTTATGCTCGCATCCTTCCTAATAGACTCAGCAAAGGCTGGGTTTTTTTTTTAATTCCAAAATATACTTTATTCATAAAAATCTGTAAAAATTACATTGCCAAACAGTTTCCAAACAGCACGAAAAAATACAAACATTGCAAAAGAGATCAGTTTCTTTCAATAATGTCATGAGTTTCTTCCCAACCCTTCCGTTTCACAATTGTCATGTCAATTACAGTTTTACATTTACAGCAATTGAGAATATTAACGATACAGTTCGAGGGGATTCCCATGGTTCCAGCCCCTCAGTCCAGCTTGGTGGGGGAACCTTACACTGTGGTCTTTCCCCATTGAGCCTTTGCTGCGGCTGCCCCAAGCTTTAGTGCGTCCCTCAGCACGTAGTCCTGGACCTTGGAATGTGCCAGTCTGCAACATTCGGTGGTGGACAACTCTTTGCGCTGGAAGACCAGCAAGTTTCGGGCAGACCAAAGGGCGTCTTTCACCAAATTGATAGTCCTCCAGCAGCAGTTGATGTTTGTCTCGGTGTGCGTCCCTGGGAACAGCCCGTAGAGCACAGACTCCTGTGTTACAGAGCTGCTTGGGATGAACCTTGACAAAAACCACTGCATCTCTTTCCACACCTGCTTTGCAAAGGCACATTCCAGGAGGAGGTGGGCGACCGTCTCTTCCCCACCACAGCCAACGCGGGGGCACTGTGCGGAGGGGGCGAGACTTCGGGTGTGCATGAAGGATCTGACGGGGAGGGCCCTTCTCACCACCAGCCAAGCTACGTCTTGGTGCTTGTTTGAAAGTTCTGGTGTTGAGGCATTCCGCCAAATGACTTTGACGGTCTGCTCGGGGAACCATCCGACAGGATCCACCGTTTCCTTTTCCCGTAGGGCCTTGAGGACATTCCGTGCAGACCACTGCCTGATGGACCGGTGGTCAAAGGTGTTTTTCCGCAGAAACTGCTCCACGAAGGATAGGTGGTACGGCGCCGCCCAACTGCATGGTGCGTTCCGCGGCAATGTGACCAGGCCCATCCTTCGCAACACCGGGGACAGATAGAACCTCAGCACGTAGTGACACTTGGAGTTTGCGTACTGGGGATCTACACATAGCTTGATGCAGCCGCACACGAAGGTGGTCATCAGGATGAGGGCCACGTTGGGTACATTTTTCCCGCCCATGTCCAGAGATTTGAACATCGTGTCCCTCCGGACCCGGTCCATTTTAGATCCCCAGACGAAGCGGAAAATGGCTCGGGTGACTGCCACGGCGCAGGAGTGGGGTATGGGCCAGACCTGCGCCACGTAGAGCAACAACGTGAGCGCCTCGCACCTGATGACCAGGTTCTTACCCACAATGGAGAGAGATCGCTGCCCCCACATGCCCAACTTTTGTCGTACCTTGGCTACTCGCTCCTCCCATGTTTTGGTGCACGCCCCGGCACTTCCGAACCATATCCCCAGCACCTTCAGGTAATCTGACCTGACGGTGAAGGGGACAAAGGATCGGTCAGCCCAGTTCCCAAAGAATATGGCCTCGCTCTTGCCGTGGTTAACTTTGGCTCCCGAGGCCAGTTCGAACTGGTCGCAGATGCTCATCAGTCTGCGCACGGACAGCGGATCCGAGCAGAAGACGGCGACGTCATCCATGTACAGGGAGGTTTTGACCTGAGTGCCTCCGCTGCCTGGGATTGTCACTCCTCTTATGCTCGCATCCTTCCTAATAGACTCAGCAAAGGGTTCAATACAGCAAACAAACAAGACCGGGGACAGAGGACAGCCCTGTCTGACTCCAGATTTGATCGGGAAACTTTCAGATTCCCACCCGTTGATTGACACTGCGCTACTGATGTTTGTGTAGAGCAGTTGGATCCAATTGCAGATTCCCTCCCCAAACCCCATTTTGGAAAGCACGTCCATCATGTAGGTGTGCGATATCCTGTCAAAAGCCTTCTCCTGGTCCAGACTGATGAGGCAGGTGTCCACCCTCCTGTCCCGTACGTAGGCGATCGTATCCCTGAGTAGCGCGAGACTATCAGAGATCTTCCTGCCGGGTACAGTACAGGTCTGATCGGGGTGAATCACCAACTCCAGAGCAGACTTGACTCGACTGGCTATGACTTTGGACAGAATCTTGTAATCAACATTAAGCAGTGAGATGGGCCGCCAATTTCTGATTTCTGCCCTCTCCCCCTTCTGCTTGTAAATGAGGGTGATGATGCCTCTTCTCATGGATTCTGACATGCTGTAAAGGCTGGGTGTGGTCCCAGCAGTGACCACTGCTTCTGGTGGCGCTGCTGGGACTAAGAGCTGCTGGCATGCTGATTGATTGGCAGCTCCTTTAGGTGGGGCTTCCTGCCACAAGGAGGTGGAAGTCCCACCCAAGACCAGTTAAAGGCCTGGGGAGCGAAAAATTCCAGTCTGGCTCCCCAGGCTTGGCGGAGGCGGGCTCGCCACCAATTTTGCAGTCGGTGGATGGGGCCTCCCGCCCAATGAATAATTCCTGCCCGAGTTCCAAATCTCATTGGTTAAGAGCATTGATCTTATACCATTATGCTGTCCATTAGTTTCATACTTGGAGAGTTTGAGGCGAGTCGGGATTTTTGTTTAAGGATTCCATTCTATTGCATTTTGTCACTTTTCATTGTTTAGATTCTACCCTCGAGGCCTGTTCGGTTGTGCAGTGTATGGAGTGAGTTTCTTCAAGGCTTCTAATTTAGTGAATTGCTGGCCCCAGCTGCTCATGTCCATAGTGCACAAATCTGTACAGCACGTCAATCAAGATCAATGCGAGATCCTGGAAAATGTGGTCCATTTTCCAAATTTTGGGAGCCTCCTCTTGGCAAAGGCAGACATAGACATCGAGGTTCATTATCACCTCCAAGGTGCCAGCTCAGCCTCCGGCCAACTGAAGCAGAGAGTGTTTGAGGATTAGGATAACAAACTCGAGACTAAGATCATGGTTTACTGCTTCTATATGCTTCGGAGACTTGGACAATCTACAGCAGGCACCTCAAAGCACTGGAGGAGTACCAGCAAAGGTACCTCCGTAAGATCTTTCAAATATGGTGGCAAGAAAGGCAGTCCAACAGCAGTATTCTAACAGCAAGCCAACCTTCCCAGTATTGGGGCTCTAATCACCCAAAACCAGATCTGCTGGGTGGGACATATCGTTTGTATACCTAACACCACGCTCCCAAAGCAGCTGTTCTACTCGGAACTTGGTTGCGGCAGGAGACTCCCGGGAGGACAGTGGAAACGCTTCAGAGATGTCCTCAAAGCATCCCTGAAAAGATCATTCATCCCTGAAAAGATCATTCATCCCTGAAAAGATCATACATCCCTGTCGACCTGTGGGAGTCCCTGGCTCTTGACCATCCTCGATGGAGAATACTCATTCGTGAAGGCATTGTACATCTCAAGGGACTTTGGGAACATGCAGAGGCAAAGTTGAGGCATTGGAGGGAGTGCACAAATCTCTATAAACAGCTCATCTACCTGACCCTTCAAGCACTACCTGCCCCTCATGTGGCAGAATCTGCAGATCACGCACTGAACTTCTCACCCATTTCAGAACCCATCAAACCGGAGTGAAACAAGTTATCTTCGATTCTGGGGGACTGCCTAAGAAGACAGAACAAGTGCAAGTTCATGTGTTGAAGCGTGTGAACGAAGCAGGAGCAACTTTCTGATGTGTTTGAGGAGTGATACAGTTGATCTGATATCTGGATCCTGATACTTTGGGTGTCAGACATTGAAAAAATATTGCCCATCTGTATGTGGTGTCATTGTTTCTTGACTTAGCTCTGGACTTTGACTTGTTTATTGGCTGGTAAATGAATACCACCCGTCCCTCCTCACAGTATTCCTCCTCCGCTCCTGATAGGCACTTGATACAGTTCACAGCTGAAGCAGAGCATGGTAGGGTCACTACAGCCCTTATCCTATTTAATTCCCTCCGCGACACCCTGGTGCACTCCTCCATTACCCCCACCACCTCGTCCCCGTCCCAGGGCACCTTCCCCTGCAATCGCAGGAGGTGTAATACCTGCCCATTTACCTCCTCTCTCCTCACTATCCCAGGCCCCCAAAAAAAAAACTTTGCGGAACATCTCCGCTCAGTCCGCAAGCAGGACCCTGAGCTTCCGGTTGCTTGCCATTTCAACACTCCCCCCTGCTCTCATGCTCACATCTCTGTCCTGGGATTGCTGCAGTGTTCCAGTGAACATCAACGCAAGCTCGAGGAACAGCATCTCATCTACCGATTAGGCACACTACAGCCTGCCGGACTGAACATTGAGTTCAATAATTTCAGAGCATGACAGCCCCCCATTTTACTTTCATTTTTAGTTTTTTTTCTTCCTTTTTTTTGCATTCCTTTTTACATTTTTTACAATCTTTTTTTGCATTTATTTCATTTCATCTTAGTTTGTTCAGTTTGCTTACCCACTTTTTTTCAGGTTGTTTTTCTTCAGGTTTGCACTTGCTGCTGTTCAATATTCAGTGTATTCACACCTAATCTTTACTAATGCTTTGTCTTTCAACACACCATTAACATATTGTTTGCCTTTGCTCCGTGACCTTTTGGTCAGCTATGTGGCCTGGTCCAATCTGCACCTTCTCCTTTGTTATCTCTTGCCCCACCCCCACCTCACTTGTTTATAATCTGTGACTTTTCTAATATTTGTCAGTTCCGAAGAAGGGTCACTGACCCGAAACGTTAACTCTGCTTCTCTTTCCACAGATGCTGCCAGACCTGCTGAGTGACTCCAGCATTTCTTGTTTTTGTTTCAGATTTCCAGCATCCGCAGTATTTTGCTCCTATTTAATCCAATCCATTTTAACAGAATCCTGGCACACAGTCCTCACCACAGAGTGGAGAATTCTTGAATACAAGCTGAGATCAGTCTTTAGTTAGTGGATTTTCCTTTGAAACATTTTGTATATTTTTATCATCCTGTTCCTCTCACTCTTGCTCACTCTTGCAGGGGTACAATTTAACGGACTCAGTTTTCCCTCTGATTACTCATTTCTTCCAAATGAGCCTAGACAGTGATCAGTGGCAGGCAATTCATCTGTTGCCATCACATTCAAGGTTGTTTCTGTATTCATCTCGCATCACTGATGTTGAGTAGGAGCAAGAATCCTGCCTGACTCCCTCATCCTTCCCTGTTCTGCTGAGGATTGCTAAGGCTAATTGGAATGCCCAAAGTCAGCATAGGCTAGAAAGCAAACCTCTGACCCGAGAGCTTTCAGGGATGTTCACACTGTGGGACATGTGTGAAAGAAACACTCATTCAGGAGTGTTCGTCAGTGGTTATGGACAACTGGGAAGTGGTGTAGGTGACTTCCACTTTTCACCTCTCAGCTTGACTGCAAGATAGTGTTTTTAAAAAACTGTTTTAGTCCGTGAGTGTTTTGAGGGTCAGATAAATAGACAAATGACAGGTTTTCTCATAGGTTTAAAAAAAGAAAGATTAATACTTATTTTACACAATAACAGAGAAATGTTGGTGACCTCACCCACTCATGCATTCACACACACAAGAAAAGATGGAGAGTAGAGTGGTAGCATGCAGTTTGATTCCAGTTGTGGCATAAGAGTTTGTTTTAAAACAACCTTTAGAAGCTTTTCGGGAGGAAATCTTTCAATGGTGCAGGCATGAATGTACGTTGTCTTGAAAAGAATGATGTGTTGCAGGATTCTTGTGGTTAAGCCTCAGTCCAAAGTCGATGGTGGAAATCCTGGTTCCCTTTCCCAGATAGGGAGCTCCAAAGTCACCTTGCAATTTCGCTCTATAGTAGTTAAAAGGTATTATCAGCAGGGCTCCTGCTAAGCTGGAACTGGCTCACAGCTGTTCTGGCTAGAAAAGACCCTGTCTGGCTGTTCTCTGTCTCCAGAAAGATACCTTTTAAGGTGGAAACTTGTCAGGTTGGGGTGTCGGTCAGGTGACTAAGGGCTCTCCCCTGGGTCATTGATACAGTGTTCCAAGCTTTGGGAACCATTGTTACCTTATGGCATCTAAATGTGGTCCATTCTGATAAATAGGTGTTATTTCACACCTATTATTTTGGCCTTGGCTTTGGAGTCAGTCTGTCTGCAAAAGTCTTTGTTAGCTCCATTCCTGCTGATGAGTTATTAGCATGGAATGGGCTATTTTTGCCAAAGCTAATACAGACGTCGATAGCGTGTTTCGTCTTCAACAGACAAGCATGTCTATTGAACAGTACAAGAAGGGTCACCTGACCACGACTCCATTTTGTCTGTGGCACAAAGTGTCCATTTTCTTGCAGTTCTGTTCAACAGTTGACTTTCATTTCATATTTTCTCCAGTTCATATTTCATCACTTCCCTTCAAGGGCGTGACACTAGGGTACATGTAATTGTGATGGTGCTATTTGCCGCATTCGTACAATAATGTAGCCATCCAAGATCTAAATTTCAGTCAATGTCAGTGCCATCAGCCACAAGGCAAGGCCATTGTTTATGTGAAAAATGCAGAGAAGGATGATGACCCACAAGTAGAGTCTGGTGTGTGGTGGGGCGTATGTGGAGGTGGGTAATGGGGGTGGCAAGAAAGATGGATATGGCGGTTGAAGTAGCTGCTCATAAGGCAGCTGTTCGGCCTCTGAAGAATTCCAAGAGAGGCACAGGAAGTAGCTTGGTTTATTCAAGGAACAACAGAAAAAGAGGTTGATGGTAGAGGTGTAGTGATGAGTTGGGTTAGGAATTGGGGGTGCAAATTCACCAGGAGAACTTGAAAGGTAGCATTACTGGAGAGAAGGAATGGGAGGCGAGGAAGAGCACTAGGGGCAAACAAAAAGATGTAGAACTAATGGGGTGGATCTTTTGTCTTCATTGTTTGGGCAGTATCAATGGAATGAAAATCAGGCAGGTTCTCTAAATTCAAGGAGACCTGTTCCACCAAGATACCAACCAAGCACTGAAGACAAAACTCTACCACAGTGGACTTGGCTCTGGGAGCGGATGCCACATGGAATATGCGATTGGTTAGAGAAGGTGTTTGGTTTCTATAAAAATCACTGAGATGAAAAGAGACATCTGATTTTTGAGAGGATAATCCCCAGCCCCCCACCAAACTCCAGGTGTTTGTATCAGATGAATCAAAGATATGTTCCATTCAGTACCTAATGTTACAAGAAAATGTTACAACATCTAATTAGTTAATTGTGAGGTTACAGATGCAACTTTTTCATTACATCAACAAACTCGCCAACCACTAAAACTCTGGGTTCTGTGGACGAAAGTATTGATCCACCTGATACCTTTCTGGGGAAAGGCACCAATCCCTGATCTGTGCTGTTTTCCTGATGCTTTACTGGGGAAAGGCACCAATCCCTAGTCTGTGCTGTTTTCCTGATGCTTTTCGGTAAAGGCACCAATCCCTAGTCTGTGCTGTTTTCCTGATGCTTTACTGGGGAAAGGCACCAATCCCTAGTCTGTGCTGTTTTCCTGATGCTTTACTGGGGAAAGGCACCAATCCCTAGTCTGTGCTGTTTTCTTGATGCTTTACTGGGGAAAGGCACCAATCCCTAGTCTGTGCTGTTTTCTTGATGCTTTACTGGGGAAAGGCACCAATCCCTAGTCTGTGCTGTTTTCTTGATGCTTTTCGGTAAAGGCACCAATCCCTAGTCTGTGCTGTTTTCCTGATGCTTTTCGGTAAAGGCACCAATCCCTAGTCTGTGCTGTTTTCCTGATGCTTTACTGGGGAAAGGCACCAATCCCTAGTCTGTGCTGTTTTCCTGATGCTTTTCGGTAAAGGCACCAATCCCTAGTCTGTGCTGTTTTCCTGATGCTTTACTGGGGAAAGGCACCAATCCCTAGTCTGTGCTGTTTTCCTGATGCTTTACTGGGGAAAGGCACCAATCCCTAGTCTGTGCTGTTTTCTTGATGCTTTACTGGGGAAAGGCACCAATCCCTAGTCTGTGCTGTTTTCTTGATGCTTTACTGGGGAAAGGCACCAATCCCTAGTCTGTGCTGTTTTCTTGATGCTTTTCGGTAAAGGCACCAATCCCTAGTCTGTGCTGTTTTCCTGATGCTTTTCGGTAAAGGCACCAATCCCTAGTCTGTGCTGTTTTCCTGATGCTTTACTGGGGAAAGGCACCAATCCCTAGTCTGTGCTGTTTTCCTGATGCTTTACTGGGGAAAGGCACCAATCCCTAGTCTGTGCTGTTTTTCTTATGGTTTACTGGGTAATGGCACCAATCCCTGGTCTGTGCTGTTTTCCTGATGCTTTACTGGGGAAAGGCACCAATCCCTGGTCTGTGCTGTTTTCCTGATGCTTTACTGGGGAAAGGCATCAATCCCTAGTCTGTGCTGTTTTTCTGATGGTTTACTGGGTAATGGCACCAATCCCTGGTCTCTCGTTTTTTTTTCTGGTGGTTTACTGGGTCATGGCACCAATCCCTGGTCATTGGTGAATTTAATACTGCTATGGGGTATACAAGATATCTAATCCTTTCCCTGATGCATTTACTTGGGTTCTTGCACAATGAAACACAACCCTCTGTTGGTCAAAGTGGCACCATGACATTGCAAGGGGAAGTCATCCTAGCATCTGTGACAAGTAAAATGGGAGGCTGAAAAGAGGTACCCACCGACAGAGTGCTAAAACCCACCCTGCACTGGTGCAGCAACAATGGACTTGAACAGGCCTGGCTCTGACCCAGAAAATTACTTCATTATTTTTCCATTTGGAATGCATTTTGTTTCAGAAACCCCATGCTGACTGGCTTAATATATTTTAATACCTTTGGGGTGACTGATAAAGTTGTCTTTTTCCATGATAACTAACTTCTGGCTGTGAGTTCTGTGGTGTCAAAACAGGTAAAGAGAAGCATTTCCTTTTTAAAGTATAAGGGTGGTTAACAGCTATTATCAGAGAATACTGCCTCTGCAGTCCTCCCATCACTTTTCAGTATAAAGCTGAACTCTGTACCTGCGGCAGCTTTCTAGACCTGAATTTTGATGGCTACTGCAAGTTGCTGATCAAGAGTCACCATCCGATTGGACCAGCCTGGGACCTATATTGGAACTGATGGCACTTTACAAAGAAGAACAAGGGGAATAATGCTCATTGGTCAAGGACCTTCATTTGAAGGCTGTTATGCCAGCGCCCAAGTGGCAACATCAGGTTGCCACTATATAGAAGCCAGAGCTGTATTAATGTCCAACCTGAAATCTACCACTTCTATGTATGTAAAGGCGTGACTTTACTTCACTGTGGTTTTTCCTGTGGGGGTGACCGTTCTTACTGAAATTTAATGGTAAGAACACATAGTCAAAGCCAGTCCTTAGTCTTGCTCTTTATTTTGATTGGTTCAGAATGAAGGAACAACCTCTGGTTTGATACTGGTCTGTTGCCAGTTTTAAACGGGCAACAGTCAGCTCAAACTGGTGTCAAAGGGGGCTGTTGGAACAGGACCTGGTTATGTCATAAAGTAATATACAGCATAGAAGGAAGCCATTCAACCCATCAAGTTCATGGTGGCTCTCTGCAAAGCAATTCAGTCTGTCCCACTCCCCTGTTCAATCTCTGTTGCCCTGCAAGTTTATTTCTTACAAGTGGCCATCTAATTTCCTTTTGAAATCATTGATTCGCTTCACTTCCACAATCCTCGTGGCAGCGAGTTCAGGCATTTCCACTTGCTGCGTAAAAAAATTCTTCCTCACATTCTCCCTGCATCTCTTGCCCAAAACCTTCAATCTGTGCCCCCTAGTCTTTGTAACGTCAGTTAATGGGAACTTATCTTATCTAACTTATGGAAGCCTGTCATAATCTTGTACAGCTCTATCAAATCTCCCCTCGATCTCCTTTGCTCTAAGGAGAACAACCCCAGCTTTTCCAATTTAACCTTGTAGCTAAAATCCTCCATCCCTGGAACCATTCTGGTAAATCTCCTCACACCCTTCCTGAAGTGTGGTGACCAGAACTGGATGCAATATTCTAGTTGGGGCCTAACAAGAGCTTTATAAAGGTTCAGCATAACATCCCTGCTTTTGTACTCAAAGTCTCTATTTATGAAGCCCAAGATCTCATATACTATATTAACCACTCTCTCTAGCTATCTTGCCACCTTTGAAGATCTTTGCACATGCACCCGCAGGTTCCTCTGTTCCTGCACTCTCCAGGATTGCACCATTAAGTATATATTGCCTCTCCTTATTCCTTCTGCCAAAATGCATCACCTCACACTTGTCAGTATTAAATTCCATCTGCCACCTGTCTGCCCATTTGGGTTAGTCTATCTATGTCCTGTTGCTGGCGGTTCGTATCATCCTTACAGTTTGCCACTCCTCCAAGTTTGGTATCATCGGCAAATTTTGAAATTCTACTCTGTATTCCAAGATCCAAGTCATTTATATATAGCAAAAAGCAGTGGTCCTAGTGGGGAACACCACTGTCTACCATCCTCCAGTTTGAAAAGCAATCGCTTAGCACGACTCGCTGTTTTCTGTCCTTAAACCAATTTTTTATCCAGTTGAACACTGACCCTCCTGTTCCATGAGCCTCAATTTTGTTAACCAGCCTTTTATGTGGTATTTTATCAAACGCTTTCTTAAAATCCATAATAGATAGCATCCACTGCATTTCTTTCATCAACCTTCTGTTACTTCATCAAAAAATTCAATTACCATATATACTCGTGTAAAAGTCGACCCCCCAAAATTTAACCTCAAAACTTAGTCTCAAATTTCGACTTTTATACGAGTATATATGGTAATTGAATTTTGTAAAAGTCGACCCCCCAAAATTTAACCTCAAAGCTTGGTCTCAAAAATTCGACTTTTACACGAGTCATATTTTCAAACTTGTATTTACAAAATAAAAGCCACCACGGAGCTGGGGCGTAGAGTCGGGTGGATGCGCAGGAAATTATGTATCCAATCTGATGACGTTCACTGACCCATTCTGCACCTTTACCATCTAATTGCAGCCACTTGCTAGGCTTTCCTCTGATGGCACTTTGATTCTTTGCCATCTTCATGAGCTAAATGGAAAGCTTTCGACAATCTCTGACGTTCTTCTCTGATATTTTGAATTCTCTTGCTGCCACACAAAGATTCACCTTCTCTGCACACGCAATAACTTTTAGTTTAAACTGCGCGGTATATTTGTGAGGGTCCTAGCTGAATACTCGGGTATTTATACTAGTCCATGATAAGAATGTTCTATCTGCACTCTGAAAGTTAAGTTATACGAGATAGATGAAAAATTCAAGATTTTTTGGCCTAAAGTCATGGGTCAACTTTTACACGAGACCTGCTTTAACACAAGTATATACAGTAGATTAGTCAAACATGATCTGCCTTTTACAAATCCATGCTGGCTGTCATTAATGAACTCAAACCACTCCAAGTGCCTGTTGTTTTTTTTCCCCTGATTATTGTTTCTAAAACCTTACCTAACACTGATGTTAAACTAACTGGCCTGTAGTTGCTAGGACTGTCCTTACACCCTTTCTTGAATAAGGACGTCACGCATTTGCCACCCTCCAATCCTCTGGCACCTCTCCATATCTAGGGAAAATTGAAAGATTACGGCAAGCCCTTTCGCCATCTCCACCTCCACTTTCTTTAGCAACCTGGGATGCAAGCCATCTGGACCAGGTGACTTAACTACTCTAAGCATAGCCAGCCTTTCTAGTACCTCCTCCCTCTCAATTTTTATCCTGTCAATTGCCATTACTCTTTCTGCTTCTACCAATATTTTGTCAGATTCCTCTTCCTTGGAATACACCAATACAAAGTACTTATCAAGTATTCTAGCCTTGCCCTGTACCTCTAAGCAAATATTATCTTCTTTGTCCCTAATAGGCACCACCCCACCTCTTAACTGCCCGCTTACTATTTACATGCTGATAGAAGATTTTTGGATTCCCTCTTATTTTGACTGCCTTTCTCTTCTCATATTCTCTCTTTGCCAGTCTTATTTTGCTCTTCACCTCCCCTCTCAACTTATTGTATTTGGCCTGGTTCTCACTTGAAGAATTCACCTGACATGCATCATACCCCCTGTTTTTTTTTGGTTTCATCATAATTATCTCCATCATCCAAGGAGCTCTTTTTGGTTCCCCTACCTTTTGGTCTTGTTGGAATGAACCTAACCTGTACCTGAAACAACTCTTCCTTAAAGATATCCATTGTTCCGTTTCAGTTTTTCTGGTCAGTCTGTGGTTCGGTATTATTCTGGCTAGATCCCTTTGCATCGCATTGAAATTAGCCCTCTTCCAAACAAGCCATTCTACTGTGTATCGTTCCTTACTTTACTGCATTACGAGTCTAAGCCTTATGATACAATGATTACTCTTAGCCAAGTGTTCCCGCACAGACACTTGGTCCACCTGGCCCACCTCACTTCCCAGCACGAGATCCAGCAATGCCTCCTTTCTAGTTGGGCCGAGAGCTTACTGACCAAGGAAGTTCTTCTGAATGCAATCCAGAAACTCCTCCCCATCCTTTCCCTTTACTCTTAACATCCCAATCGATATTTGTGTAATTAAATTCCTCCAGTATCTCCACTATCCACTAGGCTCAACTATCACCAGTAACCTGTCTCTCGATGCAGAAATCAACAAGTGCATGGGAACGGCATCTGCTGCTATGTCCAGACTGGCCGAGAGGGTGTGGGAAAATGGCGCACTGACACGGAACACAAAAGTCCGAGTGTTTCAAGCCTGTGTCCTCAGTACCTTGCTCTACGGCAGTGAGGCCTGGACAAGTATGTCAGCCAAGAGCGACGTCTCAATTCATTCCATCTTTGCTGCCTCTGGAGAATACTTGGCATCAGGTGGCAGGACCGCATCTCCAACGCAGAAGTCCTCGAGGTGGCCAATATTCCCAGCATATACACCCTACTGAGCCAGCGGCACTTGAGATGACTTGGCCATGTGAGCCGTATGGAAGATGGCAGGATCCCCAAGGACGCATTGTACAGCGAGCTCGTCACCGGTATCAGACCCACTGGCCGTCCATGTCTCTGCTTTAAAGACATCTGTAAATGCGACATGAAATCCTGTGACATTGACCACAGGTTGTGGGAATCAGTTGCCAGTGATCGCCAGAGCTGGTGGACAGCCATAAAGGCGGGGCTAAAAAGTGGCGAGTCGAAGAGATTTAGCAGCTGGCAGGAAAAAAGACAAGTGCGAGGAGAGAGCCAACTGTGTAACAGCCCCGACAACCAATTTTATCTGCAGCACCTGTGGAAGAGTCTGTCACTCTAGAATTGGCCTTTATAGCCATTCCAGGCGCTGCTTCACAAACCACTGACCACCTCCAGGCACTTACCAAGTGTCTCTCGAGACATGGAGGCCAAAGAAGTATCTCCACTCTATAGTTATCTCTGTGATCTCTCTGCAGATTTGCTTCTCTATCTCTCTCCCTCACTATTTGGAGGCCAATAGAATACCTGTAGTGGCATGATCAACCCTTTTTTGCTTCTCAACTCTAACCAAATCGATTCTGTACTTGCCCCCTCAAGGAGATCCCCTCTTTCGAACACTACAGTGTCTTCCCTAATCTGTACTGCCACCCCAACTCCCTTTTTTCCTTCTCTATCTTTTCTAAGCACTTTATATACTTGCATATTAAGCATCCAGTTGCCACCATTTTTAAGCCATACTTCAGTTATTGCCACGACATCATATTCCCATACTGCTCTTTGTTCTTGTAGCACACCAACCTTAATCACCATGCTTTGTGCATTTACATACGTGTATTGTAATCTTTTCTTTGCATTCCTTGTAGCCCTTCTCCAGGTTCTCCTATCTAATATGGAACTATTCCCTTCTCTAGTACTGTCCAGTGCACATTATGCATCTTATTCCTCTTTTCTACATCTATATACTGGTGCCCATCCCCTTGCGATATTTAGTTTAAATCCTCCCCAAGGACACCGGTGAGCCTCCCCACGAGGACATTGGTCCCAGTCCTGTGGAGGTGCAACTCGTCCCTTTTGAATAAGTGCCTTCTGTTCCACAACTGGTCCCAATGCCCCGAGAATCTGAAACCCTCCCTCCTGCTTCAAGCCACACATTGATCCTCTCTATTTTCCTATTTCTACTCTCGCTAGTGCATACTACCTACAAGTTCCTACTGTTTAACTTCCTCCCTAGCTCCTGAAAATCTGACCATAGGACCTCAATTCCTGCCCTTGCTATGTCATTATGTCATGTGTATCACAGCTTCTGGCTCACTCCCTTCTCCCTGTAGAATATTCTGCATCCTTTCCATGATGCCCTTTACGCTGGCACCAGGGAGGCAACACACCATGTGGAACCCATGATGACTGTTACAGAAATGCCTGGCTGTCCCCTGACTATGGAATCTCCTATAGAAACTGTATTTCTACACTTTGCAGCTCCATCCTGTACAGTCCCTTGCCCATTGGTGTCATGGACTGGTCTGCACTCCTTCATGCTATCTTCACTCCCAGCAGTCTCCAGTGCTGAGTACCTGTTTGAGAGTAGCAGCCTGAAGACTCCTGTACCTCCTGCTTCTTCCTAGTCTTCCAGATGGCCACCCACCCAGTATCTCAAACTCTGACTGCCTGTAGGTGACCACCTCATGGAAAGTACGATCCAGGAAATTCTCCTGCTCCCTGTTGCTCTGCAGTGACTCCAGCTGCCCCTCAAGCTTGGAAATCCTGAGCTCGAGCTGAAGCAGCTGGAGACACTTCCTGCATCCATGGTCGCCCAAGACATGTGAAATGTCCTGGAGTTCCCGCGTGGCACAGGAATTGCAAGCAACAGATCGCAGCTGCCCATCCATGATCTAAAAAATACCCTATTCCCGTCTTTAGAATCTAGTTGGTACCTTGTTTAAACTATTAATTTTAATTAATGCCTCTAGACCTGCTCTGTGCTGCTACTCATTAATTCACTCACTGTGAGACTCTCCCTCATTGAGGTTATTAATTTTCCGGCTCCAAATTTGAAAGAGAGAGAAAAAGAGAAATACTCGCCAACCAATCCCTTACCCACTTTCCTGTGACATCACACTTTGATTTTTTTTTTGTCGTCTTGGTTTCCTCTCGCAGTATGATCACCCTCTCTCTCTGGCTCTGTCTCTCCCTCTGCTGCTGCTTTATGCCCGCTGTGCTCTCAGACCTTCTGCTGTTCTCACAGTGCTATCTCTTTCTCTGCTGTTGCTTTATCCCTACAGTGCTCTTGGACCTTTAGCTATTCTCGCATCTCTCTCTCTTGTTCTGGCGTCTCTCTCTCTCTCTCTCTCTTTTCCCCCAGCCCCACTGACGTGCACTGCGTTCTGGGACCTTCTGGTTTGCTGCCCGAGAGACATTGTATGTTGAGTATTTTTTCGAAGTCAGCATTTGCCGCACTGCATTTTTCTCCATGGGCAAATCAGTCACAACATTCCATCTGAGATGGTTTTGATATTGGCACAGCTTTGATTTTCTTTCTTCATACTGTATGAAGATGTTTCTTCAGTAGATGCAATTGGTGTTTTCCTCCGTTGCTGCTAGGTTTGAGCACTTCCTGAACTGCTTCTGGGGAATCCAGTGACCAACAGCCAGAACCAGTGCTGTTGGTTCAAGCACACTTGATCTCCTGCACTGTACACTTGGAGGTTCCAAACAAACTACACCTACTTAAGCAGAGCGTATATGATTTGCAATTTGCAATCACAGCTTCAGGTTTTTGTAGAATTCTTGCCTTCTTTGGGGGCAACTGTGCTGCTCGACTCTGCTGGTTTGCTGGGGGTTGGACTGACAATGAGATTGATGCCATGTTTTGGATGGTCATAAAATTTTGCCACTTGAGCTTAGGGTTCTGGATGGATGAACTATATGAAGTACAATCTAAATGAGGTTGAGGTTTGATTGCTGGACTGGTTAGTGTATGACATTATCCAATAGATTCTGTTTTATTTTATGGCAGATTATCTTTTGTTCCAATTTTTTTCCCTTGGTTCTTCCCTCTCTTTTCTCTGCTCCTGAAGGTATGGAGTCTTGCTGGGATGAATGCTATTCTTCACAAATTTGCAAGGCTGTTTGACCATGGAGTGGATTACAGCTGAACCCATTTCTGTCCTCAACTAATGTTCACATTTGTGCTAGCCTTCTGATCTGTATGACTCAGTATCACATCCCCAGGGGAGGCCTTTTCTCAAGTCATTGGAGGAGGTTCTGTATTGCTGAATCACTTTCTATTTTCAGGGTTTGCTTGTTAGTAAGCTTGATGATAGGATGTCGGGGTGAAAACAAAATTAATTGTAACTGTGATTTGCATAGAAAAATTGAGCACTGCAGTTTTGTATGCTGAAAATGGGGCAGAAAATCTTACATTTCTATCGTGCCTTGTATTTCTCACGACATCTCAAAAGATTTTGTAGATAATGAATTACTATGATCAGTTACGGTGTATTTTATGCAGCAGAAGATCCCACAACTAGCAAATGAGATGAATGACCAGTAAATTTGTTTTCGATGGTGGTGTTTGAAGGAGGAATATTGGCCAGCACATGTGAGCAATGCTTTGAAAAGTGAAATTAGATCTTTTATATCCAATTGAACAGGCAAGTAGGATTGCAGTTTAATGTGTCCCTTGCTGCTAGATTGAAGTATCAGTCTAGATTAAGTACTCAAGTCCTGGAGTAGGACTTGTGGCTCTGACTTGGTGATACCAACTAAGCTAAGCTGACATTCAATTTTGAAATACTTTGAAAATGATTTCCTTTTGTTATTGTTGCCTTGCACTCTGTGAAATGTGCAGTACCAGCAACTACACTGAGCAAGCTCTAAATATGTTCTAAAAGTTTCTTTTCTCTTTTTTTCTTTCTTTTGGGCCTCCTTATCTCGAGATACAATGGATAAGCGCCTGGAGGTGGTAAGTGGTTTGTGAAGCAGCGCCTGGAGTGGCTATAAAGGCCAATTCTAGAGTGACAGGCTCTTCCACAGGTGCTGCAGAGAAATTTGTTTGTCGGGGCTGTTGCACAGTTGGCTCTCCCCTTGCGCCTCTGTCTTTTTTCCTCCCAACTACTAAGTCTCTTCGACTCGCCACATTTTAGCCCTGTCTTTATGGCTGCCCACCAGCTCTGACGAACGCTGGCAACTGACTCCCACGACTTGTGATCAATGTCACAGGATTTCATGTCGCGTTTGCAGACGTCTTTATAGCGGAGACATGGACGGCCGGTGGGTCTGATACCAGTGGCGAGCTTGCTGTACAATGTGTCTTTGGGGATCCTGCCATCTTCCATGCGGCTCACATGGCCAAGCCATCTCGAGCGCCGCTGAGCCAGTAGTGTGTACAAGCTGGGGATGTTGGCCACTTCGAGGACTTCTGTATTGGAGATACGGTCCTGCCACCTGATGCCAAGTATTCTCCGGAGGCAGCGAAGATGGAATGAATTGAGACGTCGCTCTTGGCTGGCATACGTTGTCCAGGCCTCGCTGCCATAGAGCAAGGTACTGAGGACACAGGCCTGATGCACTCGGACTTTTCTGTTCCGTGTCAGTGCGCCATTTTCCCACACTCTCTTGGCCAGTCTGGACATAGCAGTGGAAGCCTTACCCATGCGCTTGTTGATTTCTGCATCTAGAGACTGGTTACTGGTGATAGTTGAGCCTAGGTAGGTGAACTCTTGAACCACTTCCAGAGCGTGGTCGCCAATATTGATGGATGGAGCATTTCTGACGTCCTGCCCCATGATGTTCGTTTTCTTGAGGCTGATGGTTAGGCCAAATTCATTGCAGGCAGCCGCAAACCTGTCGATGAGACTCTGCAGGCACTCCTCAGTGTGAGATGTTAAAGCAGCAGCGTCAGCAAAGAGGAGTTCCCTGATGAGGACTTTCCGTACTTTGGACTTCGCTCTTAGATGGGCAAGGTTGAACAACCTGCCCCCTGATCTTGTGTGGAGGAAAATTCCTTCAGAGGACTTGAACGCATGTGAAAGCAGCAGGGAGAAGAAAATCCCAAAAAGTGTGGGTGCGAGAACACAGCCCTGTTTCACGCCACTCAGGATAGGAAAGGGGTCTGATGAGGAGCCACTATGTTGAATTGTGCCTTTCATATTGTCATGGAATGAGGTGATGATACTTAGTAGCTTTGGTGGGCATCCAATCTTTTCTAGTAGTCTGAAGAGACCACGTCTACTGACGAGGTCAAAGGCTTTGGTGAGATCAATGAAAGCAATGTAGAGGGGCATCTGTTGTTCACGGCATTTCTCCTGTATCTGACGAAGGGAGAACAGCATGTCAACGGTTGATCTCTCTGCACGAAAGCCACACTGTGCCTCAGGGTAGACGCGCTCGGCCAGCTTCTGGAGCCTGTTCAGAGCGACTCGAGCAAAGACTTTCCCCACTCTGCTGAGCAGGGAGATTCCACGGTAGTTGTTGCAGTCACCGCGGTCACCTTTGTTTTTATAGAGGGTGATGATATTGGCATCGCGCATGTCCTGGGATACTGCTCCCTCGTCCCAGCACAGGCATAGTAGTTCATGTAGTGCTGAGAGTATAGCAGGCTTTGCACTCTTGATTATTTGAGGGGTAATGCTGTCCTTCCCAGGGGCTTTTCCGCTGGCTAGAGAGTCAATGGCATCACTGAGTTACGATTTGGTTGGCTGTATGTCCAGCTCATCCATGACTGGTAGAGGCTGGGCTGCATTGAGGGCAGTCTCAGTGACAGCATTCTCCCTGGAGTACAGTTCTAGGTAGTGCTCAACCCAGCGGTCCATTTGTTTGTGTTGGTCAGTGATTATGTCCCCTGATTTAGATTTGAGGGGGACGAACTTCTTGATGGTTGGCCCAAGAGCTCTCTTCATGCCATCATACATTCCTCTGATGTTTCCGGTGTCTGAGGCCAGCTGAATATGACTGCATAGGTGTTGCCAGTAGTTGTTTGCGCAACGCCTGGCTGTTCTTTGTGCAGTGCGTCTGGCTGCTTTAAGTGCTGCGGATGTTAAATCGCTGGGGGCTTTCTTGTAGTTCAACAGTGCAATGGGCTTAGTGGCTATGACAGGTTCCAGCTTTTCATTATGAGATTGAAACCAGTCTGCATTTCTTTTCGCACTGTAGTAGTACTGGACAAAGTAGCAACATTTAGTGCTCTGGAATAATATTTACCTGAGATGAAAAGAAAGAACAGCAAATGCTTAAAACACACAGTTGAAAATACAAGGCACTTGTCTTTAAAAGAACACTGACCAGTACTTGGGAGATGAAAGAGCTGGGTCCTGAGATAATCCTAGGGCAGTTTACAGGTTTATAGCAAGTACAAAGAGATCCTGTTTTCTTCAAAGACTTCTAAGTCTTTGAAGAAGACTGTTATTTGTACGAAGCAGACTGTGTTCTTGAATTGGTTCTTTAGCCTATTGGCCATGCACAAGTGTTCTGTGGTTTTCTTATGAAGCAAAGCGAAGACTGTATCTTGACTTTATTTTTGTATTTACAGTATTAAGCTTTGATTTGTTATGTGACCATGAGATCAGGCGCATGTGTCTTTCACCTATTGGTTCTAACCCAAATGACCACCTCTTCAAATGTCCTGGGTGAAATACCCCCCAGTTGACCTTCACTAGTTTTCGCTTTCTGTTGATATCCTTGCCATGGAGGCCACTAAGATCATCTTCTGGTCCAGCGTCTGCTGCGTTGAGCAGGATGAGATGTGCTTGCATTTCATCTTTTAAAAGGTACACACAGAGAGCTCTGTGATCAGCAGCCTGAAGGAAGAGGACTGCTCGGTAATGTCTTCACAGTCTGACATACAGCTGGGCTGTACGACATGAAGCCCAGGGACAGCACGGCCTCCCAGTCCTTCCTGTCATCTATCATGGAGGGCTTATATGACAGTATGCGGGAGAGTCTGAACAAACCACTAACTCTGGACGAGCTGACAAAGGCTGTCTGGTCCTTCAAGACGAGTAAAACTCCCAGAAGTGACTGCTTGCCGGTTGAGTTATATTCGTCTCTGTGGGATTGGATTGGCCCAGACCTGCTGAAAGTGTATGAGAGTATGCTTCTGGCCGGCAGTGTGTCAGAATCCATGAGGAAAGGCATCATCGCCCTCGTAAACAAGCAGAAGCGGGAGAGCGTGGAAATCAGAAACTGGCGGCCCATCTCACTGCTTCATGTAAACTACAAATTCTGTCCAAAGTCGTCACCAGTCGGGTCAAGTCTGCTCTGGGGTTGGTTATTCAACCTGATCAGACCTGCAGTGTACCTGGCAGGAAGATCTCTGATAGCCTTGCGCCACTCAGGGATACGATCACCTATGTACGGGGCAGGGGGTGGACACCTCCTTCATCAGCTTGGACCAGGAGAAGGCTTTTGACAGGATATTGCACACCTACATGATGGACATGCTCTCCAAAATGGGGTTTGGGGAGGGAATCCGCAATTGGATCCAGCTGCTCCAAACAAAGTGCAGTCTCAATTAATGGGTGGTAATCAGAAAGTTTCCTGATCAAATCTGGAGTCAGACCGGGCTGTACTGTCTCCCCTGTCTAGTTTGTTTGCTGTATCGAACCTTTTGCTGATTCACAAGAGCAAGGCCCTGTTCTTTGGGAATTGGGCAGACCGATCCTTCGTCTCCTTCACCATCAGGTCAGACTATCTGAATGTGCTGGGGATATGGTTCGGAGGGGCCGGGGCATGCACTAAAACCTAGAAGGAAAGCGTAGCCATGGTAAACCATAAACCGAGCATGCGGGAGCAGCGTTCTCTCTCCATTGCAGGCAAGAACCTGGTCATCTGGTGCGAGGCGCTCACATTGTTACTGTACATGGTGCAGGTCTGGACCATACTCCAGTCCTGTGACGTGGCGGTCACCTGAACCATTTTCTGCTTGATCTGGAGATCCAAAATGGACCGTGTCCACAGGGACACGATGTTTAAACCTCCGGATAAAGTGGGGGAAAACGTAGCCAATGTTGCCCTCATCCTGATGGCCACTTTTCTGTGCGGTTGCATCAAGCTGTGCATAGAACCCCAGTATGCCAACATCAAGTGTCACTACATACTGAGGTTCTATCTGCCCCTGGTGATGCGAAGGATGGGTCTGGCCACGTTGCCGCAGAATGCTCCATTCAGTTGGATCATGCTGTACCACCTATTGTTCATGGAAAAGTTTGTACAGAAAAACACTTTTGACCACCAATCCATCAGGCAGTGGTCTGCACTGAATGCCCTCAAGGCCCTACAGAAAAAGGAGATGGGGTGGATCCTATCGGATGGTTCCCCGAGCAGACTGTCTAGGTTATTTGGCAGAATACCTCATTTCCAGAACTTTCAAACAAGCACCAAGATGTAGCTTGGCTGGTGGTGAGAAGGGCCATCCCCCTCAGATCCTTTCTGCACGCCCGGAATCTCACCACCTCCGCACACTGCCCTCGAGGTGGCTGTGGTGGGGGAGAGACTGTTGCCCACCTCCTTCTGGAATGTGCCTTTGCAAAGCAGGTGTGGAAAGAGATGCTTATCCCAAGCAGCTCCGTAGCACAGGAGTTTGTGCTCTACGGGCTGTTCCCAGGGACGCACACAGAGATAAAAATCGACTGCTGCTGGAGGACCATCAACTCAGTGAAGGGCGTACTTTGGTCTGCCTGAATCTTGCTGGTCTTCCAGTGCAAAGAGTTGTCCACGACCGAGTGTTGCAGACTGGCACATTCCAAGGTCCAGAACTACGTGCTGAGGGACACACTAAAGACTTTGCATAAGTGTGATGAAGAATCCTTTCCTTCGTACAACTGTGTTGTTGCTTGTATTTCAGAAAAACAGTTACAGTTTTGTTCCTTTATAATTGCATTCTCTCACTGATGACTGTGATATTGAAGATCTATGCATAAGGCACTAACAATTACTCATCTTATAATCCATTTACGTGATTTTTTTTTTTGGTTTGACGCACACAAAAAACCCGTCACCATCTTTGAATCTGAACCAGTGAAAAATCTACATGTAAAATTTCTGTTTACCTGATGGAGGTGCGCAAACTCTCCTCATAGGGCTATATGACACATATCCAAGTCCAGAGAGCATAAGCATAGGTTCATAGAAGTAAGGTTTTGAGATCCAAAATGTGTGCAGGATACTGTTCGTGTTTAACCAGCTGAACCCATGCAGCTTACTGGTACAGAGCACTGGTAAGCTTCCTATTGCTTGTTCAACCAGGAGCACTCTAGCTGTTGGGACTTTGGCTTATGAGAATTGCAGCCTCCAATGGCAGGTGTAATCCCTCCAGGTTCCATTAATGAACAAGAGTGGCTGGTCAATCATCAACAATGTCCTGAGTGCTGCAAACCTACCTAATTAAGGTATCAGATTACCAAATCTGTCTCAGAGCATTGACTTATTTCTGTCACCAGGCATCTCGTCTTAGAGCTACTAAAATCCCACCAAGACCCCTATCTACCCCTCCAGCCCAGCCCAAGGAGATCAGTCACTGGTTAGTTATTAAACAGCTAGGTTTGTGGATTTCACCTAGTCTCACATTTACCTCTAAAGCACTTCGCAACAATAGCTGTTGTCACATGTACCAGGAATTCATAGACTAAAACAAGTGTTACATTTATTTAGAGTTGAAGAGTAATGTAAAGCACAGAAATCGGTATATGCCTAAAAAAAAATGAGGAAATCCTTAATGGTTTAATTACTCTTACCTTTGAATTAAATATGAATCTCTAAATTGAATGCAGGTTTTGATTTCCGTCACTGAATTCCGAAAGTTTCATCTCATCTGTTGTACCAGACAGATAGAGTAAAAAATGAATGCTTGCTCTGTTTTAAACTCAGGCTTCTAATCTCTTGTGTGTCAAAACCAATTAACTCTGACCTCTGACACCTTCAGTAATGCTTTATACACATTGGTCAGCTATACCTGATAGGTTGAGACATCAAATGTGTTTCCTAATAACGAAGTGTTTGTTGAGTTGAATTGTACTGCATTTGCAATACTGCAGCCCTTTGTTTTGCTCCTCCTCTCAGATGAAGATATAGAGCCATGCTGTATGTGCAGTGAGCAGGGGGCTAATATAAAGCAATAGACCTATGGCAGTGGGACTATAGACAAGATACAAAACTTGTATGTTTGTGATAACTGTTCCTTCTCTATCGTAATTACACATCTATTACACATCTTAATACTGGTGAACAAATGTGTGCAACGCAATATTGAATATCCTAAAGATAACAACACTTACATATGTCTGTCAATTATGATGTCTAAACAATAGAGCAAAACTGATCTTTCACATCAAAGGGACAGTATGTTGATTAAATCAGAGAAATGAGCTGCTTTGATCTTCTAAGTAATTGAAACCAGCAATTCAAGCTGCTTTTACATTACATCCAGGATCTCAGGAGAGCAGTCAGACTGGGCGGCTCTCTCATGTTTAGTTTATAATAGAAAGAACTTGCATTTATATAGTGCCTTCCATGACCTCAGGACATCCCAAAGTGCTTTACAGCCAATGGAGTACTTTTGAAGTTATCATAGAGTCGTAGAGAGATACAGCACCGAAACAGGCCCTTTGGCCCACCGAGTCTGCGCTGACCATCAACCACCCATTTATACTAATCCTACATTAATCCCATTTTTCCCTCGTGCATCCCCACCTTCCCTCAATTCTCCTACCACCGACCTACACTAGGGACAATTTTTTACAACAGCCAATTTACCTACCAACCTGCAAGTCTTTGGCATGTGGGAGGAATCCAGAGCACCCGGAGGAAACCCTCGCGGTCACAGGCAGAACTTGCAAACTCCGCACAGGCAGTATCCAGAATTGAACCCGGGTCACTGGAGCTGTGAGGCTGCGGTGCTAACCACTGCAACACTGTACTGCTATATTGTTGTAATGTCGGAAACGCGATAACCAATTTTGCGCTCAACAAGGCCCCACATCTGTTTTAGTGAAACTTTTTGAGCGATAAATATTGCCCAGGACACCAGAGAAATCTCCTTTCCTCCTTCGAAATCGTGCCATGGGATCTTTTACATCCACCTGAGGGGAAAGGCGGAGCTTTCGGTTTAAGGTCTTAAACAAAAGACAGTGTCTCTGACTGCAGAGCACTCCCTCAGTTCTGCACTGGCATGTCATCCTGGATTCAGTGCTGAAGTCTTTGGAGTCTTAACTAGGAACACTCTGGGTCTCATGATTGTGTGTATATTCAGGCTGGCTGTGGCATTTGACCAGCACTCGGGCATAGAAAAGTGACATCGTATGATGCCACTATGAGTTAATGGGGGGAACACTTTGACAGATAACGCTATGACTCAACATCATGACATCACCACTGAAACTACTAGACTCAGTTAAGCAAGGCTGCAACCTAAAAGCGAATGGGGGAAAACAGGTCTTCCTTGCTGTCCATTTGACAAAAGATGTCTGTTGGTTCACCTTGATGTGGCCACCAGCAACAGGAGACCTGTGACAAAAATAAAAAGTAAAAGCAACTTCAAATTTAGCTTCACCCATCAAAGCCCCCTCCACCACCCCCCCAAGCAATGTTGGAGATGGTTCAAGTGCTCAGTGAGTTGCGAGGATTAATATGAGCTGCTGAGGAAGGCGTGGAGAGAGTCAGGTACTGTGCACACTTGCCCAGATCGTGGTGCAGAGGCTGTATTCTGGAATTGCACACACTGACAAAGAGCAAGATGCTAAGGCTGATGGTGTTGCTTATTCTCTTTCAACTGAAAGGTCCTGAAAGAAGGCGCTGGTATTTAACGTAAACTGTGCTAGGGGTGTGCTAGAGCTATCCACCGAGACGACCTCAATCTCAATACCCTAAAGCGTTGAGGATATGTGTATATTAAATAGAGACAAGTTCTGCAACTGTGCCTTTGATGCAATAGTAGTCCTGGCATGTCTTTGAGTGCCTGAATAATGAAGCTTCCTTGTATATATCTATTTTATCTGAAACACACCTTCTGCAGAATCAGTACAATAAACCAGAAAGCTGGAAACTGTGGGTGGAGGGCTGAGAGGTTACTGAGAGATGTTGCAATAGCCAGCCATTTGCACCATTCAAGATGGAAGGGGACTGTAACATTTCAATTTATATTGCAGAAACAAGGCGTGTCCTGTGTTCCATCCTGAATTATTTCTGCAGTAAGGCACTGTCATTTGACTCCCTCACTTCCATGTGCCCCTTGTTCTATTGGAAGGTGAGGCCTGTGACAAGGTAAGTACAGAACTGAAGACAATATTGCTTCATTTATCAAGGGCTGCTTTATATAGTCTAACAGAAAGGAAACGTCTTTCTGTCAGAGTGATTATAGATTAGGAACTTACACAAAAATGAGTGTACCAATCACTCCTTCCCATAGTGATGGCTACCCAACTTTCACCAGCACGATGAAGTGGAGAAATGCAAATCTTGTTAAACAGCTCAAAATAGCCTCAGTGTCCTTGAGCTAGGCAGAGGAAAAGTCAGCCGCTCCTGATCCTTGTCATTGAGCCCTGGTGGAAAGTGCACCTGTGTATGCTGTATCCTCCCACAATTGACTGCAAGGTCACTCACCATTGAAATGCACGTGGAAATACTGACTGCTTGGACAAGGTGGTGGATGACTGCTGTTCCTTGTGGAACCATAGCCATCAAGGAGGAGCAAATTTAGGGTGTGAATAGAAACTATCCTGTGTGATTGTGCAAAGGTGACAGTGTAGCAGCTCCTCGTGAGTGGAATAAGCTCCTAGCAGTCCATAAATTGGCAAGTTACAACTGCGGGCCAGTATATTGGTGCCAGTTCACTCTGGCCCCGGCAAGCTTCCTGCTTTATATACCTCCTGGGCTTTCATTCATATCCTTCCCAGCTGTAGGATGCTGACTGAATTGGAATTCAGTCATAGAACATAGAACAGTACAGGCCCTTCAGCCCACGATGTTGTGCCGAACCTTTAACCTACTCTAAGATCAAACTAACTACCTACCCTTCATTTTACTATCATCCATGTACCTATCCAAGAGTCGCTTAAATGCCCTTAATGTATCTGCTTCTACTACCACCGCTGGCAGCGCATTCCACGCACCCACCACTCTCTGTGTAAAGAACCTACCTCTGACATCTCCCTGAAACCTTCCTCCAATCACCTTAAAATTATGCCCTTTCCGCCCTGGGAAAAAGTCTCTGGCTATCCACTCTATCTATGCCTCTCATCATCTTGTACCCCTCTATCAAGTCATCTCTCATCCTTCTTCGCTCCAATGAGAAAAGCCCTAGCTCCCTCATCTTTCTTCGTAAGACATGCCCTCCAGTCCAGGCAGCATCCTGGTAAATCTCCTCTGCACCCTCGCTGAAGCTTCCACATCCTTCCTATAATGAGGCGACCAGAACTGAACACAATATTCCAAGTGTGGTTGAACCAGGGCCTTATAGAGCTGCAGCATAATCTCGCGGCTCTTAAATTCAATCCCCCTGTTAATGAAAGCCAACACACCATACGCCTTCTTAACAACCCTATTAACTTGGGTGGCAACTTTGAGCGATCTATGGACATGGACCCCAAGATCCCCCTGTTCCTCCACACTACTAAGAATCCTGTCTTTAAGCCTGTATTCCGCATTCAAATTCGACCTTCCAAAATGAATCACTTCACACTTTTCCAGGTTGAACTCCATCTGCCACTTCTCAGCCCAGCTCTGCATCCTGTCAGTGTCCCGTTGCAACCTACAACAGCCTTACACACTATCCACAACTCCAGAAACCTTCGTGTCATCGGCAAACTTGCTAACCCAGCCTTCCACTTCCTCATCCAAGTCATTTATAAAAATCACAAAGAGCAGAAGTCCCAGAACAGATCCTTGTGGAACACCACTGGTCACCGAGCTCCATGCTGAATACTTTCCATCTACTACCACCCTCTGACTTCTATGGGCCAGCCAATTTTGTATCCAGACAGCCAAATTCTCTTGACTAGCTGTTCCTGAATCCCATGCCTCCTTACTTTCTGAATGAGCTTACCATGGGGAACCTTATCAAACGCCTTGCTAAAATCCATATACACCACATCCACTGCTCTTCCTTCATCAATGTGTTTTGTCACATCTTCAAAGAATTCAATAAGACTTGTGAGGCATGACCTGCCCCTCACAAAGCCATGCTGACTGTCTCTAATCAAACCATGCTTTTCCAAATAATCATAAATCCTGTCTCTCAGAATCCTCTCCAGTAATTTGCCCACTACCGATCTAAGACTGACTGGTCTATAATTCCCAGGGTTATCCCTATTCCCTTTCTTGAACAAGGGAACAACATTTGCCACCCTCCAATCATCCGGTACTACTCCAGTGGACAGTGAGGACGCAAAGATCATCGCCAAAGGCGCAGCAATCTCTTCCCTCGCTTCCCGTAATATCCTTGGGTATATCCCGTCTGGCCCCGGAGACTTATCTGTCCTCATATCATTCAAAATTTCCAGCACATCCTCCCTCTTAATCTCAACCTGTTCGAGCATATCAGCCTGTTCCACGCTGTCCTCACAAATGACCAGGTCTCCCTCACTAGTGAATACTGAAGCAAAGTATTCATTTTGGACCTCCCCTACCTCCTCCAACTCCAGGCACAAGTTCCCTCCACTATCCCTGATCGGCCCTACCCTCACTCTGGCCATCCTCTTGTTCCTCACATAAGTGTAGAACGCCTTGGGATGTTCCTTAATCCTACCTGCCAGGACTTTTTCATGTCCCCATCTAGCTCTCCTAAGTCCATTCTTCAGTTCCTTCCTGGCTACCTTGTAACCCTCTAGAGCCCTGTATGATCCTTGCTTCCTTCTTCCTCTTGACCAGCTGTTCCACATCTCTTGTCATCCAAGGTTCCTTCACCCTACCATCCCTTCCCTGCCTCATCGGGACAAACCTATCCAGCAGTCGCAGCAAGTGCTCCCTAAACAACCTCCACATTTCTGTCGTGCATTTCCCTGAGAACATCTGTTCCCAATTTATGCTCCCCAGTTCCTGCCTAATAGCATTGTAATTCCCCCTCCCCCAATTAAATATTTTCCCATCCCGTCTGCTCCTGTCCCTCTCCATGACTATAGTAAAGGTCAGGGAGTTGTGATCACTATCACCGAAATGCTCTCCCACCGATAGATCTGCCACCTGGCCTGGTTCGTTGCCAAGCACCAAGTCCAACATAGTCTCCCCTCTAGTCGGCCTAGCTACATATTGAGTCAGGAAACCTTCCTGGACACACCTGACAAAAACTGCTCCATCCAAACTATTTGCACTAAGGAGGTTCCAATCAATATTAGGGAAGTTGAAGTCACCCATGACAACAACCCTGTTACTTCTGCACCTTTCCAAAATCTGCCTCCCAATCTGTTCCTCCATGTCTCTGTTGATATTGGGGGGTCTATAGAAAATTCCCAACAAAGTGACTGCTCCTTTCCTGTTTCTGACTTCCATCCATAGTGACTCAGTAGACAAACCCTCCTCGACGACCTCCCTTTCTGCAGCTGTGATACTATCCCTGATTAGCAATGCCACTCCCCCACCTCTTTTACCTCCCTCCCTATTCCTTTTGAAACATCTAAACCCCGGAACATCCAACATCCATTCCTGCCCCTGTGATATCCACGTCTCCGTAATGGCCACAACATCGTAGCTCCAAGTACTGATCCATGCTCTAAGTTCATCACCCTTATTCCTGACACTTCTTGCGTTAAAATAGACACACTTCAACCCATCATACTGGCTGCAACTTTGCCCTGTCAACTGTCTAACCTTCCTCACAGACTTTCTGCACTCGGTATCTGCCTGTTCAACAGCTACCCCATCCACTGATCTGTGGCTCCGGTTCCCATCCCCCTGCCAAACTAGTTTAAACCCTCCCGAAGAGCTCTAGCAAACCTCCCGCCCAGGATATTGGTGCCCCTCCAGTTCAGATGCAACCCGTCCTTCTTGTACAGGTCCCACCTTCCCCAGAAGGTATCCCAATGATCTACATATCTGAATCCCTCCCTCCTGCACCAGTTCTGTAGCCACGTGTTCAGCTTTACTCGCTCCCTGTTTCTAGCCTCACTAGCACGTGGCACCGATAACACTCCTGAGAATACTACTCTGCTCGTCCTGCCTTTCAGCTTCCAACCTAACTCCCTATATTCGCTTTTCAGGTCCTCATCCCTTTTCCTAGCTATGTCATTGGTACCGATATGTACCACGACCTCTGGCTGCTCCCCCTCCCCCTGAAGAATCCTGTAGACTCGATCCGAGACATCCCTGACCCTGGCACCCGGGATGCAACATACCATCCGGGAGTCTCATTCGTGACCACAGAATCTCCTGTCTGTTCCTCTAACCACTGAATCTCCTGTCACTATCGCTCTCCTATTCTACCCCCTTCCCTTCTGAGCCACTGGGCCAGGCTCAGTGCCAGAGACCTGGCCAATGTGGCTTTCCCCTGGTAGGTCGTCCCCCTCAACCGTATCCAAAACGGTTTACTTATTATTGAGGGGAACGGCCACAGGGGATCCCTGCACTGTGCGCCTATTCCCTTTCCCTCCCCTGACGGTCACCCAGCTACCTTTATCCTGTAACTTAGGTGTCACTACTTCCCTATAACTGCTCTCTATCACCCCCTCAGCATCCTGAATGATCCGAAGTTGCTCCAGCTCCAATTCCCTAACGCGGTCTGCGAGGAGCTGGAGTTGGGTGCACTTCTCACAGGTGAAGTCAGCAGGGACACCAGTGGTGACCCTCACCTCTCACATCCTGCAAGAGGAGCATGCAACTGCCCTAGCTTCCATCCCCTCTGCACTAAATTGACAACAGAGATTTTAAAAAAAGGAAAACCTTACCTTACCAAACCCTCCACACAAGAGGCCTTTTTGTGTGGTTAGAGTAGGAGGATGGGTGGCAGACACTACACATGTAGTGTTTCGGGTTTAGCCACTGCCCGAATATATAGGTTTACTTACCCAGCAGTCCCCGTGTCCGCCGAAACAAAAGGTAAGTTATTTTAAACTGAAACTCACCTTCCCAGCTGCCACCTCGCTTGCACTATCGCTGCTTCAGAAAAAGCTGCTGAAACAAGAGGTAAGTCCTCTGCTCTTTTTTTGTTGCTCGTCAGCAAAAGAAGGAAGGAACGTGACTTGGAGGCAGGGTTATCCCAGCTTCCAAACACGAGCAATTTGCCCCATTGAAATCCAACTATTTATTAGAGGAGTGAGGTTTTTTCCATTTTCCTTTGGGTATGTGCCTAGCCTTCACTTGAAAAGTGAACACAGTGCTGAATAGGAGATAGATCAATGGTGCCTGGGCCCAGTTTAGCCAAGTGGTTGGGTTTGTGATTCTTGACGAGACATTGGGAGTGACACTGGCATGGGAGAATAGTTCCATGCCTACCCCCCGCAATGTAGAAATGAGCTATTTTAAGAGAAGTGGTACACACTTGAGTACAGAATACAGAACTGAGAATTTCACTGTAATAGTCATAGAGAGATACAGCACCGAAACAGGCCCTTCGGCCCACCGATTCCGCGCCAACCATCAACCACCCATTTATACTAATCCTACATTAATCCCATTTTTCCCTCTCACATCCCCACCTTCCCTCAATTCTCCTATCACCTACCTACACTAGGGGCAATTTTTTTTTTTACAATGGCCAATTTACCTATCAACCCGCAAGTCTTTGGCATGTGTGAGGAAACCCACGAGGTCACAGGGAGAACTTGCAAACTCCGCACAGGCAGTCCCCAGAATTGAACCCGGGTCGCTGGAGCTGTGAGGCTGTGGTGCTAACCTGTATCCTCCTGTAGTCATCCTGGCTGTGCTGCCCTGGCCTAATGGCTTCATATTAACACTGCTGTATTGTAGGGAATCCAAAATGAAGTACCGATGCTGATTTTTGGCATTTGTTGTGTGTGTATACATAATCTAAGGAGGCAGGTTTCAAATCTGTACTGTGATGATGCACTGCTGGGTGTGATCAGAGGGGATAGGTGCTGGACAGTACAGCAAAGGAGTGAGATTCTGAAATGGGGATAAAGCAGGTGACAACGGGAAAAGGGATGAGAAACATGGGGCAATCAAAGTCGCAACGGATTAAAGTATTTGTGTTTCCTTGATCTGTTAGAGTTTGTGTGAAGGGACGGACAATATTAGTCCTGCCTATTATGCTGAGGCTGGGTGTTGTTCGTAAACACAGCTTCACTATGTGCAGGTGCTGCTGTTCTCTTATTTCCATGAGATACTGGTTAGAGGTTGAAAATCAGTTATGTCGCTCACAGTCCTTGCTTGTGGATAATGTAGTGTTCCTGAATGTGTACAGTGTCTGTGCATGTTGTTGTCTGTGTGTATAGTGAACACGGTCCTGGTCCTCGAATGCTCTCTTCCTCAGTCGGCTGAAGGCAGAGCTGGCACATTGAAGGTGTTGGAGGATTTCATAATCTATGTCTCCCTTCGTTGAGATGAGACTCGCGAGATACAGAAAATGGTCCATGTTTTCCACGGTCTCGCCATGGATTCTGATTGACAGAGGAAGAGAGTATTCGAGGACCATGACCTCAAACCTGGGACTAAGGGTATGGTTTACCAGGCAGCACTGATCCCTGTGCTCCGATATGCTTTGGAGACTTGGATAATCTATAGCAGGTACCTCAGGTCAGTAGAGAAATACCATTGTGCTGTCTCCGCAAAATCCTTCACATTCGTTAGCAGGCTAGGTGGTCTAATGTTCGCATCCTCTCCCAAGCTAATATTCCCAGGATCGTGGTACTAATCACCCAAAACTAGCTTTGCTGGGCAGGCCATGTCACTCGCGTGCCTGACATCAGGCTCCCGAAGTAACTGCTCTACTGAGTTTCGCTGAGGCGAAAGGCTCCCAAGAAGACAGAGAAAACACTTTAGGGATGTTCTCAAATCATTCCTGAAGAAATCCAACGTATCTATTGACTCATGGGAGTCTCTGTCCCTCGACCGCTCAAAGTGGAGAAGGTGCATTTGGGAAGATACCAAACACTTTGTGGGATTTCGACAGGAGCATGCAGAGGCCAGATCCAGGCAGTGGAAGGAATGTACAGCTCCCCTCCCCCCACCCCACCCACCCTCATCTCACTAAGTAGCTCGCCTATCCAACTCTTCAAACAGCACCTACCCCACATGTGGTAGAGTCTGTGCTTTGTATATCGGACTTGTTAGTCATGTTAGAATGCACTGAACAGGAGTGGAAACAAGTCATCCTCGGTCCCGAGGGTCTGCCTAAGAAGTAGCGGTAGTGAACAGGGATGTGTATCTGTGTATATGTTTGTATATGCATGTACTTTTGTCCTTTTAAACATGTGTCTGTGTTGTGTGGATATAAATCCAGAAATGTCCATATGCCTGTGTGCAGCAGTATAATTTCTGTCCCAGCTAAATCAGCGCAAACAAAGAATCAAAGGTGTGGCCTTGTGGTCTGTTTGCTCAGTATCACATCACATGGTGTTTGTACTCACTCGGCCATCTCGGCTGTGCTGTGTCAGACAGGTTAATGTACTCTGCTGTGGACCTGGGCTGCACCAATGTGAATGTATAGAACTAACGAACTCAAAAACTGCAATGGATATTCTGGCAGAGAGCACTGGTCACCCTTGCTTTGTAGTCTGATGTGCAGACACACTACATTCAGCTGGAAGCAGAGATATGGGAAAGTTGTGTTTTGCTCAGAAGTCTTTGGGCTACTTCTGGCACCGTGTCCAGAAGCCCTTTGATCTTCTCAAAATTCTTTGATCTAAGACTGTGCGCTGCTGGGTAGCTGCCAGTGCGGTTATAAACATTTTCCCAGAATAGAGTCTCCAATTGTCAGCTCCTTTTGAGAAGAGTTGGGGATAAAGGAGTATTAAGAGGCTGTTCTTCTAGTCACCATCCTCATGACATGCACTGCTGTTTCATCTTGGTGTTGAGGTTTATGCTACTGTTGCTTGTTTTTATACAGAAGGAAACTTTGTCCAATCAGAGTCTGAATAGATGGCGAGCTGGCCAATAATGCTGCTCTCATCATTTTGCTTGTGGAGGTGTTGAGCCAGCTGGTATCTGTCAGATAAACATTAAGAAACATCAGCTGGTATTCCTCTTGTGCAGTGACTTTAAAACGTTTTGCATGCAAGCATTGATCATCAACTGTAGAGCCCTTACCAGCATTGCTGATTGGTCCATGCTAATGACGTGGTCAGCACAAATCAATCATATTCCAATAATCAGTTCTACACAAGCGTATACAGCAAAGGGGAAAGAATGGATTCAGCGTTCCAGGAAGTACACCACCAGGGCTGATCTGTACAGTACCGCTGGGATTGATCCCTAGACAGCTCCATTTGTGGTTATCAGTTGGACAGCCATAGGGATGCTGCAGTTGGTTTCCATATCCCTGGGTTAGTAAAGGGGAAATTAACTGGTGTACCTGTTCCAAATTTCATTCCCGTTACCCTTGCTAAAAAGTATGCATGTGGGTATCAGTGTTGTGTGTTGGGCTGTTGTGATGCCACTTCTGCACCTGTGCTTGAATTGCATGTTAGTGCAATGTTACATGTGAAGACTGGCTATTGGATGAGCATCTGGACGGCTACTAGTATCTGTGGAACTATATATTAGTAAGGATCAGCACCTTCAGGAATAGAGAAAATCAGGAAAGACATCTTTTGGATGAACTAGCCAACTTTCCTCAAACAAGTAGAAATGCATTAGCCAATGTTTAGCATCCATTTTAAGGTTGGCTTCTGAATGATTGATCCATTTTCAGTGCATGTGTGTTATTCACAGTCTGTGGTGGGGCAGGGGTGCTTTTTTGATGGTATGTAGAAAGTTATTCCAGTCATTGATGCTGTTTATCAGTGATTCCTTATATGCAGATCAGGGAGAGGTGGTGTCCTCACTATCGCGATGAACAGTTTTACTTGGGCAAATCTCCATTTAACTGGCCAAGGTATTTTGCTAACTGACATGAATCAGGTCTGATTGATTATTGGAACACATTCAAACACAAAGTCTTATAAATAAGAAGTATCCAGGCATTCTGTACCATGGGCTGCTTGGATGAGTGTCATGGGATCGGATTTTGCCCTGAGCAGCGGAAGAAGGGCACCAGCCGTTCGTTCGATTTGCACTTGCCTGTAGATTTTCTCTGGGCTTATGCATGGCAAGTTGCTGTCAGCCAACCATCCAAAAGGCACAACACAGTCTGCCAAATTTATGATCTATATGAACAGGGCATGCAACTGTGTATCTCTTCTGAAATCCATGTCTTGTAATCATGAAGCTCAGCTTGTTCAAGTTGAACTCAGTTACTATTGCAGATCTTGAAGGGTGTCATTGCTTCGGAGAGCATTGGGCTGGCTGCTTTTAAAATAATTTTCTTTTTCTTTTAAATAGAGCAGCACCTGAGGTGGGCAATCCCTCCAAGATAGAGGCCTGAATTTTCGAGGTGAGAAGGGAGGCAGACGGGGCCTGAAAATGCCAGTGTGCTGGTTTCCCAACCCTGTTCCTGGCATTGGCCATTTTTGTCAAGGCAGGTTTGGGGTTGGCAGGACTTTTTCAGTCGGCCTCCAGTTTCCCAAACCGATGGGGGCAGTTTTCCTGCTGGAGGCGAGCACTCTCCGACAGGCCTTCCCTACCTGCCTGGGTGCGGGTGTGGCCAAAGGCTGATCTATAGAGGGATTCCCCTCCCACAGCGGTGGCCTGACTGCTGTTTCTGTTTTTTTTATTTAAACTTTTAAAAACTTTTTAAAAGGTTGGTGAGAGGGCACCTCCATATAGAAGTGCCCTCTGGCCCTCCAGCTTCAAGAGCCCACCTGCTGCCCTTAATTGGACAGAGAACCAGTCTCCATATCAATTATGGGGGTGCCTCTATAAAAATCCCAAGAGTGACTGCTTCCCACCCCCAATGTGAAAATCCAGCCCCGAGTGTCTGCACGCCTCGTTCTTTTTTTGGCAGCTTTGGTTCCCTGGCTGGGCAGGTTATACTTATGATAGAACAAGACCTACAAATTTGTGCAAGAACTATGCCATTGCTCGGGCTTCAGTGGAATGGGAATAAGCCAATTAATAGTGATGTGTGCATAATCTATTACTGGGGCTGAAGTATTAGATAAAGTGGAATCCATCAGGAAATTAGTGTTTGTGCTGTTCCTCTCTCCTGAAGGCATCAACTGCTGCTGGGGTCCAAAAAAGAAAGAACTTTCATTTATATAGCACTTTTCACAGCCTCAGGACATCCCACAGCACTTTACAGCCAATGAAGTACTTTTCGAGTGTATAAACGCAAAATACTGCAGATGCTGGAAATATGAAGTCAAGATTTCTGATGAAAGGTCGCAGACCTCACATGTTTACTTTTGTTTCTCTCTGTGCTGATGCTTCCAGACCTGCTGTGTTTTCCAGCACTTACTGTTTTTATTTTACTTTTCAAGTGTAGTCACTATGGCATTGTAGGAAATGGAGCAGTTCATTTGCACACAGCACATTTGCAAACAGCAATGTGATAATGACCAGGTAATCTGTTTTTGTGATGTTGATTGAGGGATGAATATTGGCCAGGACACTGGGGATAACTCCCCCGCTCTTCTTCAAAAATAGTGCCATATGATCTTTTACATCCACCTGAGAGGGCAGGTGGAACCTCGGTTTAACATCTCATCCAAACGCTGGCACCTCTGACATTCCCTCAGTATTGCACTGGAGTTCAGCCTAGATTTTTGTGCTCATGTCTTTGGTGTCTGTTAACTGGGAACATTGTGGGTCCTGTGATTGGGTGTATTTTCAGGCTGGCTGTGATATTTGGCCAGTACTCTGACTTGAACTGTCAACCTTCTGACTCAGAAGTGAGAGTGCTACCCACTGAGCCAAGACTAGCACACTGCACTATAGCCCATCCAGTTTCTCTCTCTAACCTAGGGTTGCTGAGGCTATTTGTAACACCTGACTGCCATCCATGTTGAAATCAGCACATCCCAGAGATTGGGTCTGGAATCATGTGCTCTGTATGGCTCGATTTACTGATCATTGTAACAATGTGATCCTCACTCCATGGTTTAACACCCTTCTGTTGTGCACTGTCTAGGTCACATAATCATGCCGTTGGGGAGCTGTGGTTCCTTTTAAAGTGCATGTGGAACAACTTAATGGGCCCAGCCCAGATCCTTTGGTAAAGAAAACTATCCTGACAGAGCGGGATGTGTTTGTGCTAATACACATCCGTATCTGATCATCTCTGCCAAAGGGAATAACAGTGGAAAGCAACATCAGTTTACACTTCACAGGTAGTTTAACATTAAGCACAAGTAGAGGATCGAGTTTTCAATCCCCCGCTCTTTTGCAGTTACTAAAACTACAGGTATTCGTTTGGACTACTGAAACCTTCTCTGAAAAGAGCTTTCCTATTGGGGTCCATTAGTGCCTTTTTACTGTCTCCTAATTCCCAGCACAGATACAGAGTAAAAGTAATGATGTAAAATGGGTGGTGGCTAAGAAGTGGTTACTTGGCCAGAGATCTGCAGTTGCCCATCTCTTAGTTGTGCCTCTTAATCTTAGTGGGCAGGTCTGTCTGCCATCTCCACTTTGCTCTCTACTCCGTCAAGTGTTAATGCATGGACTTGAACCAACATGCTGAAGGAGGGGTGTTGATCTGTGTTCAATAAATAGACTGGGTAAAGCTTTTCTTTTGCAAACAATCAAAACTTACCATTCTTCAGGTAGTTCGGTCTTGTGGGCTATGGCCACTATATAGTGTAATACAAAGTAAGGTGTGTGTCACTGGGTGTTGCCAGTGCAATTTGTTCACTGTGAGGGTGAGAGCAGATGGTAGAATTCTGCTTTTTGTGTAAAATTTAATATACTGTCTTTTGTGTGTGAAAGCTGAGAACTGGCGCAGTGGTTAGCACCGCAGCCTCACAGCTCCAGCGACCCGGGTTCAGTTCTGGGTACTGCCTGTGTGGAGTTTGCAAGTTCTCCCTGTGTCTGCGTGGGTTTCCTCCGGGTGCTCCGGTTTCCTCCCACATGCCAAAGACTTGTAGGTTGATAGGTAAATTGGCCATTATAAATTGCCCCTAGTATAGGTAGGTGGTAGGGGAATATAGGGACAGGTGGGGATATGGTAGGAATATGGGATTAGTGTAGGATTAATATAAAAATGGGTGGTTGATGGTCAGCACAGACTCGGTGGGCCGAAGGGCCTGTTTCAGTGCTGTATCTCTAAATAAAATAAAAAAAATAAAATAAAAAATAAAAAAATGGTGAGAGATCTAACATATGTCATTGTACTCATTGAAGCGGCTCTGCCCCCTGCAGGCTGCTATAGGAAGGAGGATGGCAGCCACCCGTGAGATCTGGCCAGTCCTTGTTGACAGTTCTGTGTATGCATTAGGGAACTCTTGGATTCTCTAATGGCTGGAGATTACGGAGATCCTCGCACTAGCTACAGTGCAGATGTTTTCCTTAGTCTCACTGGGCAGATGGTTTGGGCAAATGGTTTGGGCAATTGGAGATGGTGTTGTACCTCTTACATACAAGCATACAATCCTGCATTCTGAGGATTATAAGGAATGATAAAAAGATGAAATGGGAATGTTTTGGATTGATATCTTGATGGATTCTGCCCTATATACATTAAATAGATGCACATTAAACTGCAGGGCTCTCACTCGGACAGCAGTGGAGTGTATTGGGGGCTGAATAACATTTTCATGCTGAATCCACCCATCAGTATACTTCTACATTTTGTCTTTTCGAACTTGGAATGTGTCTGGAGAGAACATCTTCAGCTGTATAACATTAGGAGGCAGTACTGTGACTGGTGGGAGCAATTGAAGTGATGAATATCTCACAATATTAAAATGTTTTGGTGACGGTATGCTAAATAAGCTTGGATGGGCTTTCCAAGCTCAGGTCCTTTTTTGTTGGAACTTGTGTTTTGATCTTTTTATTCTTGAGTTTGGAATGAAGTTTTATTTGACTGAATAAACTACTTGCACCTCCATAAATGTCTCTGCCCCTGCCTCAGCCTATCTCTGCTGAAACCCTTATCCATGCCTTTGTCACTTCCAGACAGCTACAACTTGCATTTATATAGCACCTTTATTTTAATAAAGCATCCCAAGGTGCTTTACAGGAGTAACATTTGACACAGAGCCAAATAAGAATTTTGGGCAGGTGACCAAAAGCTTGGTCAAAAAGGATTTAAGGGTCTTAAAGGAGCAGAGAGAGGTAGGGAGGCAAAAAGGTTTAGGGAGGGAATTCCAGAGCTTTGGGCTTGAACAACTGAAGACTGATTGCTCCAGTGCTCTCCTGGCCGACCTCCCACCTTGTATCCTCAGTAAACTGGAGTTCATCCAAACTTCTGCCCGTATCCTAACTTGCACCAAATCCCAATCACCATCACCCCTGTGCTCACTCACTTAGATTGGCTTCCAGTCCAGCAACACCCTTGATTTTAAAATTCTCATCCTTGCTTTCAAATCTTTCCATGTTCTTGCCTCCTGTAGCCCTGCAACCCACCAAGATCTCTGCTCAGCTCCATTTCTGGCCTCTTGCGCATCCCTGATTTTAATTGCTCTACAATTGGTGTCCATGCCTTCAGTTACCTGGACCTTAAAGTCTGGAATTCCTTTCCTAAACCTCTCTGCCTCTCTACCTCTCTGTCCTTTTAAGATGCTCCTTAAAATCTATCTCTTTGGTCACCTGTCATAATATCTCCTTATGTGGCTCGGTGCCAAATCTTGTTTGATAATGCTCCTGTGAAACGCCTTTGGATGTTTTGCTACTTTAAAGGTACAATCTAAATGCAAGTTGTTGATGTTTTGATGACCTACGTTTCAGTTGGGTGCAGATTGGTCATATCGAGGAAGGCAATGCATTGACACTGCTCCACTGTTCATTCCTACTCAGCCTGGAGGTTTGGCTCAACGGTGAATCCTCGAGTCAGCCGTGGAGGACCAGTGGATAATGATTGATATTGTTTGAAAAAAAGTGATTAACTTTATAAAATGCTTTTTAAATAAGATGTATTTTTATCATTCTGACACTCTAACTAGGTATATAATGTCAACCTTTTGACCGGTGGTTCTGAATGCAGAGAAGTCACCCCAGCTTTGGGCCCATGGCCTTGCCCACCTTTTGAGACATACCAGATTTAGACTGGCGACGCCTGGTTTGGGAGTTGCACTGGTTAGAGGAAGATGATACCAGCCTTTTCCTTCCCGCTCCCCAACTCAAAGTTTTAGTTGTCTGACTGGCAGAAATCCAGTAGCTGTTAGAAGGCCTCCACTCTGTTCAGAGGCATCAGTTTTGTATTCTGCTAATATTTTGCCCTCAAACAACATTGCTAATAATTAAAAATTTGGGTTTTTTCCTTAAATATTTTCTTGGATACAATGATGTTAGTCCCACTCATAAGCAAGCTGAACATCTTCCATTTGGATGTGTGCCTGTATTGTACCTTAACTATAGAATAGGGGTATTAAGGTCATGAAAGGTGCTGTCCTCCTGTGATCTGAATTAGATATTTGTCTTTTTCATCTGTTTCAGTTTTTTTCAAAGGCAGACTGAAAAAACACCTGGTGAGACATGTCTTGATGCAAATAAGCTGCTTTGTTTCATAGAAAATGTACAGAGCATCAGTTGTAACTGGACTCACTTAGTTCAATAAGTATAACTCGCCTTCCCATACTAATACAAAAATAAGGAATACATGATGCATCCCCAGATCAGTGAGTTGTCTTGTTTGACTTGGAATAACTCCCAACAATCTTCCTGTGTTCTTGTGTGCCTGGCTGAAGCTTGATGTCACAATTTGTTTTAAGAAAGGCTTGCATTTGTAAAGCACCTTTCATGACCTCAGGACTTCAAAAACACTTTCCAGCTGATGAAGTAATTTTGGAATGCAGTCATTGTTGTAATGAAGGAAACGCAGCAGTCAATTTGTGCACATCAAGGTCTCAATCAAAGCAATATGATAATGACCAGATAATCTGGTTTTAGTTATGTTGGTTTAAAAATCTGACTGATTTTTCAGCCTTTGCTGAACCTGACTGTCTATGTCTCTATCTCTATTTTTATCTCTGCAGGTCTGGCAGAATTAACGTTTCAGGTGTGTAACCTTTCATAAGATCACAGACCTGAAACGTTAACTGTTCCTCTCTCCACAGATGCTGCTCAACCTGTTAAGTATTTCCACATTTTCTGTTTTCATTTCAGGTTTCCAGCATCTGCAGTGTTTTGCTTTTCTGTTTTTATCTCCCTTGATTGGCAGCCAGAAATGAAGATCTCCCAGTACGCCTGCAGAATACGTAATATCAGAAAACTTTCCAACACAATGGGGTTGACGTAATTATTTGCGAGACAGGCTAGCAAATTTTGTTATTTACAGTCTATGGGGAAACAACATCAAAGCCTAGCTCATTAGTATTTTAGCCATCTAAGTGCCTTTTATAACTTGTGGAAATACACTTTGCTTTAAAACCCTAATGCTGAAAAGTAAGTTTTCAAATCCTTCTGATGGAAAAATGAACAAGAAAATTCCAAAACATGATGCTAATTAGCTGATCATTTATGTCATCTGCTGTTTCTGCAATGTTCCCTAGTACAAGTTGGCCACCACATTAGACTACATTACAAAAGTTATTCATTGGCTTTGAAATATCAATGAGGATGTGGTCAGGTGCCATAGAAGTGTGCATGTTTGTTCGTTCATGTCTTGTTGCTCCTGTGTCCAATGCAACTTCTGAGTCAGGAGTGACCAGACTCAAAAGTTGAGTGCAACCAATCCATGGCCAGCATGGGGCAAGAGCTGGGACAATGGCTGTTCAGAACCACATGGTCCTATTTTTCTTAGGAATTTGGATCAGATATGCAGCTGTCAGGTATATACTTACACTGTATCTATGCAGCTGCAGTGAGGAAGGGTATTACAGGTGGTCCAAGCCTACTGCTGACTTTCCTGTGGTGTCTTGTGACAAATCAGAATGCAACCCCTGTCCCAGTCCTGTCAATGGCTGTTGGTGCTCTTCATGTACTTATAGACCCGTGATCGTGAATGCCAGCCTCACCCATTTCCTGATTCACCTTTTGGACCCATCACTCTGATTTTGCAAAATGGGTGAGTTATTCACTCAGCCCTGACCATTTAACCCTAAATTCCAGCTCCACCCATGCTCCAGTGTTTTTTTGCTGGGAGTAGCGGATTAACCAGTCGTGACCTCCTTTCTTGATGCCTCAGATTTCAATTCCCTGTACTTGGGCTGTACCCCAAAGCACATGGCAATCAACTGGTTAACTCTTGACAGACTGCAGAAGTTGCAGGAAACTAATAAAAAAGGAGCCTGGCGTGCTATTTATTGAGCTGATTTGAATAGCAAAGTCTGGGTTCCTCTCGGGTTCTGTGGCACAAAAAGGCAGATTCAACCCACTTGCCGAAATAATGAATTCCTATTGTTGGCTAAGTTTTAGGAGTGCAGATCAAAGGCTTGGGCCTTTCCTGCAGGACAGTAGGGAAAGTCAGCAGGTCTCCCTGTCATGTGGTCTTGGAATCGTTTTGACCACCTGAGAGAACAGACAATCTCTCATCCAAAAGACACCACCTCTGACGGTGCAGCACTCCCTCTGTACTGCATTGAAATATCAGCCTAGATTATTGTCTACCCTCGAGGGTTGTGGATGCTCCATCGTTTAGTATATTCAAAACTGAGATGGATAGATTTTTGATATCTCAGCAAATCAAGGGAAATGGGGAGTGGGCAGGAAAGTAGAGTTGAAAGAGAAGATCAGCCATGATCACATTGAATGGTGGAGCAGGCTGGAGGGGCCTAATGGTCTACTCCTGCTCCTGTTTGTGTTCTTATGTTCTCTCAAGTCTGAGTGTGGCTTGAATCCAAGACCTGTTAACTTAGAGGTGAGAGTGCTACCACCCTGCTAAGGCTGACACAATTCAAAGAAGAAGCAGTTTAGAAAGCTTCGAAGATCTCTCTGCTGAAACAGTTAACAGAACAAGTTTCTCCTACTAATACAATGAGACTAGAAACTGCATAGCATTATAAGAGGCTGACACAGACTCTAGCCCCTCATGCTGATACACACAATGAGTGGGTAACACAGACCCCACTTACTGGCACAGTGCAATAGAAGTTGGACCATCGTGCTGATACAGTGTACGGCCTCTCCTACAACGAGAAAGTGACATTTTATTGATGCAATACAACAAAAACAACTTGCATTTATATAGCACATGTAGAAAAAGGTCCTATTTTGCTTCACCTACCAAACCTGTGCCTGCTACCATCTAGAAGGACAAGGGCAGCAGACACATGTGAACACCAAAGCAGCCAGCTTGATTGGCATCCCTTCCACCACTTTAAACATTCACTCCGCACAGTGGCAGCAGTGTGTACAATCTACAAGATACACTGCAGCAACTCACCAAGGCTCCTTCGACAGCACCTTCCAAACCCACAACCTCTACCACCTAGAAGAACAAGGGCAGCAGACGCATGGAAAAGCCATCAGCTGCAGGTTCCCCTCCATGTCACACACCATCCTGACTTGGAAATATATCGCCGCTCCTTCACTGTCGCTGGTTCAAAATCCTGGAACTCCCTTTCTAACAGCACCGTGGGTTTGCCCTTGCCACATGGACTGTAGCAGTTCAAGAAGGCAGCTCACCACCACCTTCTCGAGGACAATTAGGGATGGGCAATAAATGTTGGCCTTGCCAATTTCATTCACATCCCAAGAATGAATTTTTAAAAAAGAACATAAACAAACTTTGACGCTGAGCCACATAGGAGCTATTAGGACAGATGACCAACAACTTGGTCAAAGGGGTAGGTTTTAAGGAGCATCTTAAAGGAGGAAAGAGAGACGGAGAGCTGGAGAGTTTAAGGAGGAAAATTGCAGAGTTTAGGGCTTAGGTTGCAGAAGGCATGGTCACCAACAATGGAGCAGCTAAAATCAGGGTTGTGCAAAGCCAAAGTTGAAGTACAAGAGAGTGATATTTTGCTGGTACAGTGAGAGCACTGCAGACACCAATATCTCCTATTCGTGCAGTACAGTGAGTGACGCAGACACTAACCTCTCCTACTTGTACTAAACAATGGTAAGATCACTGACATAGCCAAAGGCACACCCACTGTGTGCATTGCCAAATATCCTTTGAAGCATTCTCTGACTCCCAGAGCCTGAGATATGTCCCAGTAGATTGGCTGAGTACACCATGAAGGCTGGGTTTCTGCAAGCCATTTTTACAATGCTGACTAAGAATGAGATTGTGCATCGGCCTGTGCCCTTCTAACAGTAGATGAGCAGAGATGAAAGTGAAATCCCGCACCACAGTAATGACCCCTGTGCACAAACAGGAAGATGCATGTTACATTTCAATTACACTTTTCCTTTGATTTGATTCCAAGTCTGGTTTAATTTTTAATCAAGTTACCATATTGCTTGTGTGACCTGCTTATCAAATACCCTATTTACAGAAAAGCTCATGTTACAGCAATGCACTCTGGGTGCTGTGGTGTTTAAAGATTGCCTATTGGTGAGACTGGAAAGGACTGGGTACAATGCCCCATTTGTATATAATTTGTCTGCAACTGAAACAGATGCCAGCTAGAACATCTTGTCTCCACGGATGAAATTCAATGAAGTGCGAGACTGTTGGGAACAAAAAAATTTCAGTCAATAAAACTTCAGAAGTTTTATCATCGCTTTAAACATGTTTCCTGCATTACTGAAGTAACAGCTGGCTGATTATGAAAAAGGAGCCATTGTAGATAAAGTGGCCTAGTTCCAGCAGGATTGTGATGGACTCTTGGTTGGAGAGGTTGGTAACTCCAGCAGGAGAATGATTGATCAGAGAGTTTGGTAACTCCTCCAGGAGGATGATTAGAGTCGTAGAGTTGTACAGCATAGAAACAGGCCCTTCGGCCCACCGCGTCCACGCCGACCATAATGCCTATCGATACTAATCCCACCTGCCTGCATTAATTCCATATCCCTCTATGCCTTGCTCATTCAAGTACCTGTCCAGATGCCTCTTAAATGTTGCTACTGTTCCTGCCTCCACCACCACCTCAGGCAGCTCATTCCAGATACCCACTATTCTTTGTGTGAAAAATTTACCCCTTTGATCCCCTTTAAACCTGCTCCCCCTCTCACCTTAAATCTATGATTGATCAAAACAATGGATAGATTCAGCAGAAGGGTGAATGATTGGAGAGGTTGATATATCCAGCAGGTGATGATAGAGTCCTGATCTGGATGGGTGGTGGTGGCTATGATTAGGAGAGCGAATAACTCAATTGGAGGTGTCTGTATTGATGAATGGAAGAGACCTTTCCTGATTTATATAATGCATGCTTTGTGACAGAATTGTGCTGTATCTGAATGGAGCACCACCAAGCTATGTGTATCCTGTGGAAAGATCCACAGATGGGACACATATTTTATAACTATCAGCCCCTTCTTTCTAAAGGAGTGCTGAGTGGCATCATGGAGCAAGCGAAAGGTCCAACATGCGAGGGGAATCATATAAATTACATACGCTGCATAATGGAAGACTTGATACTATATGAGCCTGATTTTGTGTGGAACTATTGGTGTACTTGGTACCTCTTCTTCTTTTTCTTTTTGGGCCTCCTTATCTCGAGAGACAATGGATACGCGCCTGGAGGTGGTCAGTGGTTTGTGAAGCAGCGCCTGGAGTGGCTATAAAGGCCAATTCTGGAGTGACAGGCTCTTCCACAGGTGCTGCAAAGAAATTTGTTTGTTGGGGCTGTTGCACAGTTGGCTCTCCCCTTGCGCCTCTGTCTTTTTTCCTGCCAACTACTAAGTCTCTTCGACTCGCCACAATTTAGCCCTGTCTTTATGGCTGCCCGCCAGCTCTGGCGAATGCTGGCAACTGACTCCCACGACTTGTGATCAATGTCACACGATTTCATGTCGCGTTTGCAGACGTCTTTATAACGGAGACATGGACGGCCGGTGGGTCTGATACCAGTGGCGAGCTCGCTGTACAATGTGTCTTTGGGGATCCTGCCATCTTCCATGCGGCTCACATGGCCAAGCCATCTCAAGCGCCGCTGACTCAGTAGTGTGTATAAGCTGGGGATGGTACCTCGGTGTACCATTTTCATGCCCAGGGCAGGAAGAAGCTAAATGGCCCTTTTACTCGGTTACAGTTTCCAGTATTCAAATTCAATATTTATGGAAGTTTTATGAGAGTGTGGGGTGGCGGGGGGGTGGTTTCTTTATCTTATCCCCATCCATTTTACACTGAGCCAGTCTCCAGGTGACCTACCCTGCTCTATTGGCCTTCCTGTCAGTGCAGACTCATGCTGAAAGGAGTGGCTATCTTAATGGAGGTTGCACCATCCTATCATATATTGGTGCTGTTGCTGTTGACAGGAATCAGTTTCATTCTTTGCCTTTCCCAGTTCAGTCCCATAATTTTTGTTGTAGTGATTTATTTTGGGATTATACTGACACATGTAACCATTGATAAACTGAACATATAGGTTGCACCTTATTCCAGTCTTCATGCTAGATAGGAATTCTTGTGCTTTAGAAGTCAAGTAATTGTTGAAGCAGAAATTCCAAATATGCTCAAGAGATAGCACTGGACAGAGGAATAAGGTAAATGTGCAGTTCATCATTCACACACATTCCTCACTGTGACTTTGCATAAAGTTTAGTTTAGTTTAGAGATACAGCACTGAAACAGGCCCTTCGGCCCACCGAGTCTGTGCCGACCATCAACCACCCATTTATACTAATCCTACACTAAATTCCATATTCCTACCACATCCCCACCTGTCCCTATATTTCCCTACCACCTACCTATACTAGGGGCAATTTATAATGGCCAATTTACCTATCAACCTACAAGTCTTTGGCATGTGGGAGGAAACCGGAGCACCCGGAGGAAACCCACGCAGACACGGGGAGAACTTGCAAACTCCACACAGGCAGTACCCAGAATTGAACCCGGGTCACTGGAGCTGTGAGGCTGCGGTGCTAACCACTGCGCCACTGTGCAGGAGTTCGGTCTGTATATGGCTTATGTTGCAACCCCATTGCTCCTTTCCTATTTATCCCACTCTTCAGCATAATGTATGCAATTTGCAGCTTTCTCTATACATTTCTTGTCCTGAAGGAGTTAGAGTGCTGTTTATTGCACACCAAGTGCTGGTTTCACTGTGCATTGAAATCAGACAAACCTTTCATTACGTTCTACTCAGCAGGTTAATCCTCAAACTGTAGTCTGGACTAATGTGCCATCTTCATCTTGCTGAGAATAAAAGGTAAACAAAATTACCTGAAAATCTCCAATTTAATCGCTGCTACATCACTTTCAATAATCAACAATGCCTTCACCCCAGAGACATGTAACTATGGGGAATCACCTGCACTCTTCAGCACTAGTACCTGAGCAGAAGTGAATGAGCATAGACACATCATAACTGTTACAAATGCCTTTCAGTTTAATATGAATTATTAACATGTAATACAATATTAGAAAGCTTTTGGGCTCATGAAAAATGAACATGTTTAAAAGTGTGATAAAAATAAATCTGCATCTCAAGTTAGATGAGGTCAACACATGGGGGTAGAGCGGGAGGGAAGGAGGACTGGTTCATCCCCAAATCTCTCCAGTTATGAGACGATGTGAATCCATTCCCAACCTCAGTTGCAAGCAAGGGATTTTGTAAATTAGAAAATGGGGAAGAGCATGACATAGTTGCAGTCAGCAGCTGACTTTCCTTGCTGCACTCTCTCTTTGTATGTATCTATGTATATATGCTGCTTGCAGTTTAATAAAAGGTTTTTATTTCTTTGTTTGGCAGTTTCACCCTCTGTGGCTGTGTAACACCAGTGAAGATGAACAGCAAGACTATGGCTTTGTCAGTATGGTCAAACTGGAGAGTCCTGATCGAGACCCACATCCCTGTCTTTCTCTCTTCAACAAGGTAGGGGACTTGTGCACACGCAGAAATACAGACACATTTTAGTGTTTAATCACTTGAAGATGTCTTTAATAAGTTTATTTTTTTCACATATATATATACGTAAAGGCTTTAAAGCTCAGGGTTAAGGGTCTAAAACCCTGATACATCAGTGAAATTTAAAAAATATTAATTGTTTCCAAGTTCCTTTTCTAAAGGAGTTGCCAGGATGGCTGCAGTTCCACTGGAGTAAAATTTCTCCTGTCTCATCCTGACTCAGACTGGGTACAGTTTCACAAGGCCCAGCAGCCTTCCAGTCTCGCTCTGACTCAGGCTGGGTACAGTTTGCCAGGACCAGAAGCCTTTTAGTCCCACGTCTTGACTCAGACTGCGGTATGGTTCTATGGGGCCAGCAGTCCCTTGCCCAATAAATAGGCCATTCATGTATGAGCCTTAACAATCTGTACCAGCCAGGTATTCAACCAAGGGATGCTACAACTGAGCCCAATTATTTGATGCCTAGGCATTGAGCTGGGAATCAGGTGCTGGGCCTTTCTGGTGCCTGTGGCTGAGCTTTTGAAAATGCTGTAGTGGTGGGAGTCAGGGCAGCACCAGGGAGCAGTAGTTGACAGCATAAAGTGTTTGGTTGCTTACTAACGGATTGACAGCATTTTGTGAAGTTGCCACGTCCCTAAAACCAGCACTGCTGGTTTCTGGAGTCCCGTTTTCCTTGATTCCTCTATTTTGCCTGAACAGTTCTCTGCCTCTCCCAGTACTGAATTTATACAAGTAAGTACATGTAATCCATTAGCGGTACATCCAAGCTGGTTAATTTTGCATTCTCCTTGGTCCCTCACCCAGATGCTTATTTTCTAGACCTAGTGTCCAATGTTTCTGACTCATATTCGTCTTAGCAACATTTAATGTAACACAGCAGAGTTTGAGGAAATGGAAGCTTGCAACTCCTCCAAGAACAGGCACTAAAGACTTGGCCTCTGCTGGGTAATAAGGACACACTGCCCGGCTTCCTTTTGACTTGTCTTTTCACGACATCCCTTAGCAGCCTCAGGGCGCTGATCAACAGAGCGCTCACTTTTCTTTTAATGTATTTGTTCTTTAGTTATGTTTTTTGTTGCTGTATTTTTTTGGTCACAACACATCATCTATTACATTCTAGGTGTACATTACATCAAACTGAAATTGATAGATTTTTGTTAGCCGAAAGAATCGAGGAATATGGGGCAAAAGTGGGTATATAGGATTATAGGGAATAGGAACAGGAGTAGACCATTCGGCCTGTCGAGCCTGCTCCACCATTCAAGCTGATCATCTACCTCTACACCATTTTTCCCCACTATCCCCATATCCCTTAGTATATATGGGGAGGCAGTGGCATAGTGGTATTGTCACTGGACCAGAGACCCAGAGTATTCCTCTGGGGACATGGGTTCAAATCCCACCACAGCAGAAGGTGGAATGTGAATTCAATTAATAAATCTTGAATTAAAAGCTAGTTTAATGATGGCCATGAAACCATTGTCGATTGTTGTAAAAACCCATCAGGTTCACTAGTGTCCTTCAGGGAAGGAAATCTGCTGTCCTTACCTCGTCTGGCCTACATGTGACTCCAGACCCACAGCAATGTGATTGACTCTTACATGCCCTCTGAAATGGCCTGACAAGCCAGTCAGTTGTATCTAACCGCTACGAAGTCAATAAAAAAGAATGAAACCGGCATCGACCTAGGCACCAGAAACGACAATGGCAACCCCAGCCCTGTCGACACTGCAAAGTCCTCCTGACTAACATCTGGGGGCTTGTGCCAAAGTTGGGAGAGCTGTCCCACAGACTAGTCAAGCAACAGCCTGACGTAGTCATACTCACGGAATCATACCTTATAGATAATGTCCCAGACACTGCCATCACCATCCCCGGGTATGTCCTGTCCCACTGGCAGGACAGACCCAGCAGAGGTGGCCGCACAGTGGTATACAGTAGGGAGGGAGTTGCCCTGGGAGTCCTCAACGTCGACTCCGGACCCCGTGAAGTCTCATGGCATCAGGTCAAACATGGGCAAGGAACCTCCTACTGATTACCACCTACCGCTCTCCCTAAGCTGATGAGTCAGTACTCCTCCATGTTGAACACCACTTGGAGGAAGCACTGAGGGTGGCAAGGGCACAGAATGTACTCTGGGTGGGGGAGTTCAATGTCCATCACCAAGAGTGGCTCGGTAGCACCACTACTGACCGAGCTGGCCGAGTCCTAAAGGACATAGCTGCTAGACTGGGTATGCAGCAGGTGGTGAGGGAACCAACAAGAGGGAAAAACGTACTTGACCTCACCCTCACCAATCTGCCTACCGCAGATGCTTCTGTCCATGACAGTATTGGTAGTAGTGACCACCGCACAGTCCTTGTGGAGGCCAAGTCCCACCTTTACATTGAGGATACCCTCCATCGTGTTGTGTGGCACTACCACCGTGCTAAATGGGATAGGTTTTGAACAGATTTAGCAATGCAAAACTGGGCATCCATGAGGCGCGGTGGGCCATCAGCAGCAGCAGAACTGTATTGAACCACAATCTGTCACCTCATGACCCGGCATATCCCCCACTCTACCATTACCATCAAGCCAGGAGACCAACCCTGCTTCAGTGAAGAGTGCAGAAAGACCTGCCAGGAGCAGCACCAGGCATACCTCAAAGTGAGGTGTCAACGTGGTGAAGCTACAACACAGGACTACTTGCGTGCCAAACTGCGTAAGCAGCATGCGATAGACAGAGCTAAGCGATCCCATAACCAACGGATCAGATCTAAGCTCTGCAGTCCTGCCACATCCAGCCGTGAATGATGGTGCACAATTAACTAACAGGAGGAGGTGGCTCCACAAATATCCCCATCCTCAATGATGGGGGAGCCCAGCACATGAGTGCGAAAGATAAGGCTGAAGCATTTGCAAAAATCTTCAGCCAGAAGTGCCGAGTTGATGATCCATCTGGGCCTCCTCCTGAAGTCCCCAGCCTCACAGATGCCAGACTTCAGCCAATTCAATTCACTCCACGTGATATCAAGAAACAACTGAAGGCATTGGATACTGCAAAGGCTATGGGCCCTGACAATATTCCGGCAATAGTACTGAAGACCTCTGCTCCAGAACCTCCTGCGCCCCTAGCCACGCTGTTCCAGTACAGCTACAATACTGGCATCTACCCTGCAATGTGGAAAATCGCCCAGGTCTGTCCTGTACACAAAAAGCAGAAGTCCAACCTGGCCAATTACCGCCCCATCAGCCTACTCTCAATCATCCGTAAAGTGATGGAAGGTGTCATCAACAGTGCCATCAACCGGCACTTGCTTAGCAATAACCTGCTCCATGACGCTCAGTTTGGGTTCCTCCAGGACCACTCAGCTCCTGACCTCATTACAGCCTTGGTTCAAACATGGACAAAAGAGCTGAACTCAAAAGGTGAGGTGAGAGTGACTGCCCTTGACACCAAGGCAGCATTTGACCGAGTATGGCATCAAGGAGCCCTAGCAGAACTGAGGTCATTGGGAATCAGGGGGAAAACTCCGCTGGCTGCAGTCATACCTAGCACAAAGGAAGATGGTTGTGGTTGTTGGAGGTCAATCATCTGAGCTCCAGGACATCACTGCAGGAGTTCCTCAGGGTAGTGTCCTGGGCCCAACCATCTTCAGCTGCTTCATCAGTGACCTTCCTTCAATCATAAGGTCAGAAGTGGGGATGATTGCACAATGTGCAGCACCATTCACGACTCCTTAGATACAGAAGCATTCCAAGTAGAAATGCAGCAAGCCCTGGACAATATTCAGGCTTGAGGTGATAAGTGGTAAGTAACGTTCGCACCACACAAGTGCCTGGCAATGACCATCTCCAACAAGAGAGAATCTAACCATCTTCCCTTGACATTCAATGGCATTACCATCGCTGAATTCCCCACTCTCAACATCCCAGGGGCTACCATTGACCAGAAACTGAACTGGAGTAGCCATATAAATACCGTGGCTACAAGAGCAGGTCAGAGGCTAGGAATCCTGCAGCGAGTAACTCACCTCCTGACTCCCCAAAGCCTGTCCACCCTCTACAAGACATAAGTCAGGAGTGAGATGGAATACTCTCCACTTGCCTGGATGGGTGCAGCTCCAATAACACTCAAGAAGCTCGACACCATCCAGGACAAAGCAGCCCGCTTGATTGGAATCCCATCCACAAACATTCACTCCCTCCACCACCGACGCACAGTGGCAGCAGTGTGTACCATCTACAAGATGCACTGCAGCAACGCACCAAGACTCTTTGGACAGCACCTTCCAAACTGGCGACCTCTACCAACTAGAAGGACAAGGGCAGTAAATGCATGGGAACACCACCAGCAAGTTCCCCTCCAAGACACACACCATCCTGACTTGGAACTATATCACCATTCCTTCACTGTTGCTGGGTCAAAATCCTGGAACTCCTTCGTAACAGCACTGTGGGTGTACCTACCTCTGATGGACTGCAGCAGTTCAAGAAGGCAGCTCACCACCACTTTCTCGAGGGCAATTAGGGATGGGCAATAAATGCTGGCCTAGCCAGTGACACTCACATCCCATGAATGAATAATAAAAAAAATAAATTCAGAAATCTATGTATTTCTCTCTTGATTATACTCAATGATTGAGATTCCACAGCCCTCTGAGGTAGAGAATTCTACAGATTTACCACACTCTGAGTTAGGAGTTAGATCACAGATCTGCCATGATTTCATTGAATGGTGGAACTCGGGGGGCTAAATGACCTACTTCTGTTCTCTGTTCTTAAGATACATGATACAAAGGAATAGCGTCATGGGTCTGGCCCTAGCCTGTAGCAGCAGTGTCCTGGTGGGTTTTGACTTTGCCGCCACAGCTTTGTGAATTTCTATATTGGGGTGAAGTGAAATGTAAGAAATACAGTATGTACAAATGTTATGCCCGACTGGTTCAGTCTAAGTAAGTAGATGATTTTCTTCGGCTGTGCTATTTTCTTCTAAACCATTAGCATTAACTTTCATTGTGTTGACCCCAAGACTGACAGTCACTCATTGGCAATTTGTAACTGAACTAGGAGGTTTGGGTAATGTATTAAATGGCTGTCTTTTGCGCCAGTGATGCCAAAATCTGTGTTTGAATTTCAAAATATCAAGGATTAGCTTATGTATGCAACAAAATGGATGACTAAAAGATGTGATTGACTGTGCTGACCCCAAGAGTGACCATCATTATGACATGAGTGAAGTTGTAGACCAAGAGATAGATCTTGGGACTTGTGAAAGTGAAGCTTGGGTAGAAGCGTTGCAGAGTGAAAGATGTGATGGTTGGAGGCTCTGTCGCTAATAGAGGAATTTGTGGAGGGGTGCACATGATTTGGAGTAGACCGGAGTTTGAAGAGCAGCAGGTGGAAGCTGTGACATAGGCTGGAATAAGGTTCTGAGGCAGCAGACAGGCTCAACAGTTTGAATTCAATTCATGGGGAGGAGTGAATGGGGAACCAGCTGTGGTGGGTGAGGAAAGGGGAGATATCGGCATAGATATAACCCAACAAATTCTGAATGAGGTTAGAGTGGCGCTCAGAATGTTGTTAAGGAGAATGAAGAAGAAATCTAGTGCAGTATGGAAAAGGAACACGTAGAAATGCAAGTAGGGAATGTCTTGGAGGTGAATGTAAGTGGGCTTTGACTGCGTGTGGGATTTGAAGATTAGTGTTGCATACAGGATGGCTTCTGTTTTCTTAATATTGAGCTGGAAAACATTCTTATTGATCCAGGAAGTGGAGACAGACGGGAAATCAGATAAAACGGTGTTAGTTGGGCAATCGAGGGCAGTGGTGAGAATATAAAGTTGAGTGTCATGCACTTACACGTGGAAGTTGATGTTATTTTTAAGGATTGTCCTAAACTATAGCTAAGGGGCATTGAGTCCTCCTGGGTAGCTGGTGAGGTGAGGCTTTCTCACCATTGGTAGTGATGATTAAGTTTTTTTTCAAGATAGACTCTGGTTAGATGCAGCCTTAAGAATTGGCAAGAGTATAGATGATTGGCGAATGATTTATAGAACATGATTTCAATATTGCTAGGATCAGAGAGGTGGCATGCCAAGGAAAGCTAGCCTGTGCAGTTTTAGGTATTTGTTATTTTGCTAGGTTTACCTGATAGGCAGGGAACACTGTCTTTTCAAAAGAAAATCTCTTCAGGCGATGAAAGAGCTCGATTATACATGGTCCTTTGGAGGGATAAGCCCACAGGTTTCATAGTCTAAATGCACCAAATCTGGGAGGAACAAGGGCTCAATAGCCTTCTGTTCCGTTATTGGCATCTTAATAGCTATATTCCAACAATACAGGATTGAGTGGTTGGTGGAGGAGTGTGTCAAAGGACCTGGAATTGAGGAAGGATAAAAACTTTACAAAAAAAATATAGATTATCTGGAAATCTACAGGTTCCTGAGTATCTGACCAAGTACAGGTTTAGTGTTTTGGTTGGGATCCAATCTCTCCTTTTCAAACGCTGACTGAACTGTGGTATATTTCCAGCACTTTTTGTTTTTATTTTAGGTTTCCAGTGTTTGTAGCTTTTATCCTTCTCGAGTGCATTATCTGGAATCTTAATGCAGGGTTAAAGCTGTTTAACCGCTGACAGGATGTGGTGCTGTGGAAAGAAGCAGGCCTGATGGGTTTGGTGAAGACAGATTACATATGAGAGGTTAATTCTTCAACCAGGCCAAAACTGGGTGGGGATGGAACATTTCCCAAAAGAGAACTGGTCCACTTCTACACATGAGCAAGGTTCTTTAAAAGGCAGCCATCAAATCTGGACTTTTAGGCCGGAATTTTACGCCGCCCCAGCGGGTCGGATGGTGGGGGTGGCGTCAAATTGAGCGACAGGCTCCGGGAGGCCTACCCGCCCCGATTCCGCCTCCGGACAAGTTTACAGTGGTCAGGCGGGGGGTGGGAAACGGCCCGCCCACCCGAGGCCAATCAAGACCCTTAAGTGGCCACTTAACAGCCACTAAAGGGCCCTCGCCCGCCTCCACGGATATTTTACCCGTGGCAAGCGGGTGTGCTGGGGACATGAAAGGCCGCCCAGTGATAGCTGCCGGCCTTTCCGCGCCCTGGGGTTGGGGAGGATCCTGGCAGTCGGGCACAGGGTGCCCGATTGAGGGCCGCCCCCAACTCCCAACCCACCCCCAGAACCCAAGACACCCCCCCCCCCTTCCCCAAAGATCCACTCCAACCTCACCAGGGAAGGACCGATGCCCCTGGTGAGGCATGCCCCTACTTCCCTCCTCGATCCACTGTGTCGGCTGGGCTGCAGTCCCAGCAGTGGTCACCGCTCCCAGTGACGCTGCTGGGACTAAGAGCTGCCGGCGCGCTGATTGGCCAGCAGCTCACTGAGGCAGGGCCTCCTCCCTCAAGTGGGTGGACGTCCCGCCTCGGGACAATTAAAGCCTGGGGATCCGTAAAATACGGGACGGATCCCCAGACTAGGCGGAAGAGGGTTCGCCGCTGACTTTCACATCGGAGTCCGGCTCCCATCCATCCACCGTAAATTTCCGGCCTTAGTGTCCAGTTCACATTTATCAAAGTTTCAAGGCAGTCCACTCGAAACATGGGAGCATACTTACGAACATACAAATTAGGAGCAGCAGTAGGCCACTCAGCCCTTCGGGCCTGCTCCGCCATTCGATAAGTTCATGGCTGAACTGATTACTCCACATTTCCATCTACCCCCAATAACTTTCTACCCCCTTATCAAGAATCTGTCTACCTCTGCCTTAAAAATATTCAAAGACTCTGCTTCCACCGCCTTTTGAGGAAGAGAATTCCAAAGATTCACGACCCTCTGAGAGACAAAATTTCTCCTCATCTCTCTCTTAAATGGGCGACCCCTTATTTTTAAACAGTGACCTCTAGATCTAGATTCTCCCACAAGGGGAAACATCCTTTCCACATCCACGCTGTCAAGACCCTTCAGGATCTTGTATGTTTCATTCAAGTCTCCTCTTACTCTTCTAACTTCCAGCTGATACAAGCCTAGCCTCTTCAATCTTTCCTCGTAAGACAGCCCGCCCATTCCAGGTATTAGTCTAGTAAACCTTCTCTGTACTGCCTCCAGTGCATTTACATTCATTCTTAAATAAGGAGACCAGTACTGTACATAGTTCTCCGGATGTGGTCTCACCAATGCCCTGTATAGCTGAAGCACAACCTCCCTACTTTTGTATTCAATTTCCCTCACGATAAACAATCACATTCTATCAGCTTTCCCAATCACATGCTGTACCCGCATACTAACCTTTTGTGATTCATGCACTTGAACACCCAGATCCCTCTGCATCTCGGAGCTCTGTAATCTCTCACCATTTAGATAATATGCTTTTTTATTTTTCCTGCCAAAGTGGACAATTTCATTCTTTCCCACATTATACTCCAGATCTTTGCCCACTCACTTAACCTATCTGTATCCCTTTGTAGCCTCCTTATGTCCTCTTTACAAGTAACTTTCCTACCTATCTTTGTGTCATCAGCAAATTTAGCAACCATACCTTTGGTCCCTTCAGCTGAGCCATTTATATAAATTGTAAAAAGTTGAGGCCCCATCATAGATCCTTGTGGGACATCACTCATTCCATCTTGCCAGCCAGAAAATGACCCATTTATGCCAATTCTGTTTCCTGTTAGCTAGCCAATCTTCTATCCATGCCAATATGTTGCCCCTTACACCATGAGCTTTTATTTATCAAATGCCTTCTGGAAATCTAGGTACCTTACATCCACTGGTTCCCCTATATTCATAGCACATGTAACTCCCTCAAAAAAAATCCAAAAAATTGATTAAACACTATTTCCCTTTCACTAAACCATGTTGACTCTGCCTGATTACCTTGAATTTTTCTAAATGCCCTGCTATACCGTCCTCAATAATAGCTTCTAACATTTTCCCTAAGATAGATGTTAAGCTAACTGGCCTGGAGTTTCTTGCTTTCTGTCTCCCTCCCTTTTTGAATAAAGGAGTTACATTCGTTGTTTTCCAATCTAACGGAACCTTCCCCGTATCAAGGGACTTTTGGAAAATTAAAACTAACGCATTGACTATCTCACTAGTCACTTCTTTTAAGACCCTACGATGAAGTCCATGAGGACCCAGGGACTTGTCAGCCCGCAGCTCCAACAATTTTGTTCAGTACCACTTCCCTGGTGATTGTAATTTTCTTGATTTCCTCCCTCCCTTTCGTCTCCTGACTTATAGCTAATACTGGGATGTTACTTGTATCCTCAACATAACAACCAGTCTACTGACCAGCCGACTGACACCTGCAGTTTTCCTGCTGAATCACACTGCTGACACTAGTGCCACACAGCAGTCTGGAGGAGGAGAATCCCAGTGGGCTGTTCCAGCAAAGAATCCTGCCCTGTGTTTCAGAGGCAATTATTTGAATCCAACTTGACCTCAACTATTAATTGTTTGGGAGAACTTGGCTCCTAATTTCACTTTCAGAGCCAAGGGAAATAATTATGGGGTGTTGGAAATTTAAGAAAGGGAGGAACCAATGGAACGATAGGAGATTGCTAGTGTTCAGTTGTAAGATTGGGTCGTACAAGCAACTGAAATAGCACAAATGCACCAGCTGTATAGCTGATAGTTGAAGATTTGCCTACAGTAGGGTCACTTGCCTTGATCAGTACTATTTGGCATGGCAAATTGGAGAGGTATGAAGTGTCGAAAATGAAAACCTATCATTTACTTTAGCTGAGCTGTGACTGAATAATTGTTTCTTGGTTGATACCTTTATACCCGAGAACCTTTTTTAAGAGCCAAGTGCTTCCAGGCAAAGCAATTAACTGCCAAGTTCTACATCGGACTGTCTGGTGCCATAAGCACTGGGAACACCTGCCTCCCACGCACAGCACTGAGAATTTGTGCCAGGACTACCTCACCACGATCATCCTCCTAGAAGCTGTCAGCTTAGGGAACAATGGTGCAAAATAATTGCTGCTCTTGTAGTCACTTTCCAGCTTTGATTTGAATTTACCCAAACTGAGTGAAGAATGAGCCGCACAGATCTGATCCTTTAAGGTGTTTTTCTATTTGCACTCAGGTTGTTCCAATGAGAGTAGCGGATGCTTGCTACAGAGAAGACATTATCAGGTTAGCGGAGACAAATTCAAGGCGTCCTTCCTTTTGCACCTCTCGTGCCCAATTAGAACTGGGCGAATATCAATCAGAAATTGCAGCTCTGCTGGAGCACCAGTCTCTTGGCAAACCAGTATCAACTTGCAGGTTGCTTATTAAAATTGATTAGGTGCTTCCCAATTACCACAGTAAGCTTGCTTTGGGCTGCGTTCAGTGGTGTTTTGGGGGTTGATCTGAACAACAGTGATTCCGAATTGATCTGTATTCAACACATGTTCTGAGACAGGTGGTGTTTCCTATTTTCGGAAGTGTCGAATGTGTATTGATGTATTTCCTTTGTCCTATTCTGTTCAATTTTTCTTGAAGTGAGTTTTGTAGAATCTCCAGGGATAGACTAGATTCAGTTGATTTGTGTCGTGGCTGGAAGTTCTCAAAACATAGCATTCAATGCCTCCTCCCACCTCTATCCCTTCCTCCCACCCTTCACCAACTCCATCCTGCCCTCTCTCCAGTCCTCTTCCCCACCTCCTCTTCTGGCCACCATCATTTTCAATTCTGTTCCATCTGCTTTCCTGCTTTTCCTCTATTCCACTTCCTTCTCCAGCCCTTTTTTCTTCCCGTTCTTTCCAATGCTATTCACTTAACTGAGGGATTGAGTGGCTGCTTGCCAGAGTTGAACAGCATTTTTGAAACAGTTGATGTGTTGCACCTCAGTTGAGCTGATGAGACATCATGAGAGAGCAGCTGTTGTCAGCCTTTTTGCCAAACTCCACCTGACACAACCTTACAGAATTGCTGCTCCTGGAGGCAGTTTTCAACGTGATTCTCATCAGATTAACAACTAGATAAGATTTTCAGGCTTTGTCCCCGGGCCATTCCACAGACAAGGCTCCGTTAACTGCAGAAGCCAAACAGCAGCTTCTGCAGGCACTGAATCAGTACAAAGCAGTCTTTGTCTCAATTTCTCATTATTTAGTGGGCTCCTTCTAATCCAGTAGATCTCAAACTGGTATGGGACAGGAGGCCTGTCCAGCTAGGATCGGGGTTTGGGGGGTGGGGGGGCCCATTTCAGTGCAATTGGGAAAGGGGGCACCCCAGTTCAGTGCAATTGGGGAAAAAGCTATTTTCAAGGCTGTTTTCTGGTTGTGGATAGTGTAAAGGGTGTTTTGCCTGTGTTTGTATGAAGATGTTGAGCACGGTTTGCAGATACAGTTGAATGTGTTGTGTTGGCACTCCATCTCTGACTGTCACTCAATAAAGGAGGAGTGAGATATTTAATAATGGAGGAGGAGGAGGGGTTGCAGATGGGATGTACCTGTTGGGGTATCAGGTGGGAGTGAGCTGGGTGGAAAGAGGCAGAGATGATATGGTATAGATGACAGGAGGAAAATGTTTTTTTCCTTCCCCCTCTCCATTCCCCATAAAGTGACTTTGGTCATTAAAGGTCAGGGATAAATGCAGTTTGTTGGGGGAAGATACAATGTTGTCAAAACATCATGCATACCCAGATATGGCAGTTCTTGCTTCCCCCCACCCCCCTCTCCCCCCCACCCCCCTCCCCGACTTACTTCAGAATAAGGGTGAAGCCAGCTTATTGTCAGATAATAGCTTTTTCTTTTAGGGTCTCTTTAAAAAGAAGCTCCAATTTTAATTTTGAAATGTTGCTTCAGATTTCAAATACTAATTAGGGGCTAAAATGAAAAAGATGAAAGAGAAGAAAAGAAAAAAAATTGGGACTGTTGATGGGCCCTTCCTGGTTCTGTGAGGGTGTCGATGGGCACATCCTGGCTCTGTGGAGTGTCGATGGGCACATCCTGGCTCTGTGGAGTGTTGATGCGCACTTCCTGGCTCTGTGAGGGTGTTGACAGGCACTTCCTGGCTCTGTAAGGGTGTCGACAGGCACTTCCTGGCTCCGTAGGGGTGTCGACAGGCACTTCCTGGCTCTGTGGAGTGTCGATGGGCACTTCCTGGCTCCGTAGGGGTGTCGACAGGCACTTCCTGGCTCTGTGGAATGTCGATGGGCACTTGGCTCTGTGGAGTGTTATCGGGAACTTCCTGCCTCTGTGAAATGTCGACGGGCACTTGCTGGCTCTGTGAGGGTGTCGACAGGCACTTCCTGGCTCTGTAGGGATGTCGATGGGCACTTGCTGGCTCTGTGGAATGTCGATAGTCACTTCCTGGCTCTGTGGAGTGTCGATGGGCACATCCTGGCTCTGTGGAGTGTCAACAGGCACTTCCTGGCTCTGTGGAATGTCGATGGGCATTTGCTGGCTCTGTGGAGTGTTGGCGGGCATTTGCTGGCTCTGTGGAGTGTTGGCGGGCATTTGCTGGCTCTGTGGAGTGTTGGTGGGCATTTGCTGGCTCTGTGGAGTGTTGGCGGGCACTTGCTGGCTCTGTGGAGTGTTGGCGGGCACTTGCTGGCTCTGTGGAGTGTTGGCGGGCACTTGCTGGCTCTGTGGAGTGTTGGCGGGCACTTTCTGGCTCTGTGAGGGTGTCGACAGGCACTTCCTGGCTCCGTAGGGGTGTCGACAGGCACTTCCTGCCTCTGTGAAATGTCGACGGGCGCTTGCTGGCTCTGTGAGGGTGTCGACAGGCACTTCCTGGCTCTGTGGAATGTCGATAGTCACTTCCTGGCTCTGTGGAGTGTCGATGGTCACTTCCTAGCTCTGTGGAGTGTCGATGGGCCCTTCCTGGCTCTGTGGAGTGTCGATGGGCCCTTCCTGGCTCTGTGGAGTGTCGATGGGCCCTTCCTGGCTCTGTGGAATGTCGATGGGCCCTTCCTGGCTCTGTGGAATGTCGATGGGCCCTTCCTGGCTCTGTGGAATGTCGATGGGCCCTTCCTGGCTCTGTGGAATGTCGATGGGCCCTTCCTGGCTCTGTGGAGTGTTATCGGGCACTTCCTGGCTCTGAAGAGTGTCGATGGGCACTTCCTGGCGCTGTGGAATGTCGATGGGCACTTCCTGGCTCTGTGGAATGTCGATGGGCACTTCCTGGTTCTGTGGAATGTCGATGGGCCCTTCCTGGTTCTGTGGAATGTCGATGGGCACTTCCTGGCTCTGTGGGAGTGTCGACGGGCACTTCCTGGCTCTGTGGAATGTCGATGGGCCCTTCCTGGCTCTGTGGAATGTCGATGGGCCCTTCCTGGCTCTGTGGAATGTCGATGGGCCCTTCCTGGCTCTGTGGAATGTCGATGGGCCCTTCCTGGCTCTGTGGAATGTCGATGGGCACTTCCTGGTTCTGTGGAATGTCGATGGGCCCTTCCTGGTTCTGTGGAATGTCGATGGGCACTTCCTGGCTCTGTGGAGTGTTATCGGGCACTTCCTGGCTCTGAAGAGTGTCGATGGGCACTTCCTGGCTCTGTGGGAGTGTCGATGGGCACTTCCTGGCTCTGTGGGAGTGTCGACGGGCACTTCCTGGCTCTGTGGGAGTGTCGATGGGCACTTCCTGGCTCTGTGGGAGTGTCGATGGGCACTTCCTGGCTCTGTGGGAGTGTCGACGGGCACTTCCTGGCTCTGTGGGAGTGTCGACGGGCACTTCCTGGCTCTGTGGGAGTGTCGATGGGCACTTCCTGGCTCTGTGGGAGTGTCGATGGGCACTTCCTGGCTCTGTGGGAGTGTCGATGGGCACTTCCTGGCTCTGTGGGAGTGTCCACGGGCACTTCCTGGCTCTGTGGGAGTGTCGATGGGCACTTCCTGGCTCTGTGGGAGTGTCGATGGGCACTTCCTGGCTCTGTGGGAGTGTCGACGGGCACTTCCTGGCTCTGTGGAATGTCGATGGGCACTTCCTGGCTCTGTGGAGTGTTATCGGGCACTTCCTGGCTCTGTGGGAGTGTCGACGGGCACTTCCTGGCTCTGTGGGAGTGTCGACGGGCACTTCCTGGCTCTGTGGGAGTGTCGACGGGCACTTCCTGGCTCTGTGGGAGTGTCGACGGGCACTTCCTGGCTCTGTGGGAGTGTCGGCGGGCACTTCCTGGCTCTGTGGGAGTGTCGGCGGGCACTTCCTGGCTCTGTGGGAGTGTCGACGGGCACTTCCTGGCTCTGTGGGAGTGTCGACGGGCACTTCCTGGCTCTGTGGGAGTGTCGACGGGCACTTCCTGGCTCTGTGGGAGTGTCGACGGGCACTTCCTGGCTCTGTGGGAGTGTCGACGGGCACTTCCTGGCGCTGTGGAATGTCGACGGGCACTTCCTGGCTCTGTGGGAGTGTCGACGGGCACTTCCTGGCTCTGTGGGAGTGTCGACGGGCACTTCCTGGCTCTTTGAGGGATTCGATGGCCACCATGAATCTCTTCGGGTGAAACTTGATGCATCTCCTTTCCCAAAGTTCCTATTGAGCCATTTGCTGTTGGATGGAATTTCGTGACCATTTAAATCCATTTCACACTGAAGCAAAAATGAATTCAAACAAGTTGACATATTCAATAATGATAACATTAACCATAATTGAGGAAGGCATCATTTTTGGGATATGTATGTCTATGAGACTATTTTGATGGGGTACAACCTGAGTAAATTTGGGAGCCACTGCTATAATCCCACAATGTTTCCTTCTGTTGACAGTTCATGACCAGCACTGTGAGCAAGTGCTGTGCTGCATTCACACATAAATCAAACTCTTGGCTCCAGGTGCTACAGTAAATGGTACTAGAAATTTCCTCTAGTGCCAACCAATAACCCCGAAAGCTGCAAGAACAGTGCAGTGCAGTCATTTGCTTCCCTCCTCAACTCACTCATCCCGCTGTCCTTCCCTAAAGACTTCAAATATCCGTTTGCTATTCTTTAGCTGCTGTTTTGTAAGGGGGTGTCTGCTACCCAAGCCATTTGCTCAACTATACTGTAGCCTCCCAGCATTCATGTATCAGAGCAGCTTTACACTGGAGTGGAGTCAGCAGCAAACGGTACTTGCTCAGTTGCTGTTATATTCTGTGTGGCTGGCTGTAGCCGCTGGTCTTCTCCAGTATAACCAATCACATTTATCATTGCCCTGGCTTTTGCTTTAGAAGCGGGGAGCCATCCTACCTTACGTGGTGGTGTTCTGTGCCCCCAGAGGATTGTGGGCCACTTTTTCCTCAAAAGGCAGATTTAGCTGTAGTAACATTGCTAATGTAAACAGGGACAGACTGCAAACTTCACCCAGAACTAGTTTGTCCATCATGTGCTGGCATCAGATCATCAGTCATTTTGCAATTAGTTTTTCTGTGAGGAACTTCAGCTTTTTGTGGTTTCCTAATGCAGTGTCTGTCTCCTGCAAGGTCTCTGCGCACGTAGCAAATTGCATGCAGAATAAATCTCGCTCTTTTCCTCCACACGACCCCCAACCCCAACAATCCACACATACCCCTCCCACCGGGTCCATGCCATAACGTTTTCTCAGGAATTCCAGGTCATTACATTGCAATCTGTTTTCCTAAAACAGATGCCTTGGGTGGGGGGGGGGGGGGGGGGGGGGGAGATTTCTAAATACAGAGCATTCCAGAGAGTATTTACAGCAGGCATATCTTGCCATCCTCCACCTACAGAAGGGTCCATGGTCCATTAGATTAACTTGCACAAGAAAGCAGCAGGTCGCTTCAGCGACTATCTAAACAGTGCCAGAGAAGCCTGTGGAGCAAGCAAGTGAGCGGGAAAGCAGTGACTGATGTGCTGCCAAGGAAAACAGTCCCTCTGTTTACTAGGCAGGTCACGTAGGGGTACGGGAAGGCCATAGGTCTCCATTTAAAGAAGCTTGAAAACTCAACAGCTGCCACAGAGAACTCACCGCCCCCCACCGCCCCCCCTGCCGCCACCCCCCCCCCCCCGGCCAAACTCATTGTAGCCCTGGTGCTGACTGTGAAGCACAACTCTGACTGGAAATGTGTCACAGTGGCGAAGATTAAAGAAACCTCAGCAGGCCCCACCCTGACTCAGGGCTATACAATAGCCTAATTACACAGAATTTCTCACATAGTTCAGGAAGAGACTGCAACAGCTGCATCTGAATGCTTTCAAGAGCCGAATGGGACATGTTCTAAACTGTGTGAGATTTGCTATTTGCGAGGGGAAGTATTTCAGCTTTCAGCATGACACAGTCCTCTTCATGTGAGTCCCAGCATAGCTCAGCAGCCAGCAAGTGAAAGTTAAGGCTGACGATGAGTTGCATGGTGGAGTTTTTATGGGTTCTACCTCCTTGTCGTTTGCAGCCAGCTTTGCATTGTCTCCATGGTCGTACTGCCCCATGTAGGTGTGCCTCAGTGACTGGCAGGATCTTGTTTAGTTCCTTTTCTGTTGCCTGGATACATGTGACTGATCATAGCAAATGCAGACCCAGCACTCCGTTGGCTCGTGATTCAAATTCCCTTTAAAATGAATCGAAGTTTTAGATTTTTTCAAAATTTACCTTTCCACTACTCTGCCTGCTTTGGATGACATCTCATGCTGGGAGCTAGGACATCCTCTAGGATCACTAAATCAAACAAAAAAATGCCTTTAGTGTTTTACATGACCTCAGATGCCCCAAAGCACTTTATAACTAATTAATTAGTTTTGAAATGTAGAAAACACTGCAATCAATTTATGCACAGCAAGCTCCTACAAACAGCAATGTGATAATGACCAGATCATCTGCTTTAAGTGTCAATGGAGTTGATAAATGTTAGCCAGGACTCACCTGATCTTGTCTGAATAGTGCCATGGGATCTTTTATGTCCACCTGAGAGGGCAGACAGGACCTTGATTTAACCTTGTATCTGAAAGACAGCGACTCTGACAGTCAGCACTCCCTATATGCTGCACTGTATTAAATGGGAGAGCAGGAGTAGGAAACCTAGCTGATTTTCTTTTTCACTCTGAGTACCTCCTACTCCCCAGCTGTGATCAGCTAATTCAGCACAAATTGGGAATCCCAACACGGGACCTTGTGGTCTCTATGATTACATATCACACCTGTACCTGAGAGTTCCTGTAGTCCCTCAGCTATCAGTCGAGCTACCTCATTTATTTCCATTTCCCTCCCCTGCCCTCATTTGTTTGTCTCTCTCCCGCTCTCTCTCTGCCACTCTCAGTCTCTCAAGCACCTTGAAATGTTTTACTCTGTGAAAGATGATATATAATTGCAATTTGTCTCTCTCACATATTAACTCACCTATTCTCTTCTGTGTGAGCCCTCAAAGTTCTCTTCTTCTCAACCTTCCTTCTCTGCATACCCAGTTTTGAGACATTAAAACCTACTTGGGAAATGGGACTTGTCTCAGGTGGAGCAAGATGCCATGGAGAAGACCACTTCATTTCCTAATGGTTTAAACAGTAAGGAAATTTGAAGTGCAGATTGCACGTTTATGGGCGATACATTCACTACGGAGTGTTATGACTGAGGTGGGAGGAGTGCACTGTCTTTTGTAGGTCCATTTCTCCACAGGTCACAACATATGTTTAAATGTTTACCCAGTTACCAATACAGTAAATCATATAGTTGTTCAATCATGTAGTTGTTCAAGATGGCTCCTGGGCTGGAAGCTCCCTAGGAAGCTCCCTTGCTGTTCAACTCTATCCATGGCCATCTGCTCCCATCCCTAACGTTTTCTCCCCCAATCTGCCCTCTTAAACTGTTTAAATTCCCCTGGCTCTTTAAATCAGTTCATTTTAGCCCTATCTAAAAGTTAACAGTTAGTTTAGTGTATGTTACCTGGGCCCACTGCCCTCCCCCAGCCACACCTGCTCTTTGTTTTCTCAATGAAATTGATCCGGATGAAACTGACGAGCACAGCTGCCGATACTTCAATCTCCGATCCTGCTGTCTTCACAGTCCAGAGTGTCTGCAGCCACGGCATGCGGTAAGTCCATTGAGGTGAAGAAGGAGCTGCGGGACCCGAGAGAAGTCCTGTGAAAAGGTGCCCCGAACACCCAAAACATCCACGAACGGCCCCCCCGGCCGCAACTTCAAAGCGCCCGCGGGAGATGGCTCGGAGAGCATCTGCAGCGCACTGTTGGCAATGCTGCATGCCTTTATTTAAACCACTGCAAAAAAAAAAAAACCCTTAGCAAATGTAATCACCTCGAAGTCTGCCAAATGATGCTTCACCTCCCGAAGGACGTGGATGAGCTTTCCGGACGTCGATGGTGGGCACTGAGGAAATGGCTTATTACCTGCACCAGATTCCACCCCCCCTCCCCCCCCCTTTACCCCCCTTCCACCCCCCCCCACCCCCGTCCCCTTCCCTGCTCCACCCTCTCAGCTCACCCCCTCACAACCCCGTCCCAGCCCGCCCCCCCCTCGCACCATCTTCACCCCGCACCCCCTTCCCCTGCACCCCTTTGGACCCCACCAGAAAGGCCGAGAGGGGGGTTTTGACGACTGGGCAACTCTCAACCTCCATAAATTTGCCCAGGCATGCGCCATGGAGAGGTCACTCCATAGTTGCCTCACAGCGACTAAAACAACACGGAAGGCAGCAGTTACGGGTTATAAGTCCAGATAAATTGGCGTAGAAACTGGGCGCCACGGGTTGCCTTTGTCGGTGGGAGAGGTCATTGCACCTCACTGGACAGCTACCGCCCGCCTCAAACCGGGCAGCCCCCGGTCAATAAGGTTCTGTCCCGCCACAGTCTGCCTGCTTCAATGGGTGCTTGGAGCTCAGGGTCATTGCCCGAAAGGTGGACTGATACACCGCACCAAACAACATGAAAAAAGGAAAGAAGGTACCAGCCCTTCGCTTTGCAAGCTGGAACGTCAGAACTATGTGTCCTGGCCTGTCGGAAGACCTTACACAAATCAACGATTCTCGGAAGACCGCCATCATTAACAACGAGCTCAGTAGATTCAATGTGGACATTGTAGCACTTCAGGAGACTCGCCTCCCCGCGAGTGGCTCTCTAGCAGAGCAAGACTACACCTTCTTCTGGCAGGGCAGGGATCCTGAAGAACCAAGACAGCATGGAGTGGGCTTCGCCATCAGAAACTCCTTGCTCAGCATGATAGAGCCTCCCTCAAATGGCTCGGAACGCATACTGTCCATCCGACTGCTCACCACCTCTGGTCCAGTACACCTACTCAGCATCTATGCTCCAACACTCTGCTCCGCACCTGAAGCTAAAGACCAGTTCTATGAACAACTCCATAACATCATTAGCAGCATCCCCAACACCGAACACCTATTCCTGCTGGGGGACTTTAATGCCAGTGTTGGGGCCGACCATGACTCATGGCCCTCCTGCCTTGGGCGCTATGGCGTTGGAAGGATGAATGAGAACGGGCAGAGACTGCTTGAGTTGTGTACCTATCATAACCTCTGCATCACCAACTCGTTCTTTCACACTAAACCCTGTCACCAGGTTTCATGGAGGCACCCAAGATCACGTCGTTGGCACCAGCTAGACCTCATTGTCACAAGGCGAGCCGCCTTAAACAGTGTTCAAATCACACGCAGCTTCCACAGTGCGGACTGCGACACCGACCACTCCCTGGTGTGCAGCAAGGTTAGACTCAGACCAAAGAAGTTGCATCATTCCAAGCAGAAGGGCCACCCGCGCATCAACACGAGCAGAATTTCTCACCCACAGCTGTTACAAAAATTTCTAAATTCACTTGTAACAGCCCTTCAAAACACTCCCACAGGGGATGCTGAGACCAAGTGGGCCCACATCAGAGACGCCATCTATGAGTCAGCTTTGACCACCTACGGCAAAAGTGCGAAGAGAAATGCAGACTGGTTTCAATCTCATAATGAAGAGCTGGAACCTGTCATAGCCGCTAAGCGCATTGCACTTTTGAACTACAAGAAAGCCCCCAGCGATTTAACATCCGCAGCACTTAAAGCAGCCAGAAGTACTGCACAAAGAACAGCTAGGCGTTGCGCAAACGACTACTGGCAACACCTATGCAGTCATATTCAGCTGGCCTCAGACACCGGAAACATCAGAGGAATGTATGATGGCATGAAGAGAGCTCTTGGGCCAACCATCAAGAAGATCACCCCCCTCAAATCTAAATCGGGGGACATAATCACTGACCAACGCAAACAGATGGACCGCTGGGTTGAGCACTACCTAGAACTGTACTCCAGGGAGAATGCTGTCACTGAGACTGCCCTCAATGCAGCCCAGCCTCTACCAGTCATGGATGAGCTGGACATACAGCCAACCAAATCGGAACTCAGTGATGCCATTGATTCCCTAGCCAGCGGAAAAGCCCCTGGGAAGGACAGCATTACCCCTGAAATAATCAAGAGTGCCAAGCCTGCTATACTCTCAGCACTACATGAACTGCTATGCCTGTGCTGGGACGAGGGAGCAGTACCCCAGGACATGCGCGATGCCAACATCATCACCCTCTATAAAAACAAAGGTGACCGCGGTGACTGCAACAACTACCGTGGAATCTCCCTGCTCAGCATAGTGGGGAAAGTCTTTGCTCGAGTCGCTCTGAACAGACTCCAGAAGCTGGCTGAGCGCGTCTACCCTGAGGCACAGTGTGGCTTTCGTGCAGAGAGATCGACTATTGACATGCTGTTCTCCCTTCGTCAGATACAGGAGAAATGCCGTGAACAACAGATGCCCCTCTACATTGCTTTCATTGATCTCACCAAAGCCTTTGACCTCGTCAGCAGACGTGGTCTCTTCAGACTACTAGAAAAGATCGGATGTCCACCAAAGCTACTAAGTATCATCACCTCATTCCATGACAATATGAAAGGCACAATTCAACATGGTGGCTCCTCATCAGAGCCCTTTCCTATCCTGAGTGGTGTGAAACAGGGCTGTGTTCTCGCACCCACACTTTTTGGGATTTTCTTCTCCCTGCTGCTTTCACATGTGTTCAAATCCTCTGAAGAAGGAATTTTCCTCCACACAAGATCAGGGGGCAGGTTGTTCAACCTTGCCCGTCTAAGAGCGAAGTCCAAAGTACGGAAAGTCCTCATCAGAGAACTCCTCTTTGCTGACGATGCTGCTTTAACATCTCACACTGAAGAATGCCTGCAGAGTCTCATCGACAGGTTTGCGTCTGCCTGCAATGAATTTGGCCTAACCATCAGCCTCAAGAAAACGAACATCATGGGGCAGGATGTCAGAAATGCTCCATCCATCAATATTGGCGACCACGCTCTGGAAGTGGTTCAAGAGTTCACCTACCTAGGCTCAACTATCACCAGTAACCTGTCTCTAGATGCAGAAATCAACAAGCGCATGGGTAAGGCTTCCACTGCTATGTCCAGACTGGCCAAGAGAGTGTGGGAAAATGGCGCACTGACACGGAACACAAAAGTCCGAGTGTATCAGGCCTGTGTCCTCAGTACCTTGCTCTATGGCAGCGAGGCCTGGACAACGTATGCCAGCCAAGAACGACGTCTCAATTCATTCCATCTTCGCTGCCTTCGGAGAATACTTGGCATCAGGTGGCAGGACTATATCTCCAACACAGAAGTCCTTGAAGCGGCCAACACCCCCAGCTTATACACACTACTGAGTCAGCGGCGCTTGAGATGTCTTGGCCATGTGAGCCGCATGGAAGATGGCAGGATCCCCAAAGACACATTGTACAGCGAGCTTGCCACTGGTATCAGACCCACCGGCCGTCCATGTCTCCGTTATAAAGACGTCTGCAAACGTGACATGAAATCGTGTGACATTGATCACAAGTCGTGGGAGTCAGTTGCCAGCATTCGCCAGAGCTGGCGGGCAGCCATAAAGACAGGGCTAAATTGTGGCGAGTCGAAGAGACTTAGTAGTTGGCAGGAAAAAAGACAGAGGCGCAAGGGGAGAGCCAACTGTGCAACAGCCCCAACAAACAAATTTCTCTGCAGCACCTGTGGAAGAGCCTGTCACTCCAGAATTGGCCTTTATAGCCACTCCAGGCGCTGCTTCACAAACCACTGACCACCTCCAGGCGCGTATCCATTGTCTCTCGAGATAAGGAGGCCCAAAAGAAAGAAAGAAAGAAAGAAAAAAAAAGAAATCATATACTCTACTCTTTATCCCAGAATAAAATACACCAAGTTTCTTTAATAAACAACAAAATTATCAGTTTATTATAAAACAAGACTTATCCAGTAAAGAAGCAAAGCATTAGCACACAGATTGAAATGTGAAAGTTCCCTTTTTAAACACCTCACACTCGCACACATATACACTGGTTAAAAAAAAAGGAATTTTCTCTGCAGAGCTCTTTTACAATAAAAAAAAACAAAAAAAGAATATTTTGGCCAACTACTTGTTAATTCTTGAAGAAAATGGATGAGATATAGTGTGTCCTAAAATGGCATACAGTCTGGCATCCGAGTATACGTAGACGGGTCACTGGGATCTTTTCTGGAGCAGTTCATTTCAGGCAGCATCGAGAATAAATCTGGCAGGCTTTCCAGGAGATATGCGCCATCAGGGGTTTCAGATATCACACTCGATACGTGGGGCTTCACAGAGGCAGGAGGAAGGAGGTAAGCTGGGTACCTCTCTCTCTTGGCAGGTTGATCTGCAACTGCTTTCAAACACAGTTCACACCCCAGCTGAACCAAAACAATATCTTGGAATCGAAACCAGCTCCTGACCCTCATAAATCGTGACATATCACTTCTCTGTAAACATCTCCCCCAAGTCACCAATGTTTCTGTTGTTTATTGAGCTTAAGGTATGTGATAAAAAGTTAAAAGTTTGTTTTCAAACAAGACCTTTCAATGATCCTTGTAAAAAAAAAGCCCAGGGAGTCTTTTCAGTTTGCCCAAATAAACCAATGTCCATAATTCTAAAACACAAATTCTCAAAAAAAAATTTAAAATAGAAGCATTGTCATAACAGGAGACAAAAACGACCAATGTTAGTTTTGATGGTGGGGCAGTAGAGGTACATAAATTAAACCACTGGATGAAAACCTATATAAATTGCAGCTGATTTAGAGTCGGATTAGCAAAGACTTCATAGACGTAACAATGAGTCAAATTTGTTCACTGGATCAACAGGTGGGAGTACAATAACAGGCGGTTTGTGGTATCGGGGAAGCTTCCAGCTGGAGACTGTCTCCTTGCGTTGCATGTACACCTTCATATGAGTTAGCACATTGAGTGCCAGAGGAAGGGAAGGTGTGAGGAGAACTCATAGGAGCAGAATGCAAGTGTTGATTTCTGGTCTCTTAAAACTAGCAGGGCATAATTCAACAGCATGTAGGCCAGTATCCTCCTTGAAGTTGATTATTGGCCACTCGGCTAGGTACCAGAATTTGGAGACAGGAGGGAGAAAGGAAGTTGGGGCATTAAGATGGCCTCACACCTTGGCTAGAAGGAGAGTGTGGAAGAATGTAAAACAGAAGTCTCTGGATGAGAGCCCTCATCCTGGGTTGGTGTCGTCTGTGATATTAGGGGAGATACTTTCTTGTCTAAGCAGTAGATTGTAGTAGGGATGAATCAATGCAACTGGTTTTTATTCCATTAATAATTTGTCTCTATTGAAAAGTATAAATATCTTAAATTGTCAAGTTGTCACAGAGTTCTTCTTGGATTGTTTCATTAAATACTGAGAACTACATTGCGCATAAGTTTGAGTAAATCTACACCCAGAAGCAGGAGAAGAAAAAAAAAACCCTGCCTTATGTAACACTGATTGACAGACTAGAAGGCCCCAGGCTCCATCCCAGAGTTGGCTGATCTCAGCGGGAGCAGGATTTGGGAAATTAGAGATGGCCTCAGCTCTTTGTTTCTTCTGGTTTAAATAGGTATATATTGGCTCCTTTGCTGTTGGCTATGCGTAAGTGCTACTGGAAAATGTTCATGTCTGGATGTTGGGTGAGGAAGAAATTGTCTCAGCCACAATACCTATTATGGTTGAACAACCTGCCAACACAGTGTCCAGACTAAAAGTCAAGGGTGGTAACTTGAGTGAGATTCTGCATGCCTGTCATCTGTGCAATTCATAAACAAACAAGAGTCTGCACTTTCAGTGGAAGGAAGAGAAGAATCCCAAGGTTGGATAGTCCTTGTGTTACTGGGACCATGAAAACTGTATTAGTGCAAAACAATCAGCTGTATTCGAATTATGCAGGTAGTAATGCTTTTGATTTATGTAATTATTTTGCTAGATTATCTCAGAAGAGAATATATCAGGGGAGAAATGTAACAGATCTTGGACATCTTGAGAGCTTGTACTTGTTTTCATTCAACTTTCTTTATAGTTTAATATGTTGGGCAAAGTCCTTTACAGCACAGGTGAATGACCTGTTCCTCATTCACCTGGAAGCTGTGGTATGCATGTAGAACTTGCTTGGAGGAATGTGTTCCAAGTGGGATGAGATACAATACAGAGAAGATTTGGAAATCCCATCCTCTCAGTCTGGGTTCAGGGTAAAGGAATCAGTGGCAAATTTCAGTATGAAGCTGAAATCAATTTTTATGATGTCATTTTATTAGTAGTTGAATATTTTGGTGGGTGATATTGAATAGGTAAGATAAGAAGGGTTAACAGAAATCTCAGAAAAAAGATCTCTGTGGGTGATGGTTCAGCTTTAAGCTTCTTGGCATATTTAAGGAGTTATATACATACAAGTTGTTGTTTCCACCCTTTGTTTAACTGGAAGACTTAAAAGTCTAATTGCAGAGGAGAAGATGGCAAGTTTGCACAATGGATGTTAACACAACTTTGGATCAGTGGTCCAGAGGGTTGTTTAATTGCTCCCTGTTAGAAAAGGTATGTCATTGATGGTTAGAATTTCATTGTGTGAGGCGGAGAAGGACTCGGCATGATCGGATCTGAACCAAACCGGCTTGGTCCGGCGATCAGGTGAAAAAAAAGAACTTAGTTTGTTGCAACCTCAGAAGTACTTTTGAAGTATAGTCATTGTAGAGAAATGTGGTATCCAGTTTCTGAACAGCAAAGTCCCACAAACTACAACGAGATTAATGACCAGATAATCTATTTTAGATGTTAGTTGCGATATAAATATTGTCCAGGCCACCATGCTCTTCACATAGTACCGTGGGCTTTTTTACATCACCTGAGAGGCACCATTATTACAGTTTTTGTCTTTCCAAATGTTGGTTGTCCCTAGAGGGAAATTTTGAACTGTTACCATGAAATACTGTTGGGAATGAGTCAGTTATAGGGATTGTTGGACCAGCTTGGAAGATGAGTTAAGAGTACCACACAAGAAGCATAGTACACAATTTTGGTAAATTTGTTTAACTGTGATTTTTCCTGTGTATGTTGATATTGATACACTAACTAAGCCCAGTGATAATACTGGTTAATTCGGAATCTCAGGACTTCCCTCTTCATTATTCACCTTCTACACATAGAATGAGAGTTAGGTCCCTGCCTACGGACAACAGTGTTGCTGCCAGTAAAGGGAGAAGTTGGTTCTTTACAAGACTGCCTTGTGCTGGATTCTGTGTTCAGAAACTGGGGCCAGATTTTTGTAGCCATCACCAGTGGATTTGTATGTCAGGAAAAAGAATAAGGGTCAACCTGTTTCAGGATTGAATGGTGTACATATATGTGAATACATAGCATTCAAAGCACAATTGAAACAGTAGAAGCATTAATAACTATGGTGGGATCTTTAATGGAGATGTGGCTTATGTTTGTAGAGGATGTGAATCTTCATATTGCTGGTTATAACATTTTCAGGAGAGATGGGTGGGTGGCAGTATAGGACTCTACCACAATAATGAAGCATAAGAGTGTTCCAGGGGTTGTGTTAAGACTGAATACATTTAGATATAGTTAAGAAATATAACAGGAATTGGTACAATTCTTGGTGAGTGTTACAGGCCATCAGATACTTGTAATAAGATAGAGGGGGGAGATCTGCAGATAGTTCTGAGTTCCATTTAAGATCAGTGCACAAATATTACTGCCTTTTAACCATTTCATGATTGACAACATACATTATATTGCTTCAGTCTTAAGTAGGAAATGCCCTATAGAATGCATTCTAGATAGCTGTCTGTTTCTGGTTCAACAAGGAAAAAAGCATCCTCTAATTCCTTCTGGAAAATTAAGGAAGTAATTGATGTGAGTGTAGGAGGACAGTTGGAAAATAGTAACCACAACATTTTATGTTCAGCAAAAGAATAGAAAAGGATAGCAATGGGTCAACAATAAGGATGCTGGACTGGAAAAAGTCAAAATACCATGAGATGGTAGGGATCTGGCCTCAATGAACTGAATTGAAAAGTTGGCAAATATGTCAACAGATCAGTAGTGGAAATTGTTTAAATGTGAGATGCATAAAATATAAAACAAATGCACCCCATTATGGCAAAATGGGGCTGCATCAAAGTATAAGATTTCATTGATAAATAAATTCCAACTAAAGTGAACTTGAAAAGGAGGCATATGATAAAAGTAGAACTAACAATACTAAGATAATGATAATCATGAGGAATATAAAAAGTGTAATGGGGAGATGAAAAGGAAGCTTAGAAAAACTAAGCAGACATTAAAAAAGGGCTAGTATTTAAATAAAAAAATTGTAAGGCTTTTATAAGCATTATAAACTAAAATAATTAGAGTGTAGGAGTACTTACTTGAGGAAGGGAATCTAATTGTGGAGGAGTAATTTGTATTGAGTTAAAAATGATGGTAGAAATCAAAATGTTGATATATTAGAGGAGGATGTGATATATTGTTAATGGAGGTAACTTTAGAAAAGGGATTGATTGATTCAGGAACAGGATGGATAAGTCACCAGACTCGATGACGTGCAGCCTTGGCTTTTGAAAGAAATCAGAAAAAGAAAGCAGAGGCTCTGACCATAATTTTTAAATCCTCATTAAATATACAACACAGTTTTGTTGTTGAACTGGAGGGTAGTTACTGAAGTGATAGAAGGGTAAACCGGAAAGCTATAAATATCAGTTGCAGGCAAACTTCTAAAATCCATCATTTGAGATAAAATTAACAAATATTTAGAAGTGTATAGATTAATCAAGGACAGATTTGTTAAAAGAAAGCTGTGTTTAGCAAATTTAATAGAGATTTTTGTAGAAGTGTCCAATTGAACAAATGTAGTTTATATGGATTTTCAGAAGGCATTTGACAAAGTATCTCTGAAAACACCTGCTGGAAAAATGAGGATGTGTGTGTGGTATAAGAGGAAATTTAGCTACACGGATAGAAAATTGGTTGATGGGCAGGGAAAAAAAGTGAGAGTTAACAGGTTGTTGCTCAGAATGGAGAAGGGTTGGAAGCGATGTGCTCCAGGGCTTGGTGTTGGGTCTACCTTTGCTTTTGGTATGTGTAGGTGATTTTGCTTCAGTATACGAAACTAAATTTCAAGATTCGCAAATGATACAAAAGCATAAGGTTTGATAAACAGCAGGAAGGGTTGTAAAAGATTTCAGAATAGCATGGGATAATGATCAAACAAGTGGATTATGCAACTTATTGTGGATATGTATGAGGTAATACATTTGGGAGGAAAAACAGGTAATGGTATTATATACTCAATGCAAAGGTGCTGAAGGGTGTGGATGAACAGCGATCTAGGGATTCAAATGCATAAATCCCTAAAAGTGAGAATTCAGGTAGATAAAACCATAAAAGAGGCCAACAGCATTTTGGGTTTTATTAATAGGAACATAGAAGTCATGCTAAATTTGTACAAGCATTTGATACCCCACAGTAAGAGTACTGTGAACAGTTCTGGGCACTCCAATAAAACTGTGGAGAACTTATGGCATGAATTCACTGAAATGATGCCAAGAATGGAAAAGTAAAGTTAGATTATGAGACTTGAAATACTGGTGCTGTTTCTACAGCAGCAAAGAAAGCTAAGAGGAGAACTAGTTGCAGTTATTAAGATTAAGTTTTGAAAGTAAAAGGGGAAAGACAATTTTCTCTGGTTGAGGAGTCAGTGATGAGGAGTCATCAATTTAAAATGATGAATGAGTGGAGAGATTAGGAAGAATGTTTATATAAGGGTTGTTGGAACGTGGAGTGCTTATCTACAAGGAGTGGTCGAGACAGGGCCTGCTGCATCTTTTAAGGAGAAATTGGATGAATATTTGAAACGGAGGAAATTGAAGAGGGGAATGGGGTAGGAGAATTAGATTTGAATTGGTCTCGCATAAAACTCATACGTGCACTGTGGCAGGGGTTCTCAACTTCTTTTGCTTCTGGGACACCTCTCCCATATTTTTTTTAAAAATCCACGGATCCCTATAACACAAGTATATTTTTCTGTATAAAAGTTAGTTATACAGTTAAATTCCAAACACACATGATAGATACATTATTTGTTTTACTTACTTATTGTGAAACTTGTTGCTGGTGCAACAATTCTGTTAAGACGTGGAGGTATTTTTGACAAGCACGCGCACGTCATAGTTGATGTTCACCCTGACTCAAAGCTTTGTTTTCGTTGATTTCATTGCTGAAAATTCAGCTTCATGTAAGTAGGTTGTCCTACATGGGATAAATGCTTTCAGTGCTGTGGAGGAAATAGTGCTGTATTCATGAGAGCACTCATGCCCGGGGCCTCCACTGCCGCCAGCGTCTGGAACCCCCGCTGCCGCCAGTGCCTGTGGCCCCCACTGCTACCAATGGAATAGAATCATAGAATGGTATAGCACTAAAGAAGGCCATGTTAATTGTATTTAATTGTATGCAGGTGGTGGGCATTAACTAGGGATTCATTCTTGTTCTTATAAATAGGAACAGACTAAAATGGTGGTGGTTGGGTTAGGAGGTGCATGTTTCTAATATCTCTGTAAATAAAAGCTGATAAAAGTGTGTAAAGATTGGGTCCAGTTCTACCCTTCACCACCTGACTTTCTGGAATGGAACAGGTCATTAAGCCCATTGAGTTTATACCAGCTCTTTCAAAAAGTAATCCAGTAGGTCCCACTCCCCGGCTCTTTCACCACATCCCTGCAACTTTTTATGCTTCCAAGTATTTATCCAATTCTATTTTGAATGCTACTACTGAATGGGTTTCCACCACCCTTTCAGGCATTGTGAAGCTACCTGTAATATATCACCATCTGGAACATGATAAGCTGCAGACCCCCATTCCTGTGCTTACTGCAGCACTATTCAAACAACTTCACAGCTCCAGGGCGCCATGGACATTCCTAACCTCCCTCCACCACAACAGGTTTGGAACAACTACTCACCAGTTTCTTTCTCTTGTTTCGGTTTCCCCTCTTTCTATGTTTAAGTAATTGATCATTGGTTTTCTGAGACTAACTGATTCTGCAGGCTGTTCTGCCACTTGCCCCCAGCCCCCCATATGACATATTTCTGTCCGTTTAAAGCAACTCCAGCTGCAAGCATGTTCTACACACACAATTAACGAGGCCCATTCTCTCCAACCCACAGTCTCCAGCCACAATTACATTTCTGACCATTTTTGGGTCCTGCTTTTGCCAGATTTTTCTCGAGAGAGAGAGAGAGAGAGAGAGAGATTGATTGATTCTGCAGGCTCTTCCCACCACCTGCTTTCCTGTCTCCGGGGCTTCATGCTGCCTCTGACTATGTGCCATCATAGTTCCCATCTGAATGCTCCATTTGATTACAAGTTCTGGGTTTGTTGTTTTGCAGTTTGCGCACGCCTGAATAATTCAAACAGAATAGTCTTCTCGCATTATCTAGCGGCATGGGCTGTAGTGGGAGGGAATGGTAATAAATCAAACATTGCGCAGTCATCGAATAACATTTTATTATTGGATCTAAGCAGTAAAAAATATTAGATATTGTCAGTTTATTTTTAATGTTGAAATTTGTAAATTAATTGCTGACTCGAGAGTTGAGGGGTCAGGTGGGTTACATGATCGGTCTGGTGCTGACTGTAATGGCTGCCAGTCAGCAGTTGGTAAAGGCTGAGCCAATCCGAGGGCTAGCTTAATGGTGTTGAGAGAAGCTGTGGGGTGGTGGCGGCAGACACCCGGTTGAGAAGCCCTGCACTATGGCACAGATAGTTTAAACCTCACCACAGTAAACGCTGCTACAGTTAATGTGAGTGAAGCTTGTGCCTGCTGAAAACACATTTGAATTGCAGCAGGAAGCCATGTGTAAAAATGATGGGTTAATGAGTCTTGTGTGCACCATTACTATTTTCCGGACCATATTTAGAAGGCGCCAGATCATGCGGACACCAGTCATTGAGATGCAAATAGATGTGGTCAGACACAGAGGACAGTTAATTTTCTCATCTTTTTCAAAGAAATTTGGTATAATGAAGAAGAGAGTTGGAGAAAGAATGGAAAATTCTGATTACATGCTTAGTAGAGATTACTGCAGACTATTTTGCTAATTAGTTCTTCCAGATTTAAAATATCTTTCTTTATTGGAACAAAGTGTTATGGTATTAAACCAAATTCTTCTGGTTTTCCAAGCAGCCTCTGTGAGTGTGGTTTTTATGCAGTTTTTAAAGGCTGTACGTCCTTTCATTCAGCTTCAATCAGTACCGTTAAATCACATCACTTTTGAAATCCTTACAAAGAATTCTTTTGTGTGTGTGTTTTTTTTCCACTCCCTGACTTGCCTGATCCTGCCCTTTTCTTATTTCTGTTAGAATTCAGGAATTTATTCAAAAGCTGTTCATTGAACATGTCTACTATGGAGTACCGTGCAGCCTGCTCCCCTTCAGTGTTCATCCATTGGTGCATCACCTGACATACAATCTCCAGTTTGTCCCGTTCATTTCTGAAAGACAGAGTGTGCAATTGTTGAAAAAAGATTTTGTTTAAAGTATTTATCTTCCTTTTACTTTGTCTCTGAAACATTCCACACTTCAACCAAGATCTGTTATCAGGCTGCAGTTCAAGAGCTGCCCTGGAACTCCCCACTTCACCTGCAGGGAAGCACTGAGGTGAGTCCCCAGCAGATGTCTCACGACTGGAAACTGGCATGTAGAGGACACACCCCATAATCCTCCCACTCCCATGATGGATGTGCTCCGTGTTGTTTAATGTACTGTTTAATTTCAAACCAGTGTAACTACAACTACATTTTTAAACAGTATAATGTAAGCATCACTGAGGTGGGGAATTATATTTATCCGACATGAGTCTTGTGTCAATATTAAATGAAAATCCTGTGCATTGCATTAAAACTATTTGTACAGCATTGCATACAGCCAAGAACACTGAAATTGCACACAATTTCTTCCAAGACATTTTCCATCACAGAAGATGCCGGGTCCCAACTTCCTGTGCAGCTTCTGAATCAATAGCTATAGCAGACGGATTTAATAATTTATAGGAATAGGAAAAGGCTGTTCCATCCAAAAAGCTTTTCTCCTTTAGACAAATCTCAATCCCACTAGATCTGCCATTTCACTATATCTCTCAAACTCTTCTTTCTGTAGGCATTCCATTTTCTCTTGTTCCATTAAAAGCACATACACGCCTTTAGCATCTTGCTCTCTCACTGCAACTTTCGCTAACTCCCCTATCACCTAAAACTGACTGTCTAAATTGATATCTATCTTCACATCACAACTATATCTTGGGAACATTTTAAGGACAGCCAATAGTGTTACGGATAGATGGGAGATGATAGGGATGGTTTCCCCTTTTTTCACCTCTCAACTGAATGAAGACGACGTGCTTTTAAAAGTGTTTTAATCCGAGTGTGTTAATGGTCAACAAACAGACAAATTGCAGGTTTTCTCGTAAGTTTAAAAGATAAATGTTTATTATATGACACCCGAAAATATACGCAATTTCACGCACTCTCACTATCATATAGATACACGCACACACAAAAAATAGAGATTAAAAGATAGCATGCATTTAGGTTTGATGGTTTTAAAAAGATTTCGTTGTAAAATTTGCTTTTACCCCGGGGTGAAGACTTGAAACGGTGCAGGGCTGTTTTTTTCCTTTTTTCCTCTGGTTGGTTGAAGAAAAAAAAACTCAAGGTTCAGGAGAATGGATGCATTGCTGCAGACCTTTCTTGTTAAATCTCAGTCACAGTTTGATGACGAAAGCCTGGTTCAATTTCTCAGGTAGGGCGTTCAAGGCCAACTCCAGTCTGTGCCTACATGTAGTTTAAAGATGGTGATATTAGGCAGGTCCAGAGACATGTGAAATGATGCATTGTGATAGGAAAAATGAGGAGAGGCATTGTAAACTAAATGATACAATCTTAAAAGGGGTGCAGAAATTTTGAAAGTGGCAGGGCAAGTTGAAAATGCTGTTTAAAAAGAAAAATGGGATCCTTATCTGTATAAGTAGAGGCATAGAGCACAAAAGTAAGGAAGTTATGCTAAAAACGCTGTTATAAAACACTGGTTAGGCCTCAGCTGAAGTATTCTGTTCAATTCTGGGCTTCATACTTAAGGAAGAATGTCGAGGCTTTAGAGAGCGTGCAGGAGATATTTACTAGAATGGTACCAGAGATAAGGGACTTCAATTATGTGGAGAGACTAGAGAAGCTGGGGATGTTCTCCTTCAAACAGAGAAGGTTAAGCGAAGATATGAAACAGGCATTCAAATCGTCAACAGTTTTGCTACAGTAAATAAGGAGAAACTGATTCCAATGGCAGAAGGGTCAGTAATGAGAGGACATGGATCTAAAGTGATTGGCAAAAGAACCAGAGGCAACTTGGGGGGAAAAAAGGTTATTCAGTCAGTTGTTGTGTTCTGGAATGCATTGCCTTAAAGGGTGGTCGAAGAAGATTAAATATTAGGCTGGATTTTGCTGTAGTAATAACAACGAGGCTAACAGTGCTTGTCTTTTATTACAGAGTAAATCTGAGTAACTCCTGACGTTCACACATACGCAGCTAAGTTGCAGTCGGAGATATGCTATTCCTCGCCGAAAGACTCTGTACTGAGATCAGTGTAATGGTGTGCACTTAGAGTAATTGCCACTGGTCTCGCAATAAAAATGGCTAGAGAGATTAGGATTAATGCGTTCAGGAGTCAGTGAGTTTTTAACGGCATAATAAGTGATAATTTGTGCTGACAACCTCTCTAGCCCCCCTGGAAATTACTGTTATAAGTGTGGAGTCTCATTCCCCCAGAAGAAAATTATTGTTGCAGATTTTTAAAAACATAAAATTATTTTTTTTCTCGCTTTTATATCTGCCTTAATTCCATGTGCATGCATCAATCTTTATTTTGCTTCCTGTGGAATGATTTAAATGTAATCTGTATTTCACATTTTTCACTTCCTGGTTTACAGTCTCGAGTGTCTGTAATCTGGTTTAAGAGCCCTTTTGCTGCTTTCACTGCTCACAGACAGCAGTGATCTCCTCCAGAGGGTGGTGCACTGGATTAAATGCCTGATGACTGGAAGTTTCTACTGACATACCTGCAATCAGTCTCTGGGCAACTATATGTGAGGGGAACGGCAGAATCTGTTCCTTTGACACTCAAAGCAAAATCTAGACCATTAACTTTCCAAAGGAAATTGGATCAAAACTTGAAGTGAAAAAAATTAGAGCGCTATGGGGAAACAGCTAAAGACTATATGAATCATTGTCACTCAGATTAGTCCGAAGGTGTGTCATACAGTTACCACTAGGCCAGTCAAATGATTGTTCCTGACAGCGCAGCACTCCAGATCCGCAACAAATGTAATAGGTGAAGCCTGTGCACAAACTTGTTTGAAGCTCATGCTTTGTATCAACGATGATACCGTTTCTATAACAGTTGCATGTATCTCAGGCAGTATGCAAATTATTACCATATCCTCCAGTAACAATTGGATTGTGTAAACTAGGCTTTCTGCCCCTTTGTGTAAGGAGCAGTGTTAGATAGGCTAGGCAGTGTCACTGTATGTAGGGAGCAGGGCTAGATAGACCAAACACAAATAGAAGGAACATGAGGTCAGGGGGAAGAAATATGGTGAAAAAAAACTTGTCCCTTTGACTTTAATTTCCAGGCTACTGGTTGGTTTGTAACTAGTGTTTTAATTCTGGTTTTGTTTGAAGCAGTGCGCTGCTCCTGAGAGCACAGCCTTTGCACATGTACAGAGTTATCTCTCTTTGTACAGATAATAACAAACACAGTCTGTGCCTTGGTCGACTATGTGTCTGCACAGATGCCATTATAACTAAAAGTACAAGTTATTGTTGACCTGAGTCACTGGCGGGCTAAACCTCGGTGCTCATGCTATCACGCAGTGCAGTGTTTCAACACATAATTGGCCTCGGGTCTTCCTTTTCAAATAGCGGTATAAGTGATTTTGAGAATGCTTGGGTTAAATGCCTCCCCCTAATCCAACTAGGAATCACAGAGGAAAGCAAAAAGCTTCCGGTGCTAAAAGGGTTAAATTATGAGGACTGGTTGCAGACTAGTCCTATATTCCCTTGAGTACAAAAGATTAAGGGGAGATATAATTGCAGTGTTTAAGATGATTAAAGGATTTGATAGAGAGAATCTGTACTTGCTGGTTGTTGGTGGTTGGGAGGTTGTTGGAAACGATGGTGAGGTACAGAACAAGAGGACGTAACCTTCAAATTAAAGCTAGGCCATCAGGTGTGCTGTCAGATAGCAAAATTTCAAAGCTGAGATTGATAAATTTTTGCTAGGCAAGGATATTAAGAAATATTAAGATATTATGAAACTAATGCAGGTAAATGGACTTAAGATACAGATCAGCCATGCTCTAATTGAATGGTGGAACAGGCTTGAGAAGCTAAATGGCCGCCTTCTGTTCCTATGTTCCTTCCTAAGCTCAAATGCAGACAGTTAAGTTATTAAAAGCAATGGGTTCTGAACCTGTTCCTGAATAATATGGTAAGTGTATTTGACAGAGGGAGAAAAAGGGACGACAGTAAGACTGAAAAATCTCCCTTTCCAAAGAAGATAGTCTGATGAACAGGTAGCTTCTACAATATGGCATGTGGGAAACTTTTGATATTTTAATATGATTGCCCCAGTTCTCTTGAGCTGTGATTCAAGTCTTAAACACATCAGCTGCAGGGTCCTCAGGTCAGGGTCAGTTGTGCCTGGCAGTTAGTGCCATTCTTTTTAGCTACTTGTGCAGTGTGGGAAGCACAATGCACAGCTGCTAATTTTTTTTTTGAGCCTCTATTACTTACAACCATGTGTCACAAATCACATAATTTCAGTATTAAAAGGTCTCAGTCAAAAAATCTTTGAATACCTGCAGTAAACTTGCATCCCGTATCCCATTAGATGGAGCTAGCCTATTCGCAGCAGAGATAGCTCACACAGGACAGACAGGGTATTGTATTTATATGCTGATGGCTTATTCAGTAAAATCAATACTGCCCCAGCCTAAGCCACACACCTCAGAAGATCCCAGCATCAAGCACTGAGTTGAACACATCAAACTCTGCTGAGTTAACTGAGCTCCATCAGGGTGTCAATGAAGGTTACAATTGATCTTAATGTCACAAAGGAAAGAGAAATTCAGCAAGGGTTTTCACCCTTAGCTAACCATCCAGTGACTCCTGCTAGGACTGTGGATGTTGGATGAAGATGGGCTTGGCGTGACAGTGACACTCCCAATACATAGTTGAATAGCCTGCTGACACTCAGTGTCTGGGTTCCAGACGTACCTAAGTAATTGCATCCTGAGAATAAGTCAGCACCTTCAGGACAAGAGTGGAAAAATTGGAAGGAAGAAAGGAATAGTCTACCTGAATTCACTTGGAGCCCTTTGCCATTTTACCTCACTGAAGGGTAATTGGGTTTACTTCCAATCTGCATTAGCTGCTAGGCCTTGGAGAGGTTAGCTGCAGTCAGCAGGAGCCCGACTCAGTTAAATTATATTCTGGCATATTGGAGAGTCACAAGAAGAACAGAACCCATTCGTACATAGCTGTAGAAATTTGTTGTTATCGCTGCATGAGAGCCTGAGGGGCTGAGATCAAACAGACTGCGTCCGACTGGTGTGTAATACAGAATAATTGCAGCTCCTCCAGCTCTTCCTCAAACTGCTACTGTCTCTGTTTGCTGCATTCTACAGCTGTATCAGGTACACTGACCTAGGCCTTTACTGCTAATAATACCAAATTTCAAAGGGAGCAATAATTTATGCTGCATGAGAAATGGGTGCTGATTGGTTGGCAAGTCAACTCTGGTTGAGGCGTTGCCATGGACAAGGAGGCCAAAGAAGAAAAAAAGAAGGACCTCTTTGATGTACTGGTAAAGCTAAGGAAGGGTACAGTCCAGCAACAATATGTTGATGTACACTTGCTTGGAAACAGTAAACCTTGAGCAAGTGTGGTCTCTGCTATGGGATGAGCAGTAGGTGTCAGCAGGTTGAGATGGGTGAACTAGTACTAACACTAGTTCATTGATGGTACACTCTGTGCTTAGGTGGGATGGTACTTCAGCACATTAACATTTTCTTCACAATGTCAATAATAGTTACATTGGAAACACCGCACAGTCCATGTTGAGATGGAGTCCTGTCTTCACACTGGGGACACCATGCATCATGTTGTGTGGCACTACCACCGTGCTAAATGGAATAGATTCAGAACAGATCTGGCATCCTTGAGGTCTTGTGGGCCGTCAGCAGCAGCAGAATTGTAAACCACCACAATCTTTAACCTTATGACCCAGCATACTGCTCGCTCAACCATAACTGTCAAGCCAGGGGGCCACCCTGGTTCAATGAAGAGTGTCGTAGAGCATACCAGGAGCAGTGCCAGGCATAGCTAAAAGTGAGGTGCCAACTGAGTGAAGCTGCAACACAGGACAAGATGCAGGCTTAACAGTGGAAGCAGCATGCTGTAGGCAGAGCTAATCAATTCCAAGAGTTGTCCACCACCGAATGTTGCAGACTGGCACATTCCAAGGTCCAGGACTACGTGCTGAGGGACGCACTAAAGCTTGGGGCAGCCGCAGCAAAGGCTCAATGGGGAAAGACCACAGTGTAAGGTTCCCCCACCAAGCTGGACTGAGGGGCTGGATCAATGGGAAACCCCTCGAACTGTATCGTTAATATTCTCAATTGCTGTAAATGTAAAACTGTAATTGACATGACAATTGTGAAACGGAAGGGTTGGGAAGAAACTCATGACATTATTGAAAGAAACTGATCTCTTTTGCAATGTTTGTATTTTTTCGTGCTGTTTGGAAACTGTTTGGCAATGTAATTTTTACAGATTTTTATGAATAAAGTATATTTTGGAAATAAAAAAAAAAATAAATTCCACAACCGAACAGATCCAGATGAAAGCTCTGTAATCCTGCCACACCCACTTGTGAATGGCGGTGGACGCTTAATCAGCAGGAGGCTTTACAAGCATCCCCATCCCAGTGATTCTGGAGCCCACCATGTGAATACAAAAGACCAGGCTGAAGCGTTTGCAACCATCTTCAGCCAGAACTGCCGAATGAATGATCCATCTCCGCCTCCTACTGCGGTCCCATGATTACATATGCCAGTATTTACACAAATCAATTCAGCAAACTGATATCAAGAAATGTCTGAGGACGCTGGATACAGCAAAGATCATAGGACCCGACAACATCCTGGCTGTCGTGCTGAAGATTTGTTCTCTGGAACTAGCTGCACCCCTAGCCAAGCTGTCCCAACACTGGCATCTGCTGGACAATGTGGAGCATTGCCCAGGTATGTCCTATCCACAAAAAAGCAGGGCAAATCCAATCTGGCACATTATCACCCTGTCAGTCTACTGTCAATCATCAGCCAAGTGACAGAAGGAGGTAACAACAGTACTAGAAGTGCCACATACTTTCCTGATAACCTGCTCACCGATGCTCAGTTTGGCTTCCACCAGGACCACTCAACTCTGGATCTCATTCCAGCTTTAGTCCAAACCTGGACAAAAGAGTTGAATTCCAGAGATGCCGTTGATTTCAAGAAAACATTTGTCAAAGTGTACCATCAAGTAGTCCTAGTAAAATTAAAGTCAGTGGAAATCAGTGGGAAAAGTCTTCACTGGCTGCAGTCAAATCTAGCACAAAGGAAAATCTTTGTGGTTGTTGGAGTCCAATCATCTCAGCGCCAGAATATTGCTGCAGGAGTTCCTCAGGGCTGTGTCCTAGACCCAACTATCTTCAGCTGCTTCATCAATGACCTTCCCTCCATTATAAGTTTAGAAATGGGAATGTTCGCTGATGATTGCAAATGTTCAGTTCCGTTGCAACTGCTCAGGTAATGATGCAGTTTTTGCCCACATGCAGCAAGATCTAGACGATATTTAGGCTTGAGTTGATAAATGGCAAGTAATATTCATACCACACAAGTGCCAGGCAATGACCCTCTCCAACAAGAAAAACAATTAAACAGCACTACCATTGCCACATCTCCCATAATCAGTAACTTGTGTCGGGGTGGGGGGTACATGGGGGATGGTCACCATTGATCAGAAATTTAACTGGACCAGCCACATTAACATTGTGGCTCCAAGCGCAGGTTAGAAACTGGGTATTCTGTGGTGAGTAACTCGCCAACTGACTCCCCCAAAGCCTTTCCACCACCTACAAAGCACAAGTCAGGAATGTGATGGAATACGGTCCATTTGCCTGGATGCCTGAAGCTTCAACAACACTCAAGAAGTTCAGTAGCATTCAGGACAAAGCATCCCACTTGGTTAGGACCTCATCCACCACCTTAAACATACACTGTTGCTTCATCTTCTAAAACCTCTTGATTCAGGAATTGTCCCCATGGATTATAAAATTGCCAAAATTGCTCCACTAGGTTAGGATAAATGAGATAAACCAGGAAATTATAGGCCCATTAGTCTAATGTCTGTTGTGGGGAAGTTACTAGGAACTATTATTAGGGACACAGCGGCTGAACAGAATTACAAAATTGTTACAGTGCAGAAAGAGGTCATTCGGCCCATCATGTCTGCACCGGCTCTCCGAAAGAGCAACTCCCTCAGTTCCATTCCCCTGCCTTCTCCCCGTAATCCTGCACTTTCTTCCTTTTCATATAACTGTCTAATTCCCTTTTGAATGCTTCAGTTGAACCTGCCTCCACACATCTTCTCAGGCAGCGCATTCCAGACCTTAACCACTCACTGCGTAAAAAAGTTTTTCCTCATGTCACTTTTGCTTCTGTTACCAAATATTTTAAATCTGTGCCCTCTCATTCTCGATCCTTTCACGAGTGGGAACATTTTCTCTCTATCTACTCTGTCCAGACCCCTCATGATTTTGAATACCTCTTTCAAATCAGCTCTCAGCCTTCTCTTCAAGGAAAACAGTCCTAACTTCTCCAATCTGTCTTCTTAACTGAAATTCCTCATCCCTGGAACCATTCACGTGAATCTTTTCTGTACTCTCTCCAATGTCCTCGCGTCTTTCCTCAAGTGCGGCATCCAGAATTGGACACAATACTCCAGCTGAGGCTGAACTAGTGTCTTATACAAGTTCAACATAACTTCCTTGCTCTTGTATTCTATGCCCCTATTAATAAGGACCAGTATCCTGTATGCTTTATTAACAGCTCTCTCAACCTGCCCTGTCACCTTCAATGACATGCATATATACACCTAGGTCCCTCTGCTCCTGCACCCACTTTAGAGCACTTGGACAAATATGAAGTGACCAGAGAGAACCAGCATGCATTTGTAAAAGGTAAGTCATGTCGAATGAACCTAGTTGAATTTTTTGAGGAGCTAACGAGCATGGTAGAAAATTGAGTGTTATTTACATGAACTTACCGAAAGCATTCAAGAAGGTTCCACAAGAGACTTAATAAAAAATGAGAATACATGGAATTAGAGACAACCTACTGACTTTGGTAAGGAATTGGTTAGAAGGTAGGAGACAGTAGGGATAATACTGGGCCATAAGCTTTTCATCATATTTATAAATGACTGAGATGAAGGAACTTTGCAAGTTTGCTGACAACACCAAGTTAGTTGGCGCAATAAATAGTGTAGTTGTAGTTGGGAACAGAAAGTTGTAAAGGAGCATTGATAAATTGAGTGGGGAAACTGTGGCAGAATTAGTTCAATGTGGGGAAATGTGAGCTTTGGACCCAATATAAATCGATCAGTATTATCTAAATTGTGAGAAGCTAGGAACTGTGGAGGAGCAGAGAGATTTAGGGGTTCAAGTACAGAAATCAGAAAATTGGTGGGCAGGTACAAAAGATAATTATAAAGAGTAGTGGAATATTGGCCTTTAACACGAGGGAGCTGGAATACAAAGGGGTGGAAATTACACTACAGTTATAAAAAAACTCTGGTTACATCCTATTTAGAATACTGCATTCAGTTCTGGGCACCGCATCTCAGGAAGTATATATTGGGCTTGCCGAGGGTGCAATGGAGATTCACCAAAGTGATACATGGGCTAAGGGGATTAAATTATGAGGATAGATTGCATAGATAGTATAGATAATTAAGGGATTTGATAGGGTAGAGAAGTTCTTTCCTGTGGAGGTGGAGTCCAGACAGTGTAGAGCAAAGTGTGATTGTACAACTGAATGCTTCCTAAAGAGTGCTGAAGTGAATTTGGTGCAGAGTGGGGAAGAAGGTGCCAGTTTTTACTCTTCTCTTAGCTCCTGTAGCTCGTGAGTCTTTTTCTTTTGTCTCTGAGCGAGGAAACTGTAACTTGATATTACTTTATTTTAGTTTATTAGTTACTAATTTATGAAAGTGTTGGGAGGAGGGTTCAGGTGAAGGGCAATTTAGAAATCTAAAGAGAAAAGTTGAGGCAATTGAGCAGTGTAGCAATTTGGGTGAAGACAAGCAGAGTGGGACAGGAAGGGACAGAGTTTAACATTAATAGGGAATCAGCAAATAAGATCCATGCAAAGAATAGTGGTTAAAAAAATAAAATTAAAGGCGCTTTATCTGAATGCACGAAGCATTCGTAACAAGATAGACGAAGTAGTAACACGTGATACCAAGAAATGGCTGAAGGCACTGGATACTGCAAAGGCTATGGGTCCCAACAACAATCCCAGCTGTAGTACTGAAGACTTGTACTGCAGAACAAGCCGCACCCCTAGCCAAGCTGTTGCAGTACAGTAACAACACTGGCATTTACCCGACAGTGGAAAATTGCCCAGTATGTCCTATCCACAAAAAGCAGGACAAATCCAATCCGGCCAATTATTGCCCCATCAGTCTACTCTCGATCATCTGCAAATTGATGGATGGTGTCATCAACAGTGCTAAATAACACGGCTTGAGCAGCAATAACCTGCTCACTGATGCTCAGTTTGGGTTTTGCCAGGGCTTCTCGGCTCCTGACCTCATTACAGCCTTGGTCCAAACATGGACTAAAGAGCTGAATTCGAGGTGAGGTGAGAGTGCCCTGGATATCAAGGCAGCATTTGACCGAGTGTGGCACCAAGGAGCTGAAGCCAAACTGAAATCAGTGGAAATCAAGAGGAAAACTTTCCACTGGTTGGAGTCATACCTAGCACAAAGGAAGATGGTTGTTGGAGGTCAATCATCTCAGTCTCAGGACATCACTGCTGGAGTTCCTCAGGGTAGTGTCCTAGGCCCAATCATCTTCAGCTGCTTCATCAATGACCTCCCCTCCATCATAAGGTCAGAAGTGGGGATGTTTGTACGATGTTCAGTACCATTCGCAACTCCTCAGATACTGAAGCAGCCTGTGTCCATATGTAGCAAGACCTGGACAACATAAGATTCTGGGCTGATAAGTGGCAAGTAACATTTCTGCCACACAAGTGCCAGGCAATGACCATCTCCAACAAGAGAGAATCTAACCATCTCCCCTTGACATACAACAGCATTAACATTGCTTAATCCCCCACTGTCAACATCCTGGGGGTTACCATGACCAGAGACTGAACTGAAACAGCCACATAAATACTGCGGCTACAAGAGCAGGCCAGGGGTTGGGAATTCTGCGGTGAGTAACCCACCTTCTGATTCTCCAAAGCCTGTCCACCATCTACAAGGCACAAGTCAGGAGTGTGATGGAATACTCTACACTTGCAACAACAGGAGGCTCAACACCATCCAGGATAAAGCACTTGATCGGCACCCTATCCACCACCTTAAACATTCACTCCCTCCATCACCAATGCACAGTGGCAGCAGTATGTACCATCTACAAGAAGCACTGCAGCAATTCACGTCTCCTTTGGCAGCACCTTACAAATCTGTGACCTCTTCCATGTAGAAGAACAAGGGCAGCTGACGCATGGGAACACCACCACCTGCAAGTTCCCCTGCAAGTCTTTCACCATCCTGACTTGGAAATGTATCGCTGTTCCTTCACTGTCGCTGGGTCAAAATCCTGGAACTCCCTTCCTTACAGCACTGCAGGTATACCCGCACCAGATGGATTGCTGTGGTTCAAGAACGTAGCTCACCACCACTTTCTCAAGGGCAATTAGGGATGGGCAACAAATGCTGGACTAGCCAGCAATACTCTCATCCCATGAAAGAATAAAAGAAAACAAATGGAGATAAACGGGGTTGATCTAATTACCATTACAGTCATGATTGCAAGGTGACCAAGTTTGGAAAATAAATATTCCAGCGTACTTAACTTTTTGAAAAGACAAGAAGAATGGAAAAGGAGGAGTAGCCTGATAACAGATGACAAAAGGACTGTAGTAGGGAAGGATCTTGGTTTAGAAGATCAGGGGGGGAGATTAGGAATAACAAGTGTCAGAAAACACTGGTGGAAGTCGTTTTTAGCCCCCTAACAGTAGTACTGTTGGACAGGGCATTAAGCAAGAAATAATTGGAGATTGTAATAAAGGCAATGTAATAATCATGGAGGACTTTAATTTTCATTTAGACTGGACAAATCAAATTAACAAAGGTAATCTGGAAGATGAATTTGTAGAATGCTTTTGCAACTGTTTTCTAGAACAATACATAGCAGAACCAACTAGGAAAAAAGCTATAATAACAAAAGCAAAATACTGCAGATGCTGGAAATCTGAAATAAAAATAAATGCTGGAAATACTCAGCAGGTCGGGCAGCGTCTGTGGAGAGAGAAGCAGAGTTAACGTTTCTGGTCAGTGATTTTATTTTAGATCTAGTATTATGTAATGAGGTAGAGTTAATTAGTAATCTCATAGTGAAAGAGCCATTGGGAAAAAGTGATCATAATGCAGTTGAATTTCACATTATGTTTGAGATAGACATACTTGAGTCCAAAACAAGAATCTTAACTTAAACAGGGCCAGTTTCATAGGTACGAGGGGAGAGCTGGCTCCGGTTGATAGGGTAAAAAAAAAAGAAAGGTATGGCTGTAAATAAACAGTGGGAAACATTTAAGCAAATAATTAAAAATTGTCAACAAAATACATTCCATTAAAAAAAAATTCAGCAAGGAAGATCCATCCATGGCTTAGTAGGGAAGTTAAGGATAGTTTTAGATTTTATAATGTTACAAAGAGTAGTAGTAAGCCTGAGGATTGGGAAAGTTTTAGAAACTAACAAAGGGTGACCAAAAAGTTGATGAGGAAAAATATAGAATGAGAGTAAACTATCCAAGAACATAAAAATGGATTCTAAGAGCCTTTGCTAATGTATAGAATGGAGGAGAGTAGTTAAAGTAAACCTTAGTCCTTTAGAGGCAGAACCAGGAGGAATTATCACGGGGATTGAGGAAATGGCAGAAACGTTGAACAAATTTTTTGTTCCAGTCTTCACAGTAGAAGAGACAACTTACCAGAAATAGAGGGTAACTAAGGGGCTAATGAGAGTGAGGAACTTAAAAGTAATTAATATCAGCAGAGAACAAGTATTAGAGAAAGTTAAGGGACTAAAAGCTGACAAATCTCAAGGATCCTGATGGTTTACATCCTCGGGTTCTAAAAGAGATAGATACTGGTTATGATTTTCCAAAATTCCCTAGATTCTAGAACAGTCCCAGCATTTGGAAGTTAGCAAATGTAACACTATTCAAGAAAGGAGGGAGAGAGTAAACGGAACTACAGGCCAGTTAGCCTGACATCAGTCATCGGGAAAATACTGGAATAGGAAAACGTAGTATGATCCGACAGTTAACATGGTTTTACGAAAGGGTAAGAATATTTGACAAATTTATTAGATTTTTTTGAGAATGTAACTAAAAGGGTAGATAAAAGGAAACCTGTAGATGTAGTATACTTAGATTACCAAAAGGCATTTGATATGTTGCCACACAACAAGTTAATACTCAAGATAAGGGCTCATGGAATTGGCGGTAATATATTAGCATGGATGGAGGATTGGTTAACTGATTGGAAACTGAGAGTAGGGATAAAAGGAGCATTTTCAAATTGGCAGGCTGTAACTAGTGGACTGTCGCAAGGATCAGTGCTGGGGCCTCAGCTATTTACAATCTATATTAATAACTTAGATGAAGAGACAGAAAGTAATTTATCCAGTTTGCTAACAATACAAAGTTAGGTGGAAATGCAAGCTGTGAGGAGGACACAGGCTGCAAAGAGATATAGACAGGTTAAGTGAGCGGGCAGAAATGTGGCAGATGGAATATAATGTGGGTAAGTATGAGGTTATTCACTTTGGTAGTAAGAATAGAAGAGCAGAATGTTTTTTTAAAAGGCATGACACCTTTAAATGTGGAAGTTCAGAGATTTGGGTGTACCCCTACAAGGAACACAGAAAATGAGTATGCAGGTACAGGAGTACAAGAATAAGGAAGTCTTTGTACAATCGTATAGGGTTTTGGTGAGACCATACCTGGAGTGCTGTGCGCCGTTTTGGTCTCTATATCTAAGGAAGGAGATACTTGCCTTGGACACAGTACAGTGAAAGTTCACGAGATTGGTTCCTGGGATGAGAGGGTTGTCCTATGATGAGAGGCTGAGTAAATTGGGCCTCTACTCACTGGAGTGAAGAATGAGAGGTGATCTAATTGAAACGTACAAGATTCTGAAGGGTCTTGACCGGGTAACCACTGAGAGGTTGTTTCCCCTGGCTGGGAAATTTAGAAAATGGGTTGGAGTTGGGAGGGTGAGGGAGTCACTGACCCCTTATCCTGAGACTGTCCTTTAGGGCTGAGATGAGAAATTTCTTCACTTGTAGGGTTATGAATCTTTGGAATTCTCTGCCCCAGATAGTTATGAATGCTCCATCGCTGAGTATATTCAAGGCTGAGATCGATAGGTTTTTGATCTCCCAGGGAAATAATGGATATGGGGAGCGGCTGGGAAAGTGGAGTTGAGGCAGAAGATCAGCTGTGATCATAATGAATGGCAGCAGTCTCGATGGGCCGTCAGGTCTACTCTTATTTCTTAATGTTTTTATGTTCTAACAAGGGGGCATAACCTTAAACCTGATTATCTTGAAACATTAACTGTTTATCTCTGAATAGATGCTGCCAAACTAGTTGAGGATTTCCAGCACTTTCTGTTTTTAATTCAGATTTCCAGCATCTGCAGTATTTTGCTTTTACTTTAGGGTAGCTGATCTAATTGAATGGCAGAATAGGCTCGAGGGACTGAATGGCCTACTCCTATGCCTTTGGTCAACTCCCCAGCATCTCCTGCTGCATGCTCTGCATATCACTTTCTGCATGTCTCCCCCTCGAAATCTGCTTTTGCACGCTCTACCGGTCACTGGCTGTACCCTGCTTCTCAAAATTTCCTGTACCACAACCACTTGCTCACCCTCTGCCTGCTGCCCACTCATTAAAGTTCCCGATGCCTCACTCTACAAGTTATTGAAAGTTGGCTGCACTGACCAAATATAGTTCAGTTTGTAGCAAAGCTGCAACAAGCCTTTGATGAGAAGCGAAGAGGATCAGCACTGGCAACATTCCAGCTACTTTAAATACTGATGGGCCCTGTCCCTACATTTGAAGCCAAGCATCCATATTACCCTCAAAAAGCATGTTCCATTCCATAACTCTTTCCACTTTCTTTAAAAAAAAAAACTAAATGTAATAATGATAAAAGCCTTTCTTTCCTGTTGGAGATCCCCATGCCATTCACCTTTATTGCTGGTTAGTTGGGGTTGTCTGTAGCCTCGGTCTCGTGTAAATGTTAATTACAGACTGCAGTCACGAGTAACCCATAATGACCAGCAATGCAAGGTCAGCAGAGACTGTGATCCTTTCTTGTCATCATGAGAAGTTAAATATAAACCTAAGCTAGATTATCATAAGCAAAGGGCAAAAGTTAAGTACTTTGTGAGGGTTGGAGGTGGCAGTTATAATAAAATTCACTTCCACGGATAGTTTTATCCATCTTTCAGGGTTGCACCATACAATTTCATCCGAGATGATCCTTTGTAGTGGATTGTAATCCTAGCCCCTTTTTGGGGCTATACTGGATCAGGCGTATTTCTCAGATGATCACTCTCAACTTAAGGTTGAGAAAGACAGATCCCAAAGGCACTTGAATGGGTCTGAAGGACTGATCTAATTCTCCCTAAAGGAAAGGAACCAGCTGAGAATATTACAGTCCTCTAGATAGCCTTTTTAACAAATTTAAGCTAGATTATAATAACCCGAATGTTATGAGGGTCCGGGAATCTCTCCTCAGTAATGTATCTCCCCACCAAAGCATTTTTGGGAGACGGGTTCACGAATTAGCAATGCAGAAGGCTATGTGAGACAACATAAATTCTAATTTATATAAAAGTTTATTAAAGAACCAAACATGCTCCCACATGAACTGCAGCAGTTCAAGAAGGCAGCTCACCACCACCTTCTCAAGGGCAATTAGGGATAGGCAATAAATGCTGGCCTAGCCAATGACGCCCACATCCCAGGAATGAATAACAAAAACATTGGTGAGACAGCCAATCGCAATGTTAATAGTTCTAGGAAAAGATAGAAAGTACAATCTTATTTCTAGTAAAGAATCTAATTTTTAAATCTAAATATTGTTACAGTAAAATATTTAAGTAGGATATCCATCAATTATTAAAGTAACATTTACCTTAAATCCCCAAGTAGAAGACTACTGAGTTAGCGAGATACCTCTGTCCCAGTTAAGGGGATAATTATCATCGTCTCACTCTAATAGTCGTACCTTTACCATGAGAGACACTGGAAAGAGTCCAATGAATCTAAAAATCCAATGTGTGCTTCCAATATTTGTACTGATTTTCAAGTTGCATAACTAATTTCTTACGTATGGGGGTGTTACCTTAACTGCAAGTAAGTTCGTCCCCCTTTATTTCACAAATAAGGCTGTAGAATTGTTAATTTTCAGGTAAGGTCAGTCCTCTTTGATTCCTAAGAAAGGTTGTATAATTAATTTCTAGGTAAAGTCTGAATTCTTTCTTTCCTAAGAAAGGCAAGCTGCGAGCCTTGTGATGGTCAATTTCTCATTAGTCATCTAAATTCGTTGATGAAGTAACAGAGAAGGTTGCTGAAGGGAATGTGGTGGATGTTGTCTATATGGATTTTAAGAAAGCATTTGATAAAATATCACATAAAAGGCCGGTTAACAAAACTGAGGCTCATGGCATAGGAGGGTCGGTGTCCAATTGGATAAAAAATTGATTCCATACATTACCATACTTTGTTCTTTATCTTCGCATTACCTCCTGCAAAATTCTCTTCTTTTATCTGGGGGAGATGTGACAAAACAATAAAATCCCAACACGAATTCCACATCCCTTTAGACTTACAAATCTCACATTTAACTTGCCATTGAGTTCCCATAGATCCTCACTTTACATCATAATAAATTAACATAGGCACATTCATTAATCACATTCACACTTTCTCAATTCCAAACAACTTAGAAATATTCCATATGATTCGAGGTTTGACTCCTGGCTGGATTCTTATAATGGGTCCCACAAAAATATATACTTGTATAAATAGAGCAAGTAACAGACTCATGCTTTCAACATTAAAGCCAAACTACAAAGTGTTCAGGACTGCTAGCTCTACAGAACTTAAGCTACACAGATAAGGCCATTTATTTGTGGAAGCTTCCAACATTCATACAGGCTTCAATAAAAGACACTAACTTTCCTTTACCCACTTTAAAGTTCCTGCCTCAGTATTATTTTCTCAGCCTCATCTCTCCTGCATTGTCACTGAGAGGGCCATCAGCCAAACTGCTCTCATCAAGGCTGCTTTACACACTGATCCCTTCATCCAGAGTTCCACCTCAAAAACTGGATTGTCCGACTTCCCAGTGAGTCGAACCCACCCTTCTTTCAGGGGTAACATCCCTAAGATACTTCTCTATAGCCTCATCCATGTTCATCTTCGGGCTCCTGGCTGGCTAGCCAGAAATCTGTAGGGCATGAGAGTCCCTTGTGAGTCTCTCTTAGGTTCAGAGCCGTACTCTGGACGTAACAGGAATGAGTGGCTCAATACCAAATATTGTGTTATAACAGTAATTATATTGCTTAATTATTGAGCAATTATTAAGCAATTATTGATAAAAACAGGAAAGAAAGATAACTTTTATTAATAAGAGAGGAAGGAAAAGAGTATAGAAAGATGAAAAATCTTAGAGCACAACTACTTTGATCCCAAATTAGTCTGTTCACGCCAACTCCCTAAAATGATACAGTTCCCCTTGGTACATACACCACCAAATTTCCGAATCTTATAGCACAACTGCTATAGTCCCAGATTAGTCAGCTCAGGGTAGTTCCCTAAAATGGTACCATTCCCCCTTGGTACATACATCACCAAGTCTCTGGAGAACCTTGCACAGGGGTGGGCTCTCCAGTTAGTCACTCTGGCTGCAGCCCCGAAAGTTGGATACTGTGCCCCTTTAAGTCCAATTTCTGGCTGCATTCCAGCTTTCCAGGGCCTCCACCAGACTTTTTCAAAACAAGAGTCTGACAACTGAGTCCTTATCGAATTCTTTTCACAGGCACTACAAAGCTGCCCAGACTGTTTACACATCCTTTGATGGTGTCTCTCACCTACTATCAATTAGCTCATACTGTCCAACAATTGAACTCCATCTTCTGACTCCACATCATAGTGGGCCACCCCATGTGCAAGGTTATCTATTGTCCTGGCTTGTAGTTCAAGGGTCATTGAATACTGTAAGAACTGACTTCTGTTTAAACAATGGGAAACAAGCGTTATTTTTAAGAAGAGGTAAACAGTAGTTTAGACAAAACAACAGCTGCGAACATGGCCTGCTTTGACCAGCATTAAAACAAATCGAAGGATTTCTTGGGAAAAACAAGTTCACAGATAATATTACTACTGATTACCATTGATTACACAATTAATTAATTAATTGGCTTAATCAGAGCACAGTCACACTTAGTTTTAAATCAATGTCTACAAAGTGTAGGTTTAATACAGTTTTAAATCAAAAGCAAAGAAAAAGCAAGACAGAAGTAAAATGCAAAACCATAAAAGTACAAAAAGTAGTGGCTGCAGACCTCAGGCCTACACTGTCCTCTTTGATTCCTAAAAAGGCAAGCTGTGAGCCTCGTGATGGTCAGTTTCTTATTAGTCATCTAACTGTGTTCAAGGTTATAATTCAGTTTTTGGGTTTGTTTAGCTTTGTTTAAATTCACTTGACTGCGGTTTAGGGCTATCAGCATAAAACCATCTGATCAACTAGTACTCTGTGGTAGCTTTTGTGACAGTTTGCAAAACTGTTTTACCGTGTGATGAGGTTCATGACTTTGGAGCGGGTCCCTCTTATCAGAAGCTGCCTTTATAGTTCTATTATGAGGCAAGCTTTTTAACACGGAGTTACATGTGCTGTGGATAAAGGGGAACTGGTGGATGTATTGCACTTAGATTTCCAGAAGGCATTGGATATAGTGCCACATCAAAGGTTATTACAAAAAATAAAAACTTATGGTGTAGAGGGTAACATATTGGCATGGATAGAAGATTGGTTAGCTAACAGGAAACAGAGGGTAAGCATAAATGGGTCATTTTCTAGTTGGCAAGATGTAACGAATGGTGTGCCACAGAGATCTGTGCTGGGGCCTCAACCTTTTACAATTTATATAAATGACTTAGATGAAGGGGCCAAAGGTATGGTTGCTAAATTTGCTGATGAGACAGAGATAGGTAGGAAAGTAACTTGTGAAGAGGACATAAGGAGGCTACAAAGGGATATAGTTAGGTTAAGTGAGTGGGCAAAGATCTGGAAAATGGAGTATAATGTGGGAAAATGTGAAATTGTCCACTTTGGCAGGAAGAATAAAAAAGAAGCATATTATCTAAATGGTGAGAGGATACAGAGGGATCTGGGTGTCCTAGTGCATGAATCGCAAAAGGTCAGTATGCAGATATAGCACGTAATTAGGAAAGCTAATAGAATGTTAACATTTATTGCGAGGGGAGTTGAATACAAAAGTAGGGAGGTTATGCTTCAGCTATACAGGGCATTGGCGAGACCACATCTGGAGTACTGTGTACCGTACTGGTCTCCTTATTTAAGGAAGGATGTAAATGCGTTGGAGGCAGTACAGAGAAGGTTTACTAGACTAATACCTGGAATCTATCTTAGAAGGAAAGATTGGACAGACTGGGCTTGTATTCGCTGGAATTTAGAAGAGTAAGAGGCGACTTGATTGAAACATATAAGATCCTGAGGGGTCTTGACAGGGTGGATGTGGAAAGGATATTTCCCCTTGTGGGAGAAACTAGAAATAGACCCCTTAAAAATAAGGGGTCACCCATTTAAGACATAGATGTGGAGAAATTTTTTTCTCTGAGGGTTGTGAGTCTTTGGAATTCCCTTCCTCAAAAGGCATGGAAGCGGAGTCTTTGAATATTTTTAAGGCAGAGGTAGATAAATTCTTGATCAGTAAGGGGGTGGAAGGTTGTCGGGGTAGGTAGAAATGTGGAGTAATCAGTTCAGCCATGAGCGCATTGAATGGCGGAGCAGGCTCGAAGGGCCGAATGGCCTACTCCTGCTCCTAATTTGTATGTTTGTATGTCCTTGAACTTTTTTAACCTTTTCGGAAGATGAACCCTTTTGCAATTTTTTAATCCCTCACTCATTGGAAAATAACTCTTAACTATATAACCCCTCATTATGGCCAGATTCCTCTACACTATACTCTTGACCAGCATGAATATGAGCAGCAAGGGTAGGCAGTCTTAACCAAGTGATGTCCACAAGCAAGACATTCAACAGTGTGCCAATATTTATCAAACAAGGTTTCAAGAGTACAGTGAACAATTTCAATACTGCGAGATTTAGAATAGTCTAAGCATGTGCTACAGCACTGCTGCTCTAAATCATCCCAAGGCCAATGTTTAGGGCTCATCACAAATCGGACAGATGTTTGAACAATGATGGGCAGGAATGAAATTCGTAAGGGTGAGGCATTCAGGTGAGTCTAGGGGAAGTCTGATGAGCTGTCTGAAGCTTGACACACTGAGCCATGTCCTTGAAAATTAGCAATCGATAGTTGAATCCCATCGATAAGGTGGAGGGATTCGGTTGAAGTGTGGTGGCAGAAGATGAGTTATGAACATCCATCTGAAGGCTTATAACAAGGTTGTTCAATACTGTGATTAGACACCATTCTCAAATCCAAGGAAATCTATGTTGTCAAAAAGTTCTCCCTAGATAATCGTACCATATTTCACTGTTGGAGAGAAGTATCATTTTACAATCAAAATGAGTACTGGAAGAAACCAAAAATATTTCCAGATGCTTCTGAGACAGTATCAGTGATCCATTCAATAGCAGATTTAGTAACAGAAGCTAATGCTGGCATTGCTTCTGTAATATCTTGGGCCTATAGCCTGAAGACAATCTGGAGCTTGCCAAATATTGTTTAATTCAGTTTGTGACAGAAGTGTGCCCTTTCAACAGTAATTGGTAAAGGTAAAAATCGGTTCCATGCCCTGTTTCTGGCTAAGAACTGTTAGATGTTTGCTAAGGTTAATAGGTGTATAAATAGTCCAAGGGGTATAGGAATTTTTAGATCTAGAAGATTTAGCATATTGGAGAATGTGTCCACAACAGGTGACATCTTTAGAGGGTGTTATCCAGGTGCCGATGTGCTCGGAACACCTGGAAGCAGTAATGACCACCTAGGGTTTATTCCCCAAAGAGAAATGTCACCAGTAATCTGATCTAACTGATGTAGAGGTGACAGGGCAGTTTGCCTTACCTGAACCTTTTCCACATTGCTTAAATTTCTCCCATTTCTGATAGATCAGTGCATTCCTCTGCACAAAGGAAATCATATACCATGGAGGTAGAATTGAAAGTGGAATTAGGCTCTCAAGTGTGGACAGGCCATCAGTCTAACATCACGAGGGCCCTGAATGACCCTGAGGTCTTACTGAGGCCTAAATTAAGGATCTACCACTGCTTGTAATAGATTTCCATTTGGTTTATCAGTGGGACTGTAAGGAGGATATCCAGTCTCCGTTTGATAGATTAAGCTAACCAAACAGTGTCTCATAGTATGGTTCTCTTAGTGGAAAGGGAACTGATATTATGAAGCATGGCCTGAGATGTGAGTTTAGCAAGGGCTCTTTCTCTTATGGCATTGAGTCCGAGATCACTGAGGAAAGGATCTTTATACCATCTCCAAGGGACCTGATTCGACTGGAGTTTTAAAAGGGACATGTGAATAGCTGTCATTAGACTACTGAGTATAATGACCTTGCCTGAGGAGAGGTGTTCTTGGTGGATAGTTCGAAGACCAATGACTATAAGTGATTGCTGAAGCTTATTAAAATCCCTAGTCTTCTTGAGGCTGTGATCTTGATCTCTTCCATTGACCCAACATGAGGTCAGATTCTGCTAGCAGCAGAGAAGACTGTTGGAGCGAGCGGGTGTTCATCAATGCAGAACGTTTCTGGCGATGTCAGGAAGAGTCATTTGATTTGATGAAGTCCGCAAAAGATTGATTTAAAGGTACTACCGTTCTATGAACATCAGATTGATCTATCGGGAGCGAAGTATTATCAAAATTTTCTCCAGACAATTATGAGTCAGTAGAGAGGTAAGATTTGATAGCTTCTGCTCAATTCTGAATCGGTAAGGTTCTGTTGGCATAAGCCAATACTTTTTTTGTAGTTTATTCTTAACTGTATCCCAGCCAACATCCTTACAGTAAGAGTAAAGTGAATAAATTCTGATACCAGAGAATTCTGTTGTGTCCTGAATAGAAGTGTCATTGGGAACTTGATTATCTTTATAGCAAGTGTTTGTCCCATTGGAAGATAACTTTGTGATACAAAGAAGGTTCCTTCCTACGTGCTTTCCCTTGACCAAGTAAATGGATCCGTTGCATTCATTACCATCCATCCAGATGTAAATCGATATAAACCTAGAAAAGTATCTGATCTCTGCATTTCTGAAGGAAATTGCATAATGAGAGGTGTTTAGGTAATAAGACATTTTTGGCATTTCACATGCACTGCCCGCATCCGGATCCCTTTAACAAGGAATCGTCTGGTATCATTGGAATTCCAATCTCGGGGCAGATATGATCCATTGAGGCGATATTTATCATTTGACATATTGGAATTTTTTGTCTTGCAGTCATCAATGGGCATTCGATCGATCTCATCCATCCCATCATAACTGCAAGTATTCTTAAAGGAGTCAGAGTAAAATTTGAGGAACAAAATATTGTCATTGTAAGGAAATCCTCCATCAACAGGGAGTAAAATCATGCATTTATTATGGTGGCAAAGGCGGAATGATGGAGCTGAATTAGAAGGGACATATTGCCAAATAGGGGAAGTGGATCCGAACACACCTGATTCTTGGGGGATTCACGTTGATTCCATGTTATTCCCTTATAGGAATATGTCTGTGCTCATGAAGATATCTTGTTTGTGGGGAAAGCATTGGTCAGAGATGTAGACAGGGGATGTTTTCCAATTCCATCAGTGTGAGGATAATTTTTCTGCTTACTCCAGTCAGTGAAGTAGCAAAGTCCCACCTGTTCAAAGCATTGCTCGTTTTTGTCTTTTCACCAGGGTCAACAACTGATACCTGGAAGGCTGGGTTTTGAAGCTTTCTCATGGCTGTGTTGAGTCGTGTAACCAGTTCATTTTCCTTTTGAACTTGTTTAATTTCAAGAGTTTGAGCTAGTATTGTGGTGTTCAACTCGATTTGTGTGGTCTGATAAATAGAGACATGTGAGAACACAAGTGGTTGAGGTATTAAAATGATGCCAAAAAGAAGTGGAACCTTGGTGAGGGTGGATGTGTCATTACGAGTTGTCATAGAACGGCACTTTCTAGAAACAATTGTAGAATTTGTGATATAATTTGTACTGCTGTCGTAGGAAGGATGGTCTTGCAACAAGTCTTCTGTCTCTTGATTTTGGATATAAGCACCATATTTAACTGTAGTCCACAGGGTAGTAATTAATTCTACAAGTAGAAGGATAAGTAATGCTGAAGTAAAACAACAGCATCTCAGTCTTTTTCTCGGTCGAGGGTTAGTCTCATTATCAGGAGGCTTTGGTTTTCTTTTTCCTCTTTTGGGCATTACCAGAAACCTGGCTGATTGTCACTTCTTCTGGAGTGCTTTTTTGTTTTTATTTTTTTATTTAGAGATACAGCACTGAAACAGGCCCTTTGGCCCACTGCGTCTGTGCCGACCAGCAACCACCCATTTATACTAACCCTGCAGTAATCCCATATTCCCTACCATCTACCTATACTAGGGGCAATTTACAATGGCCAATTTACCTATCAACCTGCAAGTCTTTGATTGTGGGAGGAAACCGGAGCACCTGGCGAAAACCCACGCGGTCACAGGGAGAACTTGCAAACTCCGCACAGGCAGGACCCAGAACTGAACCCGGGTCCCTGGAGCTGTGAGGCTGCAATGCTAACCACTGCGCCCCTGTGCCTTTGTTGTTATTCCTTTGTTGTTGATGACTTGTTTTTCTTTACTTGTGTTGGTTGTGGTTTCTTATGAAACCAATTTCCGAGGCATTGCCAAGTACTGTGTTGAGGAGGAGGAGTCAGTGACACTGTCGTCTATAGTTCAACCACTCCTGCTTCTGATTTTGTGTCCCAAGCTGGGTACCGGAAGGAAGCGTATGACTGCACCTCGTACTGATCCTCCATTCTTGTATCCCTCAAGACACCTTTTCGTATTGTCTATGGAGATAGTTTTAAGAATTTGTTTGCCATTTGGCTGATTAGTGAATATTTTTATTGTTCTTTCATTAATAACAGTATATGAACAAGTTTTTTCCACTTGGGTCTTAAACCAGTTCTTTATTTGAACTTCCTTTCCTGAACCCACTGTCTTACTAAGGGTTGCCATGCTTTGTTGGTAAACTGTTTTTGCCTATTGATCTCCCTTATCCTTGAACATGCAAATCACAGTTGGTGAAATAGTCAACAGCAATGTTAATATTTCTAGGAAAAGGTAGAAAGTACAATCTTGTTTCGAGTACAGAATCTAATTTTTAAATCTAAATATTGTTGCAGTAAAACACTTAAGTAGGATTTTCAAGATTTTCAATTGCATAACTAATTTCTTACGTATGGGGTGTTACCTTAACTGCAAGTAAGTTCGCCCCCTTTACTTCACAAATAAGGCTGTAGAATTGTTAATTTCTGGGTAAGGTCAGTTCTCTTTGATTCCTAAGAAAGGTTATATAACTATTAATTTCTAGGTAACGTCTGAATTCTTTCTTTCCTAAAAAGGCAAGCTGGGTGTCTTGTAGTGGTCAATTTCTCATTAGGCATCTACATTCTTTGATGAAGTAACAGAGAAGGTAGCAGAAGGGAATATGGTTCATCTTGCCTATATGGATTTTAAGAAAGCGTTTGATAGAATACTACATAAAGGGCCGGTTAACAGAACTGAGACTGATGGCATAGGAGGGTCAGTGTCCAATTGGATAAAAAAAATTGGCAAGGACAAAAACAGCAAGTTGTGGTAAATGATTGTTTTTCAGACTGGAGGATGGTAGACAGTGGTATTCCCCAAGTGTCAGTGCTGGGACCACTGCTTTTTTTCTATATATAAATGACAGAATCTTGGAATACAGAGTAGAATTTCAAAATTTGACAAAGACACCAAACTTGGAGGAGTAGCAAACAGAGAGGATGATATGAACCATCTGCAACAGGACATAGATAGGGCTAGCAGAATGGGCAGACAGGTGGCAGATGGAATTTTATACTGACAAGTGTGAAGTGATGCATTTTGTCTGAAGGAATAAGGAGAGGCAATATATACTTAATGGCACAGTTCTAAAGTGTGTACAGGAACAGGGGGACCTGGTGGTGTGGGAGTGGGGGCTGATGGTGGCTGCTGATGGTGGTGGGGTGCACGTGCATCAATTTTGAAGGTGGCAGGACATATCGAGAGAGTGGTTAGTAAAGCATATGGGATCTTAGACTTCATAAATGGAGACATTGAGTATAATATTACTTGTTCCTTTGATATGTGAACTATTATAAGACTCCCAAGTACTACCCAAATAAAACGTGGGTTTTTATTATAACTCAACTAGAACGTATATATATATATATATATATATGCACACACGAGCACTTACTGCACAAGCCACATCTAAGCGCATCCCTCTGTCGGCTACATCCGCGACACCCTGGTTATGTGTGACTTCCTCCGGTGACCTTCACTTACAGCTTCTTAATGTTGTCCCACAACATTGAGTACAAAAGCAGGGAAGTTATCCTGAACCTTTATAAAGCTCTGGTTAGGCCCCAACTGGAGTGTTGCGTCCAGTTCTGGTCATCACAATTTATGAAGAATGTGAGGGTCCTGAAGAGGATGCAGAGGAGATTTACCAGAATTGTTGCAGAGATGGGGGAATTTGTAGTTACAAGGTGAGGTTGGAGAAGCTGGGGTAGTTCTCTTTAGAGTAAAGGAGATTGAGGAGAGATTTGATAGAGGTATACGAGACAGTATAAGGACAAAGGGCACAGATTAAAGGTTTTGGGCAAGAGGTGCAGGGGGAATGTGAGGATGAACTTTTTTACACAGCAGGTGGTAATGACCTGGAACTCGATGTCCACAGGACAGTGGAAGGGGACACGAATAGAGGGATATGGGCCCCGGAAGTGCAGAAGGTGTTCGTTTAGGCAGGCATCAAGATCGGTGCAGGCTTGGAGGGCCGAATGGCCTGTTCCTGTGCTGTATTGTTCTTTGTTTGAAGTAGACTTGCAGGTCTACAGGGATCAGGCTGGGAAGTGGGACTGACTGGATTGCTGTTCAGAGAACTGGCAGAGAACCGGCAGGGACTTGGGCCGAGCGGCCTCCTCCAGTGCCGTAAATGACTCTGTGACTCATCTGTGTTTCAAGATTATAATTCAGTTTTTGGGTTTGGTTAGCTTTGTCAAAAATTCAGTTGACTGTGGTTTAAGGTTATCAGCATAAAACCATCTGATCAACTGTTACACCGTGGTAGCTTTTGTGACAGTTTGCAAAATTATGTTATCAGTGTTTAACCATGTGATGAGATTCATTACTTTGGAGTGGATCCCTCTTATCAGAAGCTTCCTAAGATGAGGCAAGTTTTTTAACATAGAGGCATGTCCATGAACTTTTTTTACCTTTTCGGAAGATAAACCCTTTTTAAATTTTTTTAATCCCTCATTCATAGGAAAATATCTCTTTTAACCTTTATAAGCCCTCATTATGGCTGGATTCCTTCACACGTTATCCGGAGATAAGTTATTGACTGGCTTCCTGTTGCATAATCGCTTCATCACTGCTGCAATTTCTCAGCTAGTCAGGGGTTCCACACTAAGTGTGTCAGTCCCAGCAGTGCCACAGGGAGCTGCACCCAGCGAGAGGAGCAGCAATGCAGAGGCCCACCGGCCAAATAGTCTGGGGTGAGCTCCCCTCGCCGGGGGCAAGTGGTAAGGCCCTGGAATTAAGGTTAGCGTGTGGGGCCTCGGCAAGGCGGGGTGGGATGAGGGGTGCGAGGGAATGTGCTCCAGTGGAGGCTGCTTGTGCCATGGGGGCGGGGTGCCCCAAAATCAGGAGGGCCAATCACCCCAACCCCCACCAGGTTTTACTGGGTGGCCTCCTGAGGTGCTGAGTTGCCTGTCCGCCACTGATAATATACCAGCAGCGGCAGGAGGAGGCCCTTAATTGGCAATTAATTGGCCACTTAAGGGCTTTAATTGGCCTGGGGCAGGCAGTCTGTTTGTCACCTCCCCTGTTGCTTGTAAAATTGCAGTCTGGGCAGAAAGGCGACGGGAACAACACTCCCAGCTTCCCACCCAACTTTATGCACCTCACCGCCCACCCTTGCCACCAGCCTGCTCCTGCCGGGGCATAGAATTTCAGTCACATTGATGTCCAAGATTACATTTTCATGGCCCACATAAGTGCATTGCATGCAGTCCTGAGGGTCACATATAGCATTTTGATCCACATTCCCATGAATTTTGTATCTACATCTTGTTGCTGATTATAACTCTTGGTGCTCTGATTTGAGATTTGTCGGCTAATGAGATAATAAAACAAAAAAACAGTTTTTCTCAACTTCCAGATCCGCAAAATACAACAGGGCAAATAAGAAATATAAAAGCAAATGGGACGAATATCTGTGCGATTCGAGCACTGGAACACTAGGCTGTACATTCCTGTTCTTTGGAGGTTGGGCCTGAAACATAGTTGTATCCATTTTTTTTTTATTCGTTCATGGGATTAATGGGTGTCACTGGAGTGCTCAAGGGTGACTAGGTGCCTGAAATTTTAAAAAAATTACTTTGTGTGAATGTGTGTTCAAGATGAGGGTTGAAAGTGCTGGGGAACAGAACACTTTAAATTTCAGGCACCTAGTCACCTTGAGCACTCCAGTGCTCATTCAGTACTCAATTTAAAAAAGCCTCAATGATCTACATTGTTTTGGTCATTTTTACTCAGCAGCGCACACTGGGCCTCACCGGGCAACACTGGGGTCCAGTGATTGACACTTGCACATCCGTGGGGTTTTTGTCTGATTCTGTCATCTCTGATTTGGGGCTGCTACTCGTTTTGGTAAATTGATTTCTGGGAAGTGTTTGCACTGGATTCTCGCTGAACTGCTTTGTGTTGCAAGCCAGCAAAGAGAATAATGGTAGAAAGGCCCTGAGGGTCAGGTGTTCCGAGTAAGTAAATGTTTAATGTGAAAGGAGAAGCTTAAGCCGTGGGATGAAAGGATGAGATGCGCCGCAGCGTGTTTGCGAAGGAGCAGTGCTTCAGGTGATCACCACCCTTGCGATGCATTGCTTTCAACTAGAGTGGAGAGGTCGTGACCATTTAGCAAAAAGTGTGTGACTGCCCAAACAACAAAGGCCAAGAAGCTGCAGTACAAGATATGGGTTTTAAAACAGAAAATGCTGGGCATAACACAGCAGGTCTGTCAACATCTGAAGGAGAAAAGGCATGATACAATTTCAGGGGAGCTCTTTGTCTGAAATCACCAGTTCATATGAAGTGTCCACCCACCATCACCACCTGAAACATTAACCGTATTTTTTTCTTTCAGATGATTAATTCTCTGCAATGCTTTTTTGTTTATATCACATTTCCAACTATCATTGTTTATCTTCCTGTTTTTTGCCTGGAGCAATCCAACCACAACTCATTTTACTCCCGAATGAGCACTTGTCTGGGTGAGGTGGCTCCAATTAACATTTATTTTACCCTCTGTGGCCAAAGGGTTCATACACAAACCGGCCAAACTGATCAGTGTTTATTTGACAGGTGTTGAGTCATTAGCCATCACTACACAACTTGCACATTCCCAAGTTCAGCAACGTCAACTGTGCGCATCCCTACCACCTGTAAACACTGGGTGGGGGAGTGGAGGGGCAGAAGAATTACCAGTGAATAAAAATTTATAAAAGGTTTTTGGATGTCCCAAGAAGGATAGCTGAGTTTAATCTGCGTCTCAATCAAAGTTGTCACTCAAGCTCCTCTGGCAAAATTGTTCACAGAAGTGATTTGTCGAGGACTGTCTCTGTCAGTCTGGTGTCCCCTGACCTTGAGGTTGCAGTCGCCCTGACTGGTATTCATGGTTCCAAGCCAGTCCTCCTTACAGTTTTTATTAAAATACCTCTCCTGATATGCATGAGCCAGAAGCACTGTAAGAGACCACTGTGGTCTCTAAACATTGGTCTCAGCTGAAGGTCCCAGATCACAAAGAGCTAGAATTACCTTTAAGAAATCCTTCAGTGAGAATATCCCCTCCCTCTGCCCCTGAAGTGAAGTACTCCGTCATGGAAGGATTCTTCTCCAGAGTTAACAACTGTTGAATTCTATATCCTACATTACTGTTTGATCATTGGTTTCAGTCTTGGCTGTTGCTGATGGTACTTGTGAATGGCAGTGGCCATCTATTATGTGGGGCTCTCAGTGACTCAGTTAATCCTTCTGGGCCTTCTGATTAAGAAGCTGTCTCTAGAATTATGACCTCCGTATCTCCTGAACAGAGCAACCTTGATGAATGTAATGGTCAACAGCATCAATTTGGAGAGTACTCCTGTCTGATAAAATACTGGGCATGCTGGTATTTTTCACATGCACAGTGATTCCTGCCTTTCCCATTCACTGTCTTTGTTATCTGCCAGATACTGTTTTGAAGGCCTTGAACCATTTTAGACAACTCCAGCCAAGGCAGATAACATTCAGAGACCTGATTACCAGAGAGGGAAACTTTACTTGAAGATTCCTAAATAATATTCGTGAGATGAAGAGCCTTGTATCTCCAGGGGAAGGAATCCAAGAAGTCAGATGTTTGAAGCAAGAGAACACACTTCCAGGCTATGTTAGAGAAGGATGTGATATCCGAATATGCTGGGTGAAATTTATCTATTGCAAGTGGTTGTTGTTGGTACTATTACAACCCTGTGAGAGCAGCATCCTGCTGGACATATAGTATGCACCCTGTGAAACATTTATGTGCCATTGGGGTGAAATTGGGTTCGGCTACATAAGCAATCTTCCTCGGGGAAACTCAGGTTAAGCTGTTGGAAGTTGAAGAAGGGCTGTGGAATGTTTCTGAAAATGGTAGGAAGACATGAAAGCTATCCCAGGAATTCCCCTTGGGGGCAGCTAACTCGAAGTTCTCTAAATCAACTACACCACCCCACCCCCTCGAAGAATGAGAGAAACTGAAAGGACCAACAAAATACTTCAAACTTTACAGAACTCATTATAATAATAGCTAAGAAATAACTATCAGCCACTTCTTTGCAATTCTAGACTTACCAGCAATAAGGATCAGATTCTAGCACTTAATAGTTCAAAATCATCCCACTTCAGAGGAATTATTCCGCTGCTGTAGCGTTGCCTTATTAGCTCGTTATCCGGCTGTTCTGTGAAGATGAGAGCAGATTATATTACACCAGAAAAGTTGGGGATCTTCTGAAATTCTGCCCTCACTATGTTGTGCCTCAGCACTGAAAAGGTTACATTCAGTTGTACAAAGCCAGAAACAAATTAAAAGGTTTAACTAAATAAAAACTACAAAGCTCATTCCTGGGTAACTACACATGAACCTACTTATGTAGCTGTGTATCTCGACGATCTGAATTGTGGAGTGCCATGTGTAACCGTGTCTGTGGACTCTGCTGGATTATGGAATGCTGTGTGTAACCATGTCTCAGTGTTGGATTGTGGAGTGCTGTGTGTAACCGTGTCTCAGTGTTGGATTGTGGAGCGCTGTAGTATCTCAATGATGGTGCTGCAAATGATTTGGGTAGGTAATTAGCACCCCCTGCAGTCCAATAGGTCCACTGTTTTTTGCATTTCTTGGTACAGTTTAGACTTCAGCAATAGTACGCAGTATGTGCATGTGAATTTCAGAAACATTTGGTCAGAAGGATGCAGAAGAAAATACAAGGGAACAGCTGTCCACTTCGTGCACCCAAGATGCCATTGGGTGCTTTGAGCATTTGCCACTTAAAGAGTTGAATTGGAGGCTGGGGAGAAAATGATGTTCAAAAACACTTCAGTCTTACAAAATTCAAGACTCAGGCAAAGGATATTTGTGAGAATTTGCAACAATTGATCTTTTTAAAAAAAAACTTCTAGTGCACAAGCTGCTGACGGCAACACTCCAACCTATTTTTGTCATAAACCCATCACGACACTCAATTGTCTTGTCCTCCTCTCTGCGACGCGTATTCTGCTGTGTCTCTGTTTTTGCACCACTTGGTCTGATGTTTGTGCACCCATTACTGTTGTGCCTACTCTCTAATACAGAAAGCATTCTACTCTATGCCTCTGGTTTGCTTCAGAAAAATGTGTAGTGGAGGAGTTCAGTTATATCTCTATTCCCATTCCCATCTTTATCCAGATAGAGGTCTGGAGCCTAACAACCTTAGACTACAAACAACCTGGTTGGAGTCATACCTAGCACAACGAAAGATGGTTGCGATTGTTGAAGGTCAATTATCTCAGTCCCAGGACATCACTGCAGGAGTTCCTCAGCTTAGTATCCTAGGCCCAATCATCTTCAGCTGCTTCATCAATGATTTTCCCTCCATCATAAGGTCAGAAGTGGGAATGTTCACTGACAATTGCACAATGTTCAGCACCATTCGTGACTCTTTAGAAAATGAAGTAGCCCATGTCTATATGCAGCAAGACCTCTGGACAACATCGAGGCTTGGGCTGATAAGTGGCAAATAACATTCACGCCACACAAGTGCCAGGCAATGACCATCTCCCCTTGATGTTCAGTGGCTTTGCCATTGCTGCATCCCCACTATCAATATCCTAGAGGTTATCATTGACCAGATACTGAACTGCAACAGCCATATAAATGCTGTGGCAACAAGAGCAGGTTAGAGGCTGGGAATCCTACAGCGAGTAACTCACCTCCTGTCTCCCCAGTGCCAGTCCACCATCTACAAGGCACAAGTCAGGAGTGTGATGGAATACTCTCCACTTGCCTGGATGGGTGCAGCTCCGACAACACTCGAAGCTCTACACCATCCAGTACAAAGCAGCTTGATTGGCATCCCATCCACCACTTTCAGCATTCACTCCCTTCACCACCAACGCACAGTGGCAGCAGTGTGTACCATCTACAGGATGCACGGCAGCAAATCACCAAGGCTCCTGCAACAGCACCTTCCAAACCACAACCTCTACCACTTAGACGGACAAGGGCAGCAGATGCATGGGAACACCACCACCTGCAAGTTCCCTTCCAAGCCACACCACATGCTGACTTGCAACTATATCACGGTGCCTTCACTGTCGCTGGGTCAAAAACCTGGAACTCCCTTCCTAACAGCAATGTTGGTGTACAGTTCAAGGAGGAGGACAGGGCAATTGGGTGTTGTGGTGAGTTTATGACAAAAATAGGTCACTAAAGGGATGCATACATCGGGGTGTTACAGTCAGCAGCTTGTGTGCTAGAAGTTGTGGAGTAGGAGTAGTTGGGATGTGCTAAATATACATTCACAAATTGTGCCTTTTCTCCCTTACAGGCCAAGTTTGCTATTCAGAGAGGCGCCACGGCGGTGATCTTCGATGTGACCAATGATGCGAGTGCTGTGGGTCAGGTAAGAACAGCGTTCAATGTTTCTGTCATTAACAGCAACCAGGCTGCTCGAGCGGTTCGGGGCCAAAATAATTTTTCTTTGAAGCCCATCTCCCTATAATGTACCAGAAGCAACAGATGCAAGCCTTTCCAGACATAATTTCTAGTCATCCATTTTGTCACTGTGGGAAGTTCCCATCCCTCTACAGAGGGAATCTTAGATTCTTTTGGAAATTTAATTAAAATCCCATTCATCCCCTGGAGAGTGGTTAATTCCTTCTGTGATGGATGATCCTCAGAATGGCCATCCTGCTCAGATCTCTGTGCATAGGTTGATGTTGCACGTAGCCCAGGAGGGCAGAAATGCATAAGCCTCTAACAAGGTTAGAGATTGGAGCTGGTAGATGTGGTAAGGTCTGCCAGAGAAAGATATTGATTCAGCATGAATTAGCTCCTTTCAAATGGAGCTTTTTTTAAGGAGAACTGAGGAATTTGGCGATATTAACAGCATTTTTTTTTTGCTAGGAGAAGTCAGGGAGGCAAATCAATATACCTCAAAGTGGGGGCAGGATTGTGGTTGAATGTCTCAAAAGTGCTTCACGAACAACACAACAGCAACTTGTTTTAATTTAGCAGCTTTAACATAATGCATCCCAACGTGCTTCACAGAAGCATTATAAAACAAAGTGTGACACCGAGCCACATAAGGAGCTATGAGGTCACATAAGCAAAAGCTTGGGCAAAGAAGTAGGTTTTAAGGAGTGTCTTAAAGAAGGAAAATGAGGTAGAGAGGTGTAGGGAAGGAATTCCAGAGCTTTGGGCCTAGGCAACTAAAGGCGCGGCCACCAATGGTGGAACGATTAAAATTGGGGATGCTCGAGGCCAGAATTAGATGAGCGCACATATCTCGGAGGGTTGTAGGGCTGGAGGAGATTACAGAGATAGAGAGGGGCAAGGCCATTGAGGGTTTTGAAAACAAGGATGAGAATTTTAAAATCAAGACACTGCTTGATTGGGAGCCAGTGTAGGTCAGTGAGCATGGGAGTGAAAGGTGAATAGGACTTGGTATGAGTTAAGACATGGTAGCAGAGTTTTTGGATGATGTCAGGTTTCCAGAGGATATGATGTGGAGATCAGCCAGGAATGTGTTGGAATAGTCAAGTCTAGAGGTAACAAAGGCATGAATGAGGGGTTTCAGCAGCAGATGAACTGAGACGGGCGACGTCGAGCCATGGTACGGAGGTGGAAGTAGGTAGTCTTAATGGTGTGCATTTATGGTCAGAGCTCATCTTGGAGTCAAATATGACTTCAAAGTTGAGAGACTGGTTTAATCTCAGACTGTTAGCAGGGATGGAGTCAGTAGCTAGGGAACAAAGTTTGGAACAGGGACCAAAGACAATGGCTTCAGTCTTCCCAATATTTAATTGGAGAACATTTTTGCTGATCGAGTACTGGATGTCATATAAGGAGTCTGATAATTTAGGAACTGTGGAGGAGTCAAGAGAGGTAGTGGAGGTAGAGCTGGGTGTCGTCAGCGTACAGGTGAAGACTAATGCTGTGCTTTCAGATAATGCTTTCGTGAATGAGCCCTATTGTTCAGGTGGAGATATGCAGCAGCTAGTTTATGCACAGCAAGATCCCAAAACCAGCAGTGAGCGAAATGAATGACCAGTTAATCTTTTGTATTGATTGAGGGAACAATGTTGGCTAATCCAGGAGAAAAATTCCCTGTTGTTATACAGATGTTGCCACGTAACCTATAGCATCCCTCTTAACCACCAGAACAGGGATTCAGGGCCTCAGTTTATCATGGACCCTATCCAGTCTTCTGAGGGATGAGTAATTTTGGCAATCCAAGCCAAAAAAAAATCCACTCATTCCCCAAAGCAACGCAGCTGAACTGCCGATTATCAGTCATGCATTTACACAAATGGCTCTTCATGGGCATGGGAATTAGCGTTCTTGAATTATTTCATCATCTCTTCAAATATATTTTCCTTTACAATCTTCAGTCATGTTCCTAACCAAATATTTCTCCCACTTTTTTTAAAATAATGAGTTAATTCCCACATCAACTGCTTTAGGTGGGAATTTATCCCACATGTCAAAAATAAAGACTTGTGTTTAAAAAGCACCTCATCACATCTCTGAGGAGAATGAATTACTTTGGAAGGCAGTGACTGTTAAGTAAGCACGATAGCCATTTGCAGAGTGCAAAAATCCCACCAACAGCAGTGAGATGAACATCCACTGCAACAGTGGTCAAAGGCTGAGTAGTCTGCAGCAAATGACTCCTGATTCCCCAAAGCCTTTCCACCACCTACAAGGCACAAATCAGGAGTGTGTTGGAATTCTCTCCACTTGCCTGTATAAGTGCAGATCTAACAACATTCAAGAAGCACACCACCATCCAGGACAAAGCTCACCCGTTTGATTGGCACCCCAGCCACCATCTTAAATGTTCACTGCTTCCACCACCAGTGCACTGTGATAGCAGTATTTACCACCTACAAAATGCACTGCAAAAATTCGCCAAGGTTTCTTCAACAGCACCTCCCAAACCCACAACCTCTACCACACAGAAGGACAAGGATAGCAGATGCATGCGAACATTACCACTGCAAGTTCCATCCAAGTCACACACCATCCTGAATTGGAAATATATCGCCATTCTTCCATCGTCATTGGGTCAAAATCCTTGAACTCTCTACCTAATAGCACTGTGGGAATATCTTCACCACATAGACTGCAGCCAGCCCCGACAAACAAATTTCTCTGCAGCACCTGTGGAAGAGCCTGTCACTCTAGAATTGGCCTTTATAGCAGCTCCAGGCGCTGCTTCACAAACCACTGACCACCTCCAGGCGCGTATCCATTGTCTCTCGAGATAAGGAGGCCCAAAAGATTTCAGATTTCCAGCATCTGCAGTAGTTTGCTATTATTGAGGGAGTGTTACTTTGTCAGAAGTGATATGAGATATTAAACGGAGTCTGGTTTCTTCAACAGCACCTCCCAAACCCACAACCTCTACCACACAGAAGGACAAGGATAGCAGATGCATGCGAACATTACCACTGCAAGTTCCATCCAAGTCACACACCATCCTGAATTGGAAATATATCGCCATTCTTCCATCGTCATTAGGTCAAAATCCTTGAACTCTCTACCTAATAGCACTGTGGGAATATCTTCACCACATAGACTGCAGCTTTTCAATAAGGTGGCTCACCACTACCTTCTCGAGCAATTAGGGGTGGGCAGTAAATGCTTGCCTTGCCAGCACCGTCCACATCCTGTGAATGAATAAATTAAAAATACAGACTCCATTTAATATCTCATATCACTTCTGACATAGTAACACTTCCTCAATAATAGCAAACTACTGCAAATGCTGGAAATCTGAAATAAAAACAGAAAATGCTGGAAATACTCAGCAGGTCTGGCAGCATCTGTGGAGAGAGAAACAGAGTTAACATTTCAGGTCTGTGACCTTTCATCACAACTTTCTAACTATCCTACCTCAAATCTATCTACTGCTGAAACACACTTATCTACATCTATATATTTTTGACATCTGCAGCCTCCATTATTCTAAAGTTGTTGAGGCCCTGAACTCTGGAATTCCCTCTCTAAACCTCTTTCTTTCTTAGACACTCCTTAAAACCTACATCTTTGACCAAGCTATTATCCTAATATCTCCCTATGTATTTTGATTAATGTTTAACTGTGTTCGTCACCCCCTCCCCCACACCCAGGAGCTGAGCTCTTCACCAAAATCAACAAGTTGCTTGGATCAATATTGTCAAACATCTGACTATGATTGAGCAACAGCAACAGGACTGAAAAATCAACAGGGGCCCGACTTTGGTTGAGGATTCTAAAGCTACCACAAAGAACCTAGGCGTACTATGGGACTGGAGCCAGTCACTAGTGATATACTGGGTTTGCTCGGGTAAACTTTGAAGCTAAGGGCAAGAGTTTACTATGGAAGGTGGAGTGAGTATTAACAGTGGAAAATAATATAAAAAAAAGTCAAATCTTTATGATAGGAAAGGAAACAGAAAAATGTAAACAGTGAGACCACAATGGATGAATAAGGAGATCATCAAAGATCACAAAACAGGGCTAAGAGCCCTGTGTAAATTGGTTCCAGATGTTTAAAGTGCGAAGGTAAGAGGGAAGCAAGGAAATTGATAGTGAGAGGGAATCAGGAGATGATATCCTTGTAAGTAGCAGATGGGATTTTCAAGCCCCAATGGGTCCTCCTGGTGAATAAATTAGTTGTAATGTAGTGGACCAGGAAATGACGACTGTTCTTCCCTCATTAATAGGTAATTTCCAAATCAGTCAAACTGGTCTGAAGGTTAGTCACACAAATCAGGGAAACACTTCCCTTGAAGAATCAATCTCTACTAGGCACCCATACAGCCAGGGAGCATCATAGAATCTTCAGCGAAGCAAGGGAGAAGGCTCTGTGCAATACTGATGGGAGTTTCATAAATACAGGAGCTGTTTGAGAGGAATGCCTCTCATCTAATCTTACTATTCTAAAGGAACAACAACAACTTGTCTTTATATCGTGCCTTTAACATAATAAAATGTCCCAAGGCGCATCACAGGAGCATTATAAAACAAAATGACACCAAGCTACATAAGGATACATTAGGCCAGATGACCAAAAGCTTGACCCAAGAGGTAGGTTTTGAGTGTCTTAAAGGAGGAAGGTGAGGTGGAGAGATGTAGGGAGGGAATTCCAGAGCGTTAGGGCCTGGGCAGCTGAAGATGCGGTCATCAATGGTGCAGAGATTAAAATTGGGGATGCTCAAGAGGCCAGAATTACAGGAGCACAGATATCTCGGAGGGTTGTAAGGCCAGAGGAGATTACAGAGATGGGGAGAGGCAAGGCCATGGAAGGATTTGAAAACAAGGATGAAAATTTTAAAATTGACAGGCGTGATAGGTGAACAGGACTTGTTGCGAGTTAAGATACAGGCAGCAGAGTCATGGATAACCTTTACGAAGTTTAGAATGTGGGGGACCAGCCAGGAGTCCATTGAAATAGTCAAGTCTTACGGTAACTGTTGTGGGACAAAAGCCACTTCAAAATCAGGAGTGAGCTGAACTGAGAAATATCTTTATTACAAGCAAGCCTTCAGTATGCCAAAGTCTCTTGAAAAATCAGGGTTATAGCAGAGATATTTATACAGTAACTTGATGCGAAATTAATACAGTTGGTTACTCATGCCCATATTTGGTTATTTTACTATTGCTTACAAAACGTTTTCAATAAGTTACAATACAAGTTTTTCTTTGCAATTTCACCCTCCCCAGTTTTATCTCTTATGACAGATAGACAGACCAAGTACGCTTGATGGAAAAGGTTCAGCAAAAGAAAAACAACTTCAGCTTTGTGAACCTTAGTAACCTTATTAGCCCTTCATTTTCCACATCAGTAACGAAGACGTGAATGAGAGATTTAGCAGCTGATGAGCTGAAGAAATGTGAGATAAATGGACAACTATAGTGTAATACTGGTAGTAAGGGAAAAAATAAGTCATTTAGTGTGTATGGTTGAGTGTATATCATCTGATGAGCTGTAATCAATGTTATATATGGGCTGTGCAAACGTGAGAAGTAGAATGCAGACTGGAGAATGAAGTCCAAAGTATGGGAAGACCTCATCAGGGAACTCCTCTGCTGACGATGCTGCATTAACATCCCACATGGAAGAGCACCTGCAGAGACTCATCGACAGGACTGCGGCTGCCTGCAACGAATTTGGCCTAACCGTCAGCCTCAAGAAAATGAACATCATGGGACAGGACGTCAGAAATGCTCCATGCATCAATATCGGTGACCACGCTCTGGAAGTGGCTCAACTATCACCAGTAAACTGTCTCTCGATGCAGATATCAGCAAGCGCATGGGAAAGGCGTCTGCTGCTATGTCCAGACTGGCAAGAGGGTGTGGGAAAATGGTGCACTGACACAGAACACAAAAGTCCGAGTGTTTCAAGCCTGTGTCCTCAGTACCTTGCTCTATGGCAGCGAGGCCTGGACAACATATGTCAGCCAAGAGCGACGCCTCAAAGCATTCCATCTTCGCTGTCTCCGGAGAATCCTTGGCATCAGGTGGCAGGACCGTATCTCCAATGCAGAAGTCCTCGAGGCAGCCAACATCCCCAGCATATACACCCTACTGAGCCAGCGGCGCTTGAGATAGCTTGGCCATGTGAGCCGCATGGAAGATGGCAGGATCCCTAAGGATGCATTGTAGAGTGAGTTCATCACTGGTATCAGACCCATCGGCTGTCCATGTCTCCGCTTTTAAAGGCGTCTGCAAACGCGACATGAAGTCCTGCGACATTGACCACAAGTCGTGGGAGTCAGTTGCCAGCGATCGACAGATCGGGCAGGCAGCTATAAAGGCGGGGCTAAAGAGTGGCGTGTCAAAGAGACTTAGTTGGCAGGAAAAGAGACAGAATTGTAGGGAGAGAATCAACTGTATAACAGCCCCGACAACCAATTTTATCTGCAGCGTCTGTGGAAGAGTCTGTTACTCTAGAATTGGCCTTTATAGCCACTCCAGGCGCTGCTCCACAAACCACTGACCACCTCTAGGCGCTTACCCATTGTCTCTCGAGACAAGGAGGCCAAAGAAAGATATGGGCTGTGGTACTTAGTTTGTCTCTTGCTGCCTCCATTGCTTGTGTGTGGCAGGTTCGTGGGGATGGTGGCAGTGTTTACCCATAACATTCAATGTAAGTGGAATCCTTTTAACCTTTATTGTCTTGTATTTCCACTAAGGAATATGGGTAAATTCTGCCACCAATAATGGGAAAATTAGTCCATGCCGATTGGTAATCCATGTATGTCTTTGTACCCTTTTCCGCTGAGTGCTGAAACCCTTTGCAGCTTGTAAACTCTGCATTTCTTGTATCCTTGTCATGTGTGGTGAGCACTTCAAGAAATGTAAAGCCTTACATTGCAGAGAGCAACTTTAATTCTGTGTTTGAAAAGGTTTGAAAATGATAAGTTGCATACTTATGATTGTTGGGCGCAAGAGCATTCCTCAGCTCTCCAATGAGACGCTTGTTTACGTGGTTTCTCCTCCTGCCTGTAGCTAAAACTGAATCTGGAGGATCTTTTGCCTCGTCCAGTTATCCTGATCCGAGGCTATGATGCTGCCCAGCTGATGAAGGTCATCAACACTAATGGCGAAGCAGTAGTCAGGATTCATGTCAAGAGCGACACACTGGGTCGGGTAAGTCTTGTATCAGAACCTAAATCTCAGCTAGACACTCGAAGGGCATGTTTAGTAGACTGAGGGCAGGGTTTCTGATGAATTATGGATTTCTGCAAGGTACTGAGTCATGCACATGTAACCTAAAAACACGGAACTGCGCACAAATCTGGGTCCCCACTCAGCCTTCTCAACCTTTCACTTTTGCGATGCAAGTGCAAACCAATGCACTTTTTGGTGCATTGTCCAACTGAGAATGAGTTCCTTTACTCAAATGGCCTAGCTGCCTACACTTATCTCTTCCGCAGTAGGTATATTGAGTAGCACCTTAGTTGTTTCAAAGCTGTATGTAAAGCATCTTTAGTTAACTTATTCAGAATTAATTTCCAGCCATTTTCATAGAGATCGCAAAGATGGGCTGATCAAATGAACAAGTGGGAGTGAGGGTATCTACATAACTTGTTTATTAACCTTTTTTGAAAGCCGTGGTTCTAGAGAGTCTGAGACAGTTGTGGCCTTGCGGAGCTAATTATAGGGCAGCTGACATGTGGATGGATATTTCCGGGGTTCTGTCAGTATGCACGGCCTCAAAATAATTCCTTGTTAATTATGTTTTTCAATAGAAAGTCTAAAACCTTCTAAATAAATCTGGAAATGAGTCTGAGGTAGGAAATGTGACTACAGGCTGGGAGCACTTTAAGGTAAACAAAAAGCCTTCTCTATTCATTCAGCTTAGAGCATTTCCTGAAGCCTTATCCATTGATTGAGGAGAATAATAGTCGCCCAATGGAGCCTCCAGTGCCACCGACACGCTGTCAGAGCTTTGTCAGGTTAAAACATTGCAAATTTAGGATTATTCAGGCAAATTCAAATCCCAACTATCCTCATTGGGTTGTACAGATCCCAGGTAGCATGTTAGTAGGTTTGGAAGAAGTTGATAAAACTGTTAATGTTGTGCTTTGATAACTCATCCCCTTAATCCACCCACCTTGCGACAAATTTTGAAATCGATTTTTAAAATGTGTTGTAACCCCTTCCTGTACAGCTTGGTTTTGGGGAGGGTGGTTGCAATGCTGGTTCATGGATCATATCTGAAGTCTCAAGTATTAGCCATTGAAAGCCAGTGCAATGGATCAGCATGCAACATTTTCTTACAAGGAATCTGAAACACTTGAGACATTTAAAAATCTATGGTTTCCCATCGTACGCCAGCCAGTCATCTTAAAGATTAACCCCATACTGACTGATATTCTGCAGAGATTTGCAGAAACAAAACCTGTCCCTTTTTCAAAAATCAAGCTCACCTATCTCCTCTCCATGTCCCTCAGTTCCTTCTCCAGAAATGTAGCTAATTGTCTCTTAAACCATTTTACACCACCTAACTTCATGCCCTTTCCCTGGTGGCTTGTTCCCCAGTATTATCCTTTGGGTCACTATGTTCTTCCTTCAGCATTATTAGCCCTACACTCTGGAGCGCTCTCCCGAAAACCTTTGCCATCTCTCTCCACCATCAAAAAAAAATGTCTTCAGTCACTTCTCCTAAATCCTGCTTCATATTTCCTCCCTTCACCTTTTGTGAAGCCCTGTATAAACCTGCATTATTTTTAACTTAGGCCTCCTGCTATGTAAACTATTCATCACAGTGAACAATGCACCTGGAGGAAATTTGTAAATTCCCCTCATAATTTCAAAAGCTTCAGTTAGGTCATCTGGAAAGCTCCTTTTTCCAAAGAAAACCAGCCCAACTTGTGTAACCTTTCCTTATAACTTAAATTCCTGATATCCAGAATCAGAAATGTTCACCCTCTGTCCGTTTCAAAGGCAAACAATATCCTTCCCATTATTGAGTGTGTGGAACTCCATATTCCAGATGGGACTTGGTGGAGAATTGAAGGCTGGAGCACAGATAAGTATGCACAAATCCAGGCCATTGAAGACTATATTGTAGATAACTGAGTTGAGGGTCACATCCCAATAAACATGTACAGATGGTAGGCTTTAACTGCTACAAACTTGAATAGGTATCCTCTTCTCCTGTGTGATCAGCCTTCAGGCAGTTCAGTGTAGGGTTGGTTACTGTGCACTACCTTCCATTGTATTAGATGGGTCCTGCAAGTTTGAACAGAGATTGAGATGCAACTATTCCCTTGTTTCATTTCTGTTAAAAAGCAAATCCTTCAACAAAATGTGGATGTACAGGTGATGGGAAATGAGTCACAGACGGCTAGTAACTGCTGGGAATTATTTTTGATATTCCTGTGACATAGCCAGTCTGCTAAGTATTCCTGAAAATGTAGCCCTGACTGTGGGTGCCTTTTCCTGTAATATAACAGTGATGATTTGGGCTACCCATGAAGTTTATCGATTACTATCTGTTATGCTATCACAGCTTTCTGAAATGTTCCTCGGATATTTGTCACCCACCTACCAAAAAATTCGCCACTCAAACAGTGAAGGAAAATTATAAGGGTCATGGTTCCTGCTAGCACTATACTTAGACATCAGGCAGTGTTCGCATTCCTGTGGTATTTAGTACTTTGTTTTCCCTCTGCCCCACTACCATCCCGCTTCCCCCCCCCCCCAACCCCGCTTGTTTACTTCCATCAGAGGCTTTACTTTTCAAAAAGAAACAGACATTTAACACCACGCTTAAGATTTTGTTCACTTAATTGGGGCATAGTAGGTGTGATTTCTGCAAGAGTTGGTTTGATTTTGTTCAGAGAGAGAGAGGTCTAGAGATGATTTCTCATGATGCTGCTAGCTATTTTGTGTGTGTCGTGTTATTGTTGCTGAGCCAGTGTTATGCTGTGTGATGGAAATAGCCCTCTGTAGGTGTTCCAATCAGTAATAATCTCTCTCTTTCTCTCCTCTCTCCAGCCAGGCTACGATGTGGGGATCCTAATGACTCTGATTGTTGCTTTCTCAGTTGTTGTCATGATCCTGGCAGTGAGAATCAAGTGCAAGCAGAACCGGACCCGGGTGAGAGCAGTGCCCCCTCAAATTTGTCTTGGCTATTAGTTTTCTGTTGAACTTTAGCCCAGTCATGTAACTTTACTTTGGTTTACATCAATGGAAACTTGTGTTCCTGCACTCATAACTACTCAGGGTTCTTTGCTGTTACTGTCGTGGTGACAATGTCAGCTTGGTCATGAGTTCTGCCCTAAAAGCAGTAGCCTATACTGAAGGAAGGCCTGCAAAATATCCACTGTACATGTCACTTAAAATAAATCTGCCAGTCTAAAATCTGCTGTTACCCAACTGCGTCATGGCTACAAAGGCTTTGGACTTGATTACTGGTTGGTGCTCAGAATCTAAAATGTGCTTATTTTCTAAGGGACTAAGGCTTACTGTGGACAGACAACATGATTGTAAGCATCTGGAAATCTCTCTGGGGTATGAGTGGTGCTCACTGCACTTCCACTTCTGGGATTTGGTTTCAAATCTGGCCCAAGACCAATGCCATCCGTTTTTCACGGCTGTAAGAACCCCATGTATCTGTTCCTAAAAGTTATTGATACGTACCATAAACTGCCCATACTTGTACACCAAATTGACAATATTATATTGGCAAAGAAAGAGACGCTTTGCTGAGGTTAAGGTTAAGGCACACCTTTGGAGCACAAAGTAGGGGGTTGTTTGCTTTATTGTACCTCTAAATTGTAGTATGCCCAAATTTTTCTAAATTTAAAAATTGGAAGCAAACAAGAGGTGAATAGCACCTGTGAAGAGAATGAAAGCTAATACTTTAGGAATCCCTCAGAAGTGGAAGATATTGTAAATGAACAGCATTTAAAAGGAATAGAATAAGGGGAAGGGAAAGAAAAACACACAACAGCCACACATACAGGAAAAGAAAAGGCCTGTAAAGTGTTCAGGTGGAGAATAGGAGATGGTCAAAGTGATATAAAAGGAGGCATGAAACAAATAAAAGACATTTATAAGACACACTGTGAGAATAGCTGAGTAGATAGAAAGGGAAGCATGAAAACTGGCAAAGAGGAGCAGAGTCCAGTGACCCAGGAGTGGAAGAAAAAAGCACCCTGCCAACAGTGTTCTGAGGGGAGGGTCCCCTACCCAAATACAAACCTGCTCATTTTCCTCTTCCCTGGAGATATTGGCACTTCCTTCCTACACTGCCAAAGAGTAAATGGGAGCTGTAGTGAAGGTATGAAATTATTGAAGTTAATATTAAAACCAAAGGACTGTATTATGTCTAGTAGAAACATGAGGTCAGCCAAGGATTCTTTTCCACCATGGTAGATAGGAGCCTCAACCAAGCCTGCTCCATTTTCCATGCATCTGTCCTTACTCCTTCCCTTCCTCTCCTCCCCGCCATCTGTGATAGGGTCCCCCTTGTCCTTTTTTTCCCACCTCAGCAGCTTCTATATTTCATAGGTCATCTTCCAGCGACTCCAACATCATCCTGTCACCAAACCTATCTGGAAATGGCACCCATTTTCATTCCCTCATGTCCAAAGGGTGCATACTTGGGCATATCTGATGCACCATTGGTTTAGCCATCCCTCTCTAGATCTAGTTAGACTCCATCAAGTGCCACTGGGCCTTTTTTCATACACAGAAACCACTCGCTACTCCAGGATCAATGACACATTTTTCTGTGTCAAAGTTGATACTGTATATAAATGCAATTTGTTGTCATTGATTCTTCCAGCCCTGATACAGTCAATGAAATTTTTAATAACCACCTAAAACTCTGCACACTGATGCTCAGTGACCTCCTTCCTTCCCAGAATTCCTTGCAGCAGCAGACTATCAATGCAATCAGCCAACTAGCTACACGCCGTTACCAATCGCGGTGCCAGTCTCAGGGTCATGAGCGCCAGAGCAGCCCAGATTCTCAGAGCAGCAACATGTCGGAGCCGGTGTGTGCCGTCTGTCTGGAGGAGTTTGCTGATGGGCAGGTGAGAAGAATTAGTAGCAGATTGAACTGTTTATGGGAATCAAGTACTGGTGAAATTCATTGTTCTTCCTTTAGTAGAAAGGGTGAACGACATAGGAATCTTCCGTGTCAAAGAATAAATTGGTTTAATTTCTCATCCTGGCATCCTTCAATAAATAGTTTTTCCTTAGTTGGTTTTTGATTCTTGTTGAAATTGTCTCTTTTTATACAGTAGACCCAAACATACTGCGTTCTGGATTGAGACTATGCAAACTTCCATCATTTAGAAAGGAACGGATTGCTGGATTAAATTCTGGTCATGGAGATGAAAGGGCAGTGTTCTAGCTTTGCTACCTAGTTTGCTCATCAGAGAGCAAGGAGATCTTGATCTTTTCTGCCTGGGCTGGATTAAAGTTTCAGTAATCCCTTGGACATTCCATTTCCCTGTTTCTCATTTCTGTTGCTTGATGCCCCAACCATCCTGAAGCTGATCCTGGCAGTTTGTTAAAAGATTCTCACTCGTTATAAAATGAATGTGCCATTCTATTAAGCGGCTGACTCCTGTTGTCCCTATGTTTAGTGCTGTGTGGTCACTGGATCTATTGCTTATCCTATGGCTGCTTTATCTTTGCAGGATCTACGGATAATTTCTTGTCTCCATGAATTCCACAAGGAATGTGTGGATCCGTGGCTTCTTCAGCATCGCACCTGCCCCCTCTGCATGTACAACATCATTGGTAGGTGCAAGTTTGGGGTTCACGTGTAGGTATTATTGAGGAAAGTGAATCCCAATTTGGGTTTAATGCTGTGGTTTGTTAAGTGGTGAGAGCGGGAGTGACTGGGGTAAAACGATCTGATTTATATTGTAATATAAGTGAAGTGGTATACATACCTCTGAAGGCAGTGACTTCTGGCAGACAGAACCACCAACTGCAGAGGCAGGTCATTTCACCATTTCCAGAGGGAAAAGCGCTGACGCCAGAAAATATAAATATCTGTTGCCGTCAAGGGTATTACATTCTGGGGTGCACTCCGGCAGTTAGTGTGATTCTCACCTCGCTGGCCAGAGGGACCTTCCCATGACACCAGAACAGATCTGAAATGTTAATGATTTTAGAACAATTGAATGAGTAAAATTTACCATTTTTTTTTTTGTCTAGTGCTGTGAGCAATGTCCTAATTCACCCCGCTAAAACTGGAGCGAATTCAAAACAAAAGCAGCAACGTTCATAGCCCTGTTCTTTCTGCTGGGGGATTGTGCTTTAACTTACAAATGAATAAATGCTAAACAGGTCCAGGTTTACAACTCTGGTTGTTTGCAAGCTACACAATCCTAACTCCAAGGGGCCAATCCAAGCCATCTGCATGCAAATACAGAGCCAGAATGTGTGCCATGTCTTGTCCAGTTGTTCTAAGAGATAAGAGCTGTATGTCAATTAGAGTTTGACTCAGTGCCCAACATTCTATACATTGCTTTGAAGCCTGGTTGCATTCTGCTGTGTGATTGGCTCTGTAAAGCTGTAATGGCCTCTGAGCCTTGGGAATGTGATTAGAGATTGATGAAAACGTTCAGCCGTATAAGTCACTAATCGTTCATTGTTCCATCTTATTTTCAGAAGGTAGTTCATCTGTTGCACAGCAGGAGGTCCACGACCAAGCCAATCCAGCTGTTCAACTAAACCAGCGTATCCATTTACTCAGGCGTTACCCTGGCCACGCGTACCTTCACAGGACGAGCACTGCCATTCCTTCCAGGGCTCCTCATTTTAACAACCCCGGAACTCCAGGAAGACAAATTGCTCCCTCTGGTCATTACTTCGTTACTCCAGAAGTCTACCGCGTGGGGTTTAACACCATGAGATATGTAGCCACGAGGCCGCAACAGTCTTCAGCCTTGCACAGGTGCAACTATCGTCGTGATGATGGCCAGGGAGTTTTCTACAGACACCATAGACCCTTTAATGTTCAAAAAGGTCCACCCTGGCCAGACCAAGCTCCACATCGACCATGTCTGCATAAACCTCCCTGCAGGCCACTGCAACCTTCTGCATGCAGTGCACAGCTATCTTCACATAATTTAAAACCTGCCTGTGCTCCCACTCATTCGCAGATTACCAGCAACCATGACAACCACAGCTGCTCAGGGGACAGTTTTGGTATCAACTGTTCAGTGCGCAGTGGATACCTGGCGGACAGCCCAGGTAGTGACTCCAGCTCAGGTCCTTGCCACTGCTCCTCTAGCGATTCAACGCTGGACTGTACGGACGTCAGTAATCATTGTACTTATGGAAGCCAGTCGACTTTCCGTAGCTCTCTGAGCAGTGAGTATGATCCCCTTGTGTACTGTGGGGCAAGTGGGGAGAGTATGAAGGGTTCTCCCTTTGAGGAGCAGAGACCCAAGTCACTGGAGTCAGCCAGCAGTCCTCAGGAAGACCATGTGCTTAGCCACACTCACTACCACCATCATCGGCACCATCACTATGGTGATGCTCAACCAAGTCCTAAAGGAGAACGCTGTACGAGCCCTGGTAGGAGCTCATCACAGAAGCAGGAAAACGAGCCACTAGAGGAGTTCATGAGTGACATTCAATGCTGCCAGCACCAGGCAGAATTCAGCTGTCAATCCCAGTATGCCCCTCACCCTGCCCAGTGTCACTGCTTGGAGCAGCACCTGTTGCTTCCCCCTGGACTCTGCCTTCCTGAAACCTCACTGCAAAATATGGATATGGGGAGGGGTGAGAGCAGGGCAGTCTGTGCCAAACCTGATCAAGTGCCTTCAGAATATAAACCCAATCGGACCAGCAATAGGAGGAGGAGGAGGAGAAGGAAAAGAAGTTTCCAGATGGATCAGCCAGTGGTTTACTTCCATCAGGACTGTGATACCCTGGAGGACTGTAGAGTGCACATTCACTATGGGAACAGTGGGAGGCAGTGCCACCCTCCAGATATTCAGCCATCAGTGCCAATCCCTTTAATCCTTAACAGCGGAGCATCTAATGAGTGGTGTTTTCCATTCTGTGAGTGTCCTAACTCCCTCTGTCGGCAGCAACTGTATCGGGTTGGTTCTGAGCTGCAGTTGGCTGGAGAGCAGCAAGTAAACAACATGGATCCAGGTCACCCATTTCAAAATAGCTATACTGAAGGATACTGTGATGGAGACCAAGTACAAGACGAGTCTTTCTACTGCCAGGCAATCTCCAACAATCCAGGTAGAAGGAACACCCAATTCTTTTGCAGAAAGCTGGGAATATTCTTCTTGTGCCAAAATATAGATTTTTGTCCATGTCGAATTTTCAACTTGAATTTTTTATTTCTGCAAACAGCATGGGAAGGATAATGAACCACAGTGATGCAGGGTATTTCTCAAAGGAGAAGCCGTGAGCTCAAACTGGAGCATAGTAGTTTCCATGTGGTGTGAAGTGTTGAGGAAAGCGAGTAGGGTGTCTGAGGTGCTAATTACATTAAATAGCTGTGGGAGGTTTCAGGTTACCTGGCAAGCATCTTATGCCATTGTCATTGATTGGCCATGCATTCAGTATTGATCAGGGCAATGCAGCCTTTTGCAAATGGATTTTATATCGTTCAACAACAGCTTGTATTTATATAGCACCTTTAACATAAATCATCCCAAGGTGCTCCATAGGTGCATTATAAAAGAAAATGTAACCGTGTGCCACATGAGATATTGGGTCAGATGACTGAACGTTTGGTCAGATAGGTAGGTTTTAAGGAGTGTCTTAATGAAGGAAAGTGAGGTAGAGAGACAGAGAGATGTAGGGAGGGAATTCCAGAACTTTGGGCCTAGCAGCTGAAGGCACAGCCAAAAATGGTGAGCAATTAAAATTGGGGATGCTCAAGAGGCCAGAATTAGATGAGCGCAGATATCTCAGAGGGTTGTGTGGCTGGAGAGATTACAGAGATAGGGAGGAATGAGTACAGGGAGGGATTTGAAAACAAGGAGGAGAATTTGAAAATCTAAACGTTGCTTGACCAGGAGCCAGTGTAGGTCAGAAAACACAGGGGTGATAGGTGAAAAGGGACTTGGTGCAAGTTAAGATACGGGCAGCAGAGTTTTGAATGACCAAGTTTATGGAGGATAGAATGTGGGAGACCAGCCAGGAATGCACTGGAATAGACGAGTCCAGGAGGAACAAAAGGCGTAGTGGTTAGCACCGCAGCCTCACAGCTCCAGCAACCTGGGTTCGGTTTTGGGTACTGCCTGTGCGGAGTTTGCAAGTTCTCCCTGTGACCGCGTGGGTTTCCTCCGGGTGCTCCGGTTTCCTCCCACATGCCAAAGACTTGCGGGTTGATAGGTAAATTGGCCATTGTAAAAAAAAATTGCCCTTGGTGTAGGTAGGTGGTAGGAGAATTGAGGGAAGGTGAGGATGTGAGAGGGAAAATGGGACTAATATAGGATTAGTATAAATGGGTGGTTGATGGTCGGCGCAGACTCGGTGGGCTGAGGGGCCTGTTTCGGTGCTGTATCTCTCTGACTCAAATCATGAATGCGGGTTTCAGCAGCAGTTGAGCTGAGACGGGTGAAGTTGGGCGATGTTACGGAGGTGGAAATAGGCACTCTTAGTAATGGCGCAAATATGTGGTTGGAAGCTCATCTCAGGGTCAGATATTACACCAAGGCTGCGAACAGACTGGTTTAGTCTCAAACTGTAGCCAGGGAGCAGGATGGAGTTGGTAGCTAGGGAACGGAGTTTGGAGCAGGGATCGAAAGACAATGGCAATGAAGTTTGGAATGTATTTCTGTGAGGAGCCTGAGAGAGAGATTCCTGTGGAGGTCAGGTGGGCTTTGTGCCAAAAAGCCAGAAGTGAACTGAGAAGAGACTGTGCAGAATTTTGAAACTGTGGCATATTTCCCAGTGTAAGAAGCGAACTTCAGTTGAAATCTGTGTATGAAGAGAAAGTGAGTGACATTTTGTTATTTTAATATGTGGAGAATAATGTGTTGCACTATTCATTGTTTTACATTTTATACTGTTTATTTTCCCTATTTAGGTTGTTTTCCTTCATTTTGAAATCTGTTTTACAGATCCTCGAGGGTTAGGGTATACCTAGGATTTTAGAAAGACCTTTGCATAAAAATGGATTTGAAGGTAGTGGGAGAGTATAATTGTCAGAACATAGTCCTGTCAGCTGTTATCTATTCAGCTACTCCATCACTGGGCTATCTTATCAGCAACTTTCCCTCTCACTTCACCACAGGCTACTGATTTAAAATCAGAGAAGTAGATGCAGAGAGAGGGGATTTAAAATTTGCAGCAGCTTGAACTTGGACTCAACTATTTAAATATAAGTGTACTGAAGGAGGAGAGTACATGTAGTTTTCCCCTGCACATGTGGGAGTTTGCAGAGCTATGGGTATGCACTTGCCAATCTCTCTCACAATTTAGCTACAGGATCAAGCTAGTCATTTACAGCATACAGCTTTGGTATCACCGAGTAGAATGATAGCTTTAAACAAATCTGCCATCATCATCCATTCTGGCATTTTTTTTTTACATGCAAGCTAGTTCATACCTCCTGTCTATTTGCACCAGTCAGAAAATAGATCACCGTTCTCTGCTGGTGTAAGAGTACTAATGAAATGCGTTTAGTTAATCTTAACCCAGTTATTAGTGGGCACAGGCCCAGAGGACAAAAGAATTGCCATTTTTCTGTGTCAATTGATGCTGAATTGATCTTACTCTGATACTCATGTGGGAAACAGAATCATGTCACACTGGTGAAGAAAAGGGGGATTTCCTCAATTTAATCTCTGCTGAACCAACCCTGAGTGTTTGAACATATTGTTACGACCACAGTTGACACTGTTAACTTTAAAAAAAGAACAAGAGATATGAACTCCCCAGACTGATTCAAGGATTACATGACAAGATTTCACGTTTTAAGACTTTTACTATAACAACTAAATTAAAAATCAACATTACCTAAACAGTACTTAGTAGGTAGCTAATACACTAAATTGCAGAGGACGGTATTTCCCATGAACCTCTGAATACACTTGACAACCCTGCACCATATTTATACGTCAGTGTTCTCTTTGAAATGGTATCTTTGCAGTTAAAAGTCCTAAACTCCTCCTAGTTGAAATGGGTTGGATCTCCCAGTCCTTCTTAACAAAGCCAATTTCCTCTTCGCTCACTTCTTCCAAGCAAACTTGACTAGTATTTTGTTAATAAGGCAATCTCTGGTGACTCTGTTGATCTATTCTCCTCCGCAAACCTCAACTTTTGAATCGGGTTCTGGTCTTCGAACACTGATACAGTGAAAGGCTGCTGAGAGCAGTTGTTTTTTCTCTCTCTCTCCTGAGACTCTGCAGCTCCTGCTGGTTTCCTTTCTTCCTTACAGCCTGCAGACCTAGGAAAGCGTGTTGAATTTATCCAGAATCAAAAGTCAATATTCATTTTCCTTTTACAATATTCAGAGTCCATAAGTCTGGCCATATCAAAACCACCTCAGCTTCCAGGTATAAGCAATTGCAACTCAAATTTGCATTTTCAGAGCCCCTGGCTCCCTGTTTACGATCTGAGAGTCGGGGAGAGCAAAACCTATTGTCCGTCAGGTAATACAACCTTGTACTCTGCTTTCAAGAGGGTCTTTGATCTGGGTTCTTTGTTTGCATGGTAACCAAGACCCCTGGCTTGTTTCTGGGCAGACTTGGTGTGAGGTCACATGTCTCCTCTGACTCCATTTTACACTGCATTAAAAATCACAGTTTTTAAAACATAATCATACTATAAAGTCCAGTGTTCAGAACCATATGAACAAAACATAATAGGGGTAGGCCATGTGGCATCTCGAGCCTGCTCCACCATTCAATAAGATCATGGCTGAACTGATCCTGGCCTCAACTTCACTTTCCTGCCTGCTGTCCAAAACCCTTGACTACCTTGTAGATTAAAAATCTGTCTAACTTGGCCTTCACTGCTCTAGATTAACGACCCTCTGAGAGAAGAAATTCCTCCTCATTTCCATCTTAAGTGGGAGACCCCCTAATTCTGAAACTGTGCCCCTTAGTTCTATATTCCCCACGAGGGGAAAGATCCTCTCAGCGTCTGCCTTGTCAAGACCCCTCAGAATCTCATGCGTTTCAATAAGATCACTTCTCATTTTTCTAAACTCCAATGAGTACAGACCCAACCTGCTCAATCTTTCCTCATAAGACAACCCCTTCATCCCAGGAATTAACCTAGTGAACCTTCTCTGAACTGCTTCCAATGCAAGTATATCACTTCTTAAATAAGGAGACCAAAACTATACACAGTCCTCTAGTATGGTGTCACCAATGCCCTGAACAGTTGTAGCAAGACTTCCCTACATTTATACTCCATCCTCCCTGAAATGAAGGTCAGCATTTCATTTGCTTTCCTAATTACTTGCTGTACCGGCATGCTAACTTTTTGTGGTTCATCTATGAGGACACCCAGATCCCTCTGTACCGCAGCATTCTGTAGTATCTCCATTTAAATAATATTTTGCTTTTCTCCTCTTCCCACCAAAGTAGATAACCTCACATCTTCCCACATTATACTCCATCTGCCAAATTTTTGCCCATTCACTTAACCTATCTATACCTCTTTGCAGTCTCTCCTCACAATTTGCCTTTCCACCTTTGTATCGTCGGCAAATTTGGCTAAAATACACTTAATCCCTTCATCCAGTTCATTAATATAGATTGTAAATAGTTGAGGCCCGAGACTGATCCATGAGGCACCCCACTAGTTACAGTTTGCCAACCTGAAAATTATCCATTTATCTCGACTGTTTCCTGTTAGTTAACCAATCCTCTATACATGCTAATGTATTACCTCCAACACCATGAGCTGATATCTTGTGTAGTAACCTTTTATGTGGCACCTTACTGAATGCCTTTTGGAAATGCAACTATGCTACGTTTACTGGTTCCCCTTTATCCACCCTGCTTGTTACATCCTCAAAGGACTGTAATAAATTTGTCGAACATGATTTCCCTTTCATAAAACCATGTTGACTCTGCTTGATTGTATAATGGTTTTCTAAATGTCCTACTACTTCCTTAATGATAGATTCCAGTATTTTCCCAATGACAGATGTTAGGCTAACTGACCTATAGTTTCTTGCGTTCTGTCTCCCTCCATTCTTGAATTGGGGCAAACAGGATAGTGGAGTTGAGGCCACATTCAGATCAGCCATGATCTTATCAAATAGCCAAATGGCCTACTCCAGCTCCTAATTCGTATGTTCAAATGTTCCAATCTGCTAGGACCTTTACAGAATCTAGGGAATTTTGTAAGATTGCAACCAATGCATTCACTATCTGTGCAGCCACTTCTTTTAAGACCCTAGGACGCAGGCCATCAGGTCCAGGGGACCCGTCAGCCTTTAGTCCAAGTCAATGTAGAGGTAGTTTTAATCTGTTTGTAACTGCGCTGTAGCTGAAGTGTCTCATGAGACATTTAGGGAGATTTCCTCTGTATCTGACCTGTGCTGTAGCTGACTGGGATCTGTTCATGCTGACACTGGGTCCTTGAAATGCCAAGCGTTTAACTTTACAGCAATGGCACCCCTCATCAAAATGAATAGAAAATTCACACAAAACACACGTTAGAAAAATAATTAGCTGCACCATCTCTCACATTACACATTACATTGCAACAGTGACTACTCTTCAAAAGACCTTCATTGGCTGTGAAGCACATTGGGACACCTGTTGATGGGTGGGTGGGTGTGTATATTGGTGTGGGTGTGTGATGTCAAGCCAAAAATGCCAGGATTGGAGCTCCCAAGAGATTGTGTCACAGTGCAACACAGCCAAAAAGACCAGAAAGCCCCAAGTTTGATTGTTGATCATTGCTGAGATAACTTCTGTCTTCTGGAGTATTTTGCTGCTGCAGTTTGCCTCAGAGACACTGACAGAGGTAGGGTTCCCGCTCTTGCTTTCATGACACTTGCTGATGTCCTCCATGATGAAATGGGCAATTGACACTCACTGTCTAGAAACACACAGGACAAATATCCACTTGGGGAAGTACTGATGGGCTGCTGTCAATCTGGGTGTGTACTCTAATTATTCATTGTCTTGGGGAGTGGGTGAGACGGGGAGCAGGGTTCTGGCTCCTGACTCCGAGGGTATGTGTTGGAGCCACTTATGCTGTCACTAACATGTTAAGTATTTTCTTGGTGCAAATGATTAACTTGTCTATGACTCTCGGATGATTGTGCTATCACAGATAGGCATGTAGTGCAGGTGCTTTAGCAGTAGGAGCATCATCACCCTGTTGGAGTGTGTAATGACTGATTCACGTGCCATGCAGTTCCTAGAAAATTAGATTCAACCTTTCCAAAAGGTAGTGTAACTTTAAAATGAGTGTGTATCTCAGGCTCCAGCACCATTGAAGAATAGATCCATGTTACAAATTTTAGATCTCTGCTAGATAATTGTCTTGGGTTAAGAGTCAATGATCGCTCCAATGAGCCCACTCTGCATCCCATCGATAAGGAGTATACTTCCACTGCCCAATATCTACTTATATGACCCGGGGCAAAATAATATCATCATATATACTGCATGCTCCATTTATGTTGTCTCCAGAAGACAGACTATTGAGCACTCTAACCTAGATGATTTCCTTCCCAATCAAAACTGCTGTAGAAGGTTCAAACCTCACTCGTGGAGACAGAGAAAGCGAAAGGTTCCTGCCCTTCCTCTAGCTCTTTGTGTCAAGGATTACATCACTGAGCTACAAATCAGATACTACCTTGAATTAGCAACTTCGCTTTCCCCCCAACCCCACCCCACCTCAGACATTTGCATTTCATCTCTGGAGCCCAAGTTCAAAACCAGCCCAGATTAACAGCAATTTACATTAATGTAGCACCCTTAATCTGGTAAAATGTCCCAAAGCGCTTCACAGGAGGGTTATCAAACGAAATTTAACACCGAGCCACATATGGAGTTATTAGAGCAGGTGACCAAAAGCATGATTAGGGTCAGTTTTAAGGCGATCTTAAAGGAGGAGAGAGAGCAAGAGAGCTGAAGATTTTTAGGGAGTGCATTCCAGAACTTAGTGCCTTGTAGATTGAAGGCAGAGCCTGCAAGAGGATAGAATTGGTGGAGCGCAGAGTTCTCAGAGGGTTGTAGGGCTGGATGAGCAAGTCTCTTCTGTCTACTGGTTCTAAGAGTTATGCACAGTATCAGTCCAATTCCTAGTGTAGAAAGGCCCACAGCACAAAACTCTTCTCACCGAAAGAATTTGGCTAATTGTAGAAAATGGAAAAATGACAACTGCTGCAGCAAGAGTGCTTTTATGTTGGGGACCTTTACTTTGTATCTAACTGTGCTAAACCCTACCTGGAGCACTTGGTGCTAACACTCTATATTGGAAATTGATAATTCTCCATTCTCAAGAACTTATATACTTCATCTTCAGCAAAATATTCATAAAATAAGATTGAAGCATTTCTGTTTCAGTGTGCCGATTATCCTCCCATGTCAAGTAAGGTGTCTGCAGAATATATTCTTTACTATATATTGATGGGTGGATATTTGTTACTCTTTGGTTCTTCTCTCGTCACATTTACAAGGTTGTTTCTGGTACTGTAGTCAGTGACTCTTCAGCTCAGGACATCTTGTCCATGTTCCTGATTACTTATGGCCTTCGACTCAGTTGAACAGAACTATTCCTTAGTTACATTACCTGTCATGCACTGAAGGTTTTCAAAATGCCTGACAATGTTTTTCTGTCCAAGCAGGTTCGGAATCAAATGTGGAAGAGATCTGTGAAGAAGCCGTGTAGCTAATTGGACAAAGAAAGCAAGTCTGAAGAAGCCATATAGCTGGCGGGATGAAGGGCGCCGGAGTGAGGAAACATTGAAGCTAGTAGGATGAAGGGCCCAAGTGTGAAGAAGCTGTGAATATGGTGAGATGAGGGGGCAGATGTGAAGAAGCCATGTAGTGGTGAGATGAGGGGACAGATGTGAAGCATCCATGTAGCTGACAAGATGAGGGGTTCAGATGGCAGAATGAGATTTTAAAGTAGGCATGTAACTACAAGACAAAAGAACAAATTATTTCAAAGGTTTGAAATACTCAATCCAGGAGCATGAATCTTCAGCAGCAGCTCTTCATGGCATTGGTGCTTGTTATTCATTACCAATAATCTACTTCACCAGAGACACCGATAGCCTTCCATTAGTTTGGAGAATTGAAGGGCTTTTTGAAGGGACTATTCCAGGTTGTCTTTGTCTTCCAGACTAGCCCAAGGCATAGCAGACTTCCAGCACTTGTCACCAGACCCTGACTGTCAGATAGTAGAAGCACTTAAAGACAAATGTAGCCTTACAGGGGCCTTGTATTTACCAGGGCTCCTCAGTATATTTTGGGTACTTTGAATTAAGAGAAAAACTTTTTAAAGTTTTGTATTATATTTGTATAGAAAGACATTTCATTATGGTAATATGTTCTTAATATATTTATTTACTAATATATTTATCCTCTACCAGGGTGTGTAATGTAAAGTGCCTTATAAATGATCAGTGCTATCACTAACCTGATGGTCTGGCCCTATTCAGATTATGCTCAAATAAATTATTTTCAATTACAAAGGTTGTTGAGCTTTTTTGTATGCCATGACTGTGGCGGGAATGCAAGATTTTTGGGGTAATCCTCATGCACAGACTGATCTTGGGGTCTTTGGGCTTGCACCCCATTAGGTACATATTACTCAAGTGATTCTTGACAACGCAGCCGGCAGCTGACGTCATCAGACTGCGCCAATCTGTGCACATGCGCAGACAGGCTCCTGCTGTCTGCGCATGCACTACATTCCGCATTGCCAGGACTGGTTGGCACATGCGCAGATGATTTCATCGCATAACACAGCGAGAGAGCGGGGGTGGGGGAAGCAGGGAGTGCGTGTCTGAAGACCTTGGTGGTGGCGGGTGCACTCTCCTCCTCCCCGCCACTCTCTCTCTCCCTCCCCGGCCTGCTCGCTCTCTCCGGCCATTGTGTGCTGCCATGTGTTTACGTTGCCTTTGTGTGATTATTTGAGCAGTGCCACCTTTAGTCCTGGCAGCTGCCTGAACGTCACAAACGGTGACATTTTAGTAGCACAGGCTGCATTTGTGCATGTGCCACTGCAGCGCCACCTAGTGGGTGCATTGTCAGCAAATGCAGCCATATATTACTTAACGTTTTAGTATCTACGTACCACTAATTGGAACTCAGGTTATTGAGAGCATGTTAAAGTCATGAAGTCATTACAGCACAGAAGTAGGCCATTTAGCCCTTCAGTCCATGCCAACTTTCTGTAGAGCAATCCAATTAGTCCCATTCCCATGCTCTATCACCGTAGCCCTGCAAATTTATTTCCCTCAAGTGCCCATACAATTTCCTTTTGAAATCATTCATCATCTCCGCTTCCACCACCCTCGTGGGCAGCGTGTTCCAGGTCATTACCACTTGCTGCATAAAAAAAATTGTTCCTTACACCTGCCCCCACATCTCTTGCCCAAAACCTTAAATCTGTGTACCATCAGCAATTGGGAACAGCTTTTCTTTGTCTACCTTATCTAAACTGCTCTCTCTACACCTCTATCAAATCTGCCCTCAATCTCCTTTGCTCCAAGGAGAACAGCTACAGCTTCTCTTACCCAACCTTGTCGCTAAAATCCCTCATACCTGGAACCAGTCTGGTAAATCTCTACTGCACCCTCTCAAAGACCCTCACATCCTTCAAGTGTGGATGCAGTTCTCTAGTTGTGACCTAACCAGAGCTTTATACAGGTTCAGCATAACTTCCCTGTTTTTGTACTCTATACCTCTATTGATGAAGCCCAAGATCCCATATGCTTTGCTAACTGCTCTCTCATAATGTTCTGCCACCTTCAAAGGCACATGAACTGCCAGGTCCCTTTGTCCCTGTACGCTCTTTAGAACTGTGCTATTTAATCTATATTGCCTTTCCCTGTCCCTTCTGTCAAAATGCAACACTTCACACTTCTCTATTAAATTCCATCTGTCACTTCTCTGCCCATGCTGCTAGCCTGTTTGTCATGTTGCAGTCAATTGGTAGCGTCCTCAATGTCTGCCATACTTTCAAGTTTGGTATTATCAGCAAATTTTGAAATTTTACCCTGAATTCCAATATTCAAGTCATTCATTTATATATATATTATATATATAATATATATCAAAAAAGGCAGTGGTCCTAGTACTGAACCTTGGGAGCACCACTGTCTACCATCCTCCAGTCTGAACAACAACCATTTACCACGATTCACTGTTTTCTGCCCTTAAGCCAATCTTTTATCCAGGCTGAGACTGACCCTTGTATTCAATGAGCCTCAAATTTGTTAATCAACCTTTTATGTGGTACTTTGTCAAAAACATTCTTAAAATCCTATAGACAACATCCATTGCATTCCCTTCATCAACCTTCTCTGTTACTTTATCAAAAGATTCAATTCGATTAGTCAAGCATAATCTGCCTTTTACAAATCCATGCTGGCTCTCTTCAATTAACTCAAACCTCTCCAAGTGCCTGTTGATGTTTTTTTTTCCCTGATTATTGTTTCTAAAACCTTATGCACCACTGATGTTAAACTGACTGACCAATAGTTACTAGGAATGTTCTTAGACCCTTTCTTGTTACTTTCAATATGATGTACCCTTTCCAGTACATCATCTTATAGATTTTCACCCCATCCATTACCTGTACCATCTCCACTTTTACCAATATTTTATCAGCATCCTGTTATTTAGTAAAGTACTCATTCAGTATTCTAGCCTTGCCCTGCGCCTCTAAGCATGTATCACCCTCTTTGTCCTGAATAGGCCCCACCCCACCTCCCACTATTTACCTGCCGGTGGAAGATTTTTGGGTTCCCTTTTATGTCAACTGACATTTGATTCTCTCATTCTTTTTTTCTCAGTCTTATTTTCCTTTTCCCCTCTCAAATTATTGCATTTGACCTGGTTCTCGCTTAAAGAATTCACCTGACATGCATCGTATACTCTCTTTTGTTTCTTCATATTCTCTATTTCCCTTGTCATCCAAGGAGCCTTGGCTTTGGTTCTCTTACCTTTCGCCCTTGCTGGAATGTACCTGAAACATCTCCTTAAAGATCACCCATTCTTCTGTTCCAGTTTTTCCTGTCAATCTTACGTTCCATTTTACCCTGCCTAGATCCCCCCTCAGCCCATTGAAGTTAGCCCACTTCCAATTTAGAAGTTCTACTTTAGATTGTTCCTTGCTCTTCTCCATTGCTAATCTAAACCTTATGATGCAATGACCAGAAGCAGCAGCATTGATGGTAGGAGCAGAGCCCAGGATATAAAGAGCGGTGACCCAAGGCCCCAGACCAGAAGCAACAGCAGCGAGAGTGGGAGCAAAGGCTGGGATATAAAGAGCTCTGTTAGGAGCAGACAACGGGCATTCAAAACGAGTCGAAAAAAATCATTGTGACGTCAGAAGAAAGCAGTTACGTGATTGGTTGTAAAGGAGCGGTGCCAAGTGGGAGCTGCAGACAGACTGCGTTCTAAAGTAAATCAAAAGTGTGACGTTACAGGGAAGAAGGTAGGTGATTGTTGAGTATTTTTCTCTTTTCTCTCTCCAAACTAAGGTCTCGTTTCAAACTAGGAGCAGGGAAATTAAAAATATTCAATTGGGGTGAGTATAACAGTAAGTGCTGTAATAAGAGTATATGCACAGAGCAGGACTAGAGGTATTCAAATTTGTAGTTTAAACAGGGTACTAAATAGATTGTTTAAAAAGGGAATAGAGAGATTTTTTTAGATCATGAATGGGCACCTGCGCCTGTTGCTTGCAGTTCCTGTGCCATGTGGGAACTCTAGGACTCTTCATGTGTCTTGGGCAAACACGTGTATAGGAAGTGTCTCCAGCTGCTGGAGCTCGAGCTCAGGATTTCCGAGCTTGAGGGGCAGCTGGAATCACTGCAGAACATCGAAGGAGGAGAGTTTCCTGGATTGTATGTTCCAGAAGGTGGTCATCCTACATGCAGTAGGAGTTCAGGATAGTAGGTGGATGGCCATCCAGAGGAGTAGGAATAGGCAGAAAGTACAGGTGTCCTTGGGATGTGAACCACTCTCAAACCGGTACTCAGTTTTGGAGACTGCTAGGAATGACAAAATCTTGAAGGATTACAGTCCAGACCATGGCACCAATAGGCATGGCACTGTACAGGAGGGAGCAGCAAACTAGAAATACGGTTGTTATAGGTGCTTCCATTGTCAGGGGAACAGATGGACATTTCTGTAATCATTAACATGAGTCCCACATGGTTTGTTGGCACTCTGATGCCAGGGTAAAGGACATCACAAAGAGGGTGCAGGATATTCTGAAGGGGGAAGGGAGTGATCCAGAAGTTATGGTGCACGTTGGTACCAACGACATAACAAGGGCAGGTATTGAGGCCCTGTGGTCAGATTTTCAGGAGCATGGGAGGATGTTAAAGAATAGGAACTCAAAGGTAGTAATCCCTGGATTACTCCCAGTGCCACATGTTAACGAGAGTAAAAATAGGAAGATAGGGAGGATTAATGATGGCTTTAAACATGGCGCAGGAGGGAGGGCTTCAGATTCTTGGGGCATTGGGAACAGTTCTGGAGCCGAAGGTCATAAGAACTAGGAGCAGGCGTAGGCAATTCAGCCCCTCGAGCCTGCTCCGCCATTCAATACGATCATGGCTGATCTCATCTCTGCCTCAACTCCACTTTCCTGCCCATTCTGCATAATCCTTCAACCCTTTACTAATTAAAAATCTGTCTATCTCCTCCTTAAATTTACTCAATGTCCCGGCATCCACCGCACTCTGGGGTAGTGAATTCCACAGACTCACGACCCTTTGAGAGAAGTAATTTCTCCTCATCTCTGTTTTAAATCTGCTACGCCTTATCCTAAAACTATGACCTCTCGTTCTAGATTGCCCCACAAGAGGAAACGTCCTCTCTACGTCTATTTTGTCCCCTTAATCATCTTATATACCTCAATTAGATCTCCTCTCATTCTTCTAAACTCTAGAGAGTAAAGGCCTAAACTGCTCAATCTCTCTTCATAAGACAAACCCCTCCTCCCTGGAATCAATCTAGTGAACTTCCTCTGAACTGCCACCAATGCAACTACATCCCTCCTCAAACAAGGGGACCAACATTGTACGCAATATTCCAGGTGCAACACTTCTCTACTTTTATATTCTATTCCTTTAGCAATAAATGTCAAAATTCCATTTGCCTTCCTTATTACCTGCTGTACCTACATATTAGCTTTCTGCGATTCATTCACAAGGATGCCCTGATCCATCTGCACCAAAGTATTCTGAAGTTTCTCTCCATTCAGATAATAATTTGCCCTTCTATTCTTCCGACCAAAGTGGATAACCTCACACTTATCTACGTTAAACTCCATCTGCCAAATTTTTGCCCATTCACCTAACCTATCCATATCCATTTGTAAATTTCTTATTTCTTTATTGCACCTGTTCAAAAGAGACGGGTTGCACCTCAACAGGACTGGAACCAATGTCCTTGTGGGAATATTCACTGGTGTCGTTGGGGAGGGTTTAAACTAAATTGGCAGGGGGATGGGCACCAACATATAGAAGTAGAAAAGAGGAATAAAATACATAATGTGAGAGGATTAGACGGTACTAGAGAGGGGAGTTCTGTATTAGATGGGAGTGGACTGAGAAAAACTAGAGGAATGCAAATACAGGGTTACAATGCGTGTGTGCAACCGCAGAAAGTGTGGTGAATATGGCCGGTGAACTACAAGCACAAATAGTATGGCAATATGATGCAGTGGCAATAACAGAAATGTGGCTTAAAACTGGTGAGGACTGGGCACTTAACATACCAGGATATAAAGTGTTCAGAAAAGATAGAGAAGGAAAAAAGGGAGGTGGGGTAGCGGTACTGATGAGGGAAAGACATTGTAGTGTTGGAAAGAGGGGACATCCTTGAGAGGGCAAGGACACATCCATTTAGTTAGAATTGAGAAGCAAAAAAAGTATGACCATTCTACTAGGGGTATTCTGTAGGCCTCCAAATAGTGAGAGAGAGATAGAGGAGCAAATCTGCAGGGAAATCAGAGATGTGCTAGAACTATAGAGTGGTATTGGGGGACTTTAATTACCCAAATATCGATTGGGATAATTTTAGAGCAGAGGGTAAGGAGGGGGAGGAATTTCTGAAATGTGTTCAGTAGAACTTACTTGATCAGTTTGTTCTCAGCCCAACTAGAAAGGAGGCATTGCTGGTTCTGGTGCTGGGGAATGAGTGGGGCCAAGTGTCTGTGTGAGAACACTTGGGTAAGAATTATCATCGTATCATAACGTTTAGACTCACAATGCAGAAAAGCAAGAAACGAAATAAGGTAGAATGTCCAGATTGGAAGAGGGTTAATTTCAACGCAATGAGAAGGGATCTAGCCAGGATAAAATGGAACCAAAGACTGCCAGGAAGAGCTGTATTGGAACAATTAGTTATTTTTAAGGAAGAGATGTATCAGGTATGGGCTAGGTACATTCCAACAAGGGCAAAAGGCAAGGAAACCAAAAAACTGGGCTACTTGGGTGATCAGGGAGATAGAGATTATGATGAAACAAAAAAAGAGGGTGAATGATGTATGTCAGGTGAATTCTTCAAGTGAGAACCAGGCCATATACAATAAATTGAGAGGGGAGGTGAAGACGAAAATAAGACTGGCAAACACGAGGGGACATAGCTTCAAGTTGAGGGGTGATAGATATAGGACAGATGTGAGAGGTAGTTTCTTTACTCAGAGAGTAGTAAGGGCGTGGAATGCCCTGCCTGCAGCAGTAGTAGATTCGCCAACTTTAAGGGCATTTAAGTGGACATTGGATAGACACATGGATGAAAATGGAATAGTGTAGGTCAGATGGTTTCACAGCTCGGCGCAACATCGAGGGCCGAAGGGCCTGTACTGCGCTGTAATATTCTAATTCTAAAAAGAGAGAACTTGAGAATAGAATGGCAGTCAACATAAAAGGGAACCCAAAAATCTTCTATCGGCATGTAAATAGTAAATGGGTATTGAGAGGTGGAGTGGGGCCTATTAGGGAACAAAGAGAGTGATATATGCTGACAGGTATAGGGCAAGACTAATATACTTAATGAGTACTTTGTATCCGTGTTCCCTAAGGAAGTAGAATCTGACAAAATATCAGAAGTGGAGAGAGTAGAGACAATGGATAGGGTAAAAATTGAGAGGGAGGAGGTAATAAAAAGGCTGGCTGTGATCAGGATAGATAAGTCATCTGATCCAGATGGCTTGCATCCCAGGTTGCTAAAAAAAGTGGGGGTGGAGATAGCGAAAGGGTTTGCCATAATCTTTCAATCTTCCCTGGATATGGGGGGAGGTGCTAGAGGATTGGAGAGCGGCAAATGTGACACTCTTATTCAAGAAAGTGTGTAAAGATAGTCTCAGCAACTATAGGCCAGTAGTTTTACATCAGTGGTAGGTAAGATTTTAGAAACAATAATCAGGAAAAAAAAATCAACAGACACTTGGAGAGGTTCGAGTTAATTAAGGAGAGATTTATTAATTATGGATTTGTAAAAGGGAAGATCATGCTTGGCTAATTGAATATTCTGATGAAGTAACAGAAGGTTGATGAAGGGAGTGTGGTGGATGTTGTTTATATGGATTTTAAGAAGGCACTTGATAAGGTAGCACAAAAGGCTGGTTAACAAAATTAAGGCTCATCGAATAGGAGGGTCAGTGTTCAATTAGATTTTTTTTTAAATTGGCTTAAGGACAGAAAACAGCGAGTTGTGGTAAATGGTTGCTTTTCAGACTGGAGGATGGTAAACAGTAGTGTTCCCAAAGGGTAAGTGCTAGGACTACTGCTTTTTCAGCTATATGTAAATAATTGGATATTGGAATACAGAGTAGAATTTCAAAAATTTGCCAATGACACCAAACTTGGGAGGTGTGGCAAACAGTGAGGATATTATGAACTGCCTGCAACAGGACATAGACAGGCTAGCAGAATGGGCAGACAGGTGGCAGATGGAATTTAATACTGACAAGTGTGAGGTGATGCATTTTGGCAGAAGAAATAATGTAAGGCAATATAGACTTAATGGCACACTTCTAAAGACTGTGCAGGAACAGAGGGACCTGGGGGTGCATGTGCATCGATCTTTGAAGGTGGCACGACGTATTGAGAGAATGATTAGTGAAGCATGTGGGATCTTGGGTTTCATAAATAGAGGCATTGAGTATAAAAGCAGGGAAGTTATACTGAACCTTTATAAAGCTCCAGTTAGGCCCCAGCTGGAGTATTGCATCCAGTTCTGGTCACCAAACTTCAGGAAGATGTGAGGGTCCTTAACGGGGTGCAGAAGAAATTTACTAGAATGGTTCTAGGATGAGGGATTTTATCATAGAAAGATACAGCACTGAAACAGGCCCTTCAGCCCACTAAGACTGTGCCGACCAACAACCACCCATTTAAACTAATCATTAATCCCATATTCCCTACCACATCCCCACCTTCCCTCAATTCTCCTACCACCTACCTATACTAGGGCCAATTTACCTATCAACCTGCAAGTCTTTGGCTGTGGGAGGAAACCGGAGCACCCGGCGGAAACCCACGCGGTCACAGGGAGAACTTGCAAACTCCACACAGGCAGTGCCCAGAACTGAACCCAGGTCACGAGCTCTGAGGCTGCGGGTGCTAACCGCTGTGCTGCCCCTTATAAGGTTGGGCTGGAAAAGCTGTGGTTGTCCTCCTTGGAGCAAAGGAGATTGAGGGGAGATTTGATAGAGGTATATGAGTTTATGACGGGCTTAAATAAGTTAGACAAGACAAAGCTGTTCCCATTAACTAATGATACAAGGACTAGGGGATACAGGGTGAAGGTTTTGGACGAGATTCAGGGGAAATATGAGGAGGAACTTTTTTTACACAGTGGGTGGTAATGACCTGGAACTCAGCCCACAAGGGCGATGGAAGTGGAGACAATCAATTATTTCAAAAGGTAATTGGATGGCCATTTGAAGGAAATAAACTTGCAGGGCTACAGGATCAAGCAGGGGAGTGGGTCTGACTCAATAGCTCCGTGGAGAGCTGGAATGAATTTGATGGGCCGAATGGCCTCCTTTCGTGCAGTAAATGACTATTATCACTGTTACCCAAGTGTTTCCACAGACATTTGGTTAACTTGGCCAACCTCATTCCCCAGCATCAATCCAGCAATGCTTCTTTCCGAGTTGGACCGAGAACGTACTGGTCAAGGAAGTTCTCCTGAACACATTTCAGGAATTCCTCCCCTTCCTTACCCTTTATTATAACATTAACCCAATCGATATTTGGGTAATTTAAGTCCCCCAATATCACCACTCATGAGTTCTAGCACATCCATATGATTTCACTACAGATTTGCTCCACTATCCCCCTCTCACTACTTGAAGACCTATAGTAGTGTGATCTTTTTGCTTCTCAACTCTTAACAAATGGATTCTTTCCTTGCCCGCTCAAGGACATCTGCCTTTTCCAACACCACAATGTCTTCCCTAATCAGTACTGCCACCCAAGCTCCCTTTTTTCCTTCCCTATCTTTTCTGAACACTTTATATCCTTGAGTATTAAACACCCAGTCCTCACCATTTTTAAGCCATATTTCTGTTATTGCCACGACATCAGAGTCCCACACAGCTATTTGTGTTTGTAGCACACCATCCTTATTCACTACACTTTGTGTATTTACATACCTGCATTGTAATGCTGTCTTTGTACTCCTCATAGTTCTTCTTGGGATGCTCCTATCTAATATGGTACTAATTCCTTCTCTAGTACTATCCAACATTCTGGCTGGGGTTTTATTCTGGCAATGAGGGTCTCGACATACGGAAAGGGCGACGCCAAGATCCCTGCATCGCCTGTTCTCTGGAAGGCCCATTGAATCTAGTGCCAATCAGGCACTTAATTGGTCAGTGGTGGGCCTTCCACAGGATCAAGGACCCCATCGCCAGAAGTCCCGCCACTGGAGAGCTGCCGGCCAATCAGAGGTGTCTGCTGCTTCAGGAGCACCTACCGGAGGCTGAGGAACGTCAATGGACCCAGGCCACAGGTAGGTCAGGGCGGGAGGGGTCTCACGGGGTGGGGGTCGCAGGGGAGGTGGGTAGCAAGGGCTGGGTGCTGGCTCTCCACCCCTGCACCCCATCCCCCCCCCCTTCCCGATGCTGGGTCCCTCGTTCAGGCCTTTTAACGAGGGACACCTCCGGAGTCAGGAAGCAGTCGGCACAGTTTTTCGTGCCATGCTTCCTGTGTGGCGACAGGGCCGCCCACCACAGGGCTAATTTTGGCTGCGGCAAGAAGAGGCCCTTAATTGAGGTTCATTGCCCAGTTACATTGGCATCGGGGCGGGAAGGCCGTTCAAAGGCCTGGACTAAATTTTAGTGGAGGCGGGATGGTGGTGGGAACCCCACCTCCTCCCGCCACCATCCCACCCGATTTTATGCTCTCCCTGCCTCCAAACCTGCCACACGGGAGAGCAGAAAATTCCCCCTATTACTCATTTATGCACCTCATTCATCTTTTCTACCTCTATATGCTGGTGCCCATCCCCCTGCCAATTTAAATTTCCCCAACCACACTAGTGAACCTCCTCACAAGGACATTGGTCACAGTCCTGTTGAGATGCAACCCGTCCTTTTTGAATAGGTAGCTCCTGCCCCAGAACTAGTCCCAATAGCCCAAGAATCTGAAGCCCTCCCTCCTGCACCGTGCCTCAATCCACACGTTGATCCTCCCTATCTTTCCATTTCTACGCTCAGTGGCACAGGGCACTGGGAGTAATCCAGAGATTGCTACCTTCTAGGTCCTACCTTTTAACTTCCTCCCCCTCTCCTGAAAATCTGACCATAGGACCTCGATGCCTGCTCTTTCTCGTTGGTACCAACGTGTGCCACAACGTTTGGCTCACTCCTTTCCCTCTGTACAATATCTGCACCCTGTCCATGATGACCTTAACCCTGGCATCAGGAAGGTAACACATCAGGCAAGACTCATGATGACAACAACAACTTATATTTATATAGCACCTTTAAAATAATAAAACATCCCAAGGTGCTTCACAGGAACATTATTGACACCAAGCCACTAAAGGACATATTAGGTCAGATCACAAAAGCTTGGTTGAAGAGCTAGGTTTTAAGGAGTGTCTTAAAGGAGGAACGGAAGGTGGAGAAATGTAGGGAGGGTATTCCAGAGCTTGGAGATCTAAATAACTGAAGGCATGGCCACCCGTGGTGGAAAGATTGAAATTAGGGATGCACAAGAAGCCAGAATTAGAAGAGTGCAGATAGCTTGGAGGGTTGTGGGACTGGAGGAGATTACAGAGATAGGGAGGCTGTAGAGGGATTTGAAAACCAGGATGAGAATTTTAAATCAAGACGTTGCTTGACCAGGAGCCAGTGTAGATTAGCGTGCACAGGGTTGATAGGGGAATGGGACTTGGTGCAAGTTAAGACCGGGGCAGCAGAGTTTTGGGTGACAAGTTAACGGAGAGCTGAATGTGGGAGACCAGCCAGGAGGGCATTGGAATAAGCAAGGTAACGAAGGTATGAATGGGGGTTTCAGCAGCTGATGATGGGGCGGTACAGTGGCGCAGTGGTTAGCACCGCAGCCTCACAGCTCCAGCAACCTGGGTTCAGTTCTGGGTACTGCCTGTGCGGAGTTTGCAAGTTCTCCCTGTGACCGCATGGGTTTCCGCCGGGTGCTCTAGTTTCCTCCCACAGCCAAAGACTTGCAGGTTGATAGGTAAATTGGCCATTGTAAATTGCCCCTAGTGTAGGTAGGTGGTAGAAGAATTGAGCGAAGGTGGTGATATGGTAGGGAATATGGGATTAATGTAGGGTGGTTGATGGTCGGCGCAGACTCAGTGGGCCAAAGGGCCTGTTTCAGTGCTGTATCTCTCTATGAGCTGAAACAGGTGCAAAGTCTGGCGATGTTACAGAGGTAGAAATGTGCAGTCTTCGCGATGACACAAATATGAGGATGGAGAATAATCTCAGGGACAAATGTGACACCAAGGCTGCAAAGAGACTGGCTTAATCTCAGACTGTTGCCAGGGAGAGGGATGGATTGGCTAGGGAACGGAGTTTGACAGTTCCAGAAATGCCTTTCTGTCCCCTAACTATGGAATCTCCGACAATGACTGGATTTCTACTCTTTGCTGTTCCCTCCTGTGCAGTCCCTTGCCCATTGCTGCTATGGGCTGGACTGCACTTCTTCAAGGTGTCATCATTCCCAGCAGTCCCCACTGCTGAATAGCGGTTTGAGAGCGCCACATACCCCGAAGACTCCTGTACCTCCTGCCTCTTCTGGATGGCCACCCATCTACAATCATAGAATCCTGAACTCTCACTGCCTGTGTGGTGACCACCTCCTGGAACATACAATCCAAGAAACTGTCATCCTTCCTGATCCTCCGCAGTGAGTCCAGCTGCCCCTCTAGCTCGGAAATCCTGAGCTGGAGCCCAAGCAGTTGATGACATTTCCTACACACATAGTCCCCCAAGATATACAAGGTATCCCTGAAGTTCTGACATGGTGCAGGGATTGCAAGCAACAGGTCTCAGCTGCCCATCCATGATCTAAGAAAAAAAATCTCTAGTCCCTCTTTTATAATCTAGTTAGTACCTTATATACAAAGAACAAAGAAAATTACAGCACAGGAACAGGCCCTTCGGCCCTCCAAGCCTGCGCCGATCCAGATCCTCTATCTAAACCTGTCGCCTATTTTCTAAGGGTCTGTATCTCTTTGCTTCCTGCCCATTCATGTATCTGTCTAGATACATCTTAAAAGACCCTATCGTGCCCGCGTCTACCACCTCCGCTGGCAACGCGTTCCAGGCACCCACCACCCTCTGCGTAAAGAACTTTCCACGCATAACACCCCTAAACTTTTCCCCTCTCACTTTGAACTCGTGATCCCTAGTAATTGAATCCCCCACTCTGGGAAAAAGCTTCTTGTTATCCACCCTGTCTATACCTCTCATGATTTTGTACACCTCAATCAGGTCCCCCCTCAACCTCCGTCTTTCTAATGAAAATAATCCTAATCTACTCAACCTCTCTTCATAGCTAGCGCCCTCCATACCAGGCAACATCCTGGTGAACCTCCTCTGCACCCTCTCCAAAGCATCTACACCCTTTTGGTAATGTGGGGACCAGAACTGCACGCAGTATTCCAAATGTGGCTGAACCAAAGTCTTATACAACTGTAACATGACCTGCCAACTCTTGTACTCAATACCCCGTCCGATGAAGGAAAGCATGCCGTATGCCTTCTTGATCACTCTATTGACCTGCGTTGCCACCTTCAGGGAACAATGGACCTGAACACCCAAATCTCTCTGCACATCAATTTTCCCCAGGACTTTTCCATTTATCGTATAGTTCACTCTTGAATTGGATCTTCCAAAATGCATCACCTCGCATTTGCCCGGATTGAACTCCATCTGCCATTTCTCTGCCCAACTCTCCAATCTATCTATATTCTGCTGTATTCTCTGACAGTCCCCTTCACTATCTGCTACTCCACCAATCTTAGTGTCGTCTGCAACTTGCTAATCAGACCACCTATACTTTCCTCCAAATCATTTATGTATATCATAAACAGCAGTGGTCCCAGCACGGATCCCTGTGGAACACCACTGGTCACATGTCTCCATTTTGAGAAACTCCCTTCCACTGCTACTCTCTGTCTCCTTTTGCCCAGCCAGTTCTTTATCCATCTAGCTAGTACACCCTGGACCCCATGCGACTTCACTTTCTCCATCAGCCTACCATGGGGAACCTTATCAAATGCCTTACTGAAGTCCATGTAGATGACATCTACAGCCCTTCCCTCATCAATCAACTTTGTCACTTCCTCAAAGAATTCTATTAAGTTGGTAAGACATGACCTTCCCTGCACAAAACCATGTTGCCTATCACTGATAAGCCCATTTTCTTCCAAATGGGAATAGATCCTATCCCTCAGTATCTTCTCCAGCAGCTTCCCTACCACTGACGTCAGGCTCACCGGTCTATAATTACCTGGATTATCCCCGCTACCCTTCTTAAACAAGGGGACAACATTAGCAATTCTCCAGTCCTCCGGGACCTCACCCGTGTTTAAGGATGCTGCAAAGATATCTGTTAAGGCCCCAGCTATTTCCTCTCTCGCTTCCCTCAGTAACTTGGGATAGATCCCATCCGGACCTGGGGACTTGTCCACCTTAATGCCTTTTAGAATACCCAACACTTCCTCCCTCCTTATGCCGACTTGACCTAGAGTAATCAAACATCTATCCCTAACCTCAACATCCGTCATGTCCCTCTCCTCGGTGAATACCGATGCAAAGTACTCGTTTAGAATCTCACCTATTTTCACTGAATCCATGCATAATTTTCCTCCTTTGTCCTTGAGTGGGCCAATCCTTTCTCTAGTTACCCTCTTGCTCCTTATGTATGAATAAAAGGCTTTGGGATTTTCCTTAACCCTGTTTGCTAAAGATATTTCATGACCCCTTTTAGCCCTCTTCATTCCTCGTTTCAGATTGGTCCTACATTCCCGATATTCTTCCAAAGCTTCGTCTTTCTTCAGCTGCCTAGACCTTATGTATGCTTCCTTTTTCCTCTTAGCTAGTCTCACAATTTCACCTGTCATCCATGGTTCCCTAATCTTGCCATTTCTATCCCTCATTTTCACAGGAACATGTCTCTCCTGCACGCTAATCAACCTCTCTTTAAAAGCCTCCCACATATCAAATGTGGATTTATCTTCAAACAGCTGCTCCCAATCTACATTCCCCAGCTTCTGCCGAATTTTGGTATCATTGGCCTTCCCCCAATTTAGCACTCTTCCTTTAGGACCACTCTCGTCTTTGTCCATGAGTATTCTAAAATTTACGGAATTGTGATCACTATTCCCAAAGTAGTCCCCTACTGAAACTTCAACCACCTGGCCGGGCTCATTCCCCAACACCAGGTCCAGTATGGCCCCTTCCCGAGTTGAACTATTTACATACTGCTCTAGAAAAACCTCCTGGATGCTCCTTACAAATTCTGCTCCATCTAGACCTCTAACACTAAGCGAATCCCAGTCAATGTTGGGAAAATTAAAATCTCCTATCACCACCACCCTGTTGCTCCTACATCTTTCCATAATCTGTTTACATATTTGTACCTCTATCTCACGCTCGCTGTTGGGAGGCCTGTAGTACAGCCCCAACATTGTTACTGCACCCTTCCTATTTCTGAGTTCTGCCCATATTGCCTCACTGCTCGAGTCCTCCATAGTGCCCTCCTTCAGCACAGCTGTGATAACCTCTTTGACCAGTAATGCAACTCCTCCACCCCTTTTACCTCCCTCTCTATCCCGCCTGAAGCATCGATATCCTGGGATATTTAGTTGCCAATCGTGCCCTTCCTTCAACCAAGTCTCAGTAATAGCAATAACATCATACTCCCAGGTACTAATGCAAGCCCTAAGTTCATCTGCCTTACCTACTACACTTCTTGCATTAAAACAAATGCACCTCAGACCACCAGTCCCTTTGCGTTCATCATCTGCTCCCTGCCTACTCTTTCCCTTAGTCACGCTGACTTCATTATCTAGTTCCTTACAGGCTTTAGTTACTACCTCCTTACTGTCCACTGACGACCTCATTTGGTTCCCACCCCCCTGCCACATTAGTTTAAACCCTCCCCAACAGCGTTAGCAAAAGCACCCCCAAGGACATTGGTTCCAGTCCGGCCCAGGTGTAGACCGTCCAATTTGTAATAGTCCCACCTCCCCCAGAACCGGTCCCAATGTCCCAAAAATCTGAACCCCTCCCTCCTGCACCATCTCTCAAGCCACGCATTCATCCTGACTATTTTTTCATTTCTACTCTGACTAGCACGTGGCACTGGTAGCAATCCTGAGATTACTACCTCTGAGGTCCTACTTTTTAACTTGGCTCCTAACTCCCTAAATTCTGCTTGTAGGACCTCGTCCCGTTTTCTACCTATATCATTGGTGCCTATATATAAACTATTAAACTCTCGTCCTGCTCTGTGCTAATACTCTTATTAATTCACTTACTGTTATACTTACTTTGATTAAAATGTTAACAAATAAGTGAAACTGTAAATTTAATACAGTACTTTATAGTTTCCCAGTCCAAGTTTAAACCACTTCCCGCATTTAGTGGGGGTGAAAAACCTTTAAAAATCACCTGCCTGCTGTCCCCTAATGCTACTCCTTGTCTTTTTTTGGAAAACTCTGTGGAAGTTGATAATTTTTTTAAATTTTAAGAACATGACATAAGAAATAAGGGGTGGATGGGACTTACCTTTTTCAGATCATGTAGTCTAACTGGGCTAGAGACACAAAGGGACCTGGGGAACAAATTCACAACAATTGGTTATCAAAACCAATAAAAAAAAATGCAAACTAAGCACTGAGTATTATTTCTGGAGGAATTGAATTGAAAAGCGGAGAAGTTATGTTGAACATGTATAGAATGTTGGTTAGACCTTACTTCGAGTAGTGTGCACTCTTCTAGTCTCAATATTGCAAAAAGTATATAGAGGCACTGGAAAAGGTGCAAAAAGGATTGACAAGGATCATAACCAGGACTGAGAGATTATAACTGTCACATAAAATAGAGAAGTCTGAATGGTGAACTAATAGATGTCTTTAAAAACTATGAAGTGATTTGATAGGGTAAATGTAGAGAAGATGTTTTTGCTTGTGGTGGAGTCAAAAACTAAGGCTATAAATATAAGATTATCACTAATACAGTCAGAATTCGAGAGAAAATTCTTTACCCGGTGAGCGACTAGAATTTGGAACTTGTTACCACAAGGGGTATTTTGTTTTTATTTGTTCTTGGGATGTGAGCGTCACTGGCAAGACCAGTATTTATTGCCCATCCCTAATTGCCCTTGAGAAGGTGGTGGTGAGTCGCCTTCTTGAACTGCTACAGTCCATGTAATGTAGGTACACTAACAGTGCTGTTAGGGAGGGAGTTTCAGGATTTTGACTCAATGGTAGTGAAGGAATAGTGATAATAGTTCCAAGTCAGGATGGTGTGTGACTTGGAGGGGAACTTGCAGGTGATGTCAATGCCACTGCTGCCCTTGTTCTTCTAGGTGGTAGAAGTCGTGGGTTTGGAAGGTGCTGTTGAAGGAGCCTTGGCGAGTTACTGCAGTGTGTCTTGTAAATAGTACATATGGCTGTCACTGTACATCAGTAGTGGAGGGAGTGAATGTTTAAGAAGGTGGATGGTGTGCCGATCAAGCGGGTTGCTTTGTCTTGGATGCTGTCGAGCTTCTTGAGTGTTATTAGAGCTGCACACATACAGGCAAGTGGAGAGTATTCCATCACACTCATGAATTGTGCCTTGTCGATGGTGGACAAACTTTGGGGAATCAGCAGGTGAGTTACTCCCCTCAGAATTGGGCGGCGCAGTGGTTAGCACCGCAGCCTCACAGCTCCAGTGACCCGGGTTCAATTCTGGGTACTGCCTGTGTGGAGTTTGCAAGTTCTCCCTGTGCCTGCGTGGGTTTCCTCCGGGTGCTCCGGTTTCCTCCCACATGCCAAAGACATGCAGGTTGATAGGTAAATTGGCCATTAGCAATTGCCCCTAGTATAGGTAGGTGGTAGGGAAATATAGGGACAGGTGGGGATGTGGTAGGAATATGGAATTAGTGTCGGATTAGTATAAATGGGTGGTTGATGGTCGGCATAGACTCGGTGGGCCGAAGGGCCTGTTTCAGTGCTGTATCACTAAAACTAAGAATTCCCAGCCTCTGACCTTCCTGCAGCGATGACCTGGAACTGAGATGATTGGCTTCCAACAACCACAACCATCTTCCTTTGTGCTATGACTCCAACCAGTGGAGAGTTTTCTGCCTGATACCCATTGGCTCCTTCATGCCACACTCGATCAAATGCTCCTTTGATGTCAAGGGCAATCACTCTCACCTCATCTCTGGATTTCAGCTCTTTGGTCCATGTTTGGACCAAGACTGCATGAGGTCTGGAGTTGAGTGTACCTGGCAGCACCCAAACTGAGCATCAGTGAGCAGGTTATTGCTGAGTAAGTGCTGCTTGATAGCACTGTCCACAACACCACCATGTTGCTGATGATTGAGAGTAGACTGATGGGGCAGTAATTGGCCGGATTGGAATTGTTCTGTTTTTTTATGTACAGGACATGCCTGGGCAATTTTCCACATTGCTGGGTAGATGCCAGTGTTGTAGCTGTATTGGAATAGCTTGGCTAGGAGCGCAGCTCGTTCTGGAGCATAATTCTTCAGTACTATTGCCAGGATGTTGTCAGGGTCCGTAGCCTTTACAGTATCCAGTGCCTTCAGCCATTTCTTGATATCACGTGGAGTGAATCGGATTGGCTGAAGACTGGCATCTGTGATGCTGGGGACTTCAGGAGGAGGCCGAGATGGATCAACCATTCGGCAGTTCTGGATGAAGATGAATTCAAATGCATCAGCCTTGTTTTTTGTACTGATGTGCTGGGATCCCCCATCGTTGAGGATGGGGATATTTGTGGAGCCACCTCCTCCAGTTAGTTGTTTAATTGTCCACCACCATTCACGACTGGATGTGGCAGGATTAGAATAGATCCATTGGTTGTGGGATTGCTTCGCCCTGTCTGTTGCATGCTGCTTCCACTGTTTGGCATGCAAGTACTCCTGTGTTGTAGCTTCACCAGGCTGACACCTCATTTTTAGGTATGCGTGGTGTTGCTCCTGCCATGCCCTCCTGCACTCTTCATTGAACCAAAGTTGGTCCCCCAGCTAGATGCCAATGGTAGAGTGGGGGATATGCCAGGCCATGACGTTACAGATTGTGGTGGTATACAATTCTTCTGCTGCTGATGGCCCACAGCACCTCATGGATGCCCAGTTTAGAGTTGCTACATCTGTTTCAAATCTATCCCATTTAGCATGGTGGTAGTGCCACACAACACAATGGCGGGCACCCTCAGTGTGAAGATGGGACTTCGTTTCCGCAAGGACTTTGCGGTGGTCATTCCTACCATTATTGTCATGGATGGGTGCATCTGCAACAGGTAGATTGGTGAGGGCAAGGTCAAGTAGGTTTTTCCCTCTTGTTGATTCCCTCACCACCTGATGTAGACAAAGTCCAGCAGCTATGTCCTTTACAACTCAGCCAGCTCCGTCTGTAGTTGTGCTACCGAGCCATTCTTGGTGATGGACATTTAAGTCCCCAACCCAGAGTGCATTTTGTGTTCTTGCTACCCTTGGTGCTTCTTCCAGTTGGTGTTCAACATGGAGAAGCACTGATTCATTAGCCGAGGCGGGGGCGGCTGGTGGGTGGGGGGGGCCCAGTAGAGAGTAATCAGCAGGTGGTTTCCTTGCCCATGTTTGACCTGATGCCATGAGACTTCATGGGGTCCAGAGTCAATGTTGAGGATTCCCAGGACAATTCCCTCCCGACTGTATACCACTGTGCCACCACCTCTGGTGGGTCTGTCCTGCCAATAGGAGAGGACATACACAGGGATGGTGATGGTGGTGTCTGGGACATTGTCTGCAAGGTATGATTCCGTGAGTATGACTATGTCAGGCTGTTGCTTGACTAGTCTGTGAGACAGCTCTCCCAACTTTGGCACAAGCCCCCAGATGTTAGTAAGGGGGACTTTGCAGGATCGACAGGACTGAGGGAAGAATGTTTTCCAGGGCACTAGGAGAACTCCACAACAAAGAAAATATCTTTTGCCAGTTCTGATGAAAGGTCACAGACCTGAAACGTTAACTCTGCTTCTCTCTCCACAGATGCTGCCTGACCTGCTGAGTATTTCCAGCATTTTCTGTTTTTTTTTGTCTGGTCATTATCACTTTGCTGTTTGTGGGTCCTTGCTGGGCACAAATTGACTGCCACATTTCCCTAAATTACTATATTAACTACACTTCAAAAGTACTGCATTGCCTGTGAAGCATTTGGGATGTCCTGAGGACATGAAAGGCGCCATATAAATGGAGTTCCTTTCCTTTAAGAATTCACTGTAACTTAAGGATGTTCTCACTCTCTGACTTTCCTTCCTGATTTTTCTCAACTGTCAGCTTCTCCCAACTGGACAGAATACCGAAGTCTTGACCTTTGTCACTCGCCTGGTCCTCCATTTCCTGGGAGTTGGCCAGTTCAGCTGCCAATCAAACTGGCTGCTACTCTCTGACATTAGGGCTTCCCTGGCAGCAATCTCTTGCTCAACTCGTATTGATGAAGGCATTCCAAGATATTTTATTCAATATTTGATCTGAAAGTCTGGTGTAAACTTCTTTGTCTCAAACTTTTGTTGTATGTGAGAAACACCATGTTGGATACAAGCTTCGACTGGGACAATATTTCTCATTCCAGTATGTGGTTATTGTGTGTATTTAGCCCCTTGTGACTTACATTTATTTTAATAGAAATATCTTAAAGTAATTTACCTGAAATTCCTCTGAGGTCAAATAGTCAAAGATCCTGAAATGTGACAGTGTTTAACTGATAGTGGATGCATTGGTGGTTATCTTTCAAAATTCTATAGATTCTGCAAACTTGGAAGTAGCAAATGTAACCCCACTATTTAAGAACGGAGCGAGAGAGAAAACGGAGAACTACAGACCTGTTAGTTTGGCGTCATTAGTAGGGAAAATGTTAGAAGCTATTATAAAGGATGAGATAACTGGACACTTGGAAAATAATGATATGATTGGGCAGAGTCAAAATGGATTTGAAAGGGAAATTATGTTTGACAAACCTGTTGAACTTATTTGAGGATGTTACTTGTAGCATAGATAAAGGAGAACCAGTGGATTTGGATTTTCAGAAGGCTTTTGATAAGGTCCCACACAGCAGATTAGTAAACAAAATTAGAGCACATAGGATTGGCTGTAATGTACTGCAATGGATTGGTTTACTGACAGAAAGCAGAGAGTAGGAATAAATGGCTCATTCTCAGGATGGCAGGCTGTTACTAGTGGGGTACCGCAAGGCTCAGTGCTTGGGCCACAGCTGTTTACAATCTATATAAATGATTTGGATATGGGGACCAAGGCTTCAAAGGGATTTGGACAGGCTAAGTGAATGGGCAAGAACATGGCAGATGGAATACAATCTGAATAAGTGTGAAGTGATCCACTTTGGTAGAAAAAGCAGAAAGGCAGAGTATTTCTTAAATGATGTGAGATTGGGAAGTGTTGATGTCCAAAGTGACCTGGGTGTCCTTGTTTATGAGTCACTAAAAGCTAGTATACAGGTGCAACAAGCAAAAAAGAAGGCAAATTTGGTATGTTGGCCTTCATTGCAGGGGATTTGAGTACAGGAGTAAAGATGTATTGTTTCAATTGTATAAAGTCTTGGTGAGACCACACCTGGAGTATTGTGTACAGTTTTGGTCTCCTTATCTAAGGAAGGATATACTTGCCGTCGAGGGAGTGCAACAGAGGTTCACCAGACTAATCCCTGGGATGGCGGGATTGTCTTATGAGGAGAGATTGCAGAAACAGCCTGTATTTTCGAGAGTTTCTCATTGAAACTTACAAAATTCTTATAGGCGTGACAGGATAGATGTGTATAGGATGTTTTCTCTGGCTGGTGAGTCTAGAACAAGGGGACACAGTCTCAGAATAAGGCGCAGGCTATTTAAGACTGAGATGAGGGGGAATTTCTTTACTCAGAGGACAGTGAATCTGTGGAATTCCCTACCCCAGAGGGCTGTGGAAGCTCAATCATTGAGCATGTTCAAGACAAATGGATAGATTTCTGAATACTAATGACATCAAGGGATATGGGGATAGTGGGGGAAAATGGCATAGAGGTAGATGATCAGCCATGGTCTTTTTGAGTGGTGGAGCAGGCTAGACGGGCCAAATGGCCTACTCCTGCTCCGTTTTCCTATGATCCTATGAACTATAAGAGGGTCTTGAATCCTTAACTTCCTGATTGAGGTAAGAGTGGTATCAACTAAGTCAAGGTGACATTTGTGTTCTAAAGTACACAATGAGTAAGGGTTTGAGGGGCAAATTGCAAACTTTCAGGCTGTACTGTCATTCTGTCTCCCCACACCTTAAATGAGTTAAAATGCACTTTTTTCAAAATTGATGTAACAAATTCTTAGCTGCCTGAACATGTGTTGTTTTTAACAGTTGTACCTTGCTGAGGTTGGAAACTGGAAGTCATTTAAATCAAAGCAAAATACTGCAGATGCTGGAAATCTAAAATAAAAACAGAAAGTGCTAGAAATACTCAGCAGGTCTGGTAGCATCTGTGGAGAGAGAAGCAGAGTTAATGTTTCAGGTCTGTGAGAAAACTCACTGACCTGAAACCTTAACTCTGCTTCTCTCTCCACAGATGCTGCCAGACCTGCTGAGTATTTCCAGCAGTTTGTTTTTATTGCAAGTCATTTAAATCTGTACATTGGGTCTGTTTTGGGCTGACAGCTGTCCCTTTAATTCAACATATAACATACAAGAATGAATTTTATTTTAAACTCAGTGGGGCGCCCGCATTTAGCGGCCGCCGCAGAGACCCCGCGAGATTACACGTGGGTCTCATTAGCATCGTGGCGCTGAGCCACCCTCCCCATATTACGTGGGTAAAGGCAGGACATTCGGCACAGTGAGAGAGTTTTTGTCAGCTGTGCAGCAGGTGCTGGAGCCTTATTTTAAGCGTTCCAGCACCTGCTTCCTGACAGCTGTCAAAGAATACTTACCTGACTGCTGAAGAGTGGGACTGCTGTCAATCTGGCAGCAAAGCAGAAAGTGCTGCAGAAATCCAGCAGGTCAGGCAGCATCTGTGGAGTTAACTTGTCCAATTTCACAGACCTGAAAGTTAACTCTGCTTCTCTCTCCACAGATGCTGCCTGATCTGCTGAGTGACCTCAGCACTTTCCGCTTTGCTGCCACATACTTACCCTGCTGTGTCCCAGTGTCCTGTGAAGTTGCGATCCTCTTCTTCCACTCAAGTGTAACATTCCTTCTTGTCGGCGTGCCGCACCTGGGTGCATAATCTTAAATTTGCACATTCCAGGATGTGAGACTTAAATAGACCATAAAAGGTATTACAGAGGTTTACAGAGAACACACTGACACAAATGGGAATGCACGGGTGTCACAGCAATGTAAATACGTCTTTCACTAAATGTTCCTCAACAACATGTGTGTCCTTTTCTCTGTGCGAATGATATGTGCCAGCATGTAGCGCCAATGTCACATCCCTTTGCACCATTGACGTTTCAGGAGAATGCTAAAACATCATTGCCATGCCACCATTACTCATGAGTGTCTCTACGGATGCAGTGACATGGACTCAGTAAGCTGCTGCCTCTAATGGTTTACACGGCGATGCTGCAGATGTGGACTGGTGCACAGCAGGTGAGCGAGGGTGCATTGTGGCTTGCAGAGCTCATGTCGGTTCCTATGGAGCAGACAGCCTTTGTCTGATAAGCCACTTCCGTATATCCCTACCTCACTGCTAGCCCTACGTGCAGAGCCTGGGTGCCATCTACCCTCCCATGCGTCTTTCATGTTGTAGATCCTCAGCATCCTCATAGTCCAAGGAGGAATCTCTTCTCATAATGCCAGGCCTGGCCCCTATTTGGTGTGTAGTTGTGCAGAGCAGCAAAGAAAGGAGCTGACCTTTTCGGCCCATTGTACAAGGCATGACCCTATCCATACAGGCATTGGAGACGCTCTTTCAGCATACCAATCTCCAGCTCAATGGTGGGGTCTCTCACTGGTGTCGGGAGCCATGTCTGCAAAGGATAGTCCTTATCTCGAAGAAGCCATCCCTCCATCTGAGCCAGTTCAGTGAATAGCGGTGGCAGCCATGGGCACAAGACCCAGGTGTCATGGCAACTACCTGAGAAGCGGTCACACATTCGCTGCAAGCATCTGCAGTGATCACATACCAGCTTCATCTAGATTGAAAGAGCTCCTTTAATGCTGACGTCTGCAGGTAGCCTGGCGGGAGACCTGATGGCCACATGAGTGCAGTGTATGAACATTACAACCTATGGTTCTCCGGCAATGGTGCCAGAACCAATAGCCCTCTGGGCCTGGCTGTGAGAGTCTGTCCTGAAGCGGACATACTGGCCCTCTGGTGCAGGGCATTGGTGACCTCCCTCATGCAGCGGTGCACTGCTGACTGTGTGACCCCACAAAGGACTCTGGTGGGCCCCTAAAAAGCTGCAGAGGCGACAGGCTTGAGAGCTGCTGCCACTATGAGAAACAAAGGCATGGGATGTCCACCGGGGCCCATGGGTTGCAGGTCATCCTCGAGCAGGGCACAGAGACATGTCACCACCTTCTCTACATGCGCAATCGCCTCTGACACTGGTGCTCTGACATCAGATGGCATTCATGTGGGGCCTGTAGATGCACGGCAATTGTAATGGCGTGCTCCCCTTGGGAGCTGCTGCTCACAACCGGGGACCTCTACGTGGACCGCACCTGCCTGTTGATATTGCCTCTGGCGCATACAGATCCTCACGAGCAGAGGATCACACAATGTAGAATGAGCCATACCTATTTCCATGTGATAAATAAAATTGAACCCTGCAAGTATTCGAAGGTTCCTAACAGGGCAGGGATTGGTGTTGATGGGTACATCAGCTGCTTTCCTGGATCAACTATGTGGCGTGCCATGGCATTGTCCATCTTGGCCAACACACAGAGCGGCAGCGCATGACCATATCAAGATCCTATCAGCTGAATCGATTGCCCCCACCAACCATATAACCATAGTGCTCCTGCCCTTTATGGCACTTTCCCCACACACAGGGTGCTTAGTGTGCCATTGCTCCCCGCAAACACGAACAAACACAGAGTATACACTGTTAAGGGAGGGATGGTACATGGTACCTCCCTTTGTGCCAGCAGAGCTTTCCCTCCAGTAATCCCAGACCCCCTCCCTTTAAGAATGCAGAGTGAGGCCCCTGTGATTCCCCTGCACTCCTCCCTCCAGTATGCAGAGTGGGACCCCTGTACTGCCCCCCTCTCCCCTCCCTTTAAGAATGCAGAGTGAGACCCCTGTGTACCCTTCTCTCTTCCAGTATGCAGAGTGGGACCCCTGTAATGCCCTCCTCTCTTTAAGAATGCAGAGTGAGACCCCTAAAAAGGAACTTATCTTCTGCCGTGAAACCTTCTGCCTCTGTGGATCCGCCGGCTTTTCAAATCATGAACGGGACAGCACGTGACAGCCGTCCGTTCAGCAAAAAATCAGGACGTGTCAATGGAGAGGCGGCGGGCTGCATAATCGGCAAAGGTATGTACCGTTTACCATATGCTAATTTGTCACTACCATGCGATGGGGGGGCTGCACCGAGGTCCCCCTGCCGCTGGTAATTTGCGGCAGGCCCTTCTCGTGTCGCAGGTCGAGGTAGGCCTCTCTTCGCAGAATTTTAGCAGCCCCCACCCTGCGACCCGCACTTCGAGGGGATGGTAAAATTCAACCCATAGTGTGTAAAAAGCCAGCTTGTATTAATATGTGTTCAACAGTATATTGTTTCCACGGTAATGGACTTGAGAAAGGGACGGCACACAATTCAAATATATGTAGACTTCGTGATTGGTTCAGTTATAGATATGGCAGCTCATCATTTTTAATGCGGTTGACGAAAATCTTAAAAGCCTTGGTAACAAATGCAATCAGGTAGAGCCAACATGGTTTTGTGAAAAAGAAATCATGTTTGACTAATTTATTAGAGTTCTTTGAGGAAGTAACAAACAAAGTGAATAAAGGGGAACCTGTAGATGTGCTGTACTTGGATTTCCAAAAGACATTTGATAAGGTGCCACATCAAAGTTTCCTACATAAAATAAGAGCTCATGGTATAGGGGGTAACATATTAGCATGGATGGAGGATTGGTGAGCTAACAGGAAGCAGTTGGGATAAATGGGTCTTTTTTGGGTTGGTAAGCTGTAACTCGTGGGGTGCTACAGGGATCAGTGCTGGGGCCTCAAATGTTTACAATCTCTATAAATGACTTGGATGAAGGGACCAAATGTATGGTTGCTATATTTGCTGATGACACAGATAGGTAGGAGAGTAAGTTGTGAGGAGGGCATAAGGAGTCTGCAAAGGGATATAGATAAGTTAAGTGAGTGGGCAAAAATTTGGCAGATGCAGTATAATGTGGGAAAATATGAACTTGTCCACTTTGGTAGGAAGAATAGAAAAGCTGTATATTATTTAAATGGAGAGAGATCGCAGAACTCAGTGGTACAGAGGGATCTGGGTGTCCTGACGCATGATTCACAAAAGGTTAGCATGCAGACACAGCAAGTGATTAGGAAAGCAAATGGAATATTGTCATTTATTGCAAGGGGAATGGAGTATAAAAATAGGAAAGTTTTGCTACAGTTGTACGGATTGGTGAGACCACATCTGGAGTACTCTGTACAGTTTTGGTCTCACTTCAGAAAGGATATAATTGCATTAGAAGCAGTTCAGCGAAGGTTCACTCGACTGATTCCTGGGATAAAGGGGTTATCTTGTGAGGAAAGGTTGGACAGGTTGGGTCTGTATTTACCGAAGCTTAGAAGAATGAGAGGTGATCTTACGGAAACATATAAGACCTTGAGGGGACCTGACAGGGTGGATGCTGAGATGATATTTCCCCTTAAGAGAGAGACTAGAACCAGGGGACACAGTTTAAAAATAAGGGGTGCCCCATTTAAGACTGAGATGAGAGAATTTTTTTTCCGAGGGTCGTTAGGCTGTGGAATTCTCTTCCCCAGAGAGCAGTGGAGGCAGGGTTGTTGAATATTTTTAAGGCTGAGTTAGATAGATTTTTGATTGACAAAGGAGTCAAAGGACATAGGGGTAATCGGGGTGAACAGGAAAGTAGAATTGAGGCCACAATCAGAGCAGCCATGATCTTGTCAAATGGTGGAGCAGGCTCGAGGGGCCAAATGGCCTACTTCTACTCCTAACTCGTATGTTCGTAACTGTTGAAGATCTATACGAAAAGTCGATGAAGGATAGTCCTGTAAGTTGATCTGAGTCAATCAGATTGAAATATTCAGCAAAAAAGATGGTAGATTAGTTAGCTTCTATGGTTGGTTTAAAAAAAAAACAAAAAAAACTACTGTGTATGTAAAAGTTATTTTAAAAAAGTTATTTTAAAAAAGTTTGCTTACTGATCATGACTTTGACCTGTCTTTGTACATAAATAACCAATAGAACTTCTACTGTAAATATACAGTTTTGCATACTCCCTTATCATTTGTTTAATTAATGTAATGGTTTAAATCTAGAATGTGACCTAGTGTGGTTTTCTGAGGCTTATCAGGGACTGGAGGGAGATCCTATACAGGCATCAGATAATTCGAGCGGTTTAAAAATAATGAACAGGCAGAATTCTTTTATTCATTATCCTGCCATCTTACTGAACATTTACTCAGTAATGCTGGTGAAGGTACTCTAAAACACAGAGTGAGTTAATATGAGAGTGATCCAAGCTACAAGAGTTGAAAAATGTACTGCCAAGGCTAGAAAATACCCCAAAACATTACAGGTTAACAGCCGTATTTACAGTGCTGGAGGAACAGGTTGTCACATGAGCAACTGGCGTTCAGTCCCCTCCCATTTCTGGGAAGTGCCTGGCTTTTACCTAAGAATGGAAGAATTTGTATCATCAGTAAAAGGTCTAACAAGGCCATTAAATTTCCTAGATTAATGCTACAGTCTGGGACATCCATTGTTGTACTGTTGAGTCCCAAGTACTGAAAACCTCAACTTTATCTGTTCTGTATTGCCTGAAATTTAACTTTGAACTCTGACAGTGAAAATCTTTCATCTTTTTTTAAAAGCCCCAATAGGCTCTGTGTTCATTACACCAGGTGACAGCTTATGCTGCAAGTCAACAGGCCCAAGCACAAGCTTTTTGGAGTTTGAAACCATGACCCTCATCCTGATTCAATGTAAAGAATTTTACTCATTTCCACTTTTATCCACACTCTTCATTCTTTCTGAAACATGAATCATACACATTCTTTACAGCAATTAGACAAATCTTTGTTCCCTGAACCTGTCTCTACAGCTCAGGAGCTTTCTTTTTCGAGAATAAACTGGGTTCCCACTTGCCAGATGGGCAGAGGACAAGATCATGGTTCTGATGTTTGGTTTGTTGACAATGTTTAGCAATACTTAACACTGTAATATGTAAGTGGGGTAAAGATCAACTTCTATTTTTAAAAAGATTTTTGTGTTCAATTAACATTTTAGAAATTCCTGTTCAGCTCGCTTTAAACTGGATTGTCTCATCCAAAACTGGAAGCTGACAACCCTGTTTTAAATGTGTTTTCTTGCCACTTTCCCCCCCTCCACCACTTCTCTGCAAGGGATCCTGCTGGGACGGACTGGATTGTCACCCATGAGGAATGTTTAGGGTAGCTTGTGGCTTTATCCAAGATTGCAGAATGCTGTAATCCAATTGGGTTTATGTAATGCTTTCAACCAGTGCCTCATGCTTCCTTCATAAAGAAGCTGTGGGCGGCGCAGTGGTTAGCACTGCAGCCTCACAGCTCCAGGGACCCGGGTTCGATTCTGGGTACTGCCTGTGCGGAGTTTGCAAGTTCTCCCTGTGACCGCGTGGGTTTTCCCCGGGTGCTCTGGTTTCCTTCCACAGCCAAAGACTTGCAGGTGATAGGTAAATTGGCCGTTGTAAATTGCCCCTAGTGTTGGTAGGTGGTAGGGAATATGGGATTACTGTAGGGTTAGTATAAATGGGTGGTTGTTGGTTGGCACAGACTCGGTGGGCCGAAGGGCCTGTTTCAGTAATAAATAATTCACTCCCTCCACCACCAATGCACAGTGGCAGCAGTGTGTACCAGCTACAAGATGCACTGCAGCAATGCACCAAGGCTCCTTAGACAGCACCTTCCAAACCCACGACCTCTACCATCTAGAAGGGCAAGTGCAGCACATGCATGGGAACACCACCACCTGCAAGTTCCCCTCCAAGCCACACATCATTCTGACCTGGAACTGTATCGCCGTTCCTTCACTGTCGCTGGGTCAAAATCCTGGAACTCCCTTCCAAACAGCACTGTGGGTGTACCAACCCCACATGGACTGTTCAAGAAGGTAGCTCACCACCACCTTCTCAAGGGCAGTTAGGGATGGGCAATAATTGCTGGCCTAGCCAGCGACGCCCACATCCCATGAATGAATTTTTAAAAAAAGATTGGGTTGTAGCTCCTCAGTCTCCTTAACAGATCGTTGACTGACCAGAGCCCTAAACATCTGAGAAAATAACCCTGAGATAGTGAAGAAGGAGCTTTGATAGAGAGGCAGAAACAAAAGCAACTCATTGTTTACTTCGAATATTGCGTGCAATTCTGGTCGCCACACTACCAGAAGGACGTGGAGGCTTTGGAGAGGGTACAGAAGAGGTTTACCAGGATGTTGCCTGGTCTGGAGGGCATTAGCTATGAGGAGAGGTTGGATAAACTCAGATTGTTTTCACTGGAACGACGGAGGTGGAGGGGCGACATGATGGAGGTTTACAAAGTTATAAGCGGCTTAGACAGAGTGGATAGTCAGAAGCTTTTTCCCAGGGTGGAAGAGTCAGTTACTTGGGGACATAGGTTTAAGATGAGAGGGGCAAAGTTTAGAGGGGATGTGCGAGGCAAGTTCTCTACACAGAGGGTGGTGAGTGCCTGGAACGTTGCCGGGGGAGGTGGTGGAAGCAGGTACCATAGAGACGTTTAAGAGGCATCTTGACAAATACATGAATAGGATGGGACCAGAGGGATATGGACCCCGGAAGTGCAGAAGGTGTTAGTTTAGGCAGGCATCAAGATCGGCGCAGGCTTGGAGGGCCGAATGGCCTGTTCCTGTGCTGTACTGTTCTCTGTTCTTTATTTCTCCTGAAAAGCATTCACTCCCTCCACCACCGACGCACAGTGGCAGCAGTGTGTACCATCTACAAGATGCACTGCGGCAATGCACCAAGGCTCCTTCGCCAGCACCTTCCAAACCCGCGACCCCTAACACTTCAAAGGACAAGGGCAGCAGATGCATGGGAACACCACCACCTGCAAGTTCCCGTCCAAGACACACACCATCCTGACTTGAAACTATATCGCCGTTCCTTCACTGTTGCTGGGTCAAAATCCTGGAACTCCCTTCTTAACAGCACTGTGGGTGTACCGACCTCACATGGACTGCAGCGCTTCAAGAAGGCAGCTCACCACCATCTTCTCGAGGGCAATTTGGGATGGGCAATAAATGCTGGCCTGGCCAGCGAAGCCCACATTCCATGAATGAATTTTAAAAAAGCAGTCAACCTGGAATGCCAGCTCCCCCACCTTCAATGTCTGGTGATCAAAAGTCCATTATGGGTTGAATGTGTCAGGGAATGGCTGCTTTGTCCTTACAACCACTGTCTGTTAATATGCAAATCTATTTTCCAGCCACAGCTGATCTGTTTAACAAGTCCTTTCTTCACTCACAACAGTTTAAAATCAATGTTCATGACAAAATTAATGTGCATCATTCTGGCAGGTGGGGGCCTAGCATGATATCTGTGACAATGATCTGTGCAGGTACCAGTACTGGAGTCTCAGAAGCCTTTCTTTCATTTTCTTTTTGGAGTGCACAATTGTTGTGCAGACAGGTTGAGCAGATAAAATGTAGGAGGTGATATGTTGCTTTTATTGCTTGGTTCTGGGCGATTTTTAGCCTCAATCTGTGGCTGACTTGCTGTGCATCAGGCTGGGTGGGCATTTTCCAAGATCAGAGGGATGTAGCCTTTGTACAGTCTATGGAAAGTTCTGACTCCATGCTTCTTCCCACAGAGGACTTGTAATTTGTTCTGTCACCCTGGTGATGGTGGTGTTAATGTGCCGTGCCCAAGCCATATTTCTCTGGAGAGTCATACCACAGCTTCTGCTGTCTTCTGGTCATGATTGGTTTTTGACAACTGCTGAATTCTCGCATCCCGTTCCTTGTGCTTGGGGGGGAATGAGGGAGGGGGGAGAGAGAAGGGGGGGAGAGAGGGGGGAGAGGGAGGGCGGGAGAGAGGGAGGGGGTAGAGAGGGAGGGGTGGGGGAGAGAGGGAGGGGGGGAGAGAGAGGGACTGGGGAGAAGGAAGGGGTGAGGGAGGGGGGAGAGAGGGAGGGGGGAAGAGAGGGGGGGGAGAGAGGGAGGGGAGAGAAAGGGAGGGGGGGAGAGAGGGAGTGGGGGGAGAGAGGGAGGGAGGAGAGGGAGGGGGAGAGAGGGACGGGGGGGAGAGAGGGAGGGGGGAGAGAGGGACGGGGGGGAGAGAGGGAGGGGGGAGAAGGGGAGGGGGGAGAGAGGGACGGGGGGGAGAGAGGGAGGGGGGAGAAGGGGAGGGGGGAGAGAGGGAGTGGGGGGAGAGAGGGAGGGAGGAGAGGGAGGAGGGAGAGGGAGGGGGGGGGAGAGAGGGAGTGGGGGAGACAGGGAGGGGGTGAGGGAGGGGGCAGAGAGGGACGGGAGGTAGAGAGGGAGAGGGGAGGGGGGGAGTGAGGGAGGGGGAGGGGAGAGAAGGACAGGGTGGGAGAGAGGGAGGGAGGGGGAGACAGGGGGCAGGGAGGTAGGGGGGGAGAGAGGGACGGGGGGAAAGAGGGAGGGGAGGGAGAGAGAGAGAGAGGGAGGGAGGGGGAGAGAGAGGGGGGAGGGAGGGAGAGAGAGAGGGGCAGGGAGGGAGGCTGAGAGAAGGAGGGAGGGGGAGAGAGGGACGGAGGGAGAGAGAGGGACGGAGGGAGGGAGGGGGAGAGAGGGAAGAGGGAGAGGAAGGGAAGGAGAGAGAGGGAGGGAGGGAGACGGAAAGAGAGGGAGGGAGGGAGACGGAAAGAGTGAGGGAGAGACGAGAAGGAGGGAGAGAGGGAGAGAGAGAGGGAGAGAAAGAGGGAGTGGGAGAGAGAGAGATGGAGAGAGAGGAAAAAAATAAGAGGGGGAGGGAGACGGGGAAGGAGGGAGGGAAGGAGGGAGAGGGAGTGCAAGGGAGAGGAAGGGTGGGAGGGAGCAGGAGGGGGAGGGAGGGAGAGAGGAAGGGAGGGAGAGAGGGACGGAGGGAGGGGGAGAGAGGGAGGGAAGAAAGGGAGAGAGGGTGTGGGAGGGAGGAGGAGACAGAGAGGGTGGCAGGGAGGGGGAGAGAGGGAGGGACCGTGTGAAGGAGAGGGAGGGACAGGATGGGAGGAGAGGGAGCGAGAGATAGAGGGAGGGGAGAGGGAGGGAGAGAGCAAGGGGGCGAAAGGGAGGGAGGGTGTGTGAGGAATGGAGGGAAGGGTATTGGGGGTGAGTGGGTAGCGAGGGAGGGAGGGAGCGAGGGGGAGGGGAGGGGGAGAGAGGAAGAGGAGTGGGAGAGGGAGGGAGGGGGAGAGAGAGGGAGGAGGAGAGTGTGAGGGGGAGAGAGAAAGGGAGAGGGGGGCAGAGAGAGAGGAGGGCAGAGAGAGGGGAGCAGAGAGAAAGGGGGCAGAGAGATGCAGCAAGACATGGACAATATCCAGGCTTGGACTGATAAGTGGCAAGTAACATTTGCGCCACACAAGTGCCAGGCAATGACCATCTCCAACAAGAGAGGCTCTAACCATCTCCCCTTGACATTCAATGGCATTACCATCGCTGAATCCCCCGCTATCAACATCCTAGGGGCTACCATTAACCAGAAGCTGAAAATGGAGTAGCCATATAAATACCGTGGCTAGAAGAGCAGGTCAGAGGCTAGGAATCCTGAGGCGAGTAACTCACCTCCTGACTCCCCAAAGCTTGTCCACCATCTACAAGGCACAAGTCGGGAGTGTGATGGAATACGCTCCACTTGCCTGGATGGGTGCAGCTCCAACAACACTCAAGAAGCACGACACCATCCAGGCCAAAGCAGCCCACTTGATTGGCAACCCATCTACAAACATTCACTCCCTCCACCACCGACGTACAGTGGCAGCAGTGTGTACCATCTGCAAGATGCACTGCAGCAACGCACCAAGGCTCCTTAGACAGCACCTTCCAAACCCGCAACCTCTACCAACTAGAAGGACCAGGGCAGCAAATGCATGGGAACACCACCACCTGCAAGTTCCCCTCCAAGTTACATACGATCCTGACTTGGAACTATATCGCCGTTCCTTCACTATCACTGGGTCAAAATCCTGGAACTCCCTACCTAACAGCACTGTGGGTATACCTACCTCACATGGACTGCAGCGGTTCAAGAAGGCAGCTCACCACCACCTTCTCAAGGGCAATTAGGGATGGGCAATAAATGCTGGCCTGGCCAGTGACGCCTACATCCCATGAATGAATAATAAGGTATCAAAATTGTGTGCGACAGGCTGGACAGAACAGAGGGTCATTGTTTATACCACCAAAATGCCATGCTCCAATCTTACCGGTTCAGGGAAACACAAAAAATTGGGTGCTCCTGGTCTCCAAATCCATCCCTATCGTCAAAGTTAAAAAATTTGAATAACAGTCACCATCACCAATTAATCAGGTAGGTGGTCATATTTATTAAATGCACTCATTTCATGGGTTAAATTCAGACATTGTATGATAGGGGATGGGTGTGTTGCCTTTGCTTTGTCTGTGGGTGTAGGTTTAAGAAAGATGAATTAAAAATTGTAATTAGGTGGCAGCAAGCTTGTGTTTAAGTTCCTAAAAACTGTAGGATGAAGGAAAGGCTGAAGAAGATGAGTTCCTCGGTACAGAAGTGCTCTTTCTCAGCAGGTTCCATGATTTGCTGGCCAGTTATTTCAATAAAATGGCTGTTTTTTGTTGTCATTTGTGTAAACAGTAAGGTTTCCCCTTGCATCCTGATCGTGTTCAATAGCTTCAAACAATGACTTGAAGTTTCCAGCCCCAAAGCCCTGCAAAAAAAAGGAATCACGTCAAAGATGCACATTGTTAGTCAAAGATGATGTTCACAATACATGAATGGAACAGTATCATTGATGAAAAGGGCAGGAGAACTGCATCTGTACTCTGTCCCAATCTGCAACTTGATGGCAATTCCACAGTGCAGCAATAATGAATATCTTGTGTTACTGAAGTCTGCATGAGTCATTGATTATTATCAGGTCAGGTCTGTCCATCAGTTTGTAGTATTTGCACATTTATTTTTCACTTGTTTTATTAAATCAGTTGACAGTCACAGCCAGGTGTAGTGACCTGGCATTGATTTAGGCTTCAACCCTCTTCCCAACAATGGTTTAGTGGGTAAAAGCACCAAACTCTAAAAGCCAGAAGGCTGAGGTTCACTCCCTGTTACGTAGTCATTTATCGTTTACAGGCAGGGTGCCACAATTGGCTCCCATTTTTATAAATCAGCAGCTTCTTGCTCCTGCTGGTTATCCAGTGACCCACTGCTAGGAAGTGTGTAGATGTGTTGGATGGGGCTCAGCTGATAGTTCCCACTCATTGTCTGGTCTCTCACCTGAAGCATGGCCACATGGGTGTGGTACTGGAGGGTCTGCTAATATTCAGAAAAACATATCTCCACAACAGTCAACAACTTCAGAAGAAGAAAATATTTATGGTCTGGTATGGCACGGGCACAGAATGGGGTGGACCTGTGGGTAACTTTCTTGCAGCTGTGCTAAGGACCTTGAGAGCACAATCAGTTATTTGTGATAGTGTCTACAATTGGGACATTGTCCCTGGTTCAATATACAGGTATCCACATTGTATCACTACACAAGGGTCTAAGTTAAAACTCAATGAATGGTTGGAGTCTCACTATGATTACTGAAAGCCTCCAGCCCCGTGACTATGCACAGATCATCGGCCCCTTGATTGCGGGCGACGAGTGTGGTCGTGGTGCAGCCTGAACATTCAAGGAAGTTGAGAAAGGTCAACTTTTGCAGCTGTTCCATCGAAGGAATGAGATTGCAAAAGAAAATGATTGTTTAGGGACAGACATGACTATACTGTTTATAAAGGTAAGTAATTCATAACGAACATTTGTAGCATTAATTTGCATATTCACAAACTGGATGTAGATGTACAGCAACACAGTAAGTAGAGGTGGGGGGATTGCAATATGTATTTGAGGGGGGTAAGACACAATAATGCACATCTTTACAGGTAAAGAATACTAATGTGCAGCTGTACTTTACTCACGTTGCAATTATATCTCTGTATGACCTCCAGGAAGAGTGTGGGCCTATCTTGGACAGGTTTGGTGAAGATCTGCAGCAGATAGCCTTTCTCATCAAAATCCACAAGAATCTTTAGCTCCTGTTACAGACAGTGACACACAATGAACAGTTTCTATGTTGCACACACTCTCACCAACAGCTATTAACAGTACTATAGACAAAAATAAGTTATTCTACTTATTCTAGACTCATTGCTCAGAGTGATAACCTGTACGCTAGTCCCAGTAGCAGACCCGGTCTACTTTAGCATTCATCTGGCAGGCTGTGGATGGAAAACAAGAGCCACAGAGTAGCCAGCCTGCTCTGGCCTGCCACAATCTCAGGTGAGCAACACTGAGAGTCTTCAGGCATCCATAGGGCAGGTAAAATGGAGGGGGAGGATCTGGAGCAGCAGTGCCCCATGTTGGTTTGGTGTCACCATGAGGAGGACTCCTTCTGTTTCCTGCTTCACAAAAATGAACAGTAATTTACCTATTGACTCCTTTTTGGCCAAATTACAAGCTGATATTTGTACTCCATCCACTACTCTCCTAAAATGGCAAATGGGATCCTGTATACATCATCAAACTCCATTTACATTTTAAATGGGCCTAACACATGACTCAGGCTGGCAATCTGGCCACTTAACATTAGGCCTGGGTAAGCATGCGATGTCTACAGTGATGGCAGGAAGGGACGGGATACCATTATTGGGATGTTATTCCATTTCAGCAGGGTGGGATTCCTCAAAATCTACTCCATTGTCACCATCACCTATTGAATGAGGCAATTTTTCTACCTTCCTTTTCAACTACATTTCCCAATAGCCTCATGTCCTAACAAACAGTACTGCAGACAGGTGATCGTATTGTGGTGAGAGTGAAGCATTATAAAGTGTGATCATTACTTACTCAAACTTGTATTCTACTGTTTTAGCTAATGTTGGTATGGATCTGTGCATTTGGACATACAGCTAAGTTAGAAGGTCTTCCTCTGTCAATGATATGCATCAGAGGGTGTTGATTGCTCACAGGAATCAAGTTCAAGTTGAGGTTGGGGTGTTAGATGTGCAGATTCTGACAGGTGCCAAGAAGCAGCTGGGCATTTCCACAGAGAGAGCCTATACTCCCAGGACTGTTGGCTCTGGCATTGCATAACTTCTTTACCACTAGAATATAAAGTCAGGGCTACAGGCACCAATTCAGCAATGGTGTGTGACCCAGGGAGCTTAAAATAGACATGGGTTTATTTTTACTTCTTCATGACCGTTGTGGGAACACAAAGAACAATTTGTCCTGTTAAAGCAGAAATCAATAATGTGAAACCTTTGCAAAGTTTTTAGGGACTATTTTTGTCAACGTGTGACTGACGGTTCAATGAAAATTAATAATAGACATGAATTGGCTCAAAAGTTGAATTTTCAGCCCAGCTACTGCTGGAAAAAAATTGGACGTACGGCTGGAAATGAAGCCATTTCCATTCATCACCAGTGGCACTTTAACCCTGGTGGCAGGGGATAATGTTCCTTCGTGAGGCAGCAGTGTTGCTTTCTTTGTATTACGGGCTTGCTTTCCATTGTAGGCCTTGCCTCCATGGACACTGCTGTAATATAAGCACTATTGAGGGCATGTACCTGTCTGCGTACACAGTTCCTTTTATTGAAACCTAATACATGTTTGATGCTTTGATGGGAGATGATTTCCCCATTGCCGGGGTTGCCTGTTTAGTTGTTTGGCTGTGCATTATATTTAGTCTCTGCACTAAGAGATCTGGAATCTGTCTTTGAAGACGTACCTGTAACTTCTTAAGGTCCTCTTTCACCTTGATTTTTGCAGTCTTTAATTTTTCTTTCAGCTGATCATAGTAGGAGTCTGGGCTATTCAGGAACTCCATCCCACGGCTTTTTAAACTTATAATCTGCCAACAGATGGGAATAGTAATCAATGATGCATAAAACCACAGCTCTCATCCTTTGATAATTGGAAGTACCATTAAACGATTGTAAGGATGGTAACAGAATCACTGCATCATAGTACAGTCCAAGATGGTGGAGGTGCACAGTCACACGATTTGAGGGATAGGTACTGGGGGACAGTCATATTATCACTGGCTCTTCACACAATTTGTGATTTCAGAAGGTGATATAGATACTTAAGGGAAATAAATTTGCAGAGCTACAGGAATAGAATGAAGTAATGGGACTGTGTGAATTACTCTACAGAGAGCTGGAATGGACTTGATGGACCAAATGGCCTCCTCCTGAGCTGTAATGACTCACAGTTAGATAACTAACAAACACACACTCTCTCAGTTCATACATGAAAAATGGCCACTGAGACAAGGCACCACAGTGCAAGTGGCATCCCTGTAATTGTTCTGTCAGAAGTGTCTGACTTTATTCTAGGTTTAAAGTACAGTGGTGAGATGGGAGAGGCTCAGAATGGTCTGTGTTCTAGCTGCTGCCAGCAGAGGGTGATGTGTTTGTTTACATATTTTAAAAATGCCTATACAAAGTGCAAGAGCGCCACCTGTCGATATAGACAGGATGCTACACAGTGAGGGAGAGGGTATTCGGGGTAGAGAATCATTAGCCTGTTTATATTCTTTTGCATCAGGTGGAATGTAAAACTGGTGGCAAATCCACTATTGCCCAAAACAAATATCACCTCCAGTGTCTGAAATGCTCTTGCCCCCTGTAACAGGGAAGGGACATAAGGATGGTTTTGCTCATGTCTCTCCATAGTGAAGAGGTTGGGAGCAAAATAAGAAATTGTCAGCACCAGTGGGTGGTAGATCCGTAAAGCATCAAGTCCTTCAATTAGATGCCACTCTGCAATTCTGGAATATACATCATTCCAGCTCTGTGGTTATCAAACATGCATGATTGGGTTAGGTCTTTCTATGGCTGTTGACCAACGTTACTAGATTCCAGGTAAGGCTAATGGATTATGAATGCTGTGAAGCTCTCTAATACTGTACAGCTTTGTATGATTTAGTATGTCTTAGAATTGTTTTAGTGGCTAATATTGGAATTGCAGCCAGTGGGGAGTGGTTTTTAATGGGTTGCCCTATCTAGCGCCAGTAGAACAAGGGCCAATACAGAGCAAAACCAATCATAAAGCCACAGCTTCTTGTTGCTAATACATTCTGATACAAATGTTCAGTGGGTCCATCTTTACCATCGAACAACTATCAGGGAGAGTCTGTCATTAGACAAGTTTAGTCTGTATTTGCCTCCAGATGTACATGATACAAAGTATACAATGATCACATTGGGGCTGCATTAGATGAACTGAGGACTAAGATGGAAATGGAACCATGTGACTTACAGACTGAATGATATCAGAGGTGTTAAGAGCGATGTGCTGAACTCCGGGTCCACCATAGTAATCTACGTACTCCTAGAAAAGGATGGAAATGAGAGAAATCATTCAACCAATCTACCAGGTGCTCCCATCTCAAACACTGTGGAGCCACAATGTGTTTCATTGCCTAACACTGACATTCCTTATCACACTGCATAATAGGTACTGCCATACCTTTCACACTCTACATATTAGACATTGCCATCCCTTACCACACACTGTATAATGGTGGTGCTGCATGGGAAGTTTGTGAGCAGAGTTTTCCTCTGTGCCATTCCATATCACCATCCCATAGGTGAGCCCTGCAGCATACCCACAGAACAGTGCAGCCAACTTGCAGGCCACTGCTGACGAAGACTGTCCCTGCACACATGCAAGCAACAAATTGAATTGTGTTCTTGCAGCAGATGGCAGAGCTCAACATCTTCCCCTCTGCTGACCCAGATCCAAGGGGGAGGATTCCTTCAGTCATTCCAATGTAGGTTTTCCAGGGCTTACAGAAGTGGTTGCTGGCATCTTGGCAGATGCAACCAAACAAGTAATGCTAGCTCTTGATCACCCTGCATGTCTTGCTTCATGTGTGTTCAGGACCTGGGTGCTGCTGAAAAACCTTACAGTATTAGGATTAGACAGGCAGTCAGAACACATTGTGATGCCTTTGAAGGTCTGCTGCTGCAACCGTTATTGGGAAACACAAGCCTCCACCATAAACCTCTGCCAATGTGGGATGATACCCCTCTCTGCAGATGTAAGGATGAGGAGTGGGTGCAAGCGAGAGGGCACAGAGCACCTGACCTGTCTGACACCTGCTGCTGGTCCCCTTTTTCCTCCAAACCTGTCAGCTCAAAGGATTCCTGATGGCAAACCCTCTAGTGCCAAAAAAGGGAGCTAGAGGCAAAATAAATGAATAACAGCAATTAGCACAAAGGCTCATAAAAGACTAAAGCCAGTTGGAACACAAGCACAACAATGGCCTTTAAAATACCTATCACACTTGCCTTTAAAATCTAAGCCCACCTGCAAATACAACTGATGTCTCTGCCCCACCAGGTTTTCATGGGCATGTTAGAGACTCAGCATCCAGCATGTCTATAGCTCAGAAAATGGTGCATTACCCTCCTTGCCTGCTTTTATATTGGTAATGAAGCATCTGTCTGCTTTGGGAGGGAGCATCAGATGCCCATTCCAAGCCCAACCGAAAGATAGGGCAGGGCCTAAATCCAGCAGGAATCTGGCGGAACTGTTTCCCTAATGTTTCCAATACGATTACTGCACCAAATCAGAGGGCTAAGTAGATGAAAATCAGTCCCCATAATTCTGATTATAAAACCTAAGCCCAGCCTTTCCATTTAATACTGTGACTCACACATAGTGAGATTTTCAATTTTATTTTATCTAATTCTACACCAGGTAGCCATTCCCAGCTTGTCCCATCCAACTTCCAATCTATCCCAGTTTTTTTCCTTCCCCTCTCCACCCACCCACCCCCCCCTGCCGTTCCCTGGCAGAAAGTGGCCCCCTCGGACTATACTGAAAGTTCAGGCATTGGTGCGGGTTAGTGTGTGTCAAAGAGGAAATTGCTGACAAGGCAATGAGTGGTGCTCGCACCTGGATTTGGGATTTTTTCTTTCCTGCTGCTGGCTCGTTGATGGGCATTTTGATGGTCTCCTCGTAGTTGGCCACGACAATGGAGCGCAAGGCGCTGTAACTAGTGTGCATCTGTTTGTCATCCACTGACCAGTACCGGTGAAACATCAGACACTTTTGGTACCTGAGAAAACGGTCAGGGTTCATGTTACTGAGTCACAGTCACTTTGGAACACAAAATTCAACATTACAGCTACAGGCAACAGTACTTTAAGGGAGGGGTAAAGTCTCTGGTCTCTGATCTTCTCCAAAATGCAGCGTTTGCAAAGAATAATGTACTTGACCACTCGACACAGAGTTTCCCTCTGATGTGCGAGTGTGTACTGGACTCTCTGCTTTCAGGCTGCTGCTCCTGGCTTTGCTATATGTTTCCTGTGGTCATTCTATGTGCATGTATTGGATTCTTTGAATGCACAGGATCTTACGCTGATTGATGTCAATATACCAGAACACAGGACTGTATAATCCAAACTGCCTAGCCTTGCTGTATGGGATCTGTGACCCAAACCACTTGGAGTTCATAAGTCAGATTGCCCCACCATTATTGTATGGGGGGTCCATGATCAAGCGTGGCCTGCATCTTGACTGCAGCACTCTCATTTTTTGGAGTTCACATCCCAGACTATTACACACCCATTTCAAATGCCACATTGCCCTTCAGAAAAATATTGGGAAGATTGAAACCATTGTCTTTGGCCCTGACACAAGCTCTGTTCCCTCACCGCCAATTCCATTGCCCTCTTTGTCCACTGTCTCCAGTTCAAACAGACTGTCCACAACTAGTACATCCCCCCGCGAACCCCCCCACCCCCACCTACCATTTTCCCCATTATTAGTGGCTGTGTCTTCAGCTGCCCAGGTCGTAAGCTCTGCGATTCCCTCCTTAAAGCTCTCCACCTCTCTTGCTTTAAAACTAACAATAAAACCTAATCCCCCATGCCACTCCCACCCACCCCCCAACACACACACACACAAACCAATGGCTTGACATCTATTTCTCTTATGTCTCTGTGAAGTGGTTTGGAATGTTTTTTCTACATTAAAAGTTATATAAATGCGAATTGTCAGTGTTGGTGCGGTTACCCCATGCTGTGTAGAATCCACGTCTAAACCACCCCACGCTCACCACAAGAGACTGGGTCTCAGACCACCCTTCCCTGTATGGGGTTTACAACAATTTTTGATTACGGGGATAAAACAGCAGATGTGCTTTGACTGTATATGAAAAACTGGCTCATACCACTCTACAACAGGCACCATCTCATCATCTGGCTGGTTTCCCACAATGTGGTCAATGAAATTCAGACACACAGAGGGCCTGGAACAGAGAGATAAATATCAAAGCAATGCAAGCAGCAATCAAGGAACCATCATTTCATAAAGTGCACAGTCTGTAATATACATAAGTATCTCATCCAAGTACAGTATACACAGCATACAACTGTACTCCGCTGTGTGTTACAGTATTCCTGAGAATGAGGCACTGGCTGGGATAATGGCCATTCACAAAACATTTGTAACTACTGTGCACTGTTTAATTTCAGCTGTGGTAACCTTCTCTGACTGGCTGACCTTTCACCTTATAGTCTGCTCCAGCCATATTGCACTGTATATATTAGGAGGGCTTGAAATGAGCCTGGTTTGGGATATGAGTAAACAGAAGACAAGAATGGGTCGTGCTACTAGCTCCTAATATGCTGCAGCACAGTCTTTGGACACATGTTAGCACCAACCATTGGAAGTACCAGAAACACAGCCTTCAACATGCTGAGTAAGGGTCAAGTGCCCTCCAGAGGAAATGGGAGAGCAGCTCTTATAGGTTGCTGGAGTCCTGCTTTGCTGATGCCCCAATCTTTTGTACAGTCCTCTAAAATCTGTCCTAAAGTAAAAGCTTCCAAATGTATTGATCCACTCACAGTTTGGGAAGGAGTGGATCCCTGAAGAGAGGCTCCTTGTATCCAGGCAGGAAAAGGCCACAGTAAGGACCCAGATACTCAACAAAGGTGTGTGTTGTATCCCCGTACTGAAAGCAAGAACAGAGCAAAATAAGTTAGAACCACACTATGCTGTTCATGATCTTCGGATTCAGAGACTTAGTTAAATGGTCAAGGCTCAAAGTGTGGGAATCGTCAATGTTGAAAAAGGTAAGAGGAAAGATATGCAAATCAGGAAGTAATGATGAGGTGACCCAAAGCCTGCGGACTGTAAGGAAAAGGAAAGTCTAAGGTGGTGAGGAATTCCGTACCTTTGAGATCCTGTAATTGTGCAATAAATCTAGATTTCAACACAGTGAAGAGGAAGAGTGTGTAGGACAGGGTACTTGGCGCTTTGAAGGAACAAGAGAGTAGAGTTCAGAGTGAGTGTAGTATTATAACTGAATGTAACATTAAACTTTAAGATTTTATTAAAATAACCCAGGGTGCCTAGTTGTAGGCCGTAGTCCCACAAAGTTGAAGCAACTCAGTCCAACTTGTGTTTACTTTTCATTTGCCAATTTGCCCTGTTTGAGTTTCATGGGCCTGGTGCTTTGGAAGAATTGAATGCTGCTGCCTCATTGGTGGTTAAATCAGACCTGTGGACACTTAGAAACCCACTATGTTCTGGAAATGGTTTCTGTCCTTGTTTTTTTGCAGATGTCACTAAGCTTCACTCAGACCTGGACTAGATTGATCCAGTAAAACCATACCAGGCTGGGGTGGATAAACCATTCCCCGTTTCATACAGTAAACTAGACTTTAAAGTAACATAGTGTATGTAATTATTTTACCTTTTTTCTCCCTTCCTGTCCTGAAGTTATCAAGAATATCACTGGGTTAGAGATTTGTGCCTGCTGGCAGCCCACCAGTACCTCACCCAGAGTGACAGTTCCTCCTGTGACCTAGGCGGTGAGTGTCAGCAGAATATTTCACTGTGGCGGGATCGCTGTTGAGCCTTTTCCTGCCCTCACTCCACAACCCAACACTCTTCCCAGCAGGAATCGCTCGACAGTCACCATGAATGGGAACCCATGCCTGTTTTGGTTCCCCCTCCCTCTCCCAGGACCACTGGATCAGTATGACAGTGGGATTGTGGGAGCTTGAGTGTGTGCTTACTGTTGAAGCAATATTCTTGAAGGAATTGACCAGGATGGGGCCAGGAATTTGCTGCAATACTTACAGTTTTCAGAATGGCATACTTCACTTTGCCATAGTTATCCTCCTCAATCCATGGCTCCTTCACAATAATGGCTCCCTGCTCCTTTGCTTTCTACAAATACATAAGTAAAATATCATCAGTCTCAGTCCCTCCCCACTCAACCATATCCAACACCAATATGTATCAGCAGTAATTCAGATTAAAGAACTCTAAATGAGACAGATTGATGCTGGCACTGAGTCTGAGTGAATAATTCACCTCAACAGCTAACTCCTGCAAAGCACAGCTTCTAGGAGAAAGACAGTGGAGAGACAGAGACAAACAGATAAGAGAGTATCAAGAAAACCTATATATCAAATGAGAAATATTAATTTCATTGGTTGGAAACTTACTTTAGACTATTAATCGGAAAAAAAATCCCACAGTAACTTTTTAAAAAAACTAACAGCCAAGATGGCCACTGAAGTTTACATCTGAAATACCAGGAGATTGAAGTGGAGATGGAAAGTCTAACAAGAAGTCCAGCTAGGACAATAGCTTGCTCTAAGTGATTGAATTGTCCAAAATGACTCTCTGACTCTAAAATGGCTTCAATAGCATGACAGTCAAGGCAATCCTCACACAAAGAACAAAGAACAGGACAGCACAGGAACAGGCCATTCGGCCCTCCAATCCTGCGCCGATCTTGATGCCTGCCTAAACTAACACCTTCTGCACTTCCGGGGCCCATATCCCACTAGTCCCTTCCTATTCATGTATTTGTCAAGATGTCTCTTAAACGTCGCTATCGTATCTGCTTCCACCACCTCCCCTGGCAACAAGTTCCAGGCACTCACCACCCTCTGTGTAAAAAACTTGCATCGCACATCCCCTCTAAACTTTGCCCCTCTCACCTTAAACCTATGTCCCCTAGTAACTGACTCTTCCACCCTGGGAAAAAGCTTCTGACTATCCATTCTGTCCATGCCGCTCATAACTTTGTAAACCTCTATCATGTCGCCACTCCACCTCCGTCGTTCCAGTGAAAACAATCCGAGTTTTTCCAACCTCTCCTCATAGCTAATGCCCTCCAGACCAGGCAACATCCTGGTAAACCTCCTCTGTACCCTCTCCAAAGCCTCCACCTCCTTCTGGCAGTGTGGCGACCAGAATTGCACGCAATATTCTAAGTGTGGCCTAACTAAGGTTCTGTACAGCTGCAACATGACTTGCCAATTTTTATACTCTATGCCCCGACCGATGAAGGCAAGCATGCCGTATGCCTTCTTGACACCAGTGTCCATGGTGGAAAATGTTGAGGTCCGTGACTGATAATTTCAAGGATGAGAAATTTCCCATTGGCTTTTCTTCCAGACCAGTCTGACTTTTAAAATATCGCAGCCGTCAGTTTCACAGCTGACAGGTGCCAACATCGGGAACAGTGGTTCCAAACTTCTGACAAGTTCGTGGTTTTCTGGCAGGCTTTTTGAAAAAAATCAGAACCCGCCAGAAGACACTGAATCTGTCCGAAGTTTGGAAATCGCTGTTCCCAATGTCGGCAGCTCTCAGCTGTGAAACTGACGGCTACGATCTTTTTAAAACACGGACCACCACAAAACTGCTCAACTGAGAATTCCCACTCTCTGCATCTGTTGGGGGATGTGGTGGGAGACAGAGAGAGGAGAGAGCTAGAGGGAGGCAGAGAGAGGAGAGTGAAAGAGAAAGGGAGGCAGAGAGAGGGGGGGACAAAACTGAGAGGGGGGAACAACACCAAGTAGGAGGACAACACCAAGTGGGGGGACAACACAGCGGAGGGACAAACAGAGACAGAGAGTGGAAGGAAAGAGAGCGATCAGGATCACTCCTGACAGATGGACATCTATTCAGAATACTGCACATGGCTACAAGAAGTCTGCGGGCAAACATTGTTTACTTGTGCAAGCAAAAAAAATGCTAGGTATCTCACTAAATCAGTGTCCAACATAGTGACCAGAAAGTAAGTCAATACATTGGTCTTCTTGTTTAAAGCTTTTTCACAAAAATACACATTTATTGTTTTGATGAATAGTAAAATACATTTTTAATGTCTTTATCTTTCTAAAATTGTCTCACTGGCCCCCAATATAAGACAAAAATTGTAATGAGGCCCCCAATGCAAAAAGGTTGGACACCCCTGCTTCAAGCTTTTAACCTTGTGTTCTAAAATAAGCTAGCAGCTGGGTTATTTTAAAACACAAGTTTAAATGTAAACTCATTTTAATGGTAGCAAAAGTCACTTAGGGAATGTCTCAATTTCTGTGTTCTCGCACAGATTACTTTCGCTTGGGACACAGGCTCAGTGACATGTTGAAAGTTGCTGGACTTTTATTTCTACATAAATGTCGCAATTCCGCTGCTATCCCTTTGGAATCACATTGTTCCAGAACTTGTATTCTTTGGAAAATAGGCAAGAAAATCCAAGGAATCTCCAGAAGTCAGCACTATAAGTTCCTCATGAATACAAAAGTACGATGTATTGGGGTTGAGTGATATTGGCAAAAACAGGATGCTGCTGACACATGTACTATAGTTAGTAAATACAATGTAACAGATAGTTTTAATAAACCTTAATCTATGATGAACTGTCTACAATTCCTTAACAAAATCTATGCTGTATTTACCATTTTAAAAACTGTCAGGGAAGACACAGTAAAAATTTATTATGTTTCCATGGCCATGTTAGAAACAGTCATTAACTGATTTTTTTTTGCTGCGAATTGGATTAAAGGACAAATTTTACAAGTATGTCAAAGATCTGTAATGTGCATCATTTACTATCCATTTTGAGGGCATATAACCTAAGTGGCGAATGTCATTTGAAAGTTGTCTGTATCATGTAATTACATTATGTTAAAAGTTCACCTTTGCTAAAGGGTAGTAGATTTGGTTTGGACATAAATTGGTTAGTCTGGAGTACAATCTTACAGATAATGACTAAACATTTTGTAACTGAATAATACATGCAGTAACAACCACTCAACTACTTGCAGAAAAGCTTTTTGTCAATAATTATCTTGTCAACTGAATCGGAATCGACAGTGATAGACTGAGACATAGATATAAATGAACTTAAGAAAATCGCTTTATTGGAGGAACTGAAGGGTGCTCTTTATCTGTAATTGTGTTTATCTAATTTTGTCACCAGCTTTGGTGAGTAATTGACATTTTGTCCATAAGAGATGCTGTTGTTTCTGCATTTTAGAATCCAGGACCTAGTTTTAACAGCCTGTCAAGATGAATAAACTAGTCTTGGCTACGTGCTGTTAATCTCTTTGTCCCTTCCTGTCCCACTCTGCTTTTCCATTTTACATGACTGTTCTGAAGTACCATCTGCTTCACCCTATAAAATCCTCCTGATTTGGAGATCACTGCCCTTTTGTTGGCTGCCCATCTTCAGACACATATTACAAGCAGATGGAGAAGTTGCACAAACATTGACTATGGGTTAAATTGTCTTATGACAACAGCAGTGTGAGAAATGGTCAATCTTCCTATTGCTAATTTTTTCTAATGTCTCACCTCAATAACCACAATAACAATCCTGTTCTTGAGTTTCATGCTTTATTGGATGAATTTGCATTCCTGACACAGCGGTCATCCGATAAGGTCCATCTATCACCCTGTGACATGGTGTAGCTAGCTAGCTAATACAGTTGTGCTGCTGTCCACTGATGTTTGTATGCATAGCTACTTTATTTATAGGGAGAAATGTGTTTTAAATCAGACTGTGTTTTGATGTCATTAAATTGGCTGTATGCTTTATATACAGATTAATTGCCCCATGTCCTTGACTGAGTCAATTTTGTCAAGTGTCCATGGTGCAACATGTCAGTGCCAAACTTTGTTCTTTAGGCTGCTACAAACCTGGGATTGCATTGCCTCCATAGTGTTCTTTTGCTTTCCCATTCTCTGGTAACCAAGTGTGAAGCTGATATTTACCAGTACACTTCTAGCAAGAGATTGGTACCTTGTTATTCGAAGTGGATAAGTTGGACACTGGCTACCTAAGATTTCTGAAAGCAATTTCATTATCGGAAATCAGAAAGGCAATAAAGCTGGATTCTGAAAACAGGGCTCAATGTGATAGGGGCACATAAGTGAGTGAAATCCAGCCGCTCTATAATCTCAATGCTGGTTCCTAGATGAGGCTTTGGATTGCAGTTATGACACACTGAACATCTTCAGGGGAACCCATTGCATTCCACACTGTTTAAGGTCTTGTACATCTGAGTTTAACATTATACTATGTAGGTCAACACCAAACACAATAGACTAACTAACCACTAAAACAAAAAGTAACTTTTTCTGATGATCTAGTTTACAGTTTAAATACTGAGTTTATGCAGCACCAAATAGCATCAGCTAAAATCACACATGACATCCTCTGAACCCAGAACGTCGTGTATTGTCACTCTTCGTTCTCCCCAGCCTTTCCACAGCATTCAATGCAATATTGCCTTGTCCAGTGCCTCTCTTCCGTCATTGAGCTTCATGAAATGACCCTCAGGTATCCAATCCTACCTATTTGAATGGAGCCAGTACATCTCCAAGAATGGTGTCTCTTCCTTGCCCAGACTGTGAGCAATCAATCCCTCTGTCACCTACATGCTACCCCTCAGCAACACTGGCTCAGAGTCAACTTTCACTACACCCAGTTCTACTTCTCCACCACCCTGCTCAACCCCTTGACTGCTTCTGCACTATCAGACAGCTTTTCTGATATCAACTCTTGAATGAATCATAACTTCCTCCAGCTCAACATTGGGAAGACTGAAGCCATTGCCTTCAGCCCTGTAACAAACTCTTCTCCCTTGTCACTGACTGCATCTGCTCCCTGGCCACTATCTTAGACTGAATCAGACAACTCAGAACCTTGGCATCCTGGTCAACCTTAAGTTTTAAGCCCCACATCATCTCCATCACCAAGATCACTTACTTCCACCTCCACATTACTCATCTCTGTCCCGCTTCAATCCCTATCACTAAAACTTTCATGCATGCGTCTAGAGTTGATTAGTCTAACATTCTCCTTGCCATTCTCTACCCTCCATATACTCCAACTTGTACAAAACTCTGAAGACTGTATCATGTCCACACTTAGTTGTATTCTCATAGAACTCTCACTCTTATTGACCTACACTAGCTCCCCATCCTCTAACTTCATGCACACCTTTATATCCTCACCAGCACAGTGGCGCAGTGGTTAGCACTATAGCCTCACAGCTCCAGCGACCTGGGTTTAGTTCTGGGTGCTGCCTGTGCAGAGTTTGCAAGTTCTCCCTGTGACCACATGGGTTTCTGCCAGGTGCTCTGGTTTCCTCCCACAACCAAAGACTTGCAGGTTGATAGGTAAATTGGCCATTGTAAATTTCCCCTAGTGTAGGTAGGTGGTAGGAGAATTGAGGGAAGGTGGGGATGTGATAGGGAATATGGGATTAAATGTAGGATTAGTATAAATGGGTGATTGTTGGTTGGCACAGACTCAGTGGGCTGAAGGGCCTGTTTCAGTGCTGTATCTCTCTATGACTCCAGTCCTCTGACTCTCTGTATCTTCTTTCCTCCACCTGCTTCCCCACTGCCTCCTGCCCCCACCCTCTCCTCAATCAGAGCCTTAACCAATTTGCATCTTATTCTGTAGGTTACCCTCCTTGGGAGTTTCTCTCTCCACCTTTTAAAATCTTCTCAAAACCCATCTCTTCAACCTGTCACCTCTTGTAATCTTTCCCTTCCCGGCTCAGTGCCTATTTTAACTTACATGTATTAATGAAACACTTGAGACATTTGTTTATATTAAAGGCATTGTATAAATGCAAGTTGTTGTAAGTATTACACCTCACAATAATGATAGTAACAGGAGAATGCCCACTTAGGAATTCCCCAGGTCAGGGTTCTTGGTGATCCAGAATATGTTTATCCCACAGGAAGGATAAAATATTTGAGTTGAATCAGCACAGAGATGCTCAGCTGCCACTCTGAGCAGTCAACTGCAGTATAGTGCTAGTAGACACCTAGCTTGGGGCCGGGAAGTCCGTCTTCCAACTCTATCAGCTGGGGAATAGTTTGCGGCACCTGAAAGGGTAGAAATGAAATGAGGACAGACACTGACCTCGAGCTGCACTGGCAGAGGCCTGGAGTGGACACGATCGAAGGCAGCTGTTTGGAGAACGATTGAGAAATATCTGGTGTGAGGATGATGAACTCCGAGTTTCCACTATCTCAGCCAGAAGGAAATCATTAACTCAGAGTGACTGGAACAGCAGCACGTCACATAATTCTGTACCTGTGAGGACGTGCTGGTAATGGACACTTAGTGTATCACATTTAGCCAAGTTCATTATGCAGAGGAAGGGGAGTTTTTAAAACAATGTTGTGCACTTTACAGCACCTGTGTGGAAAACTAAACAGGCACTCACTGTTTTTCTAAAGCAACACTGCTTACTGTCCCCCTCTTAATCATCAAAATTACTGAGCAACTAACCCTGAATCCACAGTTCTGATGAAAGGTTACAGATCTGAAATGTTAACTCTTGTTTTTCTCTCCACAGATGTTGCCAGACTTTCTGTGTATTTCCAGCACTTTCTGCTTTTATTCCTGAATCCACAGGATCCAGTTCAAACCTGAATGGGTGAACACCGTAACAGGAATCTGCTTCCAAGGAAAATTCTACCCCCCACCCCGCTGCCCCACACCAGCCCCAGTGCATATTGTACAACCCAAAAAGAATGCTCCTGCTGATGGATCTAAGGACACTGTCCCCCAATGGACTTCATGCTTCTTTTTGGTTCATACCTTCACCAGGAAGTTGCAGTCTTCCACTTGGAATGCGATATCCTTTACACCATCCCCGTGTTTCCCTAAATGGTCGGATATTTCTAAAGTAGAAATAACACAACTTGTCAGAACACAGCTCAGAGCAGAGCAAGAAGCAAAATACCAGACACAGCCAGAGGGGTGCAGACAACTACCAAGCAACCCAGACATGAAGACAGCAACATAGAAATGGAATAGCCCAGAGACAGACCAAGCAGCACAGACATGGAGCCAGCAGTGCAGATACAGAACCAATAGCATTGATATTCATTCAACAGTGCAGATATGAAACAAACAGTACAGGCACTGACCGAACAGCACAGAGACACCCAGCAGTGCGGGCACAGACCGAACAGCACAGAGACACCCAGCAGTGCGGGCACAGACCGAACAGCACAGAGACACCCAGCAGTGCGGGCACAGACCGGACAGCACAGAGACACCCAGCAGTGCGGGCACAGACCGAACAGCACAGAGACACCCAGCAGTGCGGGCACAGACCGGACAGCACAGAAACACCCAGCAGTGCGGGCACAGACCGAACAGCACAGAGACACTCAGCAGTGCGGGCACAGACCAAACAGCACAGAGACACCCAGCAGTGCAGATACAGACTGAGCTGTGCGGGCAGACACACTCCACGAAGAAAAAAATCTGCACGAATCATCGGATCATAAGGTTTTGATTAGTAATGGAGAAGAGCAAGGAACAATCTAAAGTAGAACTTCTAAACTGGAAGAGGAATAACTTCAATGGGATAAGAGGGGATCTAGCCAGGGTAAAACGGAACCAAATTTTGACAGGAAAAATGTCACGGAACATTGGTGTTCCTTAAGGAAGAGATGTTTCAGGTATAAGCTAGGTACATTCCAACAAGGGCGAAAGGTAAGGGAGCCAAAGCCAGGGCTCCTTGGATGATGAGTGAGATACATAATATGATGAAACAAAAAAAGAGAGTGTATGATGCATGTCGGGTGAATTCTTCAAGGGAGAACCAGGCCAAATACAGGTTGGACATCCAAAATCCAGCTGTCCAAATACTGTAATTGTCCGAAAACTCGACATCTTTGTAGTTGACACCAGAGGCAAGGATTGATCTCTCCCACACTTCTGGAAGCTACCAGAGTGGACTTGCTCTGGTTTATGACTGTGCGTATTGCACGTATTGTCCTTGGCATAGTGTGTTTGCAGTCTGCCGTGCTTTTTACTATGTTTTTTTAATGAAAAATGCAAGCTAGGTGCTTTAACAGCAGGTGATTTATGAAGCTATTTGAAAGTAATAAACTATAAAAGTAATCAACGGACATGGATTTTTTTTCTCTCCAATTGTTTCTTTTCCTACCATGTTTTTTTTTTGACCAGAATGGCATTTGTTTTTAAATGTAATAATGCAGGTGCATGATATCTAAAATCCGGGAAAATCCGAAGTAGACCCAAGGATGCCAGATTTTGGACATCCAATCTGTAAAGTAAGTTGAGAGGGTAAGTGAAGAGGGAAAATAAGACTTCCAAAGAGAGAATATGAGAATAGATACAAGCCATGGGGGATGGTAGCATAATGTTACTGAACTAGTAATCCAGATGTCTGGACTAATGCTCCAGAGACTTGAGTTCAAATCACACCACGGCAGCTTGAGGAATTTAAATTCAATTAATTAATAAATCTGGAATAAAAAGCTAGTCTCATTAATAATGATCATGAAACTGCCAGATTGTTGTTAAAAAAACCATCTGGTTAACTACTGTTCTTCAGCGGAGGAAATCTGTCATCCCTACCTGGTCTGACTCCAGACCCACACCAAAAGGTAGTTGACTCTTAACTCAGTTGTAGGCAGCTCACCACCACCTGCTCAAGGGCAAGTCGGGATGGGCAATAAATACTGACCTTGCCAGTGATGCTCACATCCCAAGAACGAATAAAAGAATGGCAGTTAGCATAAAGGAGAACCCAAAAATCTTCTACTGGCATGTAAGGAATAAGTGGGTAGTAAGAAGCAGAGTGATGCCTATTGGGGACGAAAAAAAGTAATATATGCTGAGAGGCAAGGCTAGAATACTTAATAAATACTGATACAAAGTAGTTACTAAGGAAAAGGGCACTGAGAAAATATCAGTAGAAACAGAAATGGTAGAGGTAATGGATGGGGTGAAAATTGATAGGCAGGATATACTGGAAAGGCTGGCTATGCTGAGAATGGATAAGTAACCTGGTCCAGATGGCCTGCATCCCAGGTTGCTAAAGGAAGTAGGGGTAGAGATAGGGAAAGGATTTGACAATGTTCAGCACCATTCGCAACTCCTCAGATACTGAAGCAGTCCATGTAGAAATGCAGTGAGACACGGACAATACCAGGCTTGGACTGATAAGTGACAAGTAACATTCGCTCCACACAAGTGCCAGGCAATGACCATCTCTAACAAGAGAGAATCTAACCATCTCCCTTGACACTGAACAGCATTACGATTGCTGAATCCCCCACTATCAACATCCTGGGGGTTACCGTCGACCAGAAACTGAACTCCAGTAGCCATATAAATACCATGGCTACAAGAGCAGGTCAGAGGCTAAGAATCCTGTGGCGAGTAACTCACTTCCTGACTCCCAAGGCCTGTCCACCATCTGCTAGACACAGGTCAGGAGTGTGATGGAATACTCTCCACTTGCCTGGATGGGTGCAGCTCCAACAACACTCAAGAAGCTCGGCACCATCCAGGACAAAGCAATCCACTTGATTGGCATCCCATCCACAAACATTCACTCCCTCCGCCATCGATGCACAATGGCAGCAGTATGTACCATCAACAAGATGCACTGCAGTAATACACCAAGGCTCCTTAGACAGCACCTTCCAAACCTGCAACCTCTGCCACCTAGAAGGACAAGGGCAACAGATACATGGGAAACCACCGCCTGCAAGTTCCTCTCCAAGCCACACACCATCCTAACTTGGAATTATATCACCGTACCTTCACTGTCACTGGGTCAAAATCCTGGAACTCCCTTCCTAATAGCACTGTGGGTGTACCTACCCCACATGGACTGCATCAGTTCAAGAAGGCATCTCACCACCACCTTCTCATGGGCAGTTAGGGATGGGCAATAAATGCTGGCCCAGCCAGCTATGCCCACAACCCCATAAACAAATTTAAAAAACTCATGAGGGACATGAATTAGAGAAATGGACCTACAGTTTTATAAGCCAATATTCAGTTCACACTACTGATGGTATGGTTTCCTCCTGGGTACATGAATTACCCTTGTTTTCCAAAACAGACTTTGCTGCAGATGTAAGTGTTGTATCAATAGAGGGTGTACCCACCACTGAAACAATATGAACGGTACCCAAACAGCAGCATTGTACCTCCATGTAAGGTACCCCAGTAGACCAACATTGTGACAACATGACCTATCGCTGATCTCACCTAACACTGTACCCCAATTCATCACCACTCTTTAACACAGGCTGTATCCTAGCTCACAAGTACTGAACCAGCACAGGCTGTAGCCCATCTCACCAACACTGAACAAAGGCAGTATCGCAGCTTACTAGCACTCTACTAAAACAGGATGGAAACCAACACAACAGCAAACAAGCCACTGCACTGAAATCAGTAGCAAGCAAAGTTCTTAATGTTAATTGGGGCCTTACTTGAGCACTTATAAACAGACACTTACTGAGACTGGTGGAGGGTTTCAGTGAGGAGCTACATGTCTGTAATCCTTTTACTCTGTACAATAAATATGAAACTGAATAAAGATAGGCTCCAGCATTATCCTTCCATAACAAGTTTTCTGGGGTTTAACACTTAATGCCTGGTTTTCAAGTTCCATCCACATCATACTTAATAACTCTTTACAGGAGCTGTTTAACCCATGTAATTTCCTATATTAAACCTAATGTGATGCCAAGTATGATACTCACCCTTAGCACCAGGATTCAGTGCTGACTGGAAAATAAAGATAATCTGTTGAAAAAAGAAATACAGGATTAAGTTTGGAATTGAATTTCACTCATCCTCGAAGAACTCTGATCATCAGAAAGGATGAACAGAAACAGCACTGTATAGTTAAAGCAGGATGTAGGGCCTATCTCAGGTAACAGAGCAAGACATAGAAACATAGAAAATAGGAGCAGGAGTAGGCCATTTGGCCCTTCGAGCCTGCTGTGCCATTCATTATGATCATGGCTGATCATCCAACTCAGTAACCTGTTCCCGTTTTCCCCCCATATCCTTTGATTTCTTTCGCCCCAAGTGCTATATCTAACTCCTTCTTGAACACATGCAATGTTTTGGCCTCAACTGCTTTCTGTGGTAGTGAATTCCACATGCTCACCAATCTCTGGGTGAAGTAATTTCTCCTCATCTCAGTCCTGAAAGGTTTACCCCATATCCTTAGACTATGACCCCTGGTTCTGGACACCCCCACCATCGGGAACATCCTCCCTGCATCTACCCTGTCAAGTCCTGTTAGAATTTTATAGGTTTCTATGAGACTCCCCTCACTCTTCTGAACTCCAGCGAATTTAATCCTAACCAACTCAATCTCTCCTTATATGTTAGTCCCGCCATCCCAGGAATCAGTCTGGTACACCTTCACTGCACTCTCTCTATAGCAAGAACATCCTTGCTCAGATAAGGAGACCAAAACTGCACACAATATTCCAGGTGTGGCCTCACCAAGGCCCTGTATAATTGCAGCAAGACATCCCTGCTCCTGTATTCGAATCCTCTCGTTGTGAAGGCCAGCATACCATTTGCTCTTTTTACTGCCTGTTGCACCTGCATGCTTACCTTCAGTGACTGGTGTACGAGAACACCCAGGTCTCGTTGCATATTCCCCTCTCTCAGTTTATAGCCGTTCAGATAATAATCTGCCTTCCTGTTTTTTCTACCAAAGTGGATAACCTCACATTTATCCACATTATACTGCATCTGCCATGCATTTGCCCACTCACTCAACTTGTCCAAATCACCCTGAAGCCTCTCTGCATTCTCCTCACAACTCACCCTCCCACCCGTGTCATCTGCAAATTTGGCGATATTACATTTAATTCTCTCATCTAAATAATAATATATATTGTGTATAGCTGGGGTCCTAGCACCGATCCCTGCGGTACCCCACTAGTCACTGCCTACCATTCAGAAAAAGACCCGTTTATCCCTACTCTTTGTTTCCTGTCTGCCAACCAATTTTCTATCCATCACAATACACTACCCCCAATCCCATGCGCTTTAATTTTACACGCTAACCTCTTATGTGGGACTTTGTCGAAAGCCTTCTGAAAGTCCAAATAAACCACATCCACTGGCTCCCCCTCATCAACTCTCCTAGTTACATCCTCGAAGAATTCTAGTAGATTTGTCAAGCATGATTTCCCTTTCGTAAATCTATGCTGACTCCGTCCCATTCTACCACTGTTCTCCAAGCGCTCTGCTATAAGATCTTTGATAATGGACTCTAGAATTTTCCCCACTACTGACGTCAGGCTGACTGGTCTATAATTCCCTGTTTTCTCTCTACCTCCCTTTTTAAATAGTGGGGTTACATTAGCTACCCTCCAATCTGTAGGAACTGTTCCAGAGTCTATAGAATCTTGAAGGTGACCACCAATGCATCCACTATTTCTAGGACCACTTCCTTAAGTACTCTGGGATGCAGACCATCAGGCCCTGGGGATTTATCGGCCTTCAATCCCACCAATTTCCCCAACACCATTCCTCTACTAATACTGGTTTCCTTCAGTTCCTCTCTCTTACTAAACCTTGTGTTCCCCAACATTTCTGGTATGATATTTGTGTCCTCCTTTGTGAAGACAGAACCAAAGTATGCATTTAGTTGGTCAGCCATTTCTTTGTTCTCCATAATAAATTCCCCTCTTTCTGACTGTAAGGGACCTACATTTGTCTTCACCAATCTTTTTCTCTTCACATACCTATAGAAATCTTTACAGTCAGTTTTTATGTTCCCTGCAAGATTACTCTGGTACTCTATTTCCCCTTCTTAATCAATCCCTTGGTCCTCCTTTGCTGAATTCTAAACTGCTCCCAGTCCTCAGGTCTGTTGTTATTTCTGGCGAATTTATATGCCTCTTCCTTGGATCTAATGCTATCTCTAATTTCCCTTGTAAGCCATGGTTTGGCTACCTTTCCCATTTTACTTTTGCGCCAGACAGGAATAAACACTTGTTGCTGTTCATCCATGCGCTCTTTGAATGTTTGCCATTGCCTATCCACCATGATCCCTTTAAGTAACGTTTCCCAATCCATCATAGCCAACTTGCGCCCCAGTTTCCTTTATTAAGATTCAGGATCCTAGTCTCAGAATCAACTACATCACTCTCCACCTTGATGAAGAATTCTATCGTATTATGGTCGCTCATCCCCAAGGGGTCTCGCACAATTAGATTGTCAATTATTCCTCTCTCATTCCACAATACCCAGTCTAGGATGGCCTGTCTCTAGCTGGTTCCTCAACATATTGGTCCAGAAAACCATCCCGTATACACTCCATGAATTCCTTCTCTACAGTATCATAACTAATTTGATTTGCCCAATCTTTTTGCAGATTAAAGTCCCCCATAATTACAGATGTTCCTTTATCGCATGCGTCTCTAATTTCCTGTTTAATGCCATTCCCAACATCACCACTACTGTTTGGAGGTCTATATACAACACTCACTAACATTTTTCGTGGTCTTGCTCAGGTAACAGAACAGAACACAGGGGCCTATCTCGGGGAAAAGAATAGGACACAGAGATCTTTATCAGGTCACAGAGCTGGTGTAAACAATACAAAACCAGGCGGAGAATTTCAGAATTCCGCCCCCCACCCCCTTCCATGACCCTAAGGAACACTGGAAGTCAGGGACTAGTAGGTGCAGCAATGCTAAGAGCATAAATGAGGGAAATACCCTTTTGATGTATTTCCTTCATTTACACTGGATTACAATATGACTGTTCCCAAAAGCACTGGAATTTCTAACAGGGTTGGTAAGGGGCTAATTCCAGCTAGATCCAAGTTTCATCCCGATGTCAGACCCTTCCCTCTCCCTGGACATGGCGCCTTTCCAACCCTGGAATTTCAAGGCCAAAATGTTATGATGTAGTGTCCCATTTTAGTAACATCTTTCTCAGCAAGCTGGTCCTCACCTTATTTTGCCTAATGACATGTGACACCATATCACGATACCCCGTCTCCAGTCCTTTGTATGCGAAAGGCTCAAATCCAAACTTGTTGCAGTAATATGCTGCAGCCTGCAATGAGAGATAAATGCACACCATATGATTGACATTGATTTAGCTCTTTAGGTTATTCACAGTAAACTGGTTCTATTGCAAAGAGGGTCTTTATTTATCAGAGCTTGTTCTGACTTACTGTCTGCTCCCCAGAGCTCACAATGGCTGGCTCCATGAACACATATATCAAAGGGAGTTGCTCGCCCTATACGTTATGCAGTCAGAATCAACCTACCTGTACTGCTCCAGTCTATCAACTCACCTTGTTATACATCACCAGCACTTAATCCCAAAGCTGCAAACCCCACTACCTAGAAGGACAAGGACGGCAGGCGCCTGGGAACACCATTGCCTCCAAGTTCCCCTCCAATTCATGCATAATCCTGAGTGGAAATATATTGCCATTCCTTTATTGTCACTGAATCAAAATCGTGGAACTTCCTACCTAACAGCACGATGACAGTGCCAACATCACATGGTCTGCAGTGGTTCAAGAAGAAGGCTCACCACCATTTTCTCAAGGGCAACTAGGAATGGACAATAAATATTGGCGTTGCAAGTGATGCCCATGTCCCAAGAATGAATTTTTTTAATTCACAAAATGCATATAAAACATAACAATTGTCACCATTTTGTGATTTTTGTACTTAACTCACTTCCAATTTATGAACATCCCAGGGAATCTGGCCTTACTATCTACATCCCTGTGATGCCAGCAGCCTTTGTGTTCCATGGAGGATTGACATCATCATCAGTGCTTATCCTTGTAACCTTTAACCCTAACCCTGATCACCAACTCATGTTGTAGAAGAGCTGCTTTGATTGCATATTAACTGTCTTTCCCACAATCTAATCTAAAATCTACTGCTCTAATGTGTCCTTGTGCCTGCTCATTGATTTCTCTTTGTATTGGCTTTAATTTATATTGGCTGCACTGAACCGGAGGTAATTTGAGTTGTCCTCTTGTTCTTTGATGGTGAAAGCGTTGATAACAGTCCTTGAACAATTTGTATGTGCGTGCTGGTCAGATGTTCTGAATGTATGCACTTCACATTTTGCAAAATTTACGGGGAGTCGGTGGCGTACTGGTATTGTCACTGGACTAGTAACCCAGAGACCCAGGTATTGCTCTGGGGACATGGGTTCGAATCCCACCACAGCAGAAGGTGGAATTTAATTAATAAATCTGGAATTTAAAGCTAGTCTAATGATGGCCATGAAACCATTGTCGATTGTTGTAAAAACCCATCTGGTTCACTAATGTCCTTTAGGGAAGGAAATCTGCTGCCCTTACCTGGTCTGGCCTACATGTGACTCCAGATCAACAGCAATGTGGTTGACTCTTACATGCCCTCGAAATGGCCTAGCAAGCCACCCAGTTCAAGGGCAATTAGGGATGGGCAATAAATGCTGGCCTGGCCTGCGATGCCCACATCCCATGAAAGAATAAAAAAAAATTAATAAAATGTCTAATAAAACCAAATTAAGAGCTAAAGCACTGGATTAAAAGACTAATGGTGAATGAGATCAATCAGAGAGTAGTGAGAAGGTGACGCCAATCTTGGGGTTTAGAAAGCCAGTGATTGTAAGAGGAAGAAAAAGTAAAACAAGGACCTGGAAACTATCCCACAACATAGAATCATTCTGATGAAGTTAACTACACTAATGGGAGATGACAGTGGTTTGTTAGCCCTGGCCAATCCAAGATAGTCCACCATCCATCAAATAGATGGTAACGGCAAGGGCTGAATTTTCATCAGAGGTAGGCAGGAACTAAAAATAGCCATACTGGCCGGCATGCCAGTTCCCTAGCTCCATCCTGCCTCCAGGCCATTTTTGTGGAGGCAGAATTAGGAGCCGGCAGGGCTTCCCGCCTACACACGGCAGGTAGCCAATCAGGCTCATTAAAAGCCTAATTGAGGCTAATTAAACGACATGAACAGGAACTTTCCAGTCTGCCTCCAGATTTCCACAGGTGGCAGACCGGGGGTGAGCCAGCATTCCAAGGCAGGCCGAGAGGCCCTCCTTGCCTGCCTGGGTGCAGGAGCAGCCACAGGCTTCCCCGTAGAGGGGTCCCCCACCCAACCCCACAGTGGCTGCTGAATCCTTTTTAGCCAAAGATTTAGAGATGGCACCCCTCTCTAACTTACTTTCCATTGGCCCGCCCACTTTGAGAGCCCATCTGCCATCTTTAATTGGATGACAAACCTATCCTTTGTCTATTGATTAGCCTTCCCGGGGAAAATCACTGGTGAATGACTCTTTCCCTCCCCCCACCCCCACCCCAATGGGCCTGGTTTCGGGACATGGAAGGAAAATCCAGCCGTAAGACTTGAGCACATAATCTAAGCTGACACTTCTTGTAGTACGGAAGGAGGAAGGTTGCACTGTCCGAGGTGCCATCTTTCAGATGAAATGTTAATCTGAAGCCTTCTCTACCGGTTCAAGTAGATGTAAACGATTCTGGTACCCCGAACAACACTTATCCCTCAATGAATATCCCCCAAAATATCTAACGGGCCATATATCTCATTGTTGATTGTGGCACATTATTGTGTGTAAATTGGCTGGCATGTTTATCTACATAGGAGCAGTGGCTACACTTCATTGACTCTGAAACACTTTGGGACATCCGAACAACATGAAAGGTACAATGTGGAATTTTTTCTTTCTTTTTTATTAGGAATGGAATCGTATACAGTTACTGAAAGCCTTGTGTATTCGCCAATGTTCATGATGTTGAAGAGAATTGCAAGATTGGAATAGGTTTGTAACAGGTGTTGCAATGTTGTTTGAGTTCTCTGACATGTTGCACAGTGTCCTTGATAAATTTCTAGGTAAAGAAATGTCAGCACCCAGATGGTGAATGAACCTTCATACTGAAACCCTCAGATTAGTCCAGGTTCAGGACTCTATTGAAATGCTGTATTTTGTAGGAGGAGAATAAGGTGGAATTTCTGGGGGAGGGCTAAATCTTGTTGGATTGTCAGACAGCATGCAGTGACACTACCCAGTCCCACAAGGATGTTCCAAGTTTCCTGAGGTTATTATCCCCGACCTTACTGTAATAATCTCTCCTGAAATCCCAAGCTTCATGTAACTTAACCACTAATTCCTAAATTAAGTCACTTTCTCTCCAGAGGAAGGCTTATAAAGTTGCCAGAAAAGTCGTAAGCTGGAGGATTGGGAGCAAAGGAGGACCAAGAAATTGATAAAGAGAGAATGGAATATGAATCTAAACTAGCAAGAAATATAAATACAGATTGTAAAAGCTTCTATAGGTATGTTAAAAGGAAAAAAATTGGTAAAGACAAATGTGGGTCCATTACAGGAGAATTTTATGGGAAATAGAGAAATGGCAGAGAAGCTAAATAACTACTTTGTGTCTGTCTTCACGGAGGAAGATACAAGAAATCTCCCTGAAATAATTGAGATCCAAGGATCTAGTGAGAATGAGGAACTGAGAGAAATTAGGATTAGTAAAAAAGTAGTATTGGAGAAATTAATGGGTCTAAAAGTTGACAAATCCCTGGGACCCGATGATCTTCACCCTAGAGTGTTGAAAGAGATGGATACAGAGATAATGGATGCATTGGTGATCATCTTTCAAAATTCTATAAATTCTGCAATGGTGCCTGCAGATTGCAAGGTTGCAAATGTAACCCCACTGTTTAAGAAAGGAGGGAGAGAGAAAACGGGGAACTACAGACCTGTTAGCCTGACATCGGTAGTAGGGAGAATACTAGAATCTATTATAAAGGATGTGTACTGGACACTTAGAAAATAATGGTCTGATTGGGCAGAGTCAATGTGGATTTAATGAAGGAAAAATCATGTTTGACAAACTTGTTTGAGTTTTTTGAGGATGTTACTAGCAGAATGGAAAAGGGGGGACCCAGTGGATGTGGTGTATTTGGATTTCAGAAAGCTTTTGATAAAGTCCCACATAGGAGGTTACTAAGCAAAATTAAAGCACATGGGATTGGGGGTAATATACTAGCATGGATTGAGAATTAAGTAGCAGACAGAAAACAGAGAGTAGGAATAAATAGGCCATTCTCAGGTTGGCAGCTGTGACCAGTAGGGTACTGCAAGGATCAGTGCTTGGGCCCCAGCTGTTCACAATCTATATCAATGATTTCGATGTGGGGACCAATTGTAATATTTGCAGGTTTGTGGATGACACAAAACTTGGTGGGAATGTGAACTGTGAGCAGGCTGCAAAGAAGCTTCAAGGGGATTTGGACATGCTGAGTGAGTGGGCAAGAACATGGCAGACGGAATATAATGTGGATAAGTGTGAGGTTATCCACTTTAGTAGGAGGAACGGAGATGCAGCAAATTTCTTAAATGGAGAGAGATTGGAAAGTGTTGATGTCCTTGTTCATAAGTCACTGAAAGTTAATATGCAGGTGCAGCAAGCAATTAGGAAGGCAAAAGTATGTGGGCCTTTATCATGAGTGGATTTGAGTACAGGAGTAAAGAAGTCTTGCTTCAATTGTATAGATCACTGGTGCACCTGGAATACTGTGTGCAGTTCTAGTCCCCTTGCCTGAGGAATCATATACTTGCCATAGTGGGAGTGCAGTGGAAGTTCACGAGACTGATTCCTGGGATGGTGGGATTGTCCTATATAGAGGAGACGAGGCCTGTATTCTCTGGAGTTTAGAAGAATGAGAGGCGATCGCAAAGAAACCTACAAAATTCTTAAAGGGATAGACAGAGTAGATGCAGAAAGGATGTGTCCCCTGATGTGGGTCTAGAACCAGGGGACACAATCTCAGAAAAAAGGGCAAGCCATTTAGGACTGAGATGAGGAGGAACTTCTTCACTCAGAGGGTGGTGAATCTTTGGAATTCTCTGCCCCAGAGGGCAGTGGAAACTCAGTCACTGAGTAAGTTCAAGACAGAGATCGATAGCTTTCTAGCTGCTAATGACACTAAGGGATATGGGGATAGTGCAGGAATATGGCATTGAGGTAGATGATCAGCCATGATCTAGAATGGTGGAGCAGGCTCGAAGGGCTGAATGGCCTACTCCTGCTCCTATGTTTCTATGTTCCTTTGTTCCTTTTAAACTTTAGTGTTGTCTTGCATGATGGTTCTTACTGTTCAGTCAGTTTTCTCAAAAAAAGACACACATGAAAAGGTAAAAACAACAGAAAATGCTAAAAATCCTAAACAGTTCTATCAGCATCTGAAACAGTAAAGACAGAGTAATTTTTTGGGTATTGACTCTCCAACAGATCTGACAAATGAAACATGAACCTGATGTTTCTCTTTTCAAGTGCTGACGGGTTGACTCTGTGTTTCCAGCATTAGCAGCATTTTCTTTATATCTCTTTTAAAACCCTGCATCCCTCGCCTTCCCTCCAGAAACACCCCTTCCTACCTTATCCATTCTGCAAGCATCCACCTGCCTTCCCTTCTTTAAAGATCTCTTAAAAACTCAGCACTTGCTTGACAACTGTTTTTACGATTCTCTCCTCCTACTGCTCATGCTTCCCTTATCTCTTTCTTAACCTTCCATATTTTCTCAGATTCACTCATTTTTATTATTTCGATTGTATCTGTAGGCCCCATCTTCCCTCTCCTTTAATTTAGGTTTGTTTCTAAGATCTGTGGATATCAATAGCATTCTAAAATTTGAGTAGTCTGATTTTTACATTCGATGATTGAACAGTGAAATTCAATAAAATGGAAGATTGTGTGCCATTTTGTATATATCTATGTGATGTGCAGAATTAGTTGTGTGGATCTGGCTGTCCACAGATATGGTAGTGTCTGGATGGGGTTGAGTTGACCACATATCCATGCCATTACAAAGACTGTCTATTTTCACCTCCATAACATCGCGCGACAATGCCCCTGCCTCAGCTCATTTGCTGCTGAAACCCTCATCAATTCCTTTGTTTCCTCTAGACTATTCCAATGCACTCCTGGCTGGTCTCCCACATTTTATCCTCCATAAACTTGAAGCATTCCAAAACTGTGCTGTCCATGTCCTAACTCACACCAAGTCCTATCACCACTGTGCTCGCAGATCTACATTGGCTCCCGGTCAAGCAACGTCTTGATTTTAAAATTTTCATCCTTGTTTTCAGATCCCTTCAAAGCCTTGCCCCTCCCTATCTCTGTAATCTCCTCCAGTCCCACAACCTTCTGAGTTATCTGTGCTCCTCTAATTCTGGCCTCGAGCATCCTTGATTGTCATCACTCCACCATTGGTGGCCGCACCTTCAGTTGCCTGGGCCATAAGCTCTGGAATTCCCTCCCTAAACCTCTCTGCCTCTCAACCTCACTTTCCTTGTTTAAGAAATTCCTTAAAACCTACTTCTTTGCCAAAGTTTTTGGTCATCTGCCCTAATATATCTTTATGTGGCTCAGTGTCATATTTTGTTTTATAATGCTCCTGTGAAGCGCCTTAGGAGGTTTAGTTATATTAAGGGTGCTATACCAGTACAAGTTTTTGTTGTTGAGTGCAGACCTAGCTGTGCCTGGATGTGCACCTTGCTGCTTATCTCACCTGTTTGGCATTTCCTACCCAGAATGTGATGTGGTGGAAGCTGATAAATCGACCTTTTTCTGGCTGCAACAGAAGAGTTTTGGGTTATTCTCTTTTTCCTAATGTAGACAGAATTCAAAAAAACAGAATACCAATAATTTGTTTGAAAGTTTAAGTAGCAGATGTACCACACCTTCTCCCCTTTTTCAGTGTAGGTAGTCTGAAAGAGATAGATACAAATTGTTTTAGTGTGTTACAACGTAACAGTGGTACAGTTCATTTCCCTTCATTCAGTTGCTAGTTTGTCACAATATTACTGTCACCTAACACCATCATGTGGTGGGCATATTGGATATATCTGACTGAAGGTCCATGACTCTCACTTCGGGCTGTCTCTCTATGGGAGTGTAAGTTGTTGATGATTTTATGACAACATATCATTGTCCTCCGACTTCATATTCACCTTGATCACCTCTCCCTCTTTGATTCCCTTCAGTCTCATTTCTATCCTGCCTACATCGAGAACACCCTGATCACTATCACCAGAGATAGCCTATGTAACTGCAACCACAGCATGTTGTCCTGCCATATTTTCCTTGACTGCTCCAGAGCCTTCGATACAATCAACTATTCAGTCCTTCTCCAGGAAGTCCCCTCCAAACTATTCTGCACAACTTCTTTGGCCTCCTTATCTCGAGAGACAATGGATACGCGCCTGGAGGTGGTCAGTGGTTTGTGAAGCAGCACCTGGAGTGGCTATAAAGGCCAATTCTAGAGTGACAGGCTCTTCCACAGGTGCTGCAGAGAAATTTGTTTGTCGGGGCTGTTGCACAGTTGGCTCTCCCCTTGCGCCTCTGCACAACAGTAACTGTAATATTAACTAAGAATGAATAGAAAATCTAGACTGATAATTATTCTAATCTCATGTCTTGTTTGAGGTTAGTTAGTTTTAACTGTGTTCTCTAATTCTGAACAGATAGTCCAAGTCAAAAACCCAACATACTAACATTATTTGCCTCTTGGCTTTTCAAGAACTGAATCATGTCTGCAAACAATATTTTCTCAAAACTAGTTCAGTTCAGTTCTTTCCCCAAGGCCTAAATTCTAGAACCATCCTAGGCACTCTTCTCTGAATGCTATCCAATACAAGACTGTATACAAATGTGGCCTCAGCGGAAACTGATGAAAGGCTAAATGAATTTGTTTTCCAGTGAAATACCTTGAGATGTTTCTGAACAGTATCTGCCTTGTCCCTCTGTATCTCTGTAGGAGCTTCACATTGAAACTTCTAGTGAATAATCGACAACCGTACCCAAATTCTTTCTTTCTCTACCTCTACTGATGGGCATGTCTTCATTGCACCCTGTCCCACCTTTGTATTCTGGTGTTCCACTTCAAAATAAGACCCTTTCATTAAATTTTGGGTGGGTCTTTGAACCCTTCTTAAACTGCTAGCAATATTGCTGCTTTAGGTGGAAGCACATCCTAGTAGTGGTGGGCAAGCTTAATGCCACAGTCTCACCAGCCTAATTTAAAATAAGGCCCTTTCTTGTTTTACTTCCAGTGGGGTTAGGCCTAGTTCAATTCCACAATTCCTACCTTCATTGAATCCCCACTTAAGGGGACCGACTTCTGTGTGTTCCAGTCGGGTTAGTTTTTTTCTAACCCCAGATGTCCAGTAGCCTGCTTAATATAGAACTTCTCCATTGTGCACATGTTTACTGTTGTGTGTTCCAATATGCCTGGCCTTAAATTAATTGTTGTGAACTGCTATGTCTTTGTTTCACTGAACATTACTGATTTGGCAGTATAGTTCAGCATTTTGTTTGGGTGTTCAGTCCCACTGCCAGTTTCCATGCTACTGTTATATAACCCTCACTGTATGTGGAAGTTGAATAAATGAAGGAAGACCATTGGAAAACCTATTGTACACATTAAGCTGCCGCTTAACCCTTGCTATTGACCATTTGTGGGGGGCATTGTTAACTTGTATCTTTATGCAGCCATTTTAGCCAAATGATCTGGACAAGGATTACAATTCAAGGTGTATATATTGCATGTTAAAACTCCTGGGGCAGCATCCAGAAATTTATTTGGATCCTACAGCCTTGACTTTGGATATGTGAAAATCCAGCATGGGCCAATGGGTAATTTTATCAACAATTTTTCATCACTACTAGTTACCATTTGAAAATCCAAATAAATTATATCCACTGAATACCTCTCATTCCCGCATTACACCCTCAATGAATTTCACAGATTTATGAGATGTGACAGCTTGCTTCTAAATTCATGCTGCTCCTCTTTATGACCTCTGCAATCTGAAGATGAACATTAATAGTATTCAGTGCCATGTTCTTTCGGATTTCCCTGTGCAGTGTACCCCGTGCAGTACTTTCAGGGATTTCCCATTACCCTGTGCAACAAGCTCTAAGATTTATTTCTACCATAGAATGGTATTGGAATCAAATTCACTATCCTCATGTACAACCCCTGTAGAATCATTAAAAGCATTACAAGTTTCATTTATTTTGTCACTGTTTCTCTCAGAATTCCAGGGGGGCATCTCACCTAGTCCAGGTACATTTTAGGCATTTGCTGAAGTTTTTTTCAGACACCTGCTTCATTGGTATCTACCCATGAACCAAAATGACTAGATGCTCAATTTGCCCCCAGTCTTCATTTGTGAAGACTGATGAGAAGAATTATTTGACACATCAGCCATTTATTGATCCTCTGTACTATTTCCATCCAATTATTGCTGAACTGAGTTTTTGGAGTGATTTTCAGCTGTCACAGCCATTTTCTCACCTGATAAAGTGATTTACGTTGGGGAGGTATCTTGGACACCCTATTGATGCTGAAGATACACCTGATGCAATTTTCAGGTAGGCCTGTAAATGCACATGCAGCCTGCCCACCTGCGACAGGCCGGAGGCAGCTTTAATATGCAATTCAGGTCCTATGCTGGTTGTAGAATCCAGATTGAGATTTTCAGGTACAAATGGGTGAAGCATGTGCCAAAGAAACAGCCCAGGACACTTGCAATTTTTTTGGGAGAAAGCAAGGAATACTTCTTCTGGGACTCCCAAAAACTCTGGCTCACTACTGATGTCTCAGAACGGTTCCAGGACATTCTGAAAGGGGAGGGTGAGCAGCCAGTGGTTGTGGTACACATTGGTACAAACGACGTAGGTAAAAAAAAGGATGAGGTCCTAAAAGCAGAATATAGGGAGTTAGGAAGTAAGTTGAAAAGTAGGACCTCAAAGGTAGTGATCTCAGGATTACTACCAGCGCCACGTGCTAGTCAGAGTAGAAATAGCAGGATAAATTGGATGAATACGTGGCTGAAGAGATGGTGTGAGGGAAGGGTTTTAGATTGCTGGGGCATTGGGACCAGTTCTGGAGGAGGTGGGACCAGTACATACTGGATGGGTTACACCTGGGCAGGACCAGGACTGATGTCCTAGGGGGAGTATTTGCTAGAGTGGTTGGGGAGGGTTTAAACTAAAATGGCAGGGGGATGGGAACCTTTGCAAGGAGTCAGAGGAGGGGGGATCAAAGACAAGAACAAAAGACAGCAAGGGGAATAAGAAAAGCGATAGGCAGAGAAATAAAGGGCCAGAATTAAAAAGGGCCACAGTGAAAAATAGTGGGAAGGGGACAAGTAATGTTAAAAAGACAAGCATTGAGGCTTTATGCCTTAACGCGTGGAGCATCCACAAACTGGATGAATTAGTCGTGCAAATAGATGTAAACGGTTATGATATAGTCGGGATTATGGAGACATGGCTGCAGGGTAACCAGGGATGGAAAATGAACATCCAGGGGTATTCAGTATTTAGGAAGGACAGACAAAAAGTAAAAGGCGGTCGAGTTACATTGCTGGTTAAAGAGGAAATTAACGCAATAGTGAGGAAGAATATTAGCTCTGACGATGTGCAATCTGTATGGGTAGAGCTGAGAAACACTAGGGGGTAAAACAAACATTTGTGGGGGTCGTATGTAGACCCCCAAACTGTAGTGGTGATGTTGGGAATGGCATTAAACAGGAAATTAGAGATGCATGCGATAAAGGAACAGCTATAATTATGGGTGACTTTAATCTGCATATAGATTGGGCAAATCAAATTAGTCACAATATCATAGAGGAGGAATTCATGGAGTGTATACGGGATGGTTTTCTGGTCCAATACATTGAGGAACCAACTAGAGACAGGCCATCTTAGACTGGGTATTGTGTAATGAGAGAGGAATAATTGACAATGTAGTTGTGCGAGACCCCTTGGGGATGAGCGACCATAATATGATAGAATTCTTCATCAAGATGGAGAGTGACGTAGTTAATTCTGAGACTAGGGTCCTGAATCTTAATAAAGGTAAGTACGAAGATATGAGGCGCGAGCTGGCTATGATGGATTGGGAAATGTTACTTAAAGGGATGACGGTGGAAAGGCAATGGCAAACATTCAAAGAGTGCATGGATGAAATGCAACAGTTGTTTATTCCTGTCTGGCGCAAAAGTAAAACAGGAAAGGTAGCCAAACCATGGCTTACAAGGGGAATTAGAGATAACATTAGATCCAAGGAAGAGACATACAAATTCACCAGAAAAAACAACAGACCTGAGGATTGGGAGAAGTTTAGAATTCAGAAAAGGAGGACCAAGGGATTGATTAAGAAGGGGAAAATAGAATACGAGAATAAGCTTGCAGGGAACATAAAAACTGACGGCAAAAGTTTCTACAGGTACGTGAAGAGAAAAAGATTGGTGAAGACAAATGTAGGTCCCTTACAGTCACAAAGAGGGGAATTTATTATGGGGAACAAAGAAATGGCTGACCAACTAAATGCATACTTTGGTTCTGTCTTCACAAAGGAGGACACAAATATCATACCAGAAATGTTGGGGAACACAAGGTTTAGTGAGAGGGAGGAACTGAAGGAAATCAGTATTAGTAGAGAAATGGTGTTGGGGAGATTGAAGGCCAATAAATCCCCAGGGCCTGATAACCTACATCCCAGAGTACTAAAGGAAGTGGCCCGAGAAATAGTGGATGCATTGGTGGGCATCTTCCAAGATTCTATAGACTGTGGAACAGTTCCTACAGATTGGAGGGTAGCTAATGTAACCCCACTATTTAAGAAACGAGGTAGAGAGGGAATTATAGACCAGTCAGCCTGATGTCGGTATTGGGGAAAAATTCTAGAGTCCATTATCAAAGATTTTATAGCCGAGCACTTGGAGAACAGTGGCAGAATTGGACAGAGTCAGCATGGATTTACAAACGGAAAATCATGCTTGACACATCTACTGGAATTCTTTGAGGATGTAACAAGTAGAGTTGATGAAGGGGAGCCAGTGGATGTGGTTTATTTGGACTTTCAGAAGGTTTTCGACAAAGTCCCACATAAGAGATTAGCATGTAAAATTAATGTGCATGGGATTGGGGGTAGTGTATTGCGATGGATAGAAAATTGGTTGGCAGACAGGAAACAAAGAGTAGGAATAAACGGGTCTTTTTCCAAATGGCAGGCAGTGACTAGTGGGGTACCACAGGGATCGGTGCTAGGACCCCAGCTATACACAATATATATTAATGATTTTGATGAGAGAATTAAATGTAATATCGCCAAATTTGCAGATGACACGGGTGGGAGGGTGAGTTGTGAGGAGAATGCAGAGAAGCTTCAGGGTGATTTGGACAAGTTGAGTGAGTGGGCAAATGCATGGCAGATGCAGTATAATGTGGATAAATGTGAGGTTATCCACTTTGGTAGCAAAAACAGGAAGGCAGATTATTATCTGAACGGCTATAAACTGAGAGAGGGGAATATGCAATGAGACCTGGGTGTTCTTGTACACCAGTCACTGAAGGTAAGCATGCATGTCCAACAGGTGGTAAAAAGGCAAATGCTATGTTGGCCTTCATAACGAGAGGATTCGAGTACAGAAGCAGGGATGTCTTGCTGCAATTATACAGGGCCTTGGTGAGGCCACACCTGGAAGGGTCACTGACCCGAAACGTTAACTCTGCTTCTCTTTCCACAGATGCTGCCAGACCTGCTGAGTGATTCCAGCATTTCTTGTTTTTGTGCCTGGAATATTGTGTGCAGTTTTGGTCTCCTTATCTTAGGAATGATGTTCTTGCTATAGAGGGAGTGCAGTGAAGGGTTACCAGACTGATTCCTGGGATGGCGGGACTGACATATGAGCAGAGTTGGTTAGGATTATATTCGCTGGAGTTCAGAAGATTGAGGGGGGATCTCATAGAAACCTATAAAATTCTAACAGGACTTGACAGGATAAATGCAGGAAGGATGTTCCGGATGGTGGGGGAGTCCAGAACCAGGGTTCATTGTCTAAGAATATAGGTAAACCTTTCAGGTCTGAGATGAGGAAAAGTTTCTTCACCCAGAGAGTGGTGAGCCTGTGGAATTCGCTACCAGAAAGCAGTTGAGGCCAAAACATTGTAGGTGTTCAAGAAGGAGTTAGATATAGCTCTTGGGTCTAAAGGGATCAAAGGATATGGGGAGAAAGCAGAAACAGGTTACTGAGTTGGATGATCAGCCATGATCATAATGAATGGTGGAGCAGGCTCGAAAGGCCGAATGGCCTACTCCTGCTCCTATTTTCTATCTCCCTCACCAAGACTCTCCTCTCTCCACACCAGTCTGACCTGCCAATTAGCGTAGTGTGGGACCAGACGATTTGCTGCCTTCACGGAACTGGCAAGCTGCAGCGGGAAACACACTTGGCACTCACAGCGCACCAGTGGCTTATTAATGAGGTCCAGCTCTCGATTTGTCTCAGGCTGGCACAAATGGACGGGCAGAGTGGCCACTTTGTGAACTTTGCGCCTGTTTCAGGGACTGACTTCAAAATCGCACCTAGCCAGTCTTTGGCTGAACTTTGTCAGGTGGGGAGAAGTCCTGCCGCCGGCACCGAAGGCCTGAGTTGATCTTGCGCCATGGCGCGGCAAGATCCGGGGTTGGCAGTTTACCTGCAGCAGCCGATTAAGAGGACGCTTCTGGTACCGTTGTCCAATTGAGGACAGCAGTCTGCCCCCAGAACTGCTAGCTGAATCAGAGCGCTGGCAGCTTGGCAACCTTGGATCTGAGGTTTTGACTCCCGTAGATCACGGAGGGAGGAGGCGATTGTCAATTTGGAGTGTCTTTGTGTAGAAGGTAGTGCCTGATGGAGAAAGTTGCCCCGTCAAGTGTAAACCACAGGTTTAGCTCGAGACTTGAAACTTCATTCTAATATTTGCCACCATTATAGGTGTGGTCACTGCTGAGGCTGCAGAATGAAGGAGAAGGCACCTCAAAGCCGAGGCACCCTCAAAGAGAAGGGAAATAGTCAATGGTCATCGTCATATTCAATTTATTCCAAGACAGAATACACTTTAATCTCTTTTAAAACAGTGTCTCAGAGATTAATGTATTACCAAAAGCAAAGCTGGAGTGTGAAAAGTAGCAGGGCACGTCATATTCAGCTGCAGCACCATAGCCACGGAGGTGGCCATTACTGCCGGGGGAACCCTCCGTGGGCTGTGGAGAAGCTGTTAAGGGGTTCCCTCCTCCCGCCCCCACTGGGAGGCCACCAGTGTTTACCTAGCGGTCTCCCCGTCAGGCAGCGGGCTCCCCTAACGCAGGTAAAATTCCATTGGGGGTGTGAGCAGTGGCCCTTAATTGGCCCATTAAGTGACTCAGTTGGCCGCCCTCTGGGCGGCTGTGCTGCTGAGGCTCCTGCCACTGGTAAGGCTCCTCCCGCCACCCCCGCGCTTTCCCCTGCCATATTACCAACCCTCCCGCCCCACACCCTGTCGCCATGGAGCTGGGAAAATTCAGCCCTTTAACACAGTAGGAAAGGGTCTTTGGATCCTTTCACTGCTTTCCACATTCCAGCTTTGCCCATGGTAATGAATTAATCTCTGAGACACTGTCCTGAAAGAGATTGAAATGTATTCTGCCTTGGAATATATTGAATATGACAGTGATTAATGACCATTTCCCTTGAACTGATGAGACACTGTGTGAAATAGTATTTATAAATGTACTGTCATAGTCCATCTCTGCCATCTTTCCTACCATACCCAACTGCCAAAACAATTCATTGAACAGGAACATTTGTATTGAATTTATCACAGTGGGTTGTACTCACCATGATGAAACACCGAGTTAACAGAGGAACCCTCAGTGAGTTTGAAGAAGAACGAAATATCCACCTGGCTCAATCTTATAAGCACAAAATGTTTGGCTGGAAAGCAACAATGCCTCTCACTGGCTGCTGTGCGTCCGCCCCCTGTACCTCCCAGATTTTCAATTGGAATTTGTCATATTGCAGGGTCTAGTCTGTGCTTCTGGTAGTAGGTATATGCTCTTGGAGTTTGTACCATGTTACTCAATAATCAGAAAAGGCATACAACAGTGTGTTCCATAATTAGAAAAGTAAGAGCCTTCCTCTCGTGCCGCACTGTGCCCTGAATGAGAGCATCGGTCCCAGGCCTCTGCCGATTTTCAGTGCTACTTTCACTCCAGTTTACCCTCCTTTATGAGAAACTGGGGTCTGGTGTGGCTTCTGTTCTTCACACCTTTTCCCTTCACCCAGCAGGATTATGTTGAGTAGATTGGAAACTTGACCTTTGGCAATGTGTGTGACCCTGTCAAACTACGTTGTGAGACTGCGCTATGTGACAGTGTCATAATTTTTAATACATCACTGTGTTAACTTACAATTTTTAGCTGTCAGTAAGTATACAAATAGAAGCATTCCTGGTCTAGATGTAAACCACAATTGGAAGGTCTGATTAAAGTTATCTTCAGTAATAAAGGCGTGATATGCTGATGCTCTTCATGTCATATTTACTCCACAACGTTATTGTAATGTGCTTGCTGATGGGGTCACTTTGTAAATAGAAGAACTTGTATTTATATAGCATCTTTAACAACCTCAAGACATCACAAAGTGCTTCACAGCCAATTAAGCACTTTTGAAGTGTAGTCACTGTTTCAATGTAGGGAAGTGTAGCAGCCAATTTGCGCACAGCAAGCAAGGATAGGCACAAACATGTTGCATCACAGACATTGACAAAATTATTGACTCAGCATGGACATGGGGGCGATTAATCTGTATGTACAAGTATATATCCAATTGAATGTCATCAAAACACAGTCCGATTTAAAACACATTTCTCCCTGGAAATAAATTAGCTAAGCATAAAAATATCAATGGAGAGCAGCACAATTGTATTAGCTAGCTGGCAAGCAAAATAGTATGCAATGCCAATGCGAATTAATTTTGCAATTACTTTTGCTGCTAGATTATTTTTAAACACAAAGTTAAAGGCTTGAAGCAGGGGTGCCCAAAATTTTCAATGGGGGGGGGGGGGGGTGGCATATTACAATTTTTGTCTTACATAGGGGGCCAGTGAGACAATTTCGGAAATATTAAGGCATTAAAAATTTATATCTTACTATTAATCAAAGCAACAACAAAGGTACATTTTTGTGAGGAAGCTTTAAAGAAAATTAATTTATTGACTTACTTTCTGGTCACTATGTTGGACACTGATTTAGTGAGACACCAGGCATTTTTTGGCTCGCACAAGTAGTCAATGTTTACCTGCACACTTCTTGTAGCGATGTGGAGTATTCCGATTAGATGTCCATTGTCAGGAGTGATTTTGATCACGCTCTCCCACTACTCTCTCTCTCTCTCTGTCTGTCTGTTTCTCGGTGTGTCACTCTCTCCTCCTCCCTCTCTGTATCACTCTATCTGTGTTGTCCCCTTTCTCTCTCTCTGCCCCCAGTTTCTCTCTATACCCCCGCTCTCTCTCCCCACTCTCTTGATCCCCTCTCTCTCTCTGCCCCTTCTCTCTTTCTCTCTGTCCCTTCTCTCTCTCGCTCTGCCCCCCTCTCTCTCTGCTGCTCTCTTTCTCTCTCTGCTCCCCTCTCTCTGCTCCCCTCTCTCTGCCCTCCTCTCTCTCTGCCCCCTTCTTTCTCTGCCCTCCTCTCCCTTTCTCTCCCCCTCACACTCTCCTCCTCCCTCTCTCTCCCCTCCCTCCCTCCCTCTCCCACTCCTCTTCCTCTCTCCCCCTCCCCTCCCCCTCGCTCCCTCCCTCCCTCGCTACCCACTCACCCCCAATACCCTTCCCTCCATTCCTCACACACCCTCCCTCCCTTTCGCCCCCTTGCTCTCTCCCTCCCTCTCCCCTCCCTCTATCTCTCGCTCCCTCTCCTCCCATCCAGTCCCTCCCTCTCCTTCACACGGTCCCTCCCTCTCTCCCCCTCCCTGCCACCCTCTCTGTCTCCTCCTCCCTCCCACACCCTCTCTCCCTTTCTTCCCTCCCTCTCTCCCCCTCCCTCCGTCCCTCTCTCCCTCCCTCCCCCTCCTGCTCCCTCCCACCCTTCCTCTCCCTTGCACTCCCTCTCCCTCCTTCCCTCCCTCCTTCCCCGTCTCCCTCCCCCTCTTTCTTTTTTCCTCTCTCTCCATCTCTCTCTCTCCCCCTCCCACTCCCTCTTTCTCTCCCTCTCTCTCTCCCTCTCTCTCCCCCCCCTCTCTCCCTCCTTCTCGTCTCTCCCTCACTCTTTCCGTCTCCCTCCCTCTCTTTCCGTCTCCCTCCCTCCCTCTCTCTCCTTCCCTTCCTCTCCCTCTTCCCTCTCTCCCCCTCCCTCCCTCCGTCCCTCTCTCCCCCTCCCTCCTTCTCTCAGCCTCCCTCCCTGCCCCTCTCTCTCTCTCCCTCTCTCCCCCCTCTCTCTCCCCCTCCCTCCCTCCCTCTCTCTCTCCCTCCCCTCCCTCTTTCCCCCCGTCCCTCTCTCCCCCCCTACCTCCCTCCCCCCTGTCTCCCCCTCCCTCCCTCTCTCCCACCCTGTCCTTCTCTCCCCTCCCCCTCCCTCACTCCCCCCCTCCCTCTCCCTCTCTACCTCCCGTCCCTCTCTGCCCCCTCCCTCACCCCCTCCCTGTCTCCCCCCCTCCCCCTCCCTCCTCCCTCTCTCCCCCCACTCCCTCTCTACCCCCTCCCTCTCTACCCCCTCCCTCTCTCCCCCCCTCTCCCTCCTCCCTCTCCTCCCTCCCTCTCTCCCCCCACTCCCTCTCTCCCCCCTCCCTTCTCCCCCCTCCCTTTCTCTTCCCTCCCTCTCTCCCCCCGTCCCTCTCTCCCCCCTCCCTCTCTCCCCCCCTCCCTCTCTACCCCCTCCCTCTCTCCCCCCCTCTCCCTCCTCCCTCTCCTCCCTCCCTCTCTCCCCCCACTCCCTCTCTCCCCTCTCCCTTTCTCCCCCCTCCCTTTCTCTCCCCTCCCTCTCTCCCCCCTCTCTTCCCCCCTCCCTCTCTCCCCCCTCCCTCACCCCTTCCTTCTCTCTCCCCAGTCCCTCTCTCTCCCCCCCTCCCTCTCTCCCCCACCCCTCCCTCTCTACCCCCTCCCTCTCTACCCCCTCCCTCTCTCCCCCCTCCCTCTCTCCCTCCTTCCTCTCTCCTGCCCTCCCTCTCCCCCCTCTCTCCCCCCCTTCTCTCTCCCCCCTCCTCACTCCCCCCCAAGCACAAGGAACGGGATGCGAGAATTCAGCAGTTGTCAAAAACCAATCATGACCAGAAGACAGCAGAAGCTGTGGTATGACTCTCCAGAGAAATATGGCTTGGGCACGGCACATTAACACCACCATCACCAGGGTGACAGAACAAATTACAAGTCCTCTGTGGGAAGAAGCATGGAGTCAGAACTTTCCATAGACTGTACAAAGGCTACATCCCTCTGATCTTGGAAAATGCCCACCCAGCCTGATGCACAGCAAGTCAGCCACAGATTGAGGCTAAAAATCGCCCAGAACCAAGCAATAAAAGCAACATATCACCTCCTACATTTTATCTGCTCAACCTGTCTGCACAACAATTGTGCACTCCAAAAAGAAAATGAAAGAAAGGCTTCTGAGACTCCAGTACTGGTACCTGCACAGATCATTGTCACAGATATCATGCTAGGCCCCCACCTGCCAGAATGATGCACATTAATTTTGTCATGAACATTGATTTTAAACTGTTGTGAGTGAAGAAAGGACTTGTTAAACAGATCAGCTGTGGCTGGAAAATAGATTTGCATATTAACAGACAGTGGTTGTAAGGACAAAGCAGCCATTCCCTGACACATTCAACCCATAATGGACTTTTGATCACCAGACATTGAAGGTGGGGGAGCTGGCATTCCAGGTTGACTGCTTTTTTAAAATTCATTCATGGAATGTGGGCGTCGCTGGCCAGGCCAGCATTTATTGCCCATCCCAAATTGCCCTCGAGAAGATGGTGGTGAGCTGCCTTCTTGAAGCGCTGCAGTCCATGTGAGGTCGGTACACCCACAGTGCTGTTAAGAAGGGAGTTCCAGGATTTTGACCCAGCAACAGTGAAGGAATGGCGATATAGTTTCAAGTCAGGATGGTGTGTGTCTTGGACGGGAACTTGCAGGTGGTGGTGTTCCCATGCATCTGCTGCCCTTGTCCTTTGAAGTGTTAGGGGTCGCGGGTTTGGAAGGTGCTGTCGAAGGAGCCTTGGTGCGTTGCTGCAGTGCATCTTGCAGATGGTACACAGTGTTGCCACTGTGCGTCGGTGGTGGAGGGAGTGAATGTTTGTAGATGAGGTGCCAATCAAGTGGGCTGCTTTGTTCTGGATGGTGTCGAGCTTCTTGAGTGTTGTTGGAGCTGCACCCATCCAGGCAAGTGGAGAGTATTCCATCACACTCCTGACTTGTAGATGGTGGACAGGCTTTGGGGAGACAGGAGGTGAGTTACACGCCGCAGGATTCCTAGCCTCTGACCTGCTCTTGTAGCCACGGTATTTATACGGCTACTCCAGTTCAGTTTCTGGTCAATGGTAGCCCCTAGGATGTTGATAGTGGGGGATTCAGCGATGGTAATGCCATTCAATGTCAAGGGGAGATGGTTAGATTCTCTCTTGTTGGAGATGGTCATTGCCTGGCACTTGTGTGGCGCAAATGTTACTTGCCACTTATCAGCCCAAGCTTGGATATTGTCCATTTTATTTATTTTTTTAATTTATATTTTAAGATACAGCACTGAAACAGGCCCTTCTGCCCACTGAGTCTGTGCCGACCAACAACCACCCATTTATACTAACCCCACAGTAATCCCATATTCCCTAACACCTACCTACACTAGGGGCAATTTACAATGACCAATTTACCTACCACCTGCAAGTCTTTGGCTGTGGGAGGAAACCGGAGCACCCGGCGAAAACCCACACGGTCACAGGGAGAACTTCGCACAGGCAGTACCCAGAATCGAACCCGGGTCCCTGGAGCTGTGAGGCTGCGGTGCTAACCACTGCGCCACTGTGCCGCCCTATATATATTTCAGGTGGTATTTTGGTGCAGTTTGATTAATACGGCTGAAAATTGGTTTATCACAAAAAAATAAGCATTTTTAATCACATTGTCAATCCTCCATGTAAGAGTAACCTGATCTTAAATTAATGAAAATGACAAAAAAATATAAAGCAATTTTCCAGTTATATTGGGGTACTGTAATCAGTGGTTTTGCAAAGTTAAAAAAATTATATTCAAAACGTTTCTATTAATGTCTTTGCACCTGAAAGATTCAACTTAATTTTTGGAGCCTCCTCAAAGACATTCAAACCAGTGCAATTAGCAGAAACTCCCAATGGGCATGACCAACTGTGTGGTAGGGCCAGAAGACTGTGGAAACTACTTCCGCCAAATGCAATCTTTTGTGCTGGTTACATTAATTTTTGGCAAATTGTGCTGAAAACTCCAGTGCAGTTGGGTGGAATCTCCAGGGCCATGTGTTTTCTTAAGGTTTTAAGCACTGCTCAGTACAGCACTGAAGCTGCAAATCAGGATGACTCTGGTCTGTGCTGAGTTAGCTAATCTCAGTCAGAATAAAATTAGAGGTGCTACAATTAGCATCAGTGCCTGTCCTTGGGCTAATAAGGGAGAAAAGAAATCAGTGAGGTTCTTCTCCTGATCACTGTTCATTTAGACTCGCTATAAGTGCATGTGTGGGAATACCAGTGAGAATGGAATAATAGAATTGCACAGAAACAAGAAGAAACAGGCTGGCCAGTCCAACCAGTCTGTGTTTGTATTTATCTTCCTCATGAATAGCCAACCTAATGCAATATGCCTGCCCTGTTACTATATCTCTTTATTCCCCTTTTGTTCCACCACCTACCTAACCAGTTCTTAAACGTCAACATGGTCTCTGCATTAGACACTAACTGCATTCCACAATTATGTACCCTCCTCGGAAAAAAGTTTCTCCGGCTCTCTAGTCTAAATTTCTTATATTCAATCTACGTCCCCACATTCTACACCCCTTTGTCACTGGAGTAGTTTCATGCCATCTACTCTTACTTTTATACACTATGATATTATACTTTACTTGTATCTAATTTAACAAAACAGCCCCAATTTTAAAGTCACTCCTTCTATTTGCATTTCCTCATACCAGGCAGCAGACTGACTGAATCTATGATGTACCCTCTCTATAATCACAACATCCCTCCTATAGTATGAAGCACACACACAAAATTCAACAACCATGGTCTTCGAGATCAAAGATTAACCACTGCATCTTGATTTTATGTTTTATACTTCAGAAACCCAGTGTTACATTCTCTTTTTATAAAGGCCTTATCCACTTGAGTTGCTGTTTTTAAAATCTTGCAAGCCCGGACCTCCAAATACATCTGCTTTTTCACATCACCCAGCCTTCCCCCAAACTATAATTATTACCGTAATTTTTTTCATCAAAATGTACCATTCACATTTACTGGCGCTCAATTACATCTGTCACTTTTATTACATATTCCATGACTCATCTCAACAATATTCGTCTCGTCCTCAATTATTTACAAAGCCACATATTTTAGGAGAGTCTGCATAAATGCTTTGTATGTGTGATTTTTAAGTTTTCATAATCTTATTTTATTGTAGCCTCTTTTTATCACCCTGACAAGATTATTGTATTTATTTGCTTTTGGGATATGGGTATGGTTGGCAAGTCCGCATTTATTGCCTATCTTTAATTGTCCTGAGTTGGTTGGTGGGTTTTCTTGAACAAGTGTACTTTTTGTGACGATGCTCCCAAAATGGTCCTAGTAGGGAATTCCAGACAACTGGCCTCATGATGACGAAGGGACAGTGATATAAGTCAAAGTCAGGATGGTGTGACTTGGAGGTGATGATAGTCCGAAAACATTGCTGCTCTTGTAGCTCCTGGAGATAGAGGTCACATGGGATAGAAAATGCCATTGAAATAACCATGGTGCTACAGTGCATTCTGTATATTGTACATGCTACACTGCATTGATTATGATTGGTCCATTTCAGCTTCTAGTCAACCGTGAACCTCCAGAATATTGATGGAGGTAAATTGGTGATGGTGATACCATTGAAAGTCATGGGGAAATAGCTGGGCTTTCTCTTGCTCAAGATTATTACCCTGAACTTAATGTAGCCCAACTGTTGCCAGCCATTTGTCAGCCCAAGTCTAAGTAATATCCAAATATAGGATGGTATGGCCTACTTTATGATGAGGAGTTGTAAATGAAGCTGAACAATGCAGAGTGTCAATGAACAGCCCCATTCTTAACCTTATGACGTTGGGAAGGTTACTGATGGAGCAACGGAAAATGACTGGTCCAAGGACACTTCGCTTCTCCTGAAGGTGTTGATTTTTGCTGAGCTACGGAACTAGAAAAGCCAGTCCAAGAAGTCATTGCTCATGCATCAACCTAGACAGTGAGGGTCAGCAGATTATTCAATCCTGTCCTCATCTGCTATCCAAACTGGAAGTATTTTTAGCTGGAGTTATTGAATAGTGATTAGGTGCAAGATCCCAGGCTGAGCTTTTCCCCTTTGTATTCCAGAATGCTGACGTCAGTTGTAATAGCTTCCTGCTATCAGCCTGGCTGGCTTCAAAAATGTCCTATATACAATAAATGGTATCGTGTCGGATCTTCTGATCCAGAATAAAGGATGGTTAAAGGAAGAAAAAAAAACTTGTAATTATAAGCATCTTTTACATCCTCAGAATGTCCTAGCAACATAGAAAACAGGAACAGGAGTTGGGCATTCGGCCCTTCAGGGCTGCTCCGCCATTCAAATAAGATCATGGCTGATCATCTAATTCAGTACCCTGTTCCCGCTTTCTCCCCATATCCCTTGGTCCCTTTGGCATTAAGAAATACATCTATCTCCTTCTTGAATATATTTAAAGACTTGGCCTCCACTGCCTGCTGCGGTAGAGAATTCCACAAGTTCACCACCCTCCGAGTGAAGAAATTTCTCATCTCGGTTCTAAATGGCATACCCCGTATCCTGAGACTGTGACCCCTGGTTCTGGACTCCCTTGCCACTGGGAACATCGTTCCTGCATCTAGCCTGTCTAGTTCTGTTAGAATTTTATAGGTTTCTATAAGGTCCCCTCTCCTTCTAAACTCTAGTGAATATAGGTCTAGTTGACCCAATCTCTCCTCATACGTCAATCCTGCCATCCCAGGAATCAGCCTAGTAAATCTTCTTTGCACTCCCTCCATGGCAAGAACATCCTTCCTCAGATAAGGAGAACAAAACTGCTCACAATACTCCAGATGTGGTCTCACCAAGGCCCTGTATAACTGCAGTAAGATATCCTTGCTCCGGTACACAAATCCTCTTGCAATGAAGGCCAACATACCATTCGCCTTCCTAACTGCTTGCTTTCAGTGACTGGTGTACAAGGACACCCAGGTCTA